>NC_064644.1:590227937-590863977 GCF_023864345.2 Schistocerca serialis cubense
AGACTATAGACATATATTTGTCAAATGCCATGTCAGCCGAAAAGGAGGAGTAACCATGACTCTCTTATGGTAGCCAAATGCCTCGTCAGCTGACTTAAAGCTAGAACAAACATGAGGAGCAAATGCAGGCAGTAACCACGACTCCAGGCATATAGTTGTGTATCGATTCTGGCGGACTGCCAACAGTAAGAAAGAGATTGTGCAGGTGGCAAAAAAGGGAGAGTAACTGGCAGGAGTAACCATGACTCTCTTAATGCTCACATGACGCATCATATACAGATCCCCTCAATCCACTCCTCTGCATCCTAGCGATGTCGAGTGGATGTTGTTTCGCTTAGCCTCTCAGAGGGAAATCCTAGCTCTGGCCTTCATGTGGCGAGAGTCATGAGGGCAGCTGAGGGGAGGCTCAAGACTTTGTTGGTCGGAAAGCTCTGAGAAGGTACAGAGCAGGGTGAACTTATCAGAGCTTGGGGCTTGCTTGCCCCCCCCCCCCCCCCGTGCCTCTTGTTTCAGCTGGCCCCAACACACGAAATAAAACAGGCAGTGGTTCTCCCACTGGAGCTGCCGCGCCAGTTGTTGGGCCACCATCTGATGCCGCCAGCCTGGGTCGAGTCGCCTTATCTGCCTTTCAGTGCCCAGAGTGCCATCGGAGCTTTGGCACCAAGACTGGTCTTGGTGTGCACTGCCGCAGGACTCATCCTGATGCAGCCAATGCAGAGATTAACATCCAAAGGACGAAGGCCAAGTGGTGTAATGAAGAACTTCTATGCCTGGCCCATGCTGAAGCAGTGTTGACACTCGAGGGCACCCAGATCTTGAACCAAAAGTTAGTGAAGACCTTTCAACACTCCTCATTTGAATCTATCAAATGTCAGCATCATGTGGGTGCTTACAGGAACCAGGTTGCCGAGTTCGGTTCTGCCCTCTCTGCTACTGCAGAGCGCCCACGCTCATCAGATGCTACTGCACCGACTGCGGGGATATCCTCAACTTCTACGACCTCACCTTCAGTGGAGGATCCAGTCGACCAGGCTGTCTGGTCGACTCTAGCAGCCTTGCCACCATTAGGTCCAAAGTATTGGTCAATAGACGACATCATGGCGCTGGGACCTCCTTAAAATTCTTAACCTTTTCCTTTTGACCTGTCGCCTCCTATCCCGACTTCTCCTAGCTCATACATCCCTGTTGCCCAAGAAGGCTGCCCCAGCATCCCCCGCTGACTTCCGTCCGATCACGGTTTGCTCAGTCCTCGCTAGGGTCTTCCATAAGATCCTGGCAGGCCATCTGATGCGGAGCTGTGCGCTGGACGGGCGTCAGCGGGCTTTCCTTCCTCAGGATGGGATGCTGCACAATACGTTCTTGTTGGACTTGGCGATGACTCGGGCCAGGGTGAACTGTCGCTCCCTCTGTCACGTCCCTGGATGTGTCCAAAGCATTCGACTCTCTAGACCATAGCGCCGTCAGACCCGCCCTGAGGGCACATGGTCTGCCTGACGACTTCATAGGATACATCCTGGGATGCTGTGAGGATGGGGTGACGATCTCTGGTCCTAGGATGTCACTGGGTCGAGTGCAGTCTTCAAGGGGTGTCAGGCAGGGTGATCCACTCTCTCCTGTACTTTTCAACCTTTCCTTAGACCTCGTGCTAGCTCGCGACCTAGACTACATTGGTGCCAATGTGATGGGACGACGTCTCAACGCTGCTGCTTTTGATGACGACCTCCTACTGTTCGCCAGACCTCCAGGAGGGCTCCAGAACCTTATTGATGCAGCAACATCTGCCCTTGGGGACCTCGGTCTCCAAGTCAACCCCGGAAAGTGCTTCACTCTCGCCCTCACGGCGTCTGGCCGTGAGAAGAAGATAAAGGTCGATGACACCGCGACCTTCAGGGCTGGGTATACCATCCTCCAGCCCTAGCGATCGAGAGCACTTTCCGGCATCTTGGCCTGGAGTTCTCCATGAGCGGACGCAGCTTATTTCATCCAAGGCGGGAGGTTGAGCGACAGCTGAGCGTCCTGTCCAAGGCACCACTCAAACCACAACAGTGTTTACATGCCCTCAGAACCGTCATTCTGCCAGGAATTCACCATGGCTTGGCCCTTTCGAGGACCCGCCTTGAAGCCCTGTCAGCAATGGACGCCACTATCCACACAGAAATTAGATCACGGCTGTGCCTGCCAGCGGACGTCCCCGTTGGCTACTTCCATGCCCCTGTGTCATCTGGGGGCCTGGGAGTGCCATCAGCTCGCTGGCTTGGGCCTCTCCTGCGGCGGAACCGGCTCACAAAGATGCGGGCATTGGGTGTCCTATCTGACGGGTCAGCAGATGACGTTCTGGGGCGTGAGATTGGGAGGCTAAAGCAGCAACTACAGGGTAACAATACGGTTATACGAACGACCAACCAAATGGGCCGGATGTGGGCTGAACGGCTGCATCTGTCGGTGGACGGCGCCGCCCTTAAGAAGTCCGGCCAAACACCGGGGCAGCATAGCTGGGTCGACAACCCACGCCTAGCTATTACAGGCCGCGACTTCATCTCCTGCATCCGTACTATTATCAATGCCCTTCCAACCCGTTCACGGTTGCAGCGAGGTCGTGCTGGTGACACTAACTGCTGGGCTGGCTGCATCGCTAAGGAATCTGCAAATCACGTTGTCCAGCATTGCTTCCGAAGTCACGAAGCTCGAGTGAGGCGACACAACGCCCTTGCGTCCTACATCACGCAGGGACTTCGTCGCAGGGGCTTCGACGTTCATCTGGAGCCCCACCTCAGGACATCATGACAGTTCGTGGCGATGCAGCCCATATCATCGATGCCCAGGTTGTGGGCGTTAACCTTGATGTTGATGAGTGTCACCAGCAGAAGGTCGCGGTCTACAATAGGGAAGCCGTCCACCAGGCAATTAGGAACCAGATCCCAGCAGCCAAAGACATTACCACCTCCTCAGCTACCATTTCATGGAGGGGGGTGTGGTCACCCGCATCTGCACAGGACCTGCGGCAGCTTGGGTTCAAGAACCACCACCTAGCGACGATGTCTACAAGGGTACTAATCGGGACTGTGATGGCGGCACGGCGGTTTGACACCATGACTGCTGTAAGAGGCATGATGCCCCAGACTGGTGTCGGGTGATGGCCCAATTGTGTGTGTCTACGCTGCTGTCCGGCGTCTATCCACAGGCACAACACTGTCTCTCTTCACGTCTCTTCCTGTCCGTCTAACGTTTTTATTGTATATGTCATTTGTAAACCCACTCTGTGGGTATCTATTTCTTTATGTATGTTCACTAGATGTGAATAAAGATTGCTGAAATAGCCAAATGCCTCGTCAACAGGCAAATACATCTGCAAAATCGAGGAGCTCCTGGCAGGAGTACTGCGAAAGTCTTTATGTCGACAAATAATGGCATATCCCTTCTGGTGAACTGGCCAGAGGGAGCTTGAAAATGTGACTGTGGTTAACGGGGAGCAATTGGCAGGAGTAACTATGACACTCTTAATGCAGCCGGGCTGGACAGCCTTACTCCTGCGGAGCTGCGGTGCCTGCCGCACGAAGTCCTGGTGAAAGTCATTAATCTCTTCCTTCTAGCCCGCGCCCTTCCCGAGCGTCTGCTTCGCGCGCGGACGTCCCTTCTCCCCAAAACGTCTGCACCAACATCCCCCGCTGACTTTCGCCCCATCACAGTCTGCTCGGTGCTGGCGCGGACCTTTCACAAGGTTCTTGCGTCGCGCCTGATGCGTGCATGTGCTGTGGACGAACGTCAGCATGCATTCATCCCCCGGGATGGGATGTTGGAAAACACCTTCATCCTGGACACTGCTCTCACCGACGCAGTCCGCTCCTGTCGCTCTTTGTGGCGTCGATCGACGTTTCTAAAGCATTGGATTCGGTAGATCATGCCACCCTTCGCCCAGTGCTGAGGGCCCATGGCCTGCCGGATTGCTTTATTGAATATGTCGAGCGGTGCTACGAGGGCAGCACGACGGTGATAGCGGGCGGCGCCGGCATGGGCGTGTCTGTGCAGCCGTCACAGGGCGTTCGTCAGGGAGATCCCCTCTCCCCCCTCCTTTTCAAATTTGCGGTAGGCTGTGTTTTAGGGCAACTGCCCTCCCACATCGGAGCTCGGATACTTGGTCGCAGAATCAACGCTGCGGCCTTTGCAGATGACGTCTTGCTGTTTGCGTCGACCCCGAGGGGCTTGGAGTCCCTCATTGATGCAGCCCTCGCACACTTGGGGCTGTAGATCAACGCCCGGAAGTGTTTCACCCTTGCCTTGGTCGCGTCTGGACGAGAGGAGGTGGTGAAGGTGGACGGTGACGTCACCTTCAAGGCAGGCAACAGCACCATGCCTGCCCTGCGTGTGGGTGAGGCCTTCCGGTACCTGGGGCTGCAATTCTCCACAACGGGTCGCTGCGTCTTCAACCCCTGACGTCACCTGGGGAGCAGCTTGACGTCATCTCCCGAGCTCCGATGAAGCCGCAACAGCGCCTCCACGCCCTCACCAACGTGCTTCTCCCTGGCCTGTACCATGGGCTGGCCCTCAGCCGCACCCGGGTGGGTGCTCTGAAAGCAGCGCGGACATTACCATCAGAGGCGCCATCAGGAGATGGTTCCGCCTTCCAGCGGACACCCCCTGGGCTACTTCCACGCTCCTGTTGCCCACGGGGGCCTCGGCATCCCATCGTGCCGTTGGATGGGGGCAATTCTTCGTCGGTCCCGTCTCCTGGCGTTAAGGAAGATAGGGTCAGCCTTCGATGGTGCAGGCCTAGACGAAGTACAGCGTGAGATTGAGGTGCTGACGTGGGAGGGCCACCTCCTTAAGACGTCAACGCAGGTTGGAGAGACGTGGGCAGCGCGCCTACACGTTGCCATTGACGGTGCGGCGCTGTCATCTTCCGCCGCCGTCAAGGGCCAGCATCAATGGGTCGCCGACACCAGTCGCCTGCTATCTGGGTGGGACTACATCGACACCCTCCGCGCCCGCATCAACGCCTTCCCGACGAAGGCACGGCGCAGTCGCGGGCGGGAGGCGGACACCAGATGTCGCGCGGGCTGCCAGGCCGTGGAGACAGCTAACCATGTACTACAGGCTTGCTTCAGGACGCACGGGTCCCGAGGTAAACGACATGACGTGATCGTGCGCTATGTCGCTCGTGGACTCGTACGGAGGGGCTTCATTGTTTCAGTGGAGCCCAACCTCCGAACACCTGAGGGCATTCGCAAGCCTGACGTGGTGGCGGTTAAAGACGGCATCGCCCGCGTGATCGACGCCCAGGTAGTCGGAGACCATCTCCGACTCGACTGGTGTCACTCCCAGAAGGCGGCCTATTATGACACGCCGTCCATCCGGCGTGCCATCTCCAACCTGCACCGTGATGTCGAGGAGGTGACTGTGTCCACCGCGACGTTGACTTGGATGGGCACATGGTCTCCAGCGTCGGCGAGGGACCTCGCCGCTTTAGGCTTCCGACCCCGAGAACTGGCGGTACTCAGCACCCGAGTACTGCAGAGCTGCTGCACGAGTTAAAGGATATATGAGCGTATGACGGCGCCAAGGCTGATGGAACGAGCTGGCGTCGGCTAGGGTGCTGGATATCCTCTGCCTTGACTCCTGGGGCCTGTCAACAGGAGGAATATCCGTCTTTCTTATTTTGTCTTTCCTTGCCTTTACATTTATGTTTTCTTCTTTTCTATATATATATATATATATATATATATATATATATATATATGGTTTTTTCTCATGGTGTCGCCCTGTGAGTCCCTACTCCGGTGGCGGACATTGGCGTAATACATAAGACCTGTATTCTGAATATGCCATGTGTATTTATATACTTATGTATGTGTTATTCATTTATGAATAAAGACTGCTGAAATAGCCAAATGCCTCGTCAACATGCGAAATATATCGGAAAACTCGAGGAGCTCCTGGCAGGAGTACTGTGTAAGTGTTTGTCGACAAATAATGCCGTATCGCTCCTGGAGAACTGGCCAGAGGAAGCTTGAAGACATGACTATGGAAAAACGGGGAGCAATTTGCAAGAGTAACTATGACTCTCTTAAGGTAGCCAAATGCCTCGTCAACAGGCAGAAATACATCTGCAAAATCGAGGAGCTCCTGGCAGGAGCACTGTGAAAGTCTTTATGTCGTCAAATAATATATCCCTTCTGGTGAACTGGCCAGAGGAAGCTTGAAGATGTGACTGTGGTAAAACGGGGAGCAGCTGGCAGAAGTAACTATGACTGTCTTAAGGTAGCGAAAGCCTCGTCTACAGGCGAAATAGATCGGTGTCCGTCCTAGAAATACGACACTGGGGACAACATTTCAGTCTTCTCGTAAAACATACGATGTCCCGTGTCCATGCAACGCTGCAGATGTATCAGATTGACCCAGGTGTGCATACATGATCAAAGGCAGAGCCACGTGTGAAAGCACGCACGTGATTTACCAACTGACCTGCCTACACTGTGATGCATTCTATGTGGGAATGACCAGCAACAAACTGTCCATTCGCATGAATGGACACAGGCAGACAGTGTTTGTTGGTAATGAGGATCACCCAGTGGCTAAACATGCCTTGGTGCAGGGCCAGCACATCTTGGCACAGTGTTACACTGTCCGGGTTATCTGGATACTTCCCACCAACACCAACCTATCCGAACTCCGGAGATGGGAACTTGCTCTTCAATATATCCTCTCTTCCCATTAGCCACCAGGCCTCAATCTCCGCTAATTTCAAGTTGCCGCCACTCATACCTCACCTGTCATTCAACAACATCTTTGCCTCTGCACTTCCGCCTCGACTGACATCTCTGCCCAAACTCTTTGCCTTTACAAATGTCTGCTTTTGTCCGTGTATGTGCGGATGGATGTGTGTGTGTGTGTGTGTGTGTGTGTGTGTGTGTGTGTGTGTGTGTGTGTGTGTGTGTGTGTGTGTGTGTGTGAGTGTATACCTGTACTTTTTTCCCCCTAAGGTAAGTCTTTCCGCTCCCGGGATTGGAATGACTCCTTACCCTCTCCCTTAAAACCCACATCCTTTCGTCTTTCCCTCTCCTTCCCTCTTTCCTGATGAGGCAACAGTTTGTTGCGAAAGCTTGAATTTTGTGTGTATGTTTGTGTTTGTTTGTTTGTGTGTCTTTCGACCTGCCAGCGCTTTCGTTTGGTAAGTCACATCATCTTTGTTTTTTGATAAAAAAAAATACTTGATTATATTCCAACTGGTCTCATGTCAATTCCAACTGGTCTCATGTCACAAGTACCAAACTATTACTTTACTTTCCATTACCATGCTTGTGTATGACCCAGTACAATGTAGACATTGTGAAGTGCAGGTCCACAAACAATTTGATGGCAAAAAACGTCCAATTTCTTCACAGGATTTACAATATTATTCTGCTCACACATGGTCTGTTACACATATGGTAGAACTCTTGTTCATCATGTGGATGCATGTGCAATTATTTGCCAGCAAATTAACAACAGACTAATTGCTCCAAAAAAGAACAATGAGAAGGGGAAGATGAGAAATATTACGGTGAGGCGAGCAGTCTAGTGATGGACCATCACAGCAACAATAGTTTGGGGCACAGAGGAGTGAAGATGTCATGGGAGGGCTTTGTCACTAGTAATTTTGGCCTCATTGGTGTTCAAACATAACAAATAAACATAGATAAACATATACACCATTGGCTGTCATTACTCATGCCCTGTGTCCAAATCAAACTGCTGCTGTCTGAATTACTGTGATATCCTTTCGGTGCTAATGGTGAATGGATGATTGTAACTGAGGTATTGTCAAAGGTGTTTTTCTTATATATAAGAAATAGCATACTGATCCAGTTCTGATTTCTCTTGCATCGTGCCGATAATGTTGCAAACATTTAAAGAAATTTTCTTGTCCCCAAGGATTGACCTCCAGTGTAAGCTGTGCAGGATTCAGCAAACATCTGAAGTATGCAGATGAATTGACTTTCCATCAATGCAGATCGTGTATCTGGCACATTCATGAATTTCTAGATCTCCTCCGTTCACACAACTACTATTAAGTGGTAGGAAGAGGTATTGCTGAAGCTATACAAATTCACCTCAAGTTCCCCCTGCGGGTTTGGGGGTTAGAATAGACCCACGGTATTCGTGCCTCTCTTAAGAAGCGACTAAAAGGGGTCTCAAATGTTTCGGCCTATATGTGATGGTTCCCTCTTGGGTTTGACCTCCATATTACCAAATTATTCCGAAGAGTGAGCCAATTGGGGAAGGGCACCTTACATGGTGCATTGTGCCATCACGCATTGAGACCTTTAGCCACCTTTCTCATCGTCGCATTGCCGTCCCACTCGTTCTCCATCTCTTGGGCAAGGATACATTCCCGGTTGCGAATTCCACAATGCAATGTGCAGTGTTGCTTTTTGCGGAGATGACGACCATGGACTTCCTTGCACCCAATATCTAGCACAGTAGCCAATCCATTGTGGTGGAGCTGCCATGTACCCTGTTGGCTGTAGTCCCCTAACAACCTGGATCGCTCTGCTGATGCCGGTGCCGTTAACGCCCCACATACGCTAAGGAGTAGATGCCTATCTCCCTGCAGCATCGGGACTCCTTGCAATGGCCATTCTGCCAGGTGGCCCTTGCTGCGGCTGGGTGGTGCGCATGGTGTCGGCCCTTGGTCTGAGTGGGTGGCATCAGGGCAGATGACCCGCAATGAAGTGTGGTACATCATCTTTTGCTGGTGGACAGCTGCCTGCAGTCTCTAAGCATTCTTGGGCTCAATTCAATACTCAGAAATACGATCCCAAATCATTCTCCTCCCTGGCCACACCATGGGAATAGCATTAGTCTCACGATGGCAGTGACACTCACTCCGGTTCCTAGTTTGTATGAAAGCTGATGGGTAGTCTTCCATGTCAACAAAGCCTAAATACTTCATAGAGCACTTAGAGGACAAGATTGGGGAGATGGAGGGTTTGTTCAAAATGCACTCTGGGTCAGTACTGATAAAAATGGCGTCCTCTGCCCAGTCATGAAGATTACTTGCTTGTGACAAGCTGGGTGATGTTTGTCATTATCACCCCCTGTAAGAGTTTAAATATGGTCCAGGCTATTATTTTCCTTAGAGACCATCTTTTGCAGTCTGATGACTAGCTGCGCGCCAATTTAGAGTGTCAAGGTGTTCATTTCATCCGGTGCGTTCATCAGGGTCCGAAGGATAATCAGATTGCTACCGGTGCCTTCATCTTGGCATTCGAGTGTGATACATTACTGGAGAAGGTCAAGGTGATGGTCTACTGCTGTGATGTCAAGCCCTATATCCCTCCCCTGATGCAGTGCTTCAAGTGCTGGAACTTCTGCCATATGTCTTCTTGCTGTACTTCCAGCCTCACATGTCAAGATTGCGGATGCCCATCACATCCCAATACTCCATGTGCCCCGCCTCGCATCTGTGTCAACTGCAGAGAGCCTCATTCACCTTCCTCACCAGACTACAGGATCCTACAGAAGGAGTGCAAAATCATGGAATATAAGCCGCTGGACCGACTGACCAATACTAAGGCTAAGAGGGGGACCCTTGGGTCCCTCTCTTCCCAGGTTTCCGCAAGTGGGAAGGATAACACCTGGCAGTGGCATAAATGCCCACAAGCAGCTGGTTGTAGGGCTTCGCGATCCTCCTCTGTCCCTGAGACTGAATCGGTGAAACCGTCTCAGGAAGGGGAAACCCAAGGAGTAGCGAGAAAAGACCAAGAAGAAGCCACTTGCGGTGGCACCTACGCCACCGCAATCTACAAGCTCTACATCTGAGGGTGAGGTAGAGATTCTGGCTTCTGCTGAGGACCTAGAGCTTGCCAGACTCTTGGACACAATGGATGTCACTCGCAAGGTACTCAGTTGGTGGCAGCAGGTGACCCAGTGGCGTAATCTGCCTCCTTGGTCCCTTTACGCCTTTCTCAGCCATGGACAATGTCGTCCTCCAGTGGAACTGCAGCAGTTTTTTCCCACCATCTTGCTGAGCTCCGACAACTTCTCAGCCTTCACCGTTTCCTCTGCATTTCTCTTCAGGTAACTTGGTTTGCAGTGACGCGAACCCCTGCCCTCCGTGGCTGTCAGGATTATTATAGGAACTGAGCAGCTTATGAGAGGGTACCTGGTGGCGTCTGCATCTGTTTCCATCACTCCCTTTACAGCGAGTCTGTCCCTGTACAAATGCCTTTAGAGGTTGTCGCTGTTCGCGTGTGGATGCCTCTGGCTGTTATTATCTGCAGTCTCTCTCTTCCACCAGATGGTGATGTCCCGTAGCATGTCCTGGCTGCACTGATAGCCCAATTGCTGCCACCTTTCTGTTGCTGGGCGACTTCAATGACCATAAACCTCTGCAGGGTGGCGCAGTGGCAACAGGCTGAGGCAGCATCATTGAGCAAGTATTGGTACAGCTCAACCTTTCTCTTTTAAATAGTGGTACAGTCACACATTTCAGTGTGCACGTGGCACATACTCAGCCATCAACCTGCAGTCCTAGGCTATTACCATCTGTCCAAAGGAGTGTGCCTGATGACTTGTGCCTGATGACTTGTGCAATAGTGACCACTTTCTGATCTTCCTGCCACTGGCACAGCATCACTCTTATGGGTGCCCCTGCAGATGGACTATGAATAAGGCTGACTGGGATTTGTTCACCTCGATTGCAAACTATTGAGCCTCTTTCCAATGACGCCATTGATGCATTGGTTCTCTCTGTCACCACCGGCATCATTACTGCCACAGAATGTGTCATTCTGTGTTCTTCTGGGTCCCCTCGGTGGAGGACTGTGCCTTGGTGGTCGCCCGAGATCGCTGCGGCAATTAAAGATCACAGGCCACCACTCCGATGTCACAAGCGGCATCCCTTATTGGAACACCTCATTGCCTTTAAATCTCTTCGTGTGCGAGACACCGCCTCGTGCAAGCAGGAGTGCTGTGAAAGGTATGTATCCACAATTGGCCTCCATTCTTCTGTCACAGGTTGAGGACAAGATTAGGCCTATCTATGGCAATCAGACCCCCGTCAGCATACCTGTGCTTTCACTGAATGGAACAGTCTGTAATGACTCTGACACAATTGAAACTGCTTAGCAGAGCATTTTGCTCAGAGTTTCACTTCTACAAATTACCCACAGGCCTTCTGCTCTGTCAAAGAACAGTTGGAACATTGTACCGTTTCATTTCACATGCGCCACTCTGAAACATACAATGCTCTGTTCAGTGAGTGGGAAACTCTCGGTGGACTGACAGCGACGCCTCCTAGACCTTTTCAACCGTATCTGTGTTGAGGGTGAGAAATCATCATAATCTCCATGTTGAAACCTGACAAGAACCCACTGGAGGTGGACAGCTACTGCCCCATTAACCTCACCAACATTCTTTGCAAGTTGCTCAAACCATGGTGAGCCGGAGTTTGAGTTGACAACTTGAGCCTTGGGGCCTTCTGGCTCTGTCTCTGGGTGGGTTCTGTAAGGACCACTCTGCCACTGATAATCTGGTGGTCCTTTTGTCTGCCATCTGTATGGCCTTTGCCCGCTGTCAGCATCTGGTTGCCATCTTTTCTGGCAGCTGCAGGGGGCTATCCAAAAGGCGCCAACTTGGGCTGTAGTGCATGGCTTCCAGTTTTCGGCTGCCAAGACCTGCGTTGTGCATTTCTGCCTGCAACGCACTGTTCACCCTGAGCCATGGCTTTTTCTTGAAAGCAAACCTCTTGCTGTTGTGGAGATGCATCGATTTTTGGGATTGGTTTTCGATACCCAGTTAACTTCGCTGCATCATATTCGGCAGCTTAAACAAACGTGCTGTCAGCATCTTAACTATCTTCGTTGGTTGAGTCGCACCAACTGGGGTGCTGATCAGTCTACCGTTCTACAGCTGTACCAGGCGTTAATTCAGTCGTGTATAGATTATGGAAGCCTGGCTTACAGTTCGGCATCCCCTTCCTCATTGCTGTTGCTGGACCCCATCCTTCACGGCAGTATCAAACAAGTCAATGGAGCTTTCCGGACAAGCCCTGTCAACAGCATACTTGTGGAGGCAGGTGTCCCTCCATTGTAGGTCTGGTGCCAACGATTACTGGCCGCTTATGCTACACACGTTTGTAACTTGCCTGGGCATCCCACTTACCCTCTCCTGTTCCCTTAGTCGGTAATCCATCTTCCGGAATGGCAGCCCGGGTCAGGGTGTACGACCACAGTTCGCATCAGAGCTCTTCACTCTGGGCTTGAGGTTTTCTGTCTTCCACCTCTTTTCTGGGACCCTCAGCATATACCCCCATGGTGTGTGCCCCACACGTGCCATCAGCTCAATTTGGCACTGGGCCCAAAGGACTCTATCCCTCCTGATTCCCTCTGCTGCAGCTTTCTTTCAATCCTTACCGCATTTCAAGGCTCTGACATTGTCTATACTGATGGTTCTATGGTTACTTCTCATGTTGGTTGTGCTCTTGCTCTAGGGGATCATTATCAACAACACTCATTTCCGGCTGGCTGCAGTGATTTCACTGCTGAACTGGTCGCCATCTCTCGTGCTCTAGAGAATATCTGCTCCTGCTCAGGTGAGTCCTTCGCTATCTGTAGGGACTCCCTGAGTGGTTTACGAGCTATCAACTATTTTCCCTTGGTCTCGTCTGGTGATGGCTATCCAGCAGTCCCTCCATACTCTCGCCTTTTGCGGCCCCTCTGTAGTCTTTGTGTGGACCCTGGGTCATGTAGGCATCCCAGGAAATTGATGTGTAGACACGCTGGCCAAACAGGCTGTCGGTGCACCAGCCTTGGAGATTGGCCTTTCAGATAGTGACCTCAGGTCAGTTTTGTGGCAGAAGGTACTTCGCACCTGGGGTGAAGAATGGCACACCCTGCCTTCACCCAACAAACTTCGGGCCATCAAGGAGGCTACCAGTGTGTGGCGCTTCTCCTTGCAGGTATCCTGCAAGGAATCTGTTGTCCTCTGCCAGCTGCACATTGGCAACACCTGGATAATGCACAGATATTTGTTTTTATTCCTTGTGGTGGTTTAAAGTTAATGGAAAAAGGGACTGATGGCCCTAGTAGTGTGGTCCCTTCGATCCCACAAACCAATCTGAAAGTTAACTATAGGAATGGAAGTTGCCAGATCATTGGGGAATGGAAGTTGCCAGATCATTGGGGAATGGAAGTTGCCAGATCATTGGGGAATGGAAGTTGCCAGATCATTGGGGAATGGAAGTTGCCAGATCATTGGGGAATGGAAGTTGCCAGATCATTGGGGAATGGAAGTTGCCAGATCATTGGGGAATGGAAGTTGCCAGATCATTGGGGAATGGAAGTTGCCAGATCATTGGGGAATGGAAGTTGCCAGATCATTGGGGAATGGAAGTTTCTGGAGTATTGGGAACTGTGGATTAATATCAACTTGTGTGATGGATGAATCTTTGGAATGTCAGGCTCATGACCTGATAAATGGATGGTATTAAGGACAAGCCAACAGCAGCCTGACATACATTACATGTGTGTCTGCTGTAACTGCTTCCATTCTTCCTTTTGCTTAAGAATTCAAAATTGGACACATGTACATTAAAATGGTTCATCCTTGGATCAAAATCAAACTATATATGGACACAAACAGATATGAATAGATGAGCATAAAGTCAAGGAAGTGTCGCCTCTGTCAGAGGTGGGATTTGGACCTACGACCCTTGGGAAAGCATCTGTCTTGCCCTATGCTGCCTCCACATGCAGTCCCCCCTGCGGGTCCGGGGTAAGAATAGGCCCGAGGTATTCCTGCCTGTCGTACGAGGCGACTAAAAGGAGTTTCAACCGTTTCGGCCTTCCATGTGATGGTCCCCTTGGGGTTTGACCTCCATTTTTCAAAATTCTACTGAAGTACGAGCCTTTTGGGGAAGGACACCTTACGTGGTGTACCACTGGTCCTAAGTGCACTAAGACCTTGGCACTCAGCATTGCACCGGCGTTGTAACCATACCCACTATTCTTCAAATTGGGCCTAAACACCTGATGGGTTGTCCAAGTTACGCCCATACTGCGTCCACATCTGCCCCAGCGATCATGATGGACTTTCCATGGCACCAGAAATCCAGCATGGTAGCCAGCCCGTTGTGGTGGGGTCGTCATGTACCCTCCAGGTTGTAGCCCCCTGACAACACAGGGATCGTACTGCCGATACCTGAGCTGCACCCTCCCCATGTCGGCCAAGGAGTAGATGCCCGTCTCCTTGGGGCATCAGGACTCCCGGCAATGGTCATTCTGCCAGGTGGCCCTTGCTGCGGCTGGGTGGCGCCCGTGGGGAGAGCCCCTGGTCGGAGTGGGTGGTATCGGGGCAGACGTTTCGCAGATGAAACGTCAACACGTATCAGGTCGCTCTGCGGCCGAGTCTTTCAAAAGAAAAGGTACCGTTTCTAGTCCTGGTTCTCCTGCCCTTTCCCCCTTGGCCACTCCATGGGAGGAGGGACTGGCCCCCCAGGGGCTCAGCATTCATTTGCTGAGTACGGGCTTGGCGACCCCGGGGTCCTGAGCTGGGGACTGGTCAGCGCCACCAGTCTCCTGTCACCGTAACCCCCGGACATGCTTCAGCGACCACCGCATGGCGCGGCAGTGGAACGTTGTGTGCTGCGGGGAATGGTAATCTTGGCTTGACCGCCTGGATTGCGAGTAAGGTAAACCTCTATAAAAACCTCTCAATCTTACGGTGTGCTGCGCACCTATAAGATGCATGGCTGTTGGGGTGGAACAGTCTCAAGCGGGCAACCTCTGGGGCACCTGCCGCGCCCCAGTTGTATAAGGCTTACCTAGGCACGCGGGTCTCTGTCTAGGTGGACTTCTAGTTCCCTAGCTGCTCGTGGGACCGAGATGGAACCCTCGAACTTTTATTCTTCTCCTGCCAGCGGAAAGGGTGGATCGCTGGTGGGTTCTAACACCCAATCCAACAAGAGGGCTCGTGTAGCCAGTCCTCCTGATTCAGGTAGTAGTAACAGAATGCATGCTGCTTCGCAGAATGTGTTTTTCATAATTAAAAGAAAAGATGGGAGTTTTGAAAAAGTTTCGCCATTTTATATACAGAAGGGCTTAGAAGGTATTGCTGGCACATTAAAATCTGTAAAGCGCTTGCGAAATGGCACCTTGTTGGTTGAAACATCTAGCTTCCAGCAAGTCCAGAACCTTCAGAAGGCACAATTTCTTGGGGAGTTTGCGTTAGAGACTGAATTTCACAACACCTTGAACTACAGCAAGGGTGTTGTGACTTGCAGAGATCTCGTTGACATTCCCCAAGACGAACTGAGGGCTGAATGGTCCCGGGAAGGAATTGTGGATGTGCAACACATTATGAAACGGGTGGATGGTGCTCTCATAAAGACTGACTCGTTTATCCTTACATTTAACACCACCAAATTGCCAGAGCATGTGAAGGCAGGTTTCCTACGTCTCAGTGTACGGCCTTATTACCCCAACCCCATGCGGTGTTTCAAATGCCAACACTTTGGACACACTACTCTCGGCTGTAGAGGGGAAGCCACTTGCGGGAATTGTGGTAAAGCCGCCCATGAGGGAGTTGGTTGCTCCTCTCCTCCCAAGTGTGTCAACTGCTCTGGGGATCACCCTGTGTGGAGTAGGGAATGCAGAGTTTTCCTTGAGGAACGGAAGATCCAGGAACTAAAAACTACAAAACGCATCCCGTATGGTGAGGCGAAGAAAATCTACAAGTCCATGCAGCCGCCCACGTTCGCTGCTTCCTTTTCTTCCATTCTCAAACAACCAGTCTTGAAAACCGATGCCGCTACACAAACGGAGGTTGCTACTGTCTGCACTAGCACCTGCGCTTGTCAATGTACATGTGCTGCTGCCATTCCTGTGAAGCCTGCTGCTCCCCCCCCGGCCATCTGACCAGGCTGTGGTAGCTGACATCATGGAACTTCCTGCCCCTTCTCGGGTCCAGTCTAGTGCACTGCCCAGCACTGCTACACCCGCTACTGCTTCTGAGGTTTTGGCTCCAATGCCACCTCAAGCCAGAACATCGAAGCCAAAGACAAAGGTGAAGACTCGCCCACTGAAGGAGACTGCAGTTATACAGTCTCCTGATGTGGATGTCATTCTCCCTGACGTCTCTCTCGATTCCTCTTCTGCGGCGATGGAGGTTGATGTCAGACTGGGGCAATCATCTCGCCCCAAAACTGAGCCTCCACCTGTTGTGGGCTCTCCTCCCCAACAGAAAATGAGAATGAAGGTACTCCCACCCTGATAGATGGCTCCCATTATACAGTCGAACATGAATGGATTCCGGGCACATGTGGAGGAACTGAACCTCCTAGCACGGCAACGCCCCCTGTGCTTGTGTTTACAGGAAACGCATTTAAAACCATCTGATGCTCCTGTACTAAGGGGCTATACGTCATATCGCAAAGATGACCTGACCGGAGAAAGGGCCAAAGGCGGAGTCGCTGTGTTTGTCAATAATGACCACCACTCCTCTGCCCTCCCCCTGGATACTGACCTGCAAGCAGTTGCAGTTGAAATTTATTCACCTCGGAGGATTACCGTTTGCTCCCTTTATTTACCCCCTTTGGATGCAATGACCTTAGACGCTCTCACAGATCTTATCGACCAACTCCCCCGCCCATTTCTTCTCCTGGGAGACTTCAATGCCCATCATGTCCTGTGGGGCTCCACTTCTCTTTGCGCTCGAGGTCGAATTTTGGAGAGCCTCCTAACATCTCAAGTGTTGTGCATCCTCAACACAGGTACTCCGACTCATTTCTCTACTGCTACAGGGTCATTCTCAGCCATTGACCTATCTTTCTGCTCTCCAACCCTCACCGACTCTGTTCACTGGGAGGTCATTGACGACCTTCATTCCAGCGATCACTTCCCTATCCGCATTCATCTCCTGGATGGTGTATTGCTGGAGCCGTGGCCACCATCGTGGATGATTGGCAGGGCTAACTGGCCACTGTTCACTCGGTTGGCTGTCTTTGACCGCCACAATAACGTACAGGAATGGGTGGATCACATCACGCTTGTGGTCCATCATGCTGCTGACCTGTCCATACCACAGTCTTCTGGCCCTCCTAAGCGGCGCCTTGTGCCTTGGTGGACAGAAGAGTGCCGTTCAGCAATCCGGGACAGGCGTGCGGCTCTTCGCCGATTTAAATGCCGCCCAACAGCGGTCAATCTTACCACCTTTCGAATCGCGAGAGCCAGGGCAAGGCGTGTCTTTAAAGAGAGCAAGAAAAGGTCATGGCAGGAGTTCCTGGACTCCATCAACCGTTCCACTTGTTCCACAAGAGTATGGGAAGCCATCCGGAGGATTTCCGGTAAACATAGCCGTTTACCAATAGCTGCTGTCCTGAACCAGGGATGCCTCCAAACGACACCCAGAGCCATTGCTCAGACGCTGGCAGAGCATTTTGCACAAAGTACTGCCACTACAAATCAGGATCCAGCGTTTCGTCGCTACCGTGCGACTGTCGAAAGAGCGACCTTGGACTTTCGGTCGAACAGTTCTGAGGCCTACAATTCCCCTTTCTCCATGTGGGAACTTGAATCGGCACTTACTGAGACTTCTGACACTGCACCAGGTTACGACCGCATCCGGTACTCCATGCTTCGACATCTGCCAGCGGCGTCAAAGGAAATCCTCCTCGAATGTTTTAATCTCATATGGCAGACAGGAGTGTTCCCCACCTCGTGGAGGGAGGCAATTCTCATCCCTCTCCTCAAACCAGGAAAGGACCGCACATGTCCCGGTAGTTATCGTAGTATTGCCTTGACAAGTTGTGTCGGAAAGACCATGGAACGGATGGTTAACCGGCGTCTTGTCTGGCTTTCAGTGTGGATTCCGAAAATTTCGGTCCATGGTCGACAACCTGACCCTCCTAGAGGCAGCTATTCAGCAGGCTTTTCTCCGTCAGCATCACTGTATCGGAATCTTCTTTGATATCAGTAAGGCATATGATACTACTTGGAGACACTGTATTCTTGCACAAATGTATCAATGGGGCTTTCGTGGCCGCCTCCCCATTTTCATTCGGTCTTCCCTGTCTCAGCGGTTTTTTCGGACCCGCGTTGGTGACACACTGTCTGATCGCTTTGAGCAAGAGAACGGTGTCCCCCAGGGCAGTGTTTTAAGTGTTACCCTCTTTGCCATAGCCATCAACAGTATAACGTCTACAGTGAGGAGTCCAGTACAGTGCTCCTTATTTGTGGACGACTTTGCTGTTTTCTGTTCCTCCTCCAGTGTTGCAACCGTGAGCCGTCAGTTGCAGCTAACAGTGCGGCGGTTAGAGGAGTGGGCTGCAAAGACGGGTTTTCGGTTTTCTGCCGAAAAGTGTGTTTGTGTTCATTTTAATCGTTCTCGTCATCTTTCTACTTTGCCTGCCTTGCGTAGGGGGGATACTGTACTACATTTTAGAGACACAGTGCGGTTTCTGGGCCTAATTTTTGACTCCAGGTTGTCATGGCTGCCACACCTACGTGATTTGAAAGCCAGAACCCTGAAGGCACTGAACATCCTCAAGTGCCTCAGCCACAGGTCTTGGGGCGCGGACAGGGCGCGTCTCCTACAGTTTTATGGAGCTTTTGTGCGTTCACGGCGGGACTATGGGTGCACAGTATATGGGTCAGCGAGGCCATCTTATTTGAGGATCCTTGACGCTGTTCACCATGCTGGGATCCGACTGGCCACGGGTGCTTATCGGACCAGTCCCGTACCCAGCCTCTGTGCTGAGTCTGGCGAACCCCCACTTACCATCCGCCGACAGCTCCTGCTGGTGCGCCAGGCTTGTAAGTTTCTTGCAGCTCCCAGATCGCCTGCTCACCATCTTGTTGCCCATCCACCTCTGTACCGCCTTTTTTCCCGCCGTCCCCGGGCTACGTTGCCGTTTGGGATCCGTGTGCAACGTGTAGTAGAGTCCCTCGGTGTGGAGTCTGTACAACCCCAAATCCAAGGTTTTAACCGCCTGCCACCCTGGTTACTGAAGAGGCCCGGAGTGATTTTAGATTTATTGCAGTACAAGAGAGATTGCACTCCTGCCACCGTTTTTAATGCAGCATTTTCTGCCATTTTATCTGAGCACCACGACTATGTAGCTGTTTTTACGGATGGGTCGAAACAAGGGGATTCTGTTGGTTGCTCAGTTGTTTTCCCATATCGTGTCCTCAAGGTCCGACTGCCTCAGACTTTTACTGTCTTTGATGCAGAATTGTTTGCGATCTTGCGGGCACTGGAGCACATGAGACATTCTTCCTCTCCTAAATTTCTTGTCTGTTCCGATTCACTCAGTGCCCTTCACTCATTGCAACGTTTGTATCCGGCAGACAAAATTGTCCAGACCATCCAGGATGCCCTCCTCCGACTACAGCGACTGGGGAAGGTTGTAACTTTCTGCTGGGTTCCAGGGCATGTCGGCATTGCTGGGAATGAAAGGGCAGATCTCGCAGCCAAGGACGCGTGTCTCGATCCACACGTATCTCAGTGTGCTATCCCCTTGCACGCACTCACCTCGCTGTTGAGCTCACGGGTCATGCGTCGGTGGGAGGATGAGTGGCTGGAAGTGACTGACAATAAGCTCCGTATAGTCAAGCCCACAACGCGTGTGTGGTGTACTTCCTTTCAGCCCTGTCGACGGGACGAGGTTCTCCTCACTCGGCTTCGAATAGGCCACAGCCCTATGACGCATAGCTTCCTTCTCCGGCGAGAGGACCCTCCAATGTGTGGTGCTTGCGGCGTCCAGGTCACTGTGCGCCACTTTCTCTTGGATTGCGTTTTATTTTCTGACCAGCGGGCCACGGCTGACTTGCCAGCGGACCTGCCAACTCTTTTAGGCAACACTCGGACGAATGTGGTTAAAGTTTTAAAGTTCTGTGCCATGTCAAATGTTTTTACAAAGATTTTAGGGAGAGGATTTTAATTTGCTCACTGTGTGACAAGCTCGCCCATATTCTATGTAAGTAGCCCGCCAGTGACAATTTCAGTGGCATTCTTGTTGCTATGTTTCCCCTTTCCTTAGGTTTTACTTTCTTAGGTAGCATTTTCCTTCTTTTCCTGCTTAGTTTGAGTGTGTGCTTTAGTTTTCTTAGGTCTATCCACATTTGTTTCTTTTAAATGTGTGTCAGGGCGCTGATGACCTCGATGTTGAGCGCCCAAAAGCCCCAACACACTACCACCACCACCAGGAGGGACAGGCCCGCCGGCTCGGGGCGAAGTACTTACCCCACTATTTGGTCTGTTCTCGAACCGATGGGGGGACATTCTCCACCTCCAAGCCCATGTTCTTTGTTCAGCACATTGAGGACATCTTCGGGGAAATCGAGGCTCTCAGCAAGATGCGTTCAGGGTCCGTTCTTATCAAGACCACCTCCGCCACACAGTCGGCGGCGCTCCAGGCGTGCGACCACCTAGGGGACATCCCAGTATCCACTGTCCCACATCTGGCACTAAATAGGACGCGGGGGTTATTTTTCATCGTGACCTCCTGCTACAATCTGATCAGGAGCTCAGGGCCAACCTGGAGCACCGAGGCGTGCATTTCGTCCGGCGAGTCCAGCGCGGCCCCAAAGACCGTCGCAACGACACCGGGGCCTTTATCCTCGCCTTCGAGGGGGACGTTCTCCCGGAGAAGGTAAAGGTGATGTGCTACTGGTGTGACGAGCGACCTATGCGCTGTTTTAGGTGTTGGCGCTTTGGGCACATGTCGTCACGGTGTGAGGCTGAGCCCCTTTGTGGCGATTGTGGACGTCCTCTTCGTGAGGAACATACATGCACCCCACCACCTCGGTGCATTAATTGTCCTGGCGTCCACTCGCCTAGATCCTCAGACTGCCCCGCATATCAGAAGTAGAAGAAGATACAAGAAATCAAAACTTTGGATCAGCTCTCTTATTCTGAGGCCCGGAAGATGTACGACCGCCTCCATCCCATGCCATTGAGCACTTCGTTTGCCTCAGTTGTGTCCACTCCTTCCGCGGTATCCTCACCCCTATCCTGTCCCCCCTCCGCCTCCTCCGCCCATTAGGGGGCTCTGCCTCCGCCTCCCAAATCCCTCCCTTCCAAATCCTCCCCCACACCCTCTGCCGCAGGGGCCACCCTTCCTCCTCCTCCTCCTTCTCCTCCTCCCCCCACGCCACCTGAGAAGCGATCCTCTTCTCAGGCGTCCATCGGGGAAACGTTCCGGACCCCAGCTTCCGAGGTCCGGCGTTCCAGAACGGACCCCACGCGTGAGGACCTTCTTCGGGTCCAGCCCACCATCCCTGTGCCTCCTCGGCCTTCCAAGAAGGCCTCCAATAAGAAGTCTCTATCCCCCTCTCCACCCCGGCGCGTTTCGTCTGACGCTCCATCCGTGAGTCGCTGCTCCCGGCCGTCCTCAGTTTCGCCGGGACGCTCTGCTGCTAGGCGCTCCGCCGGCCTTTCGTCGGCAAATGATGCGGCCCCTCCTACACAACCAGGGACAGCGGCCGCAGCTGCCGACGAGTCGATGGAACCGGATCCTTCTCCCATTGGTTGTAGCGTTGTTCCCTCGCAACCTGGCCCTCCGCGGCCGTCAAGGTGACCAGCTCTTCCCCCGTCTCGTTGCCCCAACTTTTTGACTAGCGATGGCGTTGTTTCATTGGAACATAAGAGGTATTCAATGTAATCGGGAGGAATTACAACTGCTCCTCCGCCTGCACTGTCCGCTCGTCCTTGGTCTCCAGGAAACCAAGTTGCGCCCGACTGACCGTATTGCCTTTACCCACTATACCTCGGAGCGGTATGACCTCACCCCTGTGGACGGTATCCCAGCTCATGGTGGGGTCATGTTGCTCATTCCGGACGATGTCTATTACCATCCCATCCCATTTACCACCCCACTCCAAGCAATAGCTGTCCGCATTACTCTTTCTGCTTTTACTTTTTCAGTTTGTACCATCTACACTCCACCGTCATCTGCTGTTAGTCGGGCTGACATGATGCACCCGATCGTTCAGCTTCCCACGCCGTTCTTATTGTTTGGCGACTTCAATGCCCATCATCCCCTTTGGGGCTCTCCTGCATCCTGTCAGAGAGGCTCCCTCTTGGCGGATGTCTTCAACCATCTCAATCTTGTCTGCCTCAATACTGGCGCCCCGACTTTCCTCTCGGACTCTACTCATATCTACTCCCACTTGGACCTCTCGATCTGTTCTACCACTCTTGCCCGTCGATTCGAGTGGTATGTCCTTTCTGACACCTATTCAATCGACCACTTCCCCTGTGTTGTTCGTCTCCTGCACCACACCCCATCCCCACGTCCTTCGAGCTGGAACATACCGAAAGCTGACTGGGGCCTTCACTCCTCCCTGGCAACCTTTCCGGACCACGATTTTCTCAGTTGTGACAGTCAGGTCGAATACCTCACGGCTGTTATCATCAATGCTGCTGAACATTCCATTCCTCGTACTACTACTTCTTCTTCACGTCGCGTTTCCGTCCCCTGGTGGAACGAGGCTTGTAGGGACGCTATCCGTGCTCGACGACGTGCTTTACGCACCTTTCGCCGCCATCCTACGTTGGCGAATTGTATTGAATACAAACGACTCCGAGCGCAATGCCGTAGAGTCATCAAAGACAGCAAAAAAGCTTGTTGGGCCTCTTTCACCAGCTCCTTTAACAGTTTTACTCCCTCTTCCGTCGTTTGGGGTAGCCTGCGCCGGCTGTCGGGCATTAAGGCCCACTCCTCGGTACCTGGCCTGACCTCAGGTAATGAGGTCGTTGTTGATCCTGTGGCTGTCTCCAACGCCTTTGGCCGCTTTTTCGCGGAGGTTTCAAGCTCCGCCCATTACCATCCTGCCTTCCTTCCCAGGAAAGAGGCAGAAGAGGCTCGGCGACCTTCCTTCCACTCGCTGAATCTGGAAAATTATAATGCCCCTTTACTATGCGGGAATTCGAATGTGTGCTTGCACTGTCCCGGTCCTCTGCTCCGGGGCCAGATGCCATTCACGTTCAGATGCTGGCACACCTTTCTCCGGCGGGCAAAAGCTTCCTTCTTCGTACCTACAATCGCGTCTGGACCGAAGGTCAGGTCCCCATGCGTTGGCGTGACGCCGTTGTTGTTCCTATACCCAAACCCGGGAAGGATAGACACCTTCCTTCTAGTTACCGCCCCATTTCTCTTACAAGCTGTGTCTGTAAGGTGATGGAGCGCATGGTTAATGCTCGGTTAGTCTGGATTCTTGAAGCTCGACGACTACTTACTAATGTCCAATTCGGCTTTTGTCGCCGCCGCTCCGCTGTTGACCACCTTGTGACCTTGTCGACATTCATCATGAACAACTTTTTGCGAAGGCACCAAACGGTAGCCGTGTTCTTCGGCTTGGAGAAGGCTTATGATACCTGTTGGAGAGGAGGTATCCTCCGCACTATGCACAGGTGGGGCCTACGCGGTCGCCTGCCCCTTTTTATTGATTCCTTTTTAACGGATCGAAAGTTTAGGGTACATGTGGGTTCTGTATTGTCCGACGTCTTCCTCCAGGAGAACGGAGTGCCTCAGGGCTCCGTCTTGAGCGTAGCCCTTTTTGACATAGCGATCAATCCAATTATGGATTGCATTCCACCTAATGTCTCAGGCTCTCTCTTTGTCGATGACTTAGCGATCTACTGCAGTGCCCAGAGAACATGCCTCCTGGAGCGCTGCCTTCAGCGTTGTCTAGACAGCCTCTACTCATGGAGCGTGGCAAATGGCTTCCGGTTCTCTGAAGAGAAGACGGTTTGTATCAACTTTTGGCGATATAAAGCGTTCCTTCCGCCATCCTTACATCTCGGTCCCGTTGTTCTCCCATTCGTGGACACAACTAAGTTTCTAGGGCTCACGTTGGACAGGAAACTGTGTTGGTCTCCACATGTCTCTTATTTGGCGGCCCGTTGTACACGTTTCCTTAATGTCCTCAGAGTTCTTAGCGGTTCATCTTGGGGAGCGGATCGCACTGTACTGCTTCGCTTGTATCGGTCCATAGTCCGATCGAAGCTGGATTATGGGAGCTTCGTCTACTCGTCTGCTCGGCCATCCCTCTTACGCCGGCTCAACTCCATCCACCATCGGTGGATACGTCTTGCAACCAGAGCCTTCTACACTAGTCCTGTCGAGAGCCTTTATGCTGAAGCTGCCGAGTTACCATTGACCTACCGGCGCGACATACTGCTGTGCCTGTATGCCTGCCGGCTGTTGCCTATGCCCGACCACCCCTCTTACAAGTCCTTCTTCGCTGATTCTCTCGACCGTCAGTACGGGTTGTCTGTGTCTGCCCTGCTGCCTCCCGGAGTCCGCTTCCATCGCCTGCTTCGACAATTGGATTTTGCCCTCCCTACCACCTTCAGAGAGGGTGAGAGCCTGACACCACCTTGGCTCCAGGCTCCGGTTCATATTTATCTCGACCTCAGCTCACTCCCGAAGGAGGGTACTCCGGCTGCAGTGTATTGCTCACGGTTTGTCGAACTTCGTGCTCGACTTGCCGGTCACACCTTTATTTACACCGATGGCTTCAAAACTGACGATGGTGTGGGCTGTGCCTTTGTCGTCGGGGCCGCCACCTTTAAATACCGGCTCCTCGACCAATGTTCCAGCTTTACGGCCAAGCTTTTTGCTCGCCATCAGGCCGTTCAGTATGCCCGCCGCCACCGCCATTCATCGTATGTACTCTGCTCTGACTCACTCAGTGCTCTTCAGAGCCTTGGAGCTCCCTATCCGGTCCATCCCTTGATTAAACGGATACAACAGTCCTTCCATTCTTTCGCTGATAATGGTGGTTCTGTCAGCTTTCTGTGGGTTCCCGGACATGTAGGAGTGCCTGGGAATGAGGCTGTGGATGCTGCAGCCAAGGCTGCAGTCCTCCTGCCTCGGCCAGACTCCCATTGTGTCCCGTCATCTGACGTTCGTGGGGATGTGTGTAAGAGGCTTGTGTCGTTGTGGTGGGATGCTTGGTCGTCCCTCCAAGGAAACAAGCTCCGGGCAGTCAAACCGTTCCCAACTGCTTGGACAACCTCCTCCCGACCATCTCGGCGCGAGGAGGTCCTTCTGACCAGGTTGCGGATTGGGCATTGCTGGTTTAGCCACCGCTACCTGCTCTCCAGTGACCCAGCCCCGCAGTGCCCTTGTGATCAGGCATTAACAGTGCACCATGTTTTATTGTCGTGTCCCCGTTTTTGTCAATTTCGTGTTGTCCTGTCCCTGCCATCTACTTTACCGGATGTTTCAGTTGATGACCCTCGAGCAGCTGCTCGTATTCTGCGTTTTATAACTTTAACTGGCTTGTCCAAAGACATTTAACCTTTTTACTTATTTTATCTGCATCTTTGTCAGGTCCTTCTGGTGTCCCCCCCATCCTCTTGAGTTTTAGCAGATTCCATGTGCTCTAACACCAGTGACTGGGCGCTAATGACCTCAGCAGTTGAGCGCCCTTCAACCCTACCAAAAAAAAAAAAAAATCCACATGCAGTATCCACATGGGTTATGGCCAGACAGTGATCAGCCTCTCACCACAGTCACACATTTTGCTGGCAGCATATTTACTTCTTCCCCAGGCATCAGCATGAAAGTGACAAGAAGAAATAACATCGCGAACAGTTAGTTGCAATGGCTCACTGGTAGCATTCAGTTTGAGACAGTTGACACTCTGATTTTAGAATAAAAGTTTTCGGTTTGAGATGCATGTGGGAGGTATGGCATGCCACTGACTACTGTAAAGACAGATTGGAAGAATTATGTTGAAAGAACCACTATCAGCAGAATTCCTTGCTCAAGAAAGAACAGACTGAGAGGTAAAAAAAAGGACCATATGGAGGAACGGAAGGTTCCAAATGATTGAAAAAGAGCACAGGTAGTTCCAGCTTTCAAGAAGGGCCATCGAGCAGATGCACAAAACTATAGGCCTATGTTTTTGACGTCAATCTGTTGTAGAATTGTAGAACATGTTTTTTGTTTGCGTATCATGTCATTTCTGGAAACCCAGAATCTTTTCTGTAGGAATCAACATGGATTCCGGAAATGACGACCGTGTGAGGCCCAGAAAATATTAGATACAGGCTCCCAGGTAGATTCCTTTTTCCTTGACTTCCAGAAGGCATTCAATACAGTTCCACACTGTTTCCTGATACACAAAGCAAGAGCCTACGGAATATCAGACCAGCTGTGTGGCTGGATTGAAGAGTTTTTAGCAAACAGAACACAGCATGTTGTACTCGATGGAGAGATGTCTACAGACATTAAGGTAACCACTGGCGTGCCACAGGTGAGAGTTATGGGACCATTGCTTTTAACAATATATATAAATGAACTAGTAGATAGTGTTAGAAGTTCCATACAGCTTTTCACAGATGATGCTGTAGTATACAGAGAAGTTGCAACATTAGAAAATTGCAGCAAAATGCAGGACGACCTGCAGTGGATAGGCACTTGGTGCAGGGGGTGGCAACTCGCCCTTAACATAGACAAATGTAATGCATTGCGAATACGTAGAAAGGAGGATCCTTTATTGTATGATTATATGATAGTGGAACAAACACTGGTAGCAGTTACTTCTGTAAAATATCTGGGAGTATGCGTACAGAACAATTTGAAGTGGAAAGATCATATAAAATTAATTGTTGTTAAGGTGGGTGCCAGGTTGAGATTCATTGGGAGAGTCCTTAGAAAATGTAGACCATTAAAAAAGGAGGTGGGTTACGAAACACTCGTTTGACCTATACTTGAGTATTGCTCATCAGTGTGGGATCCGTACCAGGTCAGGTTGACGGAGGACATAGAGAAGTTCCAAAGAAGAGTGGTGCGTTTTGTCACAAGGTTATTTGGTACATGTGATGAGTTTGCTAAACATCTCTAACGCTAAGTGGCAGACTCTGCAAGAGAGGTGCTCTGCATCACGCTGTAGCTTGCTGTCCAGGTTTCAAGAGGATGCATTTCTGGATGAGGTATGGAATATATTGCTTCCCCCTACTTACACCTCCCAAGGAGATCACAAATGTAAAATTGGAGAGATTCGAGCATGCACAGAGGCTTTCTGGCAGTCATTCTCCACGCGAACCATAGACAACTGGAACGGGAAAGGGAGGTAATGGACAGTGGTACGTGAAGTGCCCTCTGCCACACACCGTTGGGTGGCTTGCGGAGTATAAATGTAGATATGGAGCTTGTGTGTAAGAGGCAGCTTTTTGTATCCCAAATATGAAGCAGTTGAAGTGAGTGACCAACTCTCAGTTCTGATGATGCAGTTCACTGAAGGCTGAGGAAAGCTCTGCTGCTTGCACAAAGACCAACTGTAAAACAGGAACTCAGTGAGGAAAATGTGCTACATTGGCTGGCAGTTGCAGAGCTCTGTTTGAATGCAGCATGGGAAGTGTATTTTTCACAGATAAGGTGTTTCATGATGGTCAAGAGTAGTTTATCGGCTGTGAGGGTGAAGACACCATGAAGAATATGTAGTGACAACAGGAAGTAGTAGCCCACTGTCAGTTTCCTGGAGGAGTTTGATTTCTGTGAGAGAAGCAGGAATTCATCTTCAGTAGCATACAGTATGCCCACATTTTGAAGAATGTGATGCTGCCTTCAGTGTGACTGCTATATTGTGAAGGAAAATTCATGCTACAGGAAGAACTTTGACTTGTGTAAAAGTCTGCTTCATTCAACAGTTGCTGTCCAACTTGGACATTAATGTAACAGACTGGCTGCTTACTTGAACCAAATGGGCAATATGTGGGTGGAGATAGCATGAACACTGTCAGGTAACTGGCTTTGAAACAAACCATTTATGGCTTATGCCCCTTCGGGACTTCTTTTTTAAAGCTTTGGAGAAAGTTTCTTCTTCTGATGATTACATCCAATGCCTCACAGATTCTATGCCAGGGTGCATGAATGTACTCTGAAACAATGGGCATTATGGACAAAATACTAAGGAAATATAAGCAGTTTCTTTCATGTTGTGCTGCCCAGTTTTCTGTCTGAGAGCCAGTGGAAAATCCCTTGGTGACTGAAAATATCAAACATGAGATGAGGAAATTTGAGCTAGTTTAGGTTTACTTCATTCTTTTAACTGAAATAAATTACTTCCAGTTACATGTTTTGGATATTACATCCTCTTTACTTACTCTGTGCCTATTTACATGAAAAGAAATAAATCAAGAGTGAACTTCTTAAAGCTATTTTTTGTTATTTCAAATTCATGTGTCTGCCCCTCTGTTGCCATCCACTGGACTTGCCCAAAAAGGATCAAACATTTCTGCTAATATTATCTCTCTCTCTCTCTCTCTCTCTCTCTCTCTCTCTCTCTCTCTCTCTCTCTCTCTCTCTCTCTCTCTCTCTCTCTCTCTCTCTCTCTCTCACACGCACACACCACAAACAATTTGTTTTACAAATGGCAAAGTCCATGATAGCAGTATCATGAACCAGGCCATGGGAATGGCTTGTAGTTTCTAAATAGTGTTTGAATACTGAAGTTGGTCTGTGTGCTGTATTTAATTGATGGAGCACGCACTTTTTCTCATGGCAGGCATAGGACAAGAAAGAATGACATATTTGTTTGCATTGGACAAATTTTTTTCTGAAGACTGGACTACAGCAATGTACTTTCTCTTCCTGTAATGGAGAAAAGCTGAAACTGTGGACACTGCATCATTTAATTTGCATCTTCCATGCTCCATAGCCTGATGAAGCATGGCATTGTTAAGAGGCCATCTGCTCCCAACAATTGGTCATTATGCCTAGTTAGTGCTACATAACAATAGCAAGACCATGCACTAAATTTCCTTACTAAGTGACAATCTGCCTTACATCCCTGCTCCTTTCAATAAGAGCAAATGATTTGAGGAGTGGGAAGTAACCATAATGCCACTTGTCTCTGACACTTCATGTCCTCATCTCTCCACAAACATTGTTAAATTATCACATATGTAACTCTGGTAGGAGGCATAGTATGATCACATCACAACACACACATGGAATGATATCAGTGCAGTCGCCTCCAGCATCTTTTGTGCAGATGGCCAGTCTGAGAATTCTGTACTGCCTTCACAGAGTGAACAAAGTACTTGTTTCTCTTGAGGTAGTGCAGTGGTGAAAGTTGAGCACCCATCCTGATAGCTATTGGCTATTGACACAGGCTGATAGCCCCCCCAGGAGATCCACAACTCTGTTTGTGGATATGTGCATGGCGAGCACAGGACGCTGGGCTAGGTCGTCCCTCTCCTCCTCGCATCTTCCCTTCCCCTTCTCCCCCTCTGTAGTATGTTTTGTGCCTACATCCTGAGACGGACGCCCATAACTGAAAGACAGTCTCTCTTCTTCACTTCCTCTGCTGGACAGTCTGTCCTTCCCTTGTCCTCCTCTTTTCCTTGCCTCTTCCCTTTACCCTCTTCTCCACTGCGATGTTTGAGTCCACTCTTCTTTCCTTTCCTTTTCTTTGTTTCTCCCTTTTCCTTTTTTTCCCTCCCTGTATGTGTCTGAAGGCCGACCCATGCATTTCCAAATGTAGTCGGTGACGTGGTAACACGTAATTACCCACTGCGGGTAGACAGGTAGGACGCTTACATACCCCCTGGTAGTGGCCAGGCACAGGGAGAGGTGATTAAGCAATGTTACTTTTATCTATTACTCCACTTTTTGTTCCTATTTTAATTTTTCTTATTTTATTTGTTGCGAATGTCATTGAGACCCCTAGCCCTTTGGCTGCCCCAATCCAATTATGCCCCTGCTCATGTCGCTACTCCACAAGAATTTCGTACTTGCAGTTTTGTGTTTATTGGACATGTTCACATTGGTCACATTGTGCTGCTGCTGTCACAGCACCTTCCATCTGTATTAGTCATGATCACAGAGGATACACCAGGCCAAAATACAAAGAAGCTTCAAAATTGCCCACATCAACTGCTCAAGCATCTTCCTGATCAAATGCTACAGTGTAACAAAAATGGAGTATGGATGCATTGTCTGTAGCTCTATCAAACTGTGCTATTACAGAATATTTTAAAGCCTTCAGTTTTGACACTTTGTATCTCCTCCAGGTGATGTAAGATTTCCCTTTTGCACATCACAGAATCCAAAATTACATTGCAGTTGGATATTGTATAAATGTTTAATTAGCTACTTGTAATAGTTCTAACTACATATAAGGACTGCCTAATGTTAAGTCATGACTACTGAGTACCACACTTGTTCATGGTAATTTGCTGGATAAGCTGTGTATCCACATGGACATGTGGTTCATTTCGTTGCAGGATATAAAATTTTGGAGATGTTGGAACTCCCATACTGGTGTGCTGTTTCCTCACTCCCATTGTTCCTCTCTGCAGTGTCAACATGAATACATGTTAAGCTGTCACAGTACTTTTGCATTGTGATGCCTATATCTTCGATCCCACTGTCACACAGTCAACTCAAAGACATGTACACTATCTTCTTTGTAAATTAGACATACATTTCTGCATAGCACCTTAACGCCATCCACAGTATTAAGTGTTCGCTATGAAACACATCAGTCTCACTTGTCTGTGTGTACAGCTACAATGCTGTGAGGCTGGTTCACTGATGACACTGGCCACAGATGAATGCCATCAACACATGTTTGCAAATGTGACAAATATAGCGCTGTGGGCATCCAGTCTGCTGTAGCCACTTAGACTACAGTAGTTCATGACTGCAGTATGGTGGCTAACAGACTGTGTGCTAACACACACACACACACACACACACACACACACACACACACACACACATATATATTTTCACATAGCGGGAAAATAACTTTCTGGATCCGAACCAACACTGTCCCTTGAACAGTCTACGGGCATCAGTAAGAAGCAACCTGACATGGTTGCATGACCCTCTATCTTAAGTATCCAGGAGCACATCTTCAACATGCTCCGGGAGCATGCTGGAATCAAACATATGAACTCTGATGATGAATTATTCTAAGATGCAATACTATGGAACAGGTCAGTCTGTCCACAAATAGACAAATCTTATAAAATAATAACGTACTGTTGAGGCCAGTGTCCTCCAGTTGCATAGGTATGCAGTCATTACATTAGTTGCAAAAAGATAACATTGCTTTGATCGGGATTCACAGTGATCATGTGACCTTTAGTGCTTCTTCTCGTCATCACACTGCCAATAAAAAAGAAAGGGATTCATATATGAAGTTACAGTTCTAAGCTACCACAACTCTGCTACACTGTGTGGCGTATGTCTTGTGATGTCTGCTAAATGGGACTAGAACCACCAAGCCTCAAAAGTTAGGGATCTGTTGCTGATCAGTAACCTGGAATACAATGGAGACAATTATGTGCCATATCATCTCCTACCTCCTACCTCCTGACTGACAACCTGTAATTTTATAATGGTCGGTTACTCCTTTCCCTTTTCATGATCTCGTGGACTATTTCACCAGGTCATAGCTGAGGTAGTGTTCATTTCTGCAAACTATACTGTATTTGTCACTGGCAGTATGCTTACACCAACCTTCAAACATCTGGCAGCTGAGGTCTGCATTCCCACCATGCTGACTTGCATTTCCTGGGCACCTTTGTCTGCTCTGTGACAGTGGCTGTACGTTGCAGCTGGCAGCTCTAGTGAATTCACATAACTGAGCTCAATTAAAGTCAAATATTTTGTGATTATTCACTTGGATCATTATGCAGTTTTCATAAATGTCACTTCAATAAACTTTCACATCTATCTACTTGTATCTGCACCTGATTTGTATCTCCAATACTATTTTAATTTACCATCTTACTAATAGAGAGATGAGCATTGCAGTGACATGACATACTACTGCCATGTTCAAAGGCGTTTGATTTACATTTAAATTCAGTTCATATATATTATTATTATTATTATTATTATTATTATTATTATTATTATTATTATTATTATTATTATTATTATTATTATTATTATTATTATTATTATTATTTTCAGCTCCCTAAAAAGATACAGCTTGAGGAGCTGTTGGCAGGTGAGATTTTTGCTTTCTTCAGTAGCTTAATTATACATTAACGATAGCATGTAAATGTTTTCTTCTGTGGTACTTTCTATTTAGTCTTCTTCTTTGACTTTAATTCTTTATTGGTGGTATGCTAAGTTATTTCAGTGAAACAGTTGTTCGAAGTTCTATACTTCAACTTGACACTGGATGTTAATTATGTAGTGTATAATTGGCAGTGACTACAGATGTTGCAGTTGTGTTCAAAATGTGTACTGTGGTAGACTGTGAGGGAAATGTGATCAAAGATAAAGGAAGGCAAATTTTTAAGTACCAGACAGACATTTAAAAGTAGCCCACAATGAAGGTAAGTAATCATTGCCAATTGGCACAGTATGATAAGCACCAACAATGTTTAGATCCCACACACTTTATTGTGTAGTCATGGCACATATTTAGCTCATCATCTTGAGGTAAATATATTTAAGCATACAACTGTCACTCATCATAGCTGAGATTCTTAAAGATGAAAATATCCAATATTATTGGGGACTGGAAGAAGTCAACCACATTCATAGCCAGTGACTTGAAACCCCATTGTCATGTCTTGAAATGAAGAATAGTATTCCTGTAATCCTTCCCCTCTCACTCAAACCAGTATTTTTCACCTGACTCATGTATGAAATAGTCTGGTCCATTTGGGTGCCACAACTGCTCTAAATCCACATCTGGAAAGCATGCAATTGACTACACAGTGACAACATGCTGTTGTGCACAAGATGCCTGACTTGTCAGCTTCACAACCTGTGTCTCCACTCCCACACCAACTTTCCTTATTTAAACATATGGGAATTCCACTTAACACACTCTCAAGTTCACAGTCCTCCTTGCCTCAGTACTCACTAGCCCCTCCCCTGCCCTTTCCTGTGCGTAGCCCTATCCTGACCAAGTCACCCAATCTGCGCAACACAGCTCCTCACCCAGTTGGCCTGAAGCTCTAAGGTTATATATCTGATTGGCAGATGGAGACAGAGTGGCAAATGTTATTCCAGGCTTAGCCTTTTACTCCTTGTTTCCAGATTAACCCTTTCATGACCAATGGAACATACTAAGTTGATGCACAAGAATATAGTGTTGTCTTAAAGTTCAATAAACATGAAGGTTATGCATAATGAAGGCTTCTGTCATCATCAGTAACATAATCTGCTTCACTGTTTACTACAGTCTATAAATACTGGGGTAACATTCTGAATTAGCAACACTAGAAGTAATGTGATTTTGTAGTGAAGAACTCATACAACGATGTTCACAGTGTATTTTCACTTAAAAAGGAAGTTTGGTGAAGGTCATTTGACGGAGCAGAAAAGGTGAAAAAATCAGGTGATTCTTGTCAGTCTAGTAGAATGCTGGTGGGTGTTATTGTGGACTAGCAAATAGTCTTCCTGGTTGTTGTTCTTGATTGCATCTGCAGGAGGTCTGTTGTAAACAATAAATGTCAGCAGTGAAGATTACACCTCGGGGAAGGAATTAGTAGAAAAGAACATTATCTCTGTTCCACCAGATGCATAACATTATGTTTTGTGGATGCACACCCGTTTTTGTATGGGGAGTTTCTCCTTTGCTCAGACTCAAGCAGTCCTTTCCATTCTTCCACTTACATTAAGTATAAATACAAAGTTTTTATCCACCATTAATAATAGAGGATAGGAATGGTCAGTGCTATTCACATTCTAATCAATAACAAGCAAGTGGATCGGGCACATACGGCCACCTATAGCAACCAGAATACCAACCTGCAAAACGGAAACTCTATGAACTTATGTACCAACCTAATATTGTTAATTTTTTGTGGCTGGAACTCAAAGGCAATTAACATTTTAAAGTTGTTTTACCCATTCAGCCATTTTAAATTAAAATCTAGCCGTGCCTTGTGTCAACATAACATCCATAGGTTGACTATTTGCTGAAGACAATATGTTCACATTATGTGAGAACAAGGTAATGTAATTTATAAAAATAGTGGAAAAGCACACTGTAACCTGTGGACTGTAGGCATATGAAGTAGTGTTAGATGATGTGTAATGCCCCTAACAATAAAAGCACAAAGAATGGAAAGGCTGACTTCAGGCATGAATAATTTGCTCACCATTATTGGTATCAGGCTGCATAAATACCAATAACAGGGTTAATAGGATGCAATAAAGATGTATCTCTTCTGTGTTCCAACACTTGACATTCTAATGGTGTACCAGCATCATAAAATATTGATGTTTTTTTCCACTAAGATATGTACAAAGGAAATAAAATTTGTGACCAGACTGTGGATATATTGGTAGATAGGACACAGCCTAGAGCTTCACAGAACGTAGTAGAAGTAACTTTAGATGTGCTCCAGAGAAGTGTGTGGCCCTTGCTGGGGATGTATATTAATGATTTGGCAGACATTATTCTCCCACTTTTCTTTTTCCATTTGGGTCTGCCAGTGACCACATGCAGTCTTAATGCTTCCACCTTTGTTCTTCTTCTTTCTTCTTCTTTCTTCCTCCTCCTGGTTTCTTTCATCTTCTCACTATGTATCCTTTTATCTCCTCAGGCAGTTACAACCCTGTTCTCTTCTCCCTCCTGCCTTGAATCCTTCCATTTGCAACATTTTCTTCTTAAGACTGTCTGTATGTTTCATCTCTTTACTTATGCTTCTTTGCAAATCCTTGCCAACTTCTTGAATCCATGCTCTTGTTGCCTTCTTGTTACAAATATATTTAAAAATCTATTTGGTTTACTTGTTGCTGTTTATTCAATACAAATGTCAACAAAATAATGGTCATCTCTTCTGTAGCATTTGAACTAAATTTTCTATGTTGTGATTTAGTTATTTATTACTTCCTAATATCTACACCTCCATATGTCTTAGCACAGTGACTATTTCAAATGATTCTTCTTTCTAGGACTTAAAATTTGTGTAATTTGTAATTCAACACTAAATGTTCACAAGGCTTTCCTTCTGGGTTGCAGTGCTATATTTTCAAATTGTTAGACAGAGACCTTGTGTTGTAAACATTCATGGTTATACCACATGCTCTTTCCATTTATCATCTCTCCCAAATATTTAAATTCATTAACCCTCCTTATCTCTCCATCTGTTTCTTGGGTTTCAGGGACATTTCTCATGTTTGTCAGAATTTTTTTTTTCTACAGAAACTCTTAATGCTGCTTTGTTGCCTGTTTCTCTTGAGAGTCTGATTTGTATTTCTACATTTGTTGGATTTTTATGTACTATGGCATAATCATTTCCAAATGCTCGACAGTGAATTTCACTATTTATTTTCTTAGCATCTAGTCTTACTGGTACTACGTTGTGGTCTGTCTGTTTTTGTTTGCATTATCTTACTATTTTCTCTAGGATGGAGTTAAAGAGGAGTGGAGACAGGCTGTACCTTGCATTACACCTGTTTTTATTTAGAGTGCCTTCAATACTTCACACCAAAACTGTACTTTTGCTTAATTGTCTGTGAGTGTTTCATGATTAAGGTAGTTTAGCTTTAATGCCAAATTCTTGAGTCACTTTGTCTAGTGATTCCCTGTCAATCGAATCAATTGCCTTTTTAAAATATATAAATGTTAAAACTATGTCTTCTGAGTTTGTAGGTATGTGGCACATTATGGACTTGATGTTGAAATTCCGATCTGAGTGAGTTCTGCCCTTTCTAAATCCACTCTGATATTCTCACAAGTAGCTATCAAGTGTTGCTTCTACCTGCTCACTGACAGTAGAGATATATCTCTGCAACTATTTACATCTTGCTCATCGCCATTTTTGTGCACAGGATGGGTAAGAGTCACTTTCCAGTTTCCCATATTTCTTAAAATATGGTCTGAAGTTGTCATTTTTGGTTGGGACATTTTATAACTTTCTCCACTGGCTTTGTTGTTTTTTACAAAATTTATTAAGTTTTTTAAAATTTCCTTAGCTGTGGGTGGTAGATTTGCTTCTCTGTTTCCATGAACATCTAGAAATCCTAGCTAATAGTTCATTTGTCCACAGTTGCAGAGTTGTTGAAAGTACCAAACTTTCTTATTAATTTACAGGTCTGGTTATTTCTTATTTTACCATTTTCATCTCTGAAGTGCACTACTGGCCATTAAAATTGCTACACCAAGAAGAAATGCAGATGATAAATGGGTATTCATTGGATAACAATATTATACTAGAACTGACATGTGATTACATTTTCACGCAATTTGGGTGTATAAATCCTGAGAAATCAGTGCCCAGAACAATCACCTGTGGCCATTATAACAACCTTGATATGCCTGGGCATTGAGTCATACAGAGCTTGGATGGCATGTACGGGTACAGCTGTCCATGCAGCTTCAACACGATATCACAGTTCATCAAGAGTAGTGACTGGCGTATTGTGATGAGCCAGTTGCTCGCCCACCATTGACCAGATGTTTCCAATTGGTGAGAGATCTGGAGAATCTGCTGGCCAGGGAAGCAGTCGAACATTTTCTGTATCCAGAAAGGCCCGTACAGGACCTGCAGCATGCGGTCGTGCATTATCCTGCTGAAATGTAGGGTTTTGCAGAGATCGAATGAAGGGTAGAACCATGGGTCGTAACGCATCTGAAATGTAATGTTCACTGTTCAAAGTGCTGTCAACGCGAACAAGAGGTGACTGAGATGTGTAACCAATGGCACCCCATGCCAACATGCCGGTCGATAAGCCAGTATGGTGCTGATGAATACACGCTTCCAATGTGCATTCACTGCGGTGTCGCCAAACATGGATGCGATCATAATGAAGCTGTAAACAGAACCTGAACTCATCCGAAACATGACATTTTACCATTCGTGTACCCAGGTTCATCATTGAGTACTCCATCACTGGTGCACCTGTCTGTGATACAGTGTCAAGGGTAATTGCAGCCATGGTCTCCGGGCTGATAGTACATCCTGCTGCAAATGTCGTGAAACTGTTTGTGCAGATGGTTGTTGTCTTGCTGACCCAGGGTTCGAGACATGGCTGCAAGATCCGTTACAGCCATGTGGATAAGATGCCTGTCATCTCGACTGCTAGTGATACGAGGCTGTTGGGATTCAGCACGGCATTCCATATTACCCTCCTGAACCCACTGATTCCATTTTCTGCTAACAGTCATTTGATCTCGACCAACGCGAGCAGCAATGTCGCGATGTGATAAACCGCAATCACGATAGGCAACAAACCGACCTTTATCAAAGTCAGAAATGTGATGGTACGCATTTCTCCTCCTTACACAAGGCATCACGACAGCATTTCACCAGGCAATGCCGGTCAACTGCTGTTTGTGTATGAGAAATCAGTTGGAAACTTTGCTCATGTCAGCACGTTATAGGTGTCGCCACCAGTGCTAACCTTATGTGAATGCTCTGAAAAGTTAATAATTTCCATATCACAGCATCAGTTTCCTGTCGGTTAAATTTCACGTCTGTAAGATGTCATCTTTGTGATGTAGCAATTTTAATGGCCAGTAGTGTAAATACTTGAAGCTTGGTAGCCCTTTAGGTGATTTTTAAACATCCTATAGAAATTCTGGGTGTGATTTCTAACAAAGTTGTTTCGTATGTCAAGAAGTTTACACTTCCCAAAAGACCATTTAGCACCCTTTATTATTCTTTCAGTTTCTTTCCTTTGCACTTCAAATTCATCAAAGTGCTTAGTCTTCCGAGAACAATCCCTTTTTTCCTTTCTTTTGTTCTTTCTTCAACTGCTTTTTCACATGTTTCATTCCACCAGACTATCTTTATTTGTGTTGTTCCAATACATTCTTCACTGCCCTATTGATTTCTTTGGACAATTCTTCCCATTTTCCTCATTTTTCTATTTTAATTTCTTCTTGAAAATGTTGTATTGTCTCTCTTTTGATGTTGAGCCTCTCTGTGTTATATTTAATCAATTTTTGCTGTCTCTTGTGGTTTTTATTAGGGAGAAGTTACATTTTAATTTGTCATGTAATGATCAGAGACAAATTCCCTCCTTGTTACTTCCACATTCGTGATATCTTTAGTATTGTTTTGAGAAATAGCCACTTGATCTCATTGCAGTGCATCTAGTATTATATTTGTAGATATCCACCATTTTGCTTTCCTTGGCATTTTATGAAAGAAGTTGACATAAACTTCAACTGAATTGTTTTATGAAGATTAGTAAGTCCTGAGCCATTTTTGTTCATTCTTTTATGGGATGGATATTCTCTTAAAATACTCTAGTAGCATCACAAAATTGGCTTTTGTAGCTTTTGATATTTTGTCTTCCAAAAGTTATCAGATACTGCTACTGCACTCCTATTTTTCTTATCGTCATCATTAAAAGGAATGTGGCAATTAAAGGGTATACTGTTTATTTTTGCAATTTCACTGTCAGAAGTGTGTCTTTCAGAATGAGATTGAAATTGTCACATTATATTCAAACATTTTATGAATATAGAGGGCAGTAGCAAGTATTGGCATTCCTTTTATAATTTTTTTGCTGGTTTCTCCTCAAAAAATTTTGTGTTTGTTTTCGATTCTGTATCATTTTTCTCCAAAAATTTTCTTGTACTGCTAAAATTTGTATGTCATGCTTGTCTAAGAGAATTCAAAGTTATTCCTGTTTACCAAATTTTAATTATGAGTTCACATTCAATGTGTCTGTGAAGAGTTTCCTTTTGAACTTGAGTTTGGAAGACTACGAAGATTGCTCCGACACACTCTTCCTGCTATCTTTGTTGTTGTTTGTGGTGGTGGTGGTGGTGGTGGTGGTGGTGGTGGTGGTGGTGGTGGAAAACAGATGAGTTTGAGAACTAACTATTTCATGTACCAAATGATTTGTATCCTTGGTTTACACCACAAGGCGCTTCTTTGTCGATATTCAACAACATATCCCTGATTTCCGACAGTCACTGTTTTCAAGTAACTAAAAAATTTTAATTTTTAATAATTCCTTTAAGCTAAATTATTTAGGGAACTTAAGAATGGCACCATGTACAGAAAATTTCATACTGCCAGTTATGAGAATTTTAGAAAAGTGTGACAGTGTACAGGAATAAGTGGTGTCACGAAATAGTATCTTAAGTAATTAATGATTCTCAACTACATAAATAATGTATAAATAATTACTTATTCAGTGTCTGGAACAACTGGTCTACAAAGCTGACTAGCTTATTGTTCCGTAAGTTTAAATTGTGACACGTGTATTTTTACTTATTAATGAATGTACAGTATACTGAAATTGTATCTTAGATGATGAAACTGCAAAAAGGTGGGAATTTAACGAGATGGGACCTGGATAAATGGACTAAACCAGAGGTTGTAGAGAGTTTCAGGGAGAGCATAAGGGAACAATTGACAGGAATAGGGGAAAGAAATACAGTAGAAGAAGAATGGGTAGCTCTGAGGGATGAAGTAGTGAAGGCAGCAGACGATCAAGTAGGTAAAAGGACGAGGGCTGGTAGAAATCCTTGGGTAACAGAAGATACATTGAATTTAATTGATGGAAGGAGAAAATATAAAAATGCAGTAAATGAAGCAGGCAAAGAGGAATACAAATGTCTCAAAAATGAGATCGACAGGAAATGCAATAGTGCTAAGCAGGGATGGCTAGAGGACAAATGTGAGGATGTAGAGGGTTATCTCAGTAGGGGAGAGATAATACTGCCTACAGGAAAATTAAAGAGACGTTTGGAGAAAAGAGAACCACTTGTATGTATATCAAGAGTGCAGTTCTAAGCAAAGAAGGGAAAGCAGAAAGATGGAAGGAGTGTATAGAGGGTCTATGCAGGGCGATGTTCTTGAGGACAATACTATGGAAATGGAAGAGGATGTAGATGAAAATGAAATGGGAAATATAATTCTGCGTGAAGAGTTTGACAGAGCACTGAAAGACCTCAGTCGAAACAAGGCCTCGGGAGTAGGCAACATTGCATTAGAACTACTGGCGGCCTTGGGAGAATCGGTCCTGACAAAACTCTACCATCTGGTGAGCAAGATGTATGAAACAGGCGAAATACCGTCAGACTTCAAGAAGAATATAATAATTCCAATCCCAAAGAAAGCAGGTGTTGACAGATGTGAAAATTACCGAACAATCAGTTTAGTAAGTCACGGCTACAAAATACTAACACAAATTCTTTATGGATGAATGGAAAAACTGGTAGAAATCGACCTCGGGGAAGATCAGTTTGGATTCCGTAGAAATGTTGGAACACATGAGGCAATAATGACCTTAAGACTTATCTTAGAAGAAAGATTAAGGAAAGGCAAACCTTCATTTCTAGCATTTGTAGACTTAGAGAAAGCTTTTGACAATGTTGACTGGAATATTCTCTTTCAAATTCTAAAGGTGGCAGGGCTAAAATACAGGGAGCAAAAGTATATTTACAATTTGTATAGAAACCAGATGGCAGTAATAAGAGTGGATGGACATGAAAGGGAAACAGTGGTTGAGAAGGGAGTGAGACAGGGTTGTAGCCTGTCCCCGATGTTATTCAATCTGTATATTGAGCAAGCAGTAAAGGAAACAAAAGAAAAATTCCGAGTAGGTATTGAAATCCATGGAGAAGAAATAAAAACTTCAAGGTTCACCGATGACACTGTAATTCTGTCAGAGACAGCAAAGGACTTGGACAAGCAGTGAACGGAATGGACAGTGTCTTGAAAGGAGGATATAAGATGAACATCAACAAAAGCAAAATGAGGATAATGGAATGTAGTCGAATTAAGTCAGGTGATGCTGAGGGAATTAGATCAGGAAATGACACTTAAAGTAGTAAAGGAGTTTTTCTGTTTGGGGAGCAAAATAACCGATGATGGTCAAAGTAGAGAGGATATAAAATGTAGACTGGCAATGGCAAGGAAAGCATTTCTGAAGAAGAGTAATTTGTTAACATCAAGTATAGATTTAAGTGTCAGGAAGTCATTTCTGAAAGTATCTGTATGGAGTGTAGCCATGTATGGAAGTGAAACATGGCTGATAAATAGTTTGGACAAGAAGAGAATAGAAGCTTTTGAAATGTGCTGCTACAGAAGAATGCTGAAGATTAGATGGGTAGATAACATAACTAATGAAGTATTGAATAGAATTGGGGAGAAGAGGAGTTCGTGGCACAACTTGACTATAAGAAGGGACCGGTTGGTAGGGCAGGTTTTGAGGCATCGAGGGATCACAAATTTAGCATTGGAGGACAGCATGGAAGGCAAAAATCGTAGAGGGAGACCAAGAGATTAATACACTAAGCAGATTCAGAAGGATGTAGGTTGCAGTAAGTACTGGGAGATGAAGAAGCTTGCACAGGATAGAGTAGCATGGAGAGCTCCATCAAACCAGTCTCAGGACTGAAGACAACAACAACAACAACAACAACAACAACAACAACATCTGGGATGAACTAATTAACAAAACTGGAAAACAATGTCACAAAATATGCAGGGTTGAAGAAAGTACAAATAGTGAACCAGAACTCCACAGACAAACGTCTAGACATTGTTCAGGGGTCCCTAAGTATTTTGGTATAAGGAACACACTGTCTACAGCAGCTTGTCACACAGTAAGTTTAATTGATTTGGTCTGTTACCCATATTGCAATGGTTTCTATGAAAAACTTTTGCAAAAATGGCAGAGTTTGCGTATTTAAATATCAAAACACAAAACGCAGGTTAATGCCACTACACATTTATGAAACTGTGGTGTGGCGGCCTTTGCTGCGGGAATAGTCCAGCACAGTGTAATCATTCCACAGCATTCAATGAACCCATACAAAACCTACATATCAGCCAATTCTAAGTGAGCTACGTTATCCATAGTTCTGTGTGTCACTGTTCATGTAGAACTAATAGGGGTGGAAGAACAATCCTGAGACAGAACTGAGCAGTACTGAATGCAAGCTCAAAGATGAAGAGTAAGATATGCATCATGTTGCTAACAGTAACTACTGTTAATGAATGGAACAGATTTGTTTCCAAACACACGGCATGGTAGACACCATTGATATTTGTTGTGTTGTGCTGATGTATTCAGCACATATAAAGTGCTGAATATGCACCTAGATCTATTAATCATTGGCCTAGTTCTTTGAAACCTTCACCAGAAACAGCACTAGAAGGACATGTACCTTCAGCACACATGGCTACACACTTTGTTGTTATACTGTTTTTTAATATGTTCGGTATCACTGAAATAGCTGTGTCAATGTGGGTTTTCTTACAAATGCATTGCCTTAAGTGAGTAGTTCCTGACTGGAAACAGAATAATGCAAAACAGTATATGCACATAGTTGACTTTCTGCTTTCATCCACAACCAATCATAATGTATTCCAAACTTCACTGTTCAGATCCTCCCAATATAATTCATCAGTGTGTATGTATTGATACCAGTCTTTTCACAGCATTTTTTTCTCATGCTGCAGGATTATTTGCACACAAATGCGAAGATAGGGATGGTGATAGTTAAGGACTGTAGATACATTCAACATGTTTGGAATGAACCATTATCCAGGACTGACAAAAGAAATTTGACTTCTATGTGAATATGGCATTGATACTACTCAATAGTGGGAGTGAAAATTTCTTCTGTACTGGGATTTGGATAGAGATTTCTCACTTTCCATGAGTGGTCACCCTAATCGCTGTTGGTGTCAGAGCATGTTTCCTATCTAGCCCAAATCTCCATATTACGTACCCAGTATGTTTTCTTCTTTGCTTGCAGGTCTACTGTATTTCTGCGGAATAGCACACAACATAATGCATCGGGACTGAAAGGCAAATATGCCATTAGGCATCTGTATTTATAAAGGTATGGTGTCTGTTGTTATGGATGTTGGACCAAAAGAACGGGCACTATATCTACAAATTTTCTAGGTTCGTCACATTTTCTGTGCTTGGCTATGACAAGTAGTGTGGGCAGACTATAAATTTAGCCTCTGGTCACTTAATCTCACATTTTGTGCTTCCTTGTTGAGTTGTGGAAGACTTTAACACCTGTCAACCACAGCTTCTGTTTCATGTCTTTCTTTCTCCTAACACTACAGCCAGATGTGTTGCAGTGTAGCTATTTAAACAAATGACAAATTATCTTCTATATCTTATCTTCTATACTTTTCTGAAACTCTTTTATAATTACTTTAAAATTCATAATTAATGTCTTTGCTACACCACATTTTTATAAATAACTTACTATATTACTTATGATTTAACAAATTATTCTTTCCCTTAAACACACACACACACACACACACACACACACACACACACACACACACACACACACACACACACAGAGAGAGAGAGAGAGAGAGAGAGAGAGAGAGAGAGAGAGAGAGAGAGAGAGAGAGAGAGAGAGAGAGAGAGAGAGAGAGAGAGAGAGAGAGAGAGAGAGAGAGACACACACTCACTCTTTCTCACACAAAAATGCTGCAATAGCTGTCCAGTGCAGAATGTGCACATTATTCCCTGACATACGTCACCACATACAAAATAGAAATAAATCTAATGACCAATATATGTACATTTATGTATGATATATTGTTTAATATCACTATTTTCATACTGTAATCATAATATTAAAAAAAATTAATTTATTTTTAAGAGGGGATAGGTCTGTGCATCACTCCTCTGGAGTGTCATGTATAAGCACAGTTCATAAAATTTCTGTCGCAAGGACAATGCCGGAAGCTTTCTTTCTTTCTTTCTTTCTTTCTTTCTTTCTTTCTGTTCTACAAACATACAATGAACATGGGTTTCTGTTTCTTAATAATGGCTGCTGAAATCTGTTGTGGGTTCAGTACAGCTCTGTGTATGTTAAAATACCCTTATATGTCAGTCATTGCAGCTATAATAGGAACACAGCATTAAAGCAGTAGATAAAGATTTTTTAAAGAAGTTTTCCTCTCTGTGTATTTACAGCTGGAGGTACTGGTGGTAAGGCCAGTCAGCGTGATCGGGAACCGGAGGCCGGCCCCAGTACCAGGTCTCCAGCTGCAGACTCACCAGGTGAGTAAGAGCCCACAGTTGGAGGTTGGTGTTCCTACTCTACTCTACTCTACTCTACTCTACTCTACTCATACTCTAGAATCTAATGTATATGGGCACCTATTAATGGACTTCAAGATGGGGTGTGTCCACCCTTTTCCTTTATGATGGCTTGAACTCATCTGTGGAAACTTTCATTCATTCTTCCTTGATAGTAGATACTGGAGAAGATGGAGATAGTGGACATTGGGTTTGGAGTGGAGCCACCTTTATATCTCATCCCTAAGATCAACCATTGCTTTCAGGCTGGAATTTGGGCAGACAGGCACACTTCAGGAATGTCACTGTCCATATAAAATTTCCTCACAATTCCGCTTCCTGACAGGAGGCATTGTTGAACTGATTCAAATGGTCATTGTCTCTGCAATCTTCCTCTGCTGTAGACAGTACACAGTACTGTCAAATATATGCTTATCCTTCTGCATTTAGTATTTTTGAAAGTGCAATAAGGGGAGAACAAGTTAACGAGGAGGACTGGCATATTGTATGACATGCCTCCTGTGCATGTCATTGTTGGCACTAAGATGATGGCAGGTAAAGTAAACATAGGGTTTCGCAAACTGAATCCAGCCATCAGATTGCCATGGAGGAGAGAATAATTTCTCACTTCACTCCAAAACACTAGAATACTACCGAGTGAGGTGGCGCAGTGGTTAGACATTGGACTCGAATTCTGGAGGACGACGGCTCAATCCCGCGTCCAGCCATCCTGATTTAGGTTTTCCGTGATTTCCCTATATCGCTCCAGGCAAATGCCGGGATGGTTCCTTTCAAACGGTATGGCCGATTCCTTCCCCGTCCTTCCCTAATCCGATGAGACCGATGACCTCACTGTCTGGTCTCCTTCCCCAAAACAAACCCAACTAGAATATTGGAGATAAAAAAAATGTGCTCATTGGGATAAAATACAGAGTAAATGTAGTTTCTTATTAAACACTAACCACATCTTTAAAATTTCAATTGGTTAATGCACCCATATGTTCGAAAAAGCTGTGTGTAAAAATGCAATTTTTGTGGGTCACATCTCAGGTTATGTTGATCAATGAACTAATGGTCCTGCGTTTTGGACAGACATCACTCTAGTGACATTTCCTATACCTGTAGGAAAAATTGTGATACTGCAATTATCCCATAGTACAGGGTAAAAAAGTAAATGTTAGCCAGCCGGGAACATCAAAACGTTTATTTATAACATGACCTGTTACTAAGAACCACTGGTTCAAAGTTGTCTTACTTTTGCAGAAAAATATGCATGTAATTACTGGTCTTATGCATAAATGTAGTTTTGTCTGATGCCATTACATGTGGCAAGGGTTCTAGGACCAATTAATGATTTCTCAGGTCACAAAATTATGATTTCAGTCAGATTTTTTTCACCATGAAGCTTTACGATCACTTGCTCTAAACAATGGTCACTTGATACCTGTACAGATATGGTCAAAGTGGTATTGCAGTAAAAAGTAGGGTAAGTAGGATCTTAATATATCTGGAAAGAAAAAGATGGCAAAAATCTTGTAAAACTGGAAAGACTGGAAATTCCATAAAATATTTCTAACAGTTTTACTCTTTTATGGTACAAATCACAAGCCAGATATTTTCAATGAATGGCAATTGATGAGCAAAATATCGGAAAAAGTAAAACAAATGATAAAATGTTTTGTAACAAATGTCCTTCATTTGTCTCCTGAGTGTGCTTTTATTATGCACAATGATGACGTTGGGTTTATAGCCATTCTTGTGTGTATATTGAAATGTTAAAAAATGTCCTTCCTGCTGTGACATGTCATCACTGAAAAAACATATTTCTAGCTCCATAGGCCAGTTGTGGTTTTCAACTGTGCACAATGTCATCCAGATTTCATATCTTAGACAAGTACTCACATCATGCAATAAAACTCATCTTTTAAGACAAAAAATATTTTTTCGATAAGTCACAGACAGGTCTCAGATATTTTAACATTTCAACATGATCTTGAAAAAGGTTATGAAGCTGAAATTATGAGTGTGTAAAACAAATGAACAATTAACATTCAAGTGATGGAAATTTCTTTAGAGAAGTGGAAAAGGAGATATTAGTGGTCAGTGTGACAGTGGCAGTAAACACGGAGTATAGGTAAATGAAGACAGTCAGTGGGAGAAAGAGAGATACGAGACAGTGTAGACAAAACAAAAGATGTGTGTGGACACAATATATAGGCTCTGTGGATGATGGAGGGGCGGATTCTGGACCCTCTAAGATCAGGGGACTTGAACACACAGTTGTCGGAGAGCATATTTTGGGCTGAAACTTTACACACTAGTGCTTAAGAGAAAAAATAATTTGGATGCCCCAGAATTTTTGAACTGTTAATGTGTTGTGGAGAGTGTGGGAGTATCAAAGAAAGACAAAAGGAGACAGTGTAATTGAGAGAGTTGACAGTGATAGTAACAGTGGGATATACTGTAAATCAGTGGGAGAAAATTAGAAAGTGGTAGAGAGAGACAGTATTTTTTGCATCAGATAATTTGCTCTGATTTTGCCAGCATTAACAGTTTATGTTGCAGTAGGTTGATTCAGAGAATGTTGTAGTATACAAATGTGTATCATCAACCCACTCTTAACAGTACTAACTTGTGTTGTGTGTTACGTGCAATGCTCTCCTGTATTGCAGAACATGTGAACATTGAAGTTTGTCACTTTCCCCATTGGATAGAGGACAGAAATGAATACATTAATTACCAATAATACAGTTTCTCCTAATGCTTCGTTTTCTGTGCTAAATCCAGTGCTCACCACCCTCATTTTAGATGCTTTTGCTTCAACTGCGTTTCGTCCCACAGAAAAAAGGATTACTGATATTAGTCTCTTCCATGAAATTTGTTTACTTCATTTCAGGCATTAAAATACAGAGCAATGTTCTTCTATGAAAGTAAGGAAATACAGGATTCCAAATTACAGAACTGACACGGCAAGTTAAATTTGCTGCCTCATAATATTATATTCCCCAAGCAGATTTTCTGAAATCATATTTGTGGTACTCCACACACATTTTCAGTCAGAATTTGAGTACACTGTGCTATCTACAAATTTAAATAACACTTATAAGTATATTTGCAATTTTCATGGTATTTAATTATAATTATTTCACTGAAAAAAAAGCAAAAACAAAAAAACTAGCATATCTGTGATGAGCTCTTGCTAAGGACACACTCTAAATTTCACATTTGTTTTGCAGTGAAGTACTTAAGGCCCTTTCATCACATCCCAGTGTAAGTGCGAGGGTTGGAACTTACAGTGGCAACACTACTGTGGAGACACTAATGCATTACATTCCTCCAAGGCAGCAATCAATGAACAGTATTACTGTTCATTTTTGGAGCATAGCCTGCAACCAGCATTTCTAAAGAAGGAGCGACACTTTCTACACAACCCAACCATCATTTTGCACAACAATGCACAGGCACATAGGGTGCAAGTTGTGGCTGCTCTCTTCAGTCGATGGAACTCGGACCTACTGTACCATCCATCATACTCCCCAATCACAAGTCCTTGTGACTTTGATTTGATTCTGAAGATGAAGGAACCACTTTGTGGCTTTCACTTCAGAACTGTTACAGCGATTAGACAGGCAGTAGACCACTTCATTCACACCATCAACAGAACAGGCTCTTCCAACAGTATACTATGCCTTCCACATAGCTGGCAACAGGTGATACACGGTGCTGGTGACTACTTAGGTCAGGTGCAAACACGCAACTCTTTCGTATCAGTTGTGAACAAATAGTTGCCACTATTTAACATTGTGTTATTAAACAAAATGTTTAATTTCATGGCCCCCATCATTTGAGAAAACTAGTAAGAGCTATTGTGATATGTCTTGTCTAATGTGTTACTACAATCAAAAATATTTGGAATGTAGTAAAACAAAAAAAAAAATCATAAACCGTATCTCCAGATTCCCCCAGTGCTTTGGAAAGCGCGCACACACACACACACACAGACAGACAGACAGAGAGAGAGTGAGAGAGAGTGAGAGAGAGTGAGAGAGAGTGAGAGAGAGTGAGAGAGAGTGTGAGAGAGTGAGAGAGAGAGAGAGAGAGAGAGAGAGAGAGAGAGAGAGAGAGAGAGACACTGGATAAATTGTGGAATGTGCAAAGGTTAAATATGGTGACAAAGAATACTAGCACCATGATGTCTTCATGTAGCAGGAGTCAGAAAGAATAATAATACATGTACGTGAAAAGTAGTGGTGATAAGTTTTCAGGAAATGTTTAATCTAAAGTTTTCACTGTCTCATATTGGGTTCAGGGAAGATTGCCAATAGTGACATAAAATATGTTTAACTTGAATGAATAAGTTTCTGGTTTTACCAAGAAATAATTTCCTTTCTTTAATGCACACCTAATGTAATTCAGGATTGATAGGAATTGCACTCGCAACGACTTTAGATCAGGGGGGATGGTGCCCAAGTTTCCACAAAGATACTGAAATTCAATTAATAAGAGCTGAGTGTCTCACCTCAACATCAGTGGTAATGTTTTGAGCTTCTAGTAATTAGCTTCTCCACTCAGTTGATGCCAAAAACTTTGGCTAAACAGATGGCATGATCAAACACCTGAAAGATCTCACATAGAACTCCCCAAACCACAAGATGTTTCAGCTGACAAATTTAGCTTACTGAGAGTTTAAACAGTGTACCAAAGTGAGCATCAATTGGTATTGCAGTGTCAAACTGAGCATTCCAGTGGGTATCAGATGTGGCATATAGTGTTTCAGAATTCCCTAATAATGTGAACTGCTACTGAACTTGTTTTAAATGTCAGATCTCTCCAAATGAAGTATGCGGTAATGGCAACACTCAGTCACATAAGGTTAAGAAAAGCACATAAAGAAAATTTCACAAGAGGATTTCACTGAAGAAAATGTCAGAGCAACTTCATACGATCCTCTAATACTACTTCCCTTGCCATAACCATGTCTTCCGCCCAGGGGGCTCGCCGCTCTTTGGCGGGTTTGTGCTTCGCTACCACGGGGCCCCAGCATTATCAATGTCTCTTTCCCTTCTGTTCTGCATGTCTGTTGTCTTGTTATTCTTTGCACCCTCCCGTGGGGAACATTTCTTTCGTGTTACTGGGAATGTTCCTCATTGCTTGTCGCTGACATAAGAACCGTCTCACCACTGTTTTTCATTTCCTTTCCCTTTCTTCATTTCCCTCCCCCCTCTCGTTCCTCTGATTTGGCTTTTGATGTTAACCTTCTTCTTCTTCTTCTTCTTCTTCTTCTTCTTCTTCTTCTCCTTCTCCTTCTCTGTGTGCTCCTGATCGCTAGCACATGTATGCGACATGTAACATGTGACTGGGTACTGCATAATTCCCAGGTCGACAGGAAGGGTTCGCACATAAACCCTACCCCCCCCAGGGGATCCACAACTCTTTTGTGGATACGTGTGTAGCGAGCACGGGACCCCGAGCTAATGTGGCCTTCCTTCCTTTCCGGGCTGCATACCTTCCCTTTCCGTATCCTTCCCCATCCCCCATCTTCGCCCCCCCCCCCCTCACCTCTGGCTCTTTCCTTCCCTTTCTCCCCCTCTGGGGAGTATGGTTTGTGCCTACGTCCGGAGACGGACGCTTGTAAATGTACCGCACTCTTCGCCTTCCTTGCTTGTATGTCTTCATCTTTCTTCGTCCTTCTCTATTCCTTACCTCTTCTCTTTACCTCTTCTCTTTACCCTTTTCTCCGCTGCGGCGTTTGAGACCTCTCTTCTTTCCTTTCCCTGTCTCTTTCTTCCTCCCTGTGCGTGTCTGAAGGCCGACCCACGCACTTCCATGCGTAGCCGGTGACGGGGTAACGCGTAATTCCCCGCCCCGGGTAGACAGGTAGGACACGTACGTACCCCCTGGTAAAGGCCAGGCCCAGGGAGGGGTGATTACCCGAGCTGATACCTTCCAAAAGTGCCGATTGGTCCCTCCGTCCGTTTGTCGGGAGGTGTGACCTGAGGTGTGAACAATCACCTAAGGCGGGTGTGCCCTCGGTGAGGGCCCCCACAAGGGAGGAGCGCGCCATCGGAGACGCCGGTAATCATGGGGGATTCTTCCGCAATGGTTTCCTCACCTTCCACTATGTCTGCTCACAAACGTAAGTTCACTGAGTCTCAGCCACAGACGGTTCTTCCATCGTTGCCACAGTTCCTTGTTGTTTCTCGGTCTGACGACGGTCACGACTTTTCCACGGTCAACCCTTTCATTATTCAGAAAGGTGTCGACGCAATTGCGGGTCCTGTAAAGTCTTGTTCCAGATTATGGAATGGCACCCTGTTGTTAGAAACACACAGTGCCCTCCAGGCTCAAAAATTGCTGCGTACTTCTCTGCTCCACACCTTCCCTGTCCGGGTGGAACCGCACCGTACCTTAAATTCCTCGCGTGGAGTCGTTTATACGCGCTCCCTCGATGGATTGTCTGACGATGAAATTCAGCACTATCTGTCTGACCAAGGCGTCACGGCTGTTCATCGGGTTATGAAAAGGGTTGACTCGAACATCATTCCAACCCGCACTGTCTTCTTGACATTTGACAAAGTTCAACTCCCATCAAAAATCAAAGCTGGCTATGAGATAATTTCCGTTCGCCCTTATGTCCCAAACCCTACGCGTTGCTATCGATGTCAGCGGTTCAACCACACCAGCCAGTCCTGTTCCAATCAGGCCAAATGTGTTACGTGTGGCAGGGATGCCCATGAGGGTGCTTGTCCACCTCCATCCCCTCGCTGCATCAACTGTATGGGTGACCACGCTGCTTCCTCTCGAGATTGCCCTGTTTTTAAGGACGAAAAGCTGATCCAGGAAATAAGAGTGAAGGGAAAGGTGTCGACCTTTGCTGCTCGAAAGTTACTCGCCAGTCGACAGCCCACTGTGCCTCAGAAAGGAAAATACAGCACTGTCCTTGCTTCTCCTCGGCCAACAAAGGAGGCAGCCACGCAGACTTGCGACCTCACATTTAGTACCACGGTCGTCAGATCGGCCAGCGCAAAGATCGCCCGTTCAACCTCACCTCTTTCGCCTGCCCACTCTATGGCTCACCCTTCGTCGGGTTCTGCTAAATCTCGAGCCCAAAAGTCAGAAGCCAAGTCTTCAAAAAAAGAGCATTCTCGTGAAGAGTTTTTACGTACTGCAACTTCACAACCATCGGTTCCTCAATCATCTAAACATACCTCCAAGAAGGCTATGAAGAAACACAGTTCCTCTCCTTCTCCGCCAAGGCGTGTCCCATCTACAGCACCACCTGGCGGAAATCGCCCTCGGCCATCTTCTGTGTCGCCGAGACGCACTGTTGGTGGCCGGTCAACTGGCCGATCGTTGGTGGCAGAAGCTGCTCCTGACCAACCTATGGATCAGGATCTTCTGCCTTCGACTGAATGCCATTCCATGCTGTCGGTCGCAAGCTCTGAGCAGTCGTTGAGTTGACAGCACCCTTGGTCACGTTCCTCCATTTTCTGTTCACCCTATGTCCATTATCCACTGGAATATCCGCGGAATTCGCGCCAATCGGGAGGAATTGTCGATCCTCTTACGATCCTACTAGCCGGTCATCTTCTGTCTTCAGGAAACAAAGCTGCGTCCCCATGACCGCTTTGTTCTCCCTCATTTTCAGTCCGTCCGATATGACCTCCCCTCTGTTGAAGGCTCTCCAGCCCATGGAGGACTCATGATTCTGCTCCATGATAGTCTCCATTATCACCCAATCCCCTTAAACACTTCCTTCCAAGCTGTCGCCGTCCGTCTTCCCCTTTCTGGATACACGTTCTCTCTTTGTACGGTATACATTCCATCGTCTACACCAATGACACGAGCTGATCTCCTTCATCTTCTTGATCAGCTTCCACCCCCCTATTTGCTGGTTGGGGACTTCAATGCCCACCACCCGCTTTGGGGATCTCCACATCCTTGTCCACGTGGCTCACTATTGCTAGACGTCTTCCACCAAGCGGATTTAGTCTGCCTCAACACTGGGGTCCCCACATTTTTGTCTGCCTCCATGGCAAATTTATCCCATTTGGACCTTGCGGTCGGTACTGTTCCGCTAGCTCGGCGCTTCGAATGGTTCGCCCTTGATGATACACACTCGAGTGACCACTTTCCATGTGTTCTTCGACTGCAGCCATAACTGCCATATATGCGCTCGCGACGCTGGAAGTTTGCCCAAGCCGATTGGACACTTTTTTCGTCTCTAGCGACATTCGATGACCGTCGCTTTCCCAGCGTCGACGATGAGGTCACACATTTTACCGACGTTATTCTCACAGCTGCGGAACGTTCAATACCACGCACCTCCGAATTGCCCCGGCGCCCTCCAGTCCCTTGGTGGAACGAGGCATGCCGTGACGCAATACGTGAGCGGCGACGTGCTCTTCGCATTTTCCGTCACCATCCAACTTTGTCCAACTGTATCCGATATAAGCAGCTCCGTGCGCGATGCCGTCGCGTCATCCGCGATAGCAAGAAGGCAAGCTGGAAATTCTTTACTAGCTCATTTAACAACTTCACTCCCTCCTCGGAAGTTTGGAGTCGGCTTCGATGGTTCTCAAGCGCGCCTAGTTTCTCCCCGGTCTCTGGGCTCACTGTCGCGCATGATACCTTAGTGGACCCCGTCGCAATTTCTAACTCATTGGGTCAGCACTTTGCTGAGATTTCGAGCTCTTCAAATTACCCGCCGGCGTTTCTCCCGAAGAAACGTGCAGCGGAAGTGCGACATCTTGCTTTCTCCTCTCAAAATCGCGAAAGCTACAATACTGTTTTCTCCATGCGCGAACTCCAACATGCACTCTCTTCTTCTCGCTCCTCCGCCCCAGGACCGGATGGTATCCATGTCCAAATGTTGCTGCATTTATCAACCCATAGCCTGCGTTACCTCCTTCGCCTTTATAATCGAATTTGGACCGACAGTACCTTTCCCAGGCGATGGCGGGAAGCTATTGTCGTTCCCGTTCCGAAACCTGGAAAGGACAAACATCTCCCCTCTAGCTATCGCCCCATTTCTCTCACGAGTAGTGTCTGTAAGGTTTTGGAGCGTATGGTGAATTACCGTTTAGCTTGGTGGCTGGAGTCCCGCAGTCTTTTAACACCTGCCCAATGCGGATTCCGAAAGCATCGTTCTGCTGTTGACCATCTTGTTGCTCTCTCCACTTATATCATGAACAATTTTCTCCGGAAACGCCAAACGGTAGCAATATTTTTTGATCTGGAGAGAGCGTACGATACCTGTTGGAGGACAGGCATCCTCCATACACTGTTCTCTTGGGGCTTTAGAGGCCGGCTGCCCCTTTTTCTTCGCGAATTTATGGCAGAGCGCACATTTAGGGTGCGGGTGAACACTACTCTCTCCCGTACTTTCTCCCAAGAAAACGGGGTACCCCAGGGCTCCGTGCTGAGTGTTGTACTGTTTGCCATCGCCATTAATCCAATTATGGATTGTCTCCTTCCTGATGTCTCGGGCTCCCTCTTTGTGGACGATTTTGCGATGTACTACAGCTCTCAATGGACCAGCCTTCTTGAAAGATGTCTTCAAGGATGTCTCGATCGCCTCCACTCGTGGAGCATCGAAACCGGCTTCCGTTTCTCACCCAGTAAGACCGTTTGTGTTAATTTTTGGCGACGTAAGGAGTTTCTTCCGCCCTCCTTACATCTAGGCCCTGTCAACCTTCCGTTTTCCGACGTCGCTAAATTCTTGGGTCTTATGTTTGACAGAAAACTGTGCTGGTCCTCCCACATTTCCTATCTTTCGGCTCGCTGTCTGCGTTCCCTTAACACCCTCCGTGTCCTGAATGGTACCTCTTGGGGAGCGGACCGAGTGGTCCTTCTCCGCCTCTATCGTGCCTTAGTGCGCTCGAAATTGGATTATGGAAGCATAGTCTACTCCTCTGCTCGGCCGTCTATTCTTCGGCGACTCGACTCTATCCACCACCGTGGATTACGTTTAGTGTCTGGAGCTTTTTACACCAGCCCTGTGGAAAGCCTTTATGCTGAGACTGCTGAACCTCCGCTGTCCAATCGGCGGGCAGTCCTTCTGAGTCGTTATGCTAGCCATCTGTCTTCCATGCCTGCTAATCCAGCCCATAACCTTTTTTTCGATGCCTCCTTTGATGTCTGGTATTCAGGCCGCTCCTCCTCCCTACTACCCCCGGGAGTCCGCTTCCGTCAACTGCTCCATTCTCTTTCCTTCCGCTTTCCTAAAACCTTCTTGACAACTTGGGGTACAGCACCGACTTGGCACCGTCCCCGGATCGACTTGCTCAGAGACCTATGTCAATTTCCCAAGGATGGTACCCCTACACTTGTTTACCGTCGGGCATTTGCTGCTCTATGTGCACAAATGACGGAAGCCACATTTATTTACACCGATGGCTCGAAAACATCGTTAGGTGTAGGGAGTGCCTATATTGTTGGCGACACCCCAAATCACTTTCGGCTTCCCGACCAGTGTTCGGTTTATACTGCGGAGCTTTACGCTGTTCTCCAGGCTGTCCACTACATCCGCCGCCATCAGCGGATACAGTACGTAATCTGCTCCGATTCTCTCAGCTCTCTCCTAAGTCTCCAAGCTCTTTATCCTGTGCACCCTCTGGTCCACCGGATTCAGGACTGTCTGCGCTTGCTCCACCTGGGGGGCGTCTCAGTGGCGTTCCTCTGGCTCCCGGGACACGCTGGTATCTGTGGAAATGAGGCGGCCGATATAGCGGCCAAGGCTGCAGTCTCTCTTCCTCGGCCAGCTCTTCAGTCTCTTCCGTTTACCGATCTACGGAGCGGTTTATGTCGTCAAGTCACTCATTTATGGCATGCGCATTGGTCAACACTTCCCCACAATAAATTGCGGGAAGTGAAAGCCCTTCCTTGCGCTTGGACCTCTTCCTCCCGAACGCGTCGTCGGGAGGAGGTAATTTCAGCTCGACTCCGGATAGGGCACTGTCTTTTTAGTCATCGACATCTTTTAAGCGGTGATCCTCCCCCACTCTGTCCCCACTGCTCTCAGCTGTGGACGGTCAGACACCTTTTAATTGAATGCCCCTATTTTAATCCGTTACGCTCCCGTCTACAGCTATCGCCTGATCTATCGTCGATTTTAGCAGATGACACGCGCTCAGCTGACCGCGTTCTACAGTTTATTAGTGACAGTGAAATGACATCAGTCATTTGAAGCTTTTTTTTGGGGGACAACCAACCCCTTTCTATAGTGGACTTTTAAGCATTCCTTCTGCCTTTAGTTTCTCAAATTTTCTGACTTTGTTTCCATTGCTGCTGATTTTAAATTTCGTTTTTTTTCCTGTTTGCTATGTCACGGGCTGGGCGCTAATGACCATAGAAGTTTTGCGCCCTAAAAACCACAAACAAAAAAACATAAACCCTGGTACAGGCCAGGCCCAGGGAGGGATGATTGTCTGCGCTGCAACCTTCCCAAATAGCTGATTGGTCCATCTGTAAGGTGTTCAGGAGGTGTGACCTGAGGTACAACCAATCACCTAAGGCGGGTGTGCTCCCTTGTGAAGGTGGCCCCCCAGTTTGAAGGAGCGTGCCATTGGAGACGCTATTAGTCATTCAGGATTTTGTCACAATGAGCCAGTCATCTTCACAATAAGTGTATACAAAAACCTAGACAGAATGAGGCTAATGATTCAAAGACCTTGCCAGCTGCACCACTGTACCTCGTGGTCTCGCATACTGAAGACAATCAGCCCTTTGCCATGGTAGATCTGTTCATTATTCATAAGGGTATTTATGCAGTTGTTGACCCTGTGAATCCTGCTCTCATTTATGGAATGGCTCTTCGCTTTTAGAGACTAATTCTGATTTTGAAGCACAACAATTGCTTCCGCCTCACTTCTCCACACCTATCCTGTTCATGTCCAGGCCCATAGAACTGAATTCTTCCATTGGTGTTATTTACACTAGGCTGCTCTGTGGTCTGATTGAGGCCAAAATTCAATCTTACCTCTCTGATCATGGTAAAATAGCTGTCCATCACCCAGCAAAATGTGTAACCTGTGGCAGGGATGTGCATGAGGGCAATTGTCTGCCCCTTTCTCCCCACTGTATAAACTGCAATGGTGGCCATGCCACCATCTCTCTAGATTGTCCCATGTATCTTGAAGAGTGGGCTATCTGGGAGATCTGGGTAAAGGAAAAAGTGTCTTACTCAGTTGCTTGTAAGTTCTTGGCTAATCAGAAACTGTACAGTCTCCCATCTGGTACTTACAGATTTTTCTTTTTACCCCTCGATCCATGAAGGCCATGGCCATGCAGACATGAGATGTCAAGTTCAGCTATCGGGTTGTGAAATCACCCAGTTCAAAGGTAGCATCCCCATCTGCTGTCCAGCTGTGCATTAAGCCATCAAACTCACCTTCTACACAACCAGTAGGCTCGGAGGGACGGGATGAGTACTCTCCCATGAAGACTTCCTCCGTCCCTCCAGCCAGACAACAACTGAGTCCTCTTCTGCTAATTGGAAAGGCTTGAAGTCTACCAAAGGCAAATGGCCTTATCCTTCTCAGACTCAAAGATCCTCTTTGACAGTGTTGCCACATGATGTCTTTGTCCAGATGGTCTCTGTGTTGCTGGTGCGCACTGCCAAATGCTTTCCTGTGATGGACTCTACATACTGACATCACAAGCATACTGATGCTTCGATGGACCCCATGGAGCAGGATCCTCCTGCTTTTGTGCCCTGTGGCAGCGACTATTTGCAGGCTGTCACTTGGTAGTCACTGAGGTTATGCCCTTTCATCTCTTCTTTATCATGACTCTCCTCCAATGAAAAGTTTGTGACCTTTTGTCCCACAAAGAGGATTTGTGGCTACTCTTAGCAACACAGCATCCCCTTGTACTCTGCCTTCAGGAAACAAAATTGTGTCCTCACGACTGCTTTGAGCTTTCACATTTCTTCCCAGTTCCTTTTGATGTTTCCCTGGGTGTCATGCTGGTCATACTGGATGATGTTCATAGTCAACCTATCTACCTGATTACCCATCTTCAAGCTGTTGCAGTTCACCTTTTCCTTCCTCTCCTGACTTTTTCACTCTTGGCACTCACGTCCCTCCGTCATTTGATGTCATCAGGGCAGGCTTCTTTCAGCTTGTTGGGCAGGTACCTCACCCATTTCTGCTACTTGGTGACTTAAATGTGCATCATCCTCTTTGGGGTTCTCACAGAACCCGTCAGAGGGGTGCCCTCTTGGCTGATCATCTTAATCAAGTCAACCTCTTCTGCCTTAGAACTGGAGCACCCATATTCCTTTCCGACTCTTCACACAGCTATTCCCATTTGGACCTATCCTTCTGCACTGCCCAGTTTTCCCATCATCTTGAGTGGTACATTCTTTCTGACACCTACTCAAGCCCAATTTCCCATGTGCTATCAATTTGATGAATCCTACCCCACTTGCGTGAACACCCAAATTGCAGCTTACTAAGGCCAACTGGAGTCTTCACTCCTACCTGCCGACCTATGAAGAACAGGAATTCCCAGGTGTGATGACCATAGGGACTTACAAACATTAACCTTACTGCTGCAGAATGTCCCATTCCTCACACTTCATCTTTACCTCATGATGTCCTAGTCCCTTGGTGAACTGAGGCAAGCTGCAATGCAATTTGCACACGGAGACGTATCCTCTGCCTTTTTGAAAGTAATCCTACGATGGCTAACTGTTCATTGTAAACAAATGTGTGCAGACTGTTGTCACATTCTTTAGGATAGCAAAATAAAGTTTATGATTTAATTCACTAGATATTTTCATAGTTGTCCACATTCAGATGCTGCAGCACCTTACTCTTATGGACAAGCCCTTTCTGCTTAACACATACAATTGCATCTGGGCATAGGGCACATTTCCCGGATACTGGTGTGAAGCCACTGTCATACCCATACATAAGCACAGTAAGGACAAACACTTCCCTTCTAGCCACCACCCCATCTCTCTTACCAGCTGCATTTTCAAGGTGATGGAACATAGGATTCATACATGGCTGGTATGGTGGCTCGAGTCTCACAATTTACTTATGATTGCCCAGTGTGGATTTTGAGCATGGTATTCTGTCATTGACCATCTCATTACTTTGTCCATCCATGTCATGAATGGTTTTCTGCAGAAATCCCAGACTGTGACCATGTATTTATATTTTGAGATGGCCTAAGACAGCTCCACACACTTTATAGGTTGGGCTTCCATGGCCACCTGCCCTGTTTCCTCCAGTAAGTTTTTAAAGACAGCGTTTTCAAGGTGAGTGTGGGTCCTGCCTTGTCGGACACCTTTATCCAGGACAGTGTTCCATTCTTTGTGTCATCCACATTGCTATTGCCATTAACCCTATAATCGCCTGCCTCCCACCAGGCATCTCCAGCTCACTTTTTGTTGACAATTTTGCCATCTGTTTAAGTTCTCCACTGAGCTGGGTCACTGAGCAGTGTCTTCAGTGATGTTTTGATCATCTTTACTCCTGGGGTATTGCTAATGGCTTTAAGTTTTAACTGACAAAACTGTCTGCACGAATTTCTGGCAGCACAAATGGTTTCTCTGTCCATATTTATATCTTGGGCCCCTTGTCCTTTCATTCATTGAAACTGTGAAATTCCTGGGGCTCATGCTCAACAGGAAACACTCTTGGTCCTCCAATGTGTCTTACCTGACAGCCTGCTGTGTGTGGTTCCTCAATGTCCTACAAGTCCTCTATGGTACTTCCTGGGGTTCTGATCGAACCATCCTCCTCCACATGTTCCGGTCCGTTGTCCGTTCAAAATTCGACTATGGGTGTTTTGTTTATGCATCTGCACATCCATCTGTCTTACGCCTTCTCAGCACTATCTACCACCATGACATTCATTTGGCCAGTGGTGCCTTTTACACTAGCGCAATTGTGTCTGTATGCTGAAGCAGCTGAAGTACCACTGTTCTACCGCCGTTACTTTCTCCTCAGCAGGTATGCGTGCCGTTTGTTTGTTGTGTGTGGCCACTCATCCTATACCTCCTTCTTTGATGATATCTTTGATCGCCAGTATTGGTTGGGTCCCTATCCTGGAGTCCACTTTTGGCACTTGCTTAGTCAGCTTAACTTGACACTACCTGTAACTTTCCCAGTTGGAGTGAACCCTTCGCCACCACAGCTTCATGAAGTGGCCCATGTTAACCTTGGCATTCATTCACTTCCAAAGGTCACTACTCCAGCCTCATTCTATCACCTTCAGTGTTATGACCTATGAATGAAATTTCGCAATAGTTCCTTTGCGTACACTGATGGCTCTGTCTGACCATGGTGTTGGGTGTGCCTTCATTATTGGCACCCACATCTTTAGATATCAGCTTCTGGCACAATTCTCAGTATTTATAGCCAAGCTCTTTGCCCTATATCAGGTGACGGAGTACATCCAGTGACATGGGCTTTCAATTGTTCTCTGCTCAGACAATCTCAGTTCCCTTTTTCTTTTCTTTCCATGTTTCCCAGGCTCTTCAACAGTTCTGCTGGCTAATCACCAATTCCATATGCCTTCCTATTCATCATCTCCTTCAGCACCTTTTCTACTTTTGCTTCCAAGACTGTGAATCCCTTCCGATCTTCCGGCACATATTGTTCCCTGTACACCACCCATCCCTTAGTGCAATGGGTCCAGGGTAACTGTCACTTCCTCACTCCTTGTGGAGCCACTGTAATGTTTATGTGAGTTCCTGGTCATCTTAGTCTGCCAGGAAATGCAGCTGCTGACACTGCTGCAGTCCTCATGCCTCAGCCCACTATTTCCTATATTCTTTACAATGATATCTGTGTTGCTGTCAATCAGTCGGTGCTTTTTCCATTGGTCCTCCCTTCATGGGAATAAGCTCAGTATTAGTAAGCTTCTTCCAGGAGCTTGGACAACCACCTCCCAGCCCTCCTACAGGAGGAGGCCATTTTAACTAGGTTTCATATTCATCATTAGTGTTGTGCCAAAAGGAAGGTTTTCACATTGTAGTTCTCCAGGCTGTCCGGTCTTCTGTGTTCCTCTTCAAGTCCGCATTATTTCCTCTCCCGTTTGTCATGTATCATCTTCTATCTCCTCCTTCCACTGTCTTCTCCCACAAACTAGTCCTTCCAAAGCATCTGCTAGCAAGTGCTCCCTTCTGAGTGAATGTCCCAACAAGTTCTTTTTCCTTTCTCTTATAACCTTCAGCAGACATCCTCTCTCACTAACCCTCTCCAATACTCTTTGATTACTCACTCTTTCATCCAGTTTTTTCTCTCCATTCTACTCCACACCAACATCTCAAATGCTTATAACCTTTTTTCATCCTCCCATCTCAGTGTCCATGTTTTTGCCCCATACTCCAGACAAAACATTTGCCAAGCATTTTCCTTAGACCTATACCTAATTTGCCACATAAGCCTCCGTTTTCTTTTGAATGCATCCTTCACTATGGCAATTAGAGTTTTCATCTCCTGGTGACATCTGAAGTCTTAAGTTATTGTGCTTCCAAGATATTTAAATGCACTTACTTGGCTAGTGGTAGTGTCCTATTTTAATATTTGACAGTCTGTGTCTTGCACTGATGACTATACTCTTTGCTTTTTCTGTGTTCATTTGCATCCCATATTCCACACAAGCTTCATACAGATCTTTCAGCATATTATTCACTGACCACTCGCTGTCTACCACTAATTCCATGTCATCAGCAAATCTTATACATTCTATTCTCTTTACACCAATACATATTCTTCTTTCGTATTTAAGACTTATGCAAAAATCTCTTAAAGGTATGCATTAAACAGCAGTGGGAAAAGGCAACAACCTTGTCTAATACCTTGTCCAATGCTGCTTCCTTCTGACATTTCCTTTCCAATCCTTATTCTTACTCTCTGGTGTAAATACAGATTCTTTTATCAGTTGTCTGTCTGTCCAATCTGCTCGTTTCTTCTTGAAGATGTCCAACAACTTGTTCCACTGAACTCTATCAAAAGCTGTTGTCTAAATCTATAAAAACAGCAAAGATTTCTCTACCATTCACCATATATCTTTCTGCTATAGTTTTTAACAGACCAATAGCATCTCTTGTTCCTTTTCCTATTCTAAATCTGAATTGCTCCTCTGCTGTCCCTCTATCCAGCTAGCCGTATACCCTTCTGTTAAACACTCTCAGCATCACATTAGCTGCATGAGAAATTAGACTGATTGTCCTATACTCTTTGCATTTTTTACTGTTTCTCTTTTTCTCTATTAGTATCGTAACTGTTGCAAGGTAGTCCTCAGGCCATTCCCCTTTCCCATATATCTCATTACAGAGGTAGACCTTTTCTTTTCTTGCCTTGTTTCCCAAAATCTTCAACAGTTCTGTTGGCAAATCATCAATTCCACATGCCTTCCTATTCTTCATCACCTTCAGTGCCTTTGCTACTTCCGCTTCTAAGACTGTGAATCCCTTTCAATCTTCTGGCATATATTGCTCCTCTTTAACTTAATTTCATTTTGTATTTCATACCCGTTATACAGACATTCAATATAATCTTGCCATTTGTTCAAAGCCTCCTGTGTTTCTTCTGCTAGAGTACCATCTGCTCTTTCTATTTCCATCTTATTCCTCTTTCTCTTATGTTCAAAACCTCTCTTACTAGCCAGTCTATACATCGTTTTATACTTCCCTCTTTCTCCATTTTCTCTATTTTGTTGCATTTCTGTGTCATCCATTTTTCCCTTGCTTCTTCAGTTTCCTGTACCTATTTCAGTTCCTACATTTTTCCAGGTTCTCCGTTCTTCTCTCTCTTTTCAACATGTCTTCTGTTATCCGTTCTTTCCTGGTACTTTGGGATGCTCTAATCCTAGTACTTCTTAGGCAGAGTCCATGAGTCCTTCTCTCATTTTTATTCATTTGTCATTAACACTTTCATCAACACTACCTCTTTCATATTTTTCCATCAATCTGTTTTCTAAATCTGATGCCTTTCCTACCTCTTTGAATCTTTCTATGTTTATTTTTCCTTTTGCTTTACCTCTCTAGACATTTATCAACTTCATTTGCATTTCTCCCACTACTAGGTTGTGGTCTGAATTTATATCCGCTCCTGGATAAGCTTTGGCATTCTTCAAACAGTTCCTAAACTCTTTTGTGTCAGGATGTAGTCCAACTGATATCTTTCCCTATTCAAATTTGATAGCCATGTGTAACATATCCTTTTGTGGTGTTCAAATAATGTGTTAGTCCACTACTAATGAATTATCTTTACAGAAACTAATAAGTCGCTCACCTCTAATTTCTCATTGCTAATTCAAATTTTCCTACTGTATATTCATCTCTTCCTCTACCTACCACTGCATTCCAGTCCATCCTTGATGATGAAGCAGGCATTTCTATTTTCTTTATTGACGAGTTCTTGTGTTTCCTCATAATATTCTTCGCAAACGTGTGGTTCCTGAAGAGGGGCAGCAGCCTTTTCAGTAGTTGCAAGGACGACAGTCTGGATGGTTGACTGATCCGGCCTTGTAACACTAATCAAAACGGCCTTGCTGTGCTGGTACTGCGAACAGCTGAAAGCAATGGGAAACTACGGCCGTAATTTTTCCCGAGGGCATGAAGCTGTACTGTATGGTTAAATGATGATGGCGTCCTCTTGGGTAAAATATTCCAGAGGTAAAATAGTCCCCCATTAGGATCTCCAGGCGGGGACTACTCAAGAGAATGTCGTTATCAGGAAAAAGAAAACTGGCATTCTACGGATTGGAGCGTGGAATGTCAGATCCCTTAAGCAGGCAGGTAGGTTAGAAAATTTAAAAAGGGAAATGGATAGGTTAAAGTAGGATATAGTGGGAATTAGTGAAGTTTGGTGGCAGGAGGAACAAGACTTCTGGTCAGGTGACTACAGGGTTATAAACACAAAATCAAATAGGGGTAATGCATGAGTAGGTTTAATAACGAATAGGAAAACAGGAATGCAAGTAAGGTACTACAAACAGCATAGTGAATGCATTATTGTGGCCAAGATAGATACGAAGCCCACACCTACTACAGTAATACAAGTTTATTTGCCAACTAGCTCTGCAGATGATGAAGAAATTGAAGAAATGTATGATGAAATAAAAGAAATTATTCAGATAGTGAAGGGTGACGAAAATTTAATAGTCATGGGTGACTGGAGTTACAGAGTAGGAAAAGGAACAGAAGGAAACATAGTGGGTGAATATGGATTGGGGCTAAGAAATGAAAGAGGAAACCACCTGGTAGAATGTTGCGAAGAGCATAACTTAATCATAGCTAACACTTGATTCAAGAATCATGAAAGAAGGTTGTATACATGGAAGAACCCTGGAGATACTAAAAGGTATCAGATAGATTATATAATGGCAAGACAGAAATTTAGGAACCAGGTTTTAAATTGTAAGACTTTCCAGGGGCAGATATGGACTCTGACCACAAACTATTGGTTATGACCTGTAGATTAAAACCGAAGAAACTGCAAAAAGGTGGGAATTTAAGGAGATGGGACCTGGATAAACTGAAAGAACCAGAGATTGTAGAGTGTTTCAGGGAAAGCATAAGGGAACAATTGACAGGAATGGGGGAAAGAAATACAGTAGAAGAAGAATGGGTAGCTTTGAGGGATGAAGTACTGAAGGCAGCAGAGGATCAAGTAGGTAAAAAGACGAGGGCTAGAAATCCTCAGGTAACAGAAGATATATTGAATTTAATTGATGAAAGGAGAAAATATAAAAATGCAGTAAATGAAGCAGGCAAAAAGGAATACAAAAGTCTCAAAAATGAGATCGACAGGAAGTGCAAAATAGCTAAGGACAAATGTAAGGATGTAGAGGTTTATCTCACTAGGGATAAGATATAGTGCCTACAGGAAAATTAAAGAGACTTGGAGATACGAGAACCACAAGCATGAACATAAAGAGCTCAGATGGAAACAGAGTTCTAAGCAAAGAAGGGAAAGCAGAAAGGTGGAAGGAGTATATAGAAGGTCTATACAAGGGCGATGTACTTCAGGACAATATTATGGAAATGGAAGAGTATATAGATGAAGATGAAATGGGAGATCCGATACTGCGTGAAGAGTTTGACAGAGCACTGAAAGACCTGAGTTGAAACAAGGCCCTTGGAGTAGACAACATTCCATTGGAACTACTGACGGCCTCGGGAGAGCCAGTCCTGACAAAACTCTACCATCTGGTGAGCAAGATGTATGAAACAGGCGAAATATCCTCAGACTTCAAGAAGAATATAATAAATCCAATCCCAAAGAAAGCAGGTGTTGACAGATGTGAAAATTACCGAGCTATCAGTATAATAAGTCACAGCTGCAAAATACTAATGCAAATTCTTTACAGAAGAATGGAAAAACTAGTAGAAGCCGACCTTGGGGAAGATCAGTTTGGATTCCATAGAAATGTTGGAACATGTGAGGCAATACTGACCCTACGACTCATCTTAGAAGCCAGATTAAGGAAGGGCAAACCTACGTTTCTAGCATTTGTGGACTTGGAGAATGTTGACTGGAATACTCTTTTTCAAATTCTGAAGGCGGCAGGGGTAAAATACAGGGAGCAAAATTCTATTTACAATTTGTACAGAAACCAGATATCAGTAATAAGAGTCGATGGACATGAAAAAGAAGCAGTGGTTGAGAAGGGAGTGAGACAGGGTTGTAGCCTGTCCCCGATGTTATTCAATCTGTATATTGAGCAAGCAGTGAAGGAAACAACAGAAAAATTTGGAGTAGGTATTAAAATCCTTGGAGAAGAAATAAAAACTTTCATTTTCGCCGATGACATTGTAATTCTGTCAGAGACAGCAAAGGACTTAGAAGAGCAGTTGAATGGAATGGACAGTGTCTTGAAAGGAGGATATAAGATGAACATCAACAAAAGCAAAACGAGGATAATGGAATGTAATCAAATTAACTCGGGTGATGCTGAGGGATTTAGATTAGGAAATGACACATTTAAAGTAGTAAAGGAGTTTTGCTATTTGGGGAGCAAACTAACTGATGATGGTCGAAGTAGAGAGGATATAAAATGTAGACTGGCAGTGGCAAGGAAAGCGTTTCTGACGAAGAGAAATTTGTTAACATTGAGTATAGATTTAAGTGTCAGGAAGACATTTCTGAAAGTATTTGTATGGAGTGTAGCCATGTATGGAAGTGAAACATGGACGATAAATAGTTTGGACAAGAAGAGAATAGGCGAAGTAATGGTGCTAAACTGTTTGCTTTGACCCTGTGCCTATAGTCATGTTGTACAAATGGAGAATATGTCTTAATTATTGACGACGCCTTTGGCACAATTGTTTTATTAATCTCCATTGCATGATGTAATTTTAGATTTTTTATTTCTGATGAAGGTATATTTATATGTACCGAAACCCTGGTCAAGAATTTTAATAAATTTTTATCCTGCAACTGTTTTTGGCTGTCATCCTTTATCATGAAGAATTTCAACAGTTGCTGTTGCAGCCATGTTTAAAATCTTGAGAGAATAGAAGCTTTTGAAATGTGGTGCTACAGAAGAATGCTGAAGATTGGATGGGTAGATCACATAACTAATTAGGAAGTATTGAATAGAATTGGGGAGGACAGAAGTTTGTGGCACAATGTGACTAGAAGAAGGGATCGGTTGATAGTACATGTCCTGAGGCATCAAGGGATCACCAATTTAGTATTGGAGGTGAGCGTGGAGGGTAAAAATCATAGAGCAAAACAGAGATGAATACACTAAGCAGATTCAGAAGGATGTAGGTTGCGGTAGGTACTGGGGGATGGAGAGGCTTGTACAGGATAGAGCAGCATGGAGAGCTGCATCAAACCAGTCTCAGGACTGAAGTCCACAAGAACAACAACAACGACATTCATAAACTTTATCTAATGCTGGCTGGTTGGAATATATATCTGTATTAACCCCAAATCTTTTGAACTACCCTTCAGTCGTATCATCATCAGTCTTCCATCAATATATTGTACCTTCATTACGTTTGGTTTTTTTTTTTTTTTTTTTTTTTTTTTTTTTTTTTTTTTTTTTTTTTTTTTTTTTTGTCCTATCAATATTTCTATTTAGTTTTCATCACTCTTGATTTCCCCTGAGTAAAAGAACTTATAATCTCCACTTCCAAACTCCCCATTCTTTCCCCATCTCATTTCACACAAACCAAGGGCATCTAATCTGTTGCTTTCATCTCCTGTTTTACATTCTCTAGCTTTCCTGCTTTTCATATTGGGCACTGCCTTTTTAGTCATAGTCATATGATAAGGGCTGCTGCCCCACCACTATGTACAGCTGTCTCCTACTTACTGACGGGATGTTCATTTTTGAACAATTTACGTTCCCGTTTGGGTTTCCCATCCAAATCGTTTTAGCAAATGAGGTGCAGGCTATCAACAGAGTTTTACTTTTTATCCATCAAAGCAATATGGTGAAGGTCCTCTGTTTCTGTAAGGTGTCTTCTGTAGCTCATTCTCCATGCCCATGCTTTTAGCTGTCTTGTTCTTTGTCATTTGGGATTGATGTTCAGTGGTGCAACTCCTCTGTTTTTGTGTTTCATAGTTTCAACGTGGGTGCTTCTGACCTCAGGTGTCTTAAGTTTCCTAAAACAAAACAAAACAATCATGTCTGTGGCATTCATTAGTAGGAATTGAATGTTCCACATGCGTTGATTGAAATATGTGTGGAATAGTAATTCTGGTTTTCTGATTACAATCTACAAATTCCAAAAATCAGTCAAGTGTTTGACATTTATCACTCTCCTTATCACAGTAAAGGTAATTCAGGGTGAATATTGTTTTTCAGTGTGATTTGAATCAGGAATGGCAGCAACAGTAATTGAGAAATATGTTTTATTTTCTCTCTGTTCCAATATGGCACCAGTGACATAACTAGGAATAAGTTCATTGTGAGCATCACATATCAGATAATGCACATGTAAACACTTTCCAAGCACTTGTTGGTATCTGACCTTGCTTATGTATTGGATTATTGTTTGTATCTTCAATTTTCTGAGCTGAACCTTTGCATGCCAAGCCTCTTCAACCAAGAAATAATATCACATCAAGTAAGATGAGAGCTCCAATGCAAGTTTGCTATTCTACAGATGAACAGAAAGCATTACCTCTCCACTACCAAGCACTCTTTCATGTCATTTCATACATTCACTTTCATGATTCTTCTGTGAAAAGTATTTACAAATGCAGGTATTCCATTTGATATTTGCTCTTGAATGAAAAATATATTCTATGTACTTGTTTTTCATTCATTGAGGATGATTAGAATTTCAAAATTGAATACCTTTGTACGGCCTATTAGAGTAGAATCTGAAATGAAATATTGGGGTGTGAATCTAGTTTATCACAAGCTGTAGCTGATAATTTCAGCACTACCCTATGAACTATTTGCTACTAAGATTTTCAGAGGCTCCCTTAACCCTTCTGTGAACCATTGGAGTTAAGGGAACTTCCAGAATGTTTGTTTCACAGTCCCTACATCAGAAGGAATGTCGAATTTCTGTGTGGTATTGTGATGCGTTGAGTTTTAATACTATTTGAGCACAGAGGCTGACAGCTGGTGTTAGAAATGTATATTTCTGCTGCATTTCTACAAAACCGAGCACTATGTGTTTTGTGGAAGGAGCTTCTAATCTTTCCCTTCTTTATGGGTGGCAAAGTCAGTGAAGGTATTATACTACAATATTTGCTACACTTCTAGTCTGGGATGTATATGTTCACTGATGACTTATTATGGAAGAGAACTTATGTCTGCGTCTTGCAAGTAGACTGTTCAGAAAAATTAACATTCTGACCATTTCTTTACATCCAAAACTGTTTCTACATTTCTCATAGCTACCACAGCTAACACTAAGTAACAATGGCTGGACATGTCTGGCATTGCAGTAATAGGCTATAAAAACCAACCTTGCTAATTAACCCATGTGTGTATTAATGAAAACCATGTGAAAATCCTGACTGTAGTTTTAGATTAGCCCTCACAAATGTACAGATACTGTACTCCAATGTACTATTTTTCTTTCTTCTTATGAGATGGTGTAGTGGAGACAATTGTATTTTTCCATTATTTTGTCTTGGATGTCATGGTAGTTTCTTGGAATTGCATCAGTCTTGACAGTCCTTTATGGAGCAGTCTTTTGAATAATGGGTAGGGGTTATGAAGAATCCAATCACAAGAAATAAGATATCTATGGTCTACCTTATGATTCATGAGAGCTGATCACCTCTGAAATGAAGACGTTGGGAGTAAGTAGTATAGTAGTAACAACTGACGCACATAGGATAAAAGTGTTCACACATGATAAGAGAATGGCTGATAATAAGTATCCAAAGATAATGTACGTACAGTAACACTTCTTGCCATCTCGATTTATCTGGGATGCCACTGGATTTGCTCATAAAATTTTTCCAATTATGCCTTTCATATCCATTTACATTTATATTCCACAAGCCACCCAATGGTATGTGGCAGAGGGCAATTTACATGCCACTGACATTACCTCCCTTTCCTCTTCCACTCGCGTATGTTTCGCGGGATGTATGACTGCCGGAAAGCCTCTGTGCGCGCACGAATCTCTCTAATTTTACATTCGTGATCTCCTTGGGAGGTATAAGTAGGGGGAAGCAATATATTAGATACCTCATCCAGAAACACACACCCTCGAAACATGGACAGCAAGCTACACCGTGATACAGAGAGCCTCACTTGAGAAGTCTGCCACTTGCGTTTTCTAAACATCTCCGTAACGCTATCATGCTTACCAAATAACCCTGTGACGAAACGCACCGCTCTTCTTTGATCTTCTCTATCTCCTTTGTCAACCCGACCTGATACGGATCCCACACTGGTGAGCACTAATCAAGTATAGGCCAAATCAGTGTTTTGTATGCCACCTCCTTTGTTGATGCACTACATTTTCTAGGGATTCTCCCAATGAATCCCAACCTGGCACCCACCTTACCAACAATTAATTTTATATGATCATTCTGCTTCAAATCATTCTGCACGCATACTCAAAGATATTTTTCAGAAGTATCTGCTACCAGTGTTTGTTCCACTATAATATAATCGTACAATAAAGGATCCTTCTTTCTATGCATTCACAATACATTACATTTGTCTATGTTAAGGGTCAGTTGCCACTCCCTGCACCAAGTGCCTATCCACTGCATATCTGCCTGCATTTTGCTGCAATATTCTAATGCTGTGACTTCTCTGTATACTACAGCATGATCTGTGAAAAGCTGCATGGACCTTCAGACACTATCTACTAGGTCATTTATATGTATATATTGTGAAAGAAATGGTCCTGTGACACTCCCATGTGGCACGCCAGAGGTTTCTTTAACGTCTGTAGGCGTCTCTCCATTGAGAACAACATGCTGTGTTCTGTTTGCTAAAAACTTTTTGATCCAGCCACACAGCTGGTCTGAGATTCTGTAGGCTCTTACTTTATCAGGCAACAGTGTGGAAGTGTATCGAACGCCTTCCGGAAGTCAAGGAAAATGGCATCTACCTGGGAGCCTCTATCTAATATTTTCTGTGTCTCGTGAACAAATGAAGTGAGTTGGGTCTCACATGATCGCTGCTTCTGGAACCCATGTTGATTCCTACAGTGTAGTTTCTGCGTTTCCAGAAGTGACATGATACACGAGCAAAAAACATGTTCTAAAATTCTTCAACAGATCAATGTCAAAGATATAGGTCTATAGTTTTGCACTTCTGCCCGACAACCCTTCTTGAAATCTGGGACTACCTGTGCTCTTTTCCAATCATTTGGAACCTTCCATTCCTCTAGAGACTTGCAGTACATGGATGTTAGAAGGTAGGCAGGTTCTTTTGCATACTCTGTGCAGAATCAAATTGGTATTCCTTCATGTCCAGTGGACTTCCCTGTTGAGTGATTTCAGTTGCTTTTCTATTCCTTGGACACTTATTTCGATGTCAGCCATATTTTCATATGTACAAGGTTTTAGAGAAGGAACTGCAGTGCAGTCTTCCTCTGTGAAACAGCTTTGTAAAAAGGCGTTTAATATTTCAGCTTTACGTGTGTCGTCATCTGTTTCAATGCCATCACCATCCCAGAGTGTCTGGATATGCTGTTTCAAGCCACTTACTGATTTAACATAAGACCAAAACGTCATAGGATTTTCTGTTAAAATTGGTACATAGAATTTTACTTTCGAATTCACTGAACGATTCACGCATAACCCTCCTTATGCCAACTTTGACATCATTTAGCTTCTGTTTGTCTGAGAGGTTTTGGTTCGTTTAAACTTGCAGTGAAGCTCTTTGCTTTCGCCGTAGTTTCCTAACTTTGTTGTTGAACCACGGTGGGTTTTTCCTGTCCCTCACAGTTTTACTCTGCATGTACCTGTCTGAAATGCATTTTACGATTGCATTGAACTTTTTCCATAAACACTCAACATTGTCAGTGTCGGAACAGAGATTTTTGTTTTGATCTGTTAGGTAATCCGAAATCTGCCTCCTATTACTCTTGCTAAACAAATAAACTTTCCTTCCATTTTTTTATATTCCTATTTACTTCCATATTCAGGGATGCTGCAATGGCCTTATGATCACTGATACCCTGTTCTGCACTTGCAGAGTCAAAAAGTTCAGGTCTGTTTGTTATCAGTAGGTCCAAACTGTTATCTCCATGAGTCGGTTCTCTGTTCAATTGCTCGAGGTAATTTTCAGATAGTGCACTCAGTATAATATCACTCGATGCTCTGTTCTAAACATCTGAGTGTCCCAGTCTATATCTGGTAAATTGAAATCTCCACCTAAGACTACAACATTCTGAGGAAATTTTCTCTCAGTTGTTCTGCCACTAATGCTGCTGAGTCAGAGGTCGGTAAAAGGAGCCAATTATTAACCTAGCTCGGTTGTTGAGTGTAACCTCCACCCATAATAATTCACCGGAACTTGTAACGTAGGCGTGGGGCACACAATACTCTTTAAAGCCTGTATTATGGTAAGTGAGCGGGATTCATTTTATGAGAAAGAAATTTTGCGTAGATATTGACCACTTGTACCTGAATGGTGGCAAATCAAACTTACACCCACTGTGTAATAACAATGATCCGTCAAGTGAGTTCGAAATGCAATTACACGTCAGGATGGACCAAAAGCAACCCAGAAGATGCTACCAACTAGATAATAATATGGCCAACAGCCTAATTAGGCAATAATTGAGTTTCTTCCCTGTACATGTTGGTAAATATTCATACAAAACAACAAGTAGTAACACTTGCATAATATCGTAGAATTTTAGAACCAGAAAATCTATTGAACTGATAGTTTCACATTCTGTACTGATATGGAAAAACCATGAATACGTAACACTACACTATAATGTATACTACAAAACTTCATACTGTCTGTTGATCTGATTAAAATCGGTCATAGGTTACCCTAGAAATTGAACTTTCATGCCACACACAAAGTGTCAATTTTGATAAAGATAAAACACTGATAAATTTTGACTTTTATATTGATTTTAACTTTTGCTGGTCAAACCAATTTAGAATGCTTCAGAATTGAAATGAATAAAAAAGGGGGGGGGGACCCTGAAACTGGGTTTTTTTTTGGAAAGGACCCTGCCTAGTTTAGTTGTGAGGATAATTAAATGATGGGAAAGTTCTGGTAAAATTTAGGTTATTATTGAACCGTTCACTCTCTGGTCCATGCGAATACAGTACTAAAAGTTTCAACCTGCTTGTATCGATGCAGCAGTTGGCGGACAGTGAAATGAAATGGCGAGGCATGGAGCACACATACAACCACAGCTATGGCTCTTGACGTATCGGAACTTTAATTCTTTATAGCGTCGCAATACTTTTCTATTTAGGACCTATGGAATTTTCCCATGCTGTGTGAGCATTGGAACGGCATACCCAAGGCTCAGTGATACTAGATCTTCCAGGAGAGCCTCCTCACTCCAGAAGGAGTTGCTCAAACCGGTGCTAAACTCCAACTAAGCCCGTTGTGGCGTGCAGTGCCCGCGTACATTTTCCCGTGCTCGCCTGCCATCCACCTTTTACCGCTCCCTTACAGACAGGGTATTCACCCAAGGTTTTGCATTCTACATATCCTAGCACACTGCCTACGTATGGACCAGATGCACAGTTACAATTTTAAACATCTTACAACAGTCTCAACATTTGTAACATTTCAATTCTATTACAATATTGCTTGACATTTGACATAAACATTAATATTCACATTGAAACTTATTTACAGTTTTCTTAACATAATGACATGAAACAAAAAAAGAAATGAAATCAGAACATCAATTACACAAGTTTGTCGAAAAATCAGAAGAAAAATAATTATTTATATGTACAATAGTACAGCGTCATTGTTGTGACAAACTATCGACTTCTACTTCACTACAGGATAAACTACTACTAACAGTGACAAACACGCCGCCATTGGTTGCATGCAGTCTATCCTTTCTAAACACCGTCTGTGCCTTTGTAAAAATTTTGGCAAAATTCATCTCTGGCTTCAGCTAGGTGTCCGTACCTATAACGATTTCAGCTTTGGTGCTTTCTATCAATGCTTGAATTTCTGGTACTTCACCAATGCAACTTCAACAGTTTACAATTACAATACCGATTTCTGCTTGGTCCCCGCATGTCCTGACTTTGCCCCGCACCCTTTGAGGCTGTTGCCCTTTCTATACTTGCCCGAGGCCATGTAACCTAAAAAACCACCCAATCCATGCCAAACAACCCCTGCTAGCCATGTAGCCGCATGCTGTGTGTAGTGGACTCCTGACGTATCCAGAAGAACCTGAAGCCCCACCACCCTATGGGGCAAGTCGAGGAATCTGCAGCCCACACGGTCGCAGAACTGTCTCGGCCTCTGATTCAGACCGTCCACTCGGCTCTGTACCAAAGGTACACAGTCAGTCCTGTCAACGATGCTGCAGATGGTGAGCTCTGCTTACATCCTGCTAGCGAGACCGGCAGTCTTCACCAAATCAGATAGCCACCGGAAGCCAGAGAGGATTTCCTCTGATTCATAGTGACACACATTATTGGTGCTGACATGAGCGACCACCTGAAGATGGGTGCACCCTGTACCCTTCATGGTACCTGGTAGGACCCTTTCCACATCTGGAATGACACCTCCTGGTATGCACAGGGAGTGCACATTGGTCTTCTTCCCCTCATGTGCTGTCATATCCCTAAGGGGGCCAATTATGCACCTGATGTTGGAGCACCCAACTACCAGTAAGCCCAACCTATGCGACCGCCCGGATCTTGCAGTCTGAGGGGCAACCTCTGGAACAGGACAAGCAGCTATGTCTGGTTGAAGATCAGTATCAGCTGGAGACAGAGCCTGAAACCTGTTCGTCAGACAAACTGGAGAGGCTTTCCGTTCAGCCCTCCGGAATGTCTTTCGCCCCCTGCCACACCTCAAGACGACCTCCCACTCTACCATGGGTGAGGGGTCAACCTCAATGTGGGCAGTATCCCAGGCAGCTACAGCCATAGTCGCTGGCCATGGTGGTCTTGCGGTTCTAGGCGCTCAGTCCGGAACCGCGTGATTGCTACGGTCGCAGGTTCGAATCCTGCCTTGGGCATGGATGTGTGTGATGTCCTTAGGTTAGTTAGGTTTAAGTAGTTCTAAGTTCTATGGGACTGATGACCACAGATGTTAAGTCCCATAGTGCTCAGAGCCATTTTGAGCTACAGCAATAGTCAAATTGGGGGATACGTGGGACGAGCTGGCCGTCCCAGACAAATCCCCATCTGGACCCCCACAGTGATGCCCATTGGCAACAGCTTCAAGCTGTGAGACCAAAGCCAACACTGCCTGAAGCTGGGAGCGAAGGGATGCCAAATCAGCCCGCATCCGAACACAGCAGTCACAGTCCCTATTCATGCTAAATACTGTTGTGCAAAGAACATCTGAACTAATCTACAGAGAGCACAAACAATTCAACACAAAATTTAAATGGTTATACAAGATTTCCTAGTGAATGCAGTAATGCTGCTACTTGCACACTGCTGACACACTGCTTGGTGGCAGAAGGAGACTTCGCAATTTTACACTATTCAGGTACAAAAACGTGTTGCTACAACTCTCAAATACTATAATACACCTGAAATTTATGAATTAAACAATGCAAGTACCCAAAAACGCGCAAAGAAATTAAGAATTAAACTATGTAACAAATAAGTGAGCTAAGAGTATACGAGTTGCTGCTGGCAGCTGCTTATCCAACGGCAGCAGCCTTTCACTACAGTCTGTTACCAGACCAATGTATTTGTCATCCTGCCTCACCTTTCTATAGGGAGGCCAACAGGGAACTCCCTTGCCCAACCTGTCACCTACACTCATGGTCCTATGTACCACCAATTGTGGATGATCCATGCACAAGAAGAGAAATGTGCTCAGGTAGCCATGAACATTAGAACTTTATTGTAACATGGAAGGTAAATCAGTAAACACTTTTGGGATAGGTTACCGTGGTCGATCTGTAGAACTACTTCTCCCTGACATTTCATTCTCAACTACAGAGAACATCTTCCGAGGTGAGTCGCTTCACCTCGGAAGATGTTCTCCGTAGTTGAGAACGAAATGTCAGGGAGAAGAAGTTCTACAGATCGACCACGGCAACTTAGCCCGGAAGTGTTTACTGATGAAGACGCCGGCCGTGAAAGCCTACATGGAATGATGGAAGGTAAATGATAATACTCAGTGAGTGAAACAGCTTCCTAATGAAAGCAACATATGAATACTCCCGACAGGCTGTAAGGTTGTCACTAATGAGAATCATTCTTGAAGGTGCAAGTTGAGCACTGCAAGGTGCACTGGTTGTGTCCTATATTCCAATGTTGTGTGCTGTACTCAGAGAAAAAGTTGTGACTTTAACAGCAGCAAAAACTTTGAAAACTGTTATCCCCATGGAGGAGATGGCAGTGACATCAAGGAGGTGCAGACCTGGAAGAAAAATACAGCAATCAGGCCAGGACATCTTGAAGGAGGGATTATGTGGTGGAATGACAAAGGCAGAAAGATACCAGAATGAAGGGATGAAGTGGCACAAGACAGACACAAGATAAAACAGGTGAGAATGAGGCAAAGAATCACAGAACATGAGAAAATAAAACTGTATAGTCATCTGTAATCCAAAGGAAACAGAAGCAATGTTATTTAAACGTTGAGCAAAACCATGTAAACTTGGTGTGGAGCACATGAACACAGATAAGTAGGTTACCTGATGGAATACAAGACACTGGTAATAAATTTTCAGAGACAGAAAAGTAAAGAAAATGCACAAGAAGAGAGATGTTCCTGAGTAGCCGAGAAGAATAGAGCTTCATTGCAACACACATTGTACATGGTAAAGTGCAGCAAATGAAACAGCTTTCTAGTGAAGGCAAGGTAGACATTATCCTGATCCACTAAAAGATTGGCACTAATATGAGAACTATTGCTGAAGCGTACAGTCCCACACTCTGTCATCTAACAACTGACAATCACTGCTGTAGGCACCATCATTATAGGTTGCACTTGAAATACCAATATTGTGTTAAGCAGTCCTAGGAATATAGTCACGACACTTGGGTGGTGCTCCACTCTGCAGTGACGTATAAAGACTGACCATTGGAGGAATGCTTGAAAGTTGTCCAGTGTCACATGGCTCATGGATGGGAACTATGCCGTGGCTGTCACGGGCAAGATGATAAGCACAGAGTTTGGGTTTCAGGCTTCTTAACATGGCAGCAACAGACAGCCCTCTGTTGTGTGGTATAAGGATGGATTTTAAGGCAGCAGCCAGATGCCACATCACCCACTTGCACCTTAATCCACTTGTGTCTCCTATTCCGTCATGTTGCCATAACCTTCCGCTTTTCTTCCTGCCCCACCTCTACAAACAATCCAGCTGAGATATACCCCACCCATTTGCCACTCATTCTCCTGGCTGCATGTACTCATCTGTAAGTAAAGAAAGGAGAGTTACATTGTATGTGTTTGGTGTGGCAATTTTACTGCGTGAACAGCAAAAATGTTGTAAGCGATAAACATTTTTCCTATAACTTTGTGTCAGGTATTCCTGAGAAAAATTCATGATAGTTTGAAATTATGGGTGAAGCCTTTTGGTACTTGCTATGTGCTCTCTTTGCAAGAGACTGGATTAATATAGTGAGGGTATATGCCTGCAGTGAGTGAGGCTGCATGTACAGTCCTACTCGCAGTTTGTAACTGTAGAACATGCCACAGTGAGTTAACACTGTAACATAAGGTTGTATGTTTTAATAGGCAGATGACTAGAGGGTTTAAAATTTTAAAATTTGTTCAGTAATGTTTTGAAATGTTGACGGTAAATGTTTGTTTGCCACTGAAGGTCTTCAGATAGCCAGCCTCCAACTGGAGTAAAGTTCTGGCTTTCTGGAACATTGTTAATAATGTTGATTCTTGTGCATAATTGAGTAGATTAGATGCTGATTATTCACTTATCAGTAGGGATTTGAAAATACTGAAATAATTTGTTGCAACATGAAATGAAAGAGAATGTAATAATCTTATTTTATTTGGTTGTTTTACGTTTGCAGGTAAAATGTTCGTTGCATTAACTGAAAATTTCTTTTTCTGTCAATCAGGACCTCTTCAAGAGGAGCTGGCCCCAATACTGGAGGAGAGGGGAAGTTCAAGTAGCACCCCTGAGCCTGGCAGAGCACATGTGAGTTTCACCAGGAGAAAGAAAGTTAGATTTTGTAGCATATAATTCACCTCAATTCCTTCCTGGCCTCTTTCCAGGGTGCTCACAAATTTCATCAGCCCAGGGGTTTTAGCCATTACAATACTTCCTCATTTTGTGTGCTGCCCTGCACACTTCCAACTTACTTAATGAAGTAAACTCCTTTCTACACATCCTATTTACCACGATGTCTTTATCATTATGTACTGCACTCCAGTTGGTTTCCTGACCCCACAACCTTTGCAACTTCTTTTGCACTGGTAACTGAAATGTTACCTAAAGTCTTAATTCTCTATGAACAATCCAAAATGTTTGTCAAAGAATACCCACAAACTGACTCTTCATTTAGAAGATAGGCTTCCCTTAACACATTGGAGACTAATGTTTTGGCAAGCCAATTGATACCCATATCGTGAGGAAATTTCCTATACGTTTTTTTTTTTTTTTTTTTTTTTCCAAATTTACTAATCCATTTACCTCTTTAGGCAGTATATCAGCTTAACCTACCATCCTTCCTCTCTATGGCTAGCACAAATAAATGACACAGGGATTTGTAGATATTAGTCTAATTTTCCGTATTTTTATTTTTCTGAGAGCTGGACAAAATTTTCATAATTCATAGGAAATAATAGGCTATTGATTTAAAATCATTTGTCAGCAGGAAATACTAAGTAATTCAGTTATATGTAAAGTGTTTTGTTGTGAAGTACTTCTCTCATTTTTACGAAGTAGAGAGAACTTCACTCGGATATAAAATCTTTCAAAACACACTATAATACAAATGCCTCTTTTACATGGGCTATAGTAGTATCTGGTCTCTTTAGCCACTACCTTTCCTGCAGCTTTCCCTTGTTCCCAACATACATTGCATCTTCTATCTGGGTTTGTTTTCTTTTCTGTTGGTGGCGGTATCTCATGAAAATGTCATGTTGTGAGCTTATTTGCCCTTGCAACTCTAATTTACAGACAAAATCTGTAAATTTTTGATGTTTCAATATTGTGAATAATGTTGGCATCCACTACTGCCCTCTGTAAAATGGTGGAAAAAGATTTTCTTCCACATTTTTGTCTTTCACTGGAAGGGATAGTAACTCATCACCTGGTCTCCTGTCAACATGTGTTTCAGACAAGTTGTAGTCTAGTACAATGTCTGGCTTTAATACCGTAACATATCCTCTCTTGGATATTACACTTACATGCAAAGCAGTCATTTTATGCTGTGTTGACAACATCTGTACATCACATTTTTCTTCCAGTTCAAGCAGAAAAGGTGTCCTCTGCAACAAAATGTCATTTCTTCTTTCTTTAGTTTTTGATTTATTTCATATCTAGGCAAGCCCATCCTGTTCATCACCACAGTTCTGTCTCCCAATGTATTTCTTTCCCATAGTTCAAGAACTGCTTGACTTTTATAAAATCTGTCCATGTATACCACATGTCCTTTTCCCAAGTAAGAGGAACATAACCTCTGCAGCAGGGATTTGACAGAATCATCAACATTTCCTTTTCCTCCATTTAAACTTCAACATTGCACATGTAACCTGTTTGAGCATCACTTAAAAGATACAGATTTATCTCCTATTTTTCTGGTTTGTCTTTCATATAAATATGGCACCCAATTCTTCTTCAAAAAGGACATACTGCTTCATCCACAGTCAGATTTTGAGATGGTAAGAATTTTATGCATCTTTCTGTGAAAAAGTCCCAAATAGGTCTTATTTTATGCAGAGGGTCATCTCCTGGTACTTGTTGAGATATCCATAGTGCATTTTTATTCACATGCAGCTTCCTGAATATGGCAAAAATTATGTCTTGTGACATTGGCTGAGAAGCAAATGATGAAGCAGCACAGGGTCTTCAGACAAATAATCCCTACATTTAGGTTTCTTAAAATGATTGAAAAAAATTGATGTACTTCATGTATCCTCTTTACTGTCCATTTCTTCCATAAAGATTTTAGTTTGATTCTGTTCTGACAGTAAAGTTCAGAAACAGTATCAGTAGCATAAATATTTGTCTCTGACTTTACTTTTACAAACAAGCTGTGATCAAATAATTGCAACCAACAGTCTAGTTCTGTTGATAACCTGAATTCCAGTCACTTCAACTGGAGGTAATTCAGGGAGGGCATCAAAATCACACCATTTATTGTCAAGGGCAGGTGGTTGTACCAAATGACAAACATGATTAATAGACACTTGTCCATTAGCTTCTTCATACTCACTACCATTGTTCCTATCAGCAGCACAGGTGAGAGTGGGGCCACGTCAATCATTGTCTGCTTCCGAAAAATTGCCTATGTATTGCCATTACACATCCAAGTACCTTTCTAAAATGATAGAAGAGCCACTTCTGTTGTTACAATTGTGCCAGATGAACTTCCTAATATCTTCTTAAAATACTTAACTGGTTTTTAAATCAATGTCACACACACTTCATAGACAGGTCTTTTGTCTCTGGGTGTCAACAGTTTGACACACATGTTGCTTAATAATTCAATAAAACTGACTTCATGTTTTTAAGCTCATGTATCACAGCTTGTGCAGTGTAATGTAAAAGTAACTTTGTAGCTACGTAATATTCAGATAGGTCTCTGGTACATGAAACAGAATCAAATGATGATTCTTTTGACTATCCGCCAGTTCTTGTACTGACTTCTTTATGCTGACAGGTGTCCCTCCAGCAATGATTCTATGATCAACACAATTGTTGTCTGTCATACAAATTTCACTCTACAGTGTCTGCCACAAGGAGTGCAACTCTTAAGGTGAGGCCTCATTCCACATTAACTTCCATTGCCATAGTCATTGCAAAATATCTTGTATGTGGTCACAATGGGCCTAATTAATCCAAATGAATAAAAATTGAATGATGTGAGAGACAATACAGTGCATTTTGTGAAGCTATAGACATCAGGGGCTGGTTTGACACTGTTCACAAGATGCTGGATACTAGAGAAGCCTAAAGTTTTAACATCCTCATTGTTATCAAGCAGTAGAGGTAATTGTGTTTCTTGCACCACTGAGGGGATATTTTCGAGTAGTCACACTGTTGCTGCGCCATTTCCATAGTGAGGATCCACCTTTGATTAATATCCTTGTGAGATCTTGCTGGAGCTTGATTGCTGCCCCTACTGTATCACAACAAAAGATTGTCCACAGAGAAACAATTAGTGATAATGTTTGCTGCTTCACTGTGGTCACTCTCTTTGTGAGCTGCTTGTAACAGACACCATTCTGCAAGAAATGTTGCACAAGCCATTTAATATGTGACTGTCTTCAATTGGTATTGCTGAAGTGTTGCACATATCACTCTTCCACAATATTTGTTGGTAAGCATGATCTTCACCTGCTACCAGAACTTGTCAACATTTCTTCTCTATATCTGGTGTGAAGGCAATACAGTGCATGCAGGAACACAATATTATGGATTAGAAGTCCTGTTGAATGATTGGTCCTGTCATTAGCAAACTGTTTAGTTACTAATCCATGTTCAATGTGGTAGAAAAATCACACACACTCTCATTCAGTAGTCGATCTACCTTTCTCAGAGACAGTACTATGTGCCATGTAATAAGAAATGGCATCTGTAATGACTACTGGTTGCTAAGTCTTTGTACACCCTTGTAAACTCTGCATAGCTTTCTTTAAACTTTGGTTGTCTCACTAGTTTCTATTCAGTCTGAGAGAAGCATTTTGCTGCAGTGTGAAAAGAATTGAGTACTGACTCATCTCTTCCCAAAACAGAAGACAGACAATGAACCTGCCTGTGGAATCTATATTTGTGTGTTTAACAAAGCGTGCTTTTGCATTGCTGCTCTTCTCATCATTACAACATGATTTAGTTCTTCTGTCTCCAAGAATCTGTTCAAGGAAGTTCGAGCATCAGTGTAAGTTTTTGCAAAGCATAACATGACTGAATACCATGATGAAATGTGCTCTACCATTTGATACTGCCCTGACATATACTGAAGCACAGGATGATCACTTCCTATGGAGACAATCCTTGCCTTCTAATAGCAACTTAGATTTGTCTCCAATGACCTAAGTGCTTGGCATTGGAAGGAGACTGCTGTTTGTTCCCAGGTGCGCTGTGCCATGGTGGTACTGTAGTCTTGTGATTTGCAATGATTCACATTTATTTTTGAGGAAAGCACTCTCTCTTCAGATGACAGGGAGCTATTGGGACTCAAACTAGCTTTAGATTTTGTTCTTACAGACTGGTCAACTTTTTCTTTCAGGGACTGTAACATAATCATGTCTTGCATGGACGCATCTAGTTGTTATGCCACCAGTGCATGCACAGTTGCTTGGATCCTTGTTAAGCAGTGCATGAAGTTCAGTTACATATGCCCTTGTCATTCATGGGAGTGCTAAGTTTCCTCCCATGTGCTGATGCAAGAAATTGAGGCTTATTGTATCTGTTGTAAACAATATTAAAGGCCACATTAAAATAATTGCTAGTCACTGGAAGATGAGCAGTTATGTTGTGAGCTGCACGTGATACTTATGTAAGCAAGTGATAATACTTAGCAATGTCCTGTAACTCCACATTATTTACCACAAGACACAAAAATGTTGTATAAATGGCTGAACTGCTTTACATCATCATTAAATTGTGGCAATTAAGTGATGGGCAACTTGATGGTACTTCTGAGGTACTCCAGTCAGATCCACCATCGAATGAAACCTTGTCACATGCATTGGTATGATTGATCTTCATTGCTATGTTTCTCTCCAAAACATCAAAGATCACATTTTCAAAGACTTCACTGTTGCCAGCAATATATACTGTGTTTGTGTTACCCCCTGATCCCAAAATTTTTCATCCACCTACCTCTTTGTTTGCTCCCAATCCAGCACTACCTCCCCCCCCCCCCCCCCCCCCATAACTGCCCTACCCTGTCCCCAGCACATCACTGTATGCTCTCACAACCAGCACTTCAGTCACCCACCTCTACCCTTGTTGTTTTGTGGCATGTGCAATAAAATGTGTAATTTCATCATTCTCAAAATTTTCAGCCAGAGTCTGGTTTTATCAATTGAAATGAATTGCCTCCTCTTTCACTTCAATTCCTTTTCCCAAATTTTTATCCAGCTCTTATCTTCCATTTGCCTTTGTTTGGTCTTTCCTTAATTTAGCCTTGTTTGTGGATTATGCATCTGATTTTTTCAGTATCTTCTGTTGCAGTTTTTTGTGTAAAACATAAATTGGAGAAAAACTGTTGGTGTATTACTGAATGGTGTCTCCTCTTTTTGGGACATAAAATGTGTATTTATAGTTGCTGGAAATCAATGTTTCACATACTTTGTGGCCCCCAGGGGCTCAGCATTCACCTGCTGAGTACAGGCTTGGCGACCCCGGGGTCCTGAGCTGAGGACTGGTCAGCGCCGCCAGTCTCCTGTCACCGTAACCCCCGGACATGCTTCAGCGACCACCGTGTGGTGCGGCGGTGGAATGTCGTGTGCTGTGGGGAATGGTAATCTTGGCTTGACCGACTGGATTGCGAGGAAGGCCAACCTCTACAAAAACCCCTCAATCTTATGGTGTGCTCCGCACCTATAAGATGCATGGCTGTTGGGCTGGAGCAGTAGCAAGCGGGCAACCTCTGGGGCGCCTGCCGCACCCCAGTTGTATAAGGCTTACTCAGGCACGTGGGGCTCTGTCTGAGTGGACCTTTAGTTCCCTAGCTGCTCGTGGGCCGCAATGGACCTCTCGACCTCTACATTTCCCCCTACCAGTGGATTGGGTGGGTCACTGGTAGGGAAACACACCCCATAGAAAAAGCGACTTCGTGCTATGAGTCCTCCAGCGCCTGGTGTTGCTAGAGATTCATCAGACTGTCGTAACAGAGCACATGCTGATAATCAGAATGCGTTTTTGATTATTAAACAGAAGGAGCGTAGCTTTGAGAGGGTTTCTCCCTTTTACATCCACAAGGGTCTTGAGGGAATTGCAGGAACACTGAAATCTGTGAAGCGACTGTGCAATGGGACTCTGTTAGTTGAGACTTCTAGTTCCCGTCAAGTCACTTCTCTTCGAAAAGCAACCGGTCTCGGAGAGTATGCTATCGAGACCGAGCTCCACTCCACTTTGAATTATAGTAAGGCTGTTGTGACATGCAGGGACTTTGTGGATATCCCCACAGACAAGTTAAAATCTGAGTGGGCTGACGACGGTATTGTTGACGTGCAGCATATTATGAAAAGAGTCGATGGGGACCTCATCAAATCCGACTTGTTTATTCTCACGTTCAGTTGCCCGAGACTCCCAGAGCTTGTTAAAGCGGGGTTCTTACATTTGCCAGTACGACCGTATTTCCCCAACCCAATGCGCTGTTTTAAATGTCAGTGCTTTGGGCATACTACGTTGGGGTGCAATGGGATAGCAACTTGTGGTAAATGTGGTCAGCCTGCCCATGAAGAAGCCGATTGTTCATCGCCTGTGAAGTGCGTGAATTGCTCTGGGAGTCACCCTGTCTGGAGCCAGGTCTGCCCCATCTATCTTCAAGAATGGAAGATACAGGAGATTAAAACATCTAAGCGCATCTCCTATGGTGAGGCCAAGAAGCTCTTTAAGGCCATGCAACCTCCTGTGTTTACAACATCTTTCGCTTCCGCTCTGAAAAAACCAGTAAAAATGGCCACTGTTGCTATGCAAATGGAGGTTGCTAGTGTTAGCACTAATATGTGCATTTGCCAGTGCACTTGTGCTGCTGCGGTTGTTTTGAAACCTGTGGCTCTCCCCGCAACGTCGGACAAGGCCGTGGTTGCTGACATTGGGGTACTTCCTGCCTCTTCCCATATGGCACCCTCTGCCCAGGCGAGTACGGCTCCAACTGTTGACAAGGCTCTGCATTCTAAGCCCCTCAAGACAGATGCTGAAGGTGAAGGTTTTGCCACCTGAGGAGACTAGTCAGGGTCGGTCCAATGATGAGGCCATCATACTGACTGACATCTCCCGTGGGTCGTCATCGGAGCTGATGGACATTGATGTCGACCGGGGGCGATCTTCTCGCGCCAGGAATAAATCTCCGGCCAGTGTGGGCTCTCCTCCAAAGCACAGGGGCAGGGTGAAAATTCAGCCACCCTGATCACTGGCTCCCATATTACAGTGGAACCTGAATGGGTTCAGGAAGCATGTGGCCGAATTACAACTCCTTGTACGAGAGTGCCCTTTGTGCTTATGTCTCCAAGAGACACATTTTCGGGCCACTTCTGCTCCTTTATTACGGGGCTATACCGTATATTGAAAAGATGATCTGACGGAACAAAGGGCAAGGGGTGGTGGTGCGGTTTTTGTCCGTGACATGCACCACTCATCTGAGCTCCCTCTCGTTTCAGACTTGCAAGCAGTTGCAGTTGACCTTCTTGTGGTTCGAAGGCTCACAGTCTGTTCAGTTTATTTACTGCCTCAGGATGCAATAGACTCTGAGGCTCTCACAGACCTTATTATCCAACTCCCCCGCCCATTTCTTCTTCTTCTGGGGGACTTCAATGCTCATAATGTCTTACGGGGATCTTCGACTACTTGCCCCAGGTGTTGCATTCTGGAAAGCCTCATGATGTCTGAAGAAATGTGCATCCTCAACTCTGGTGCTCCCACTCTTTTCTGTACTGCTTCTGGATCGTCATCAGCTATTGACCTTTCCTTTTGCTCTCCAGCACTCGTGGAGTCTGCTCTGTGGGAGGTTGCTGCTGACCTCCATTCTAGTGACCACTTCCCCCTTTGGATTCGCCTCCTGGATGAGGCTGTGGCATTACCACTGCTGCCCCGGTGGCACCTCTGCAGAGCTGACTGGACACTTTTCAGCCAACTGGCTGTTTTGTAACACCATGCCAGTGTCCACGAATGGGTAGATCATGTTACAGCTGTGATCTCCCATGCTGCTGAATTGTCAATCCCATGCTCATCCGGTCATCCCAAGATGCGTCCTGTCCCTTGGTGGACCACTGAGTGCCGCTCAGCCATCCGAGCCCACCGTGCCGCTCTGCGCCGCTTCAAGTGCCGTCCCTCAGCTGACAATCTTGCGACCTTTTGGGTGGCAAGGGCCAAGGCATGGCGAGTGATTAAAGAGAGCAAACGACGGTCATGGCAATCATTCTTGAACTCCATCTCCCATTCCACTAGTTCTATGAAAGTATGGGAATCCATCAGGAGGATTTCCTGGAAACTCGGCCAGCTACCTGTCACGGCATTGCTGCATGAGGAATGTCTCCTCACGGCGCCAAGAGACACTTCCCAGACACTGGCCATGCGTTTTGTGGAATCTATTAACTGTGATCCAGATTTCTGCCGCTACCGCACTGCCATCAGGAGGGGTCACTTGGACTTGGCTCATGATACTGCGCCTGGTCATGATCAAATCCAGTACAGCATGCTGCAGCACTTGTTACTGCCATCCAAGGAAGTTCTCCTGAAGTGTTTTAATATGATATGGTTATCCTGCATGTACCCTGACTCGTGGAGGGAGGCGATTTTGATTCCCCTCCTCAAACCGGGGAAGGACCGAATGCATCCCAGTAATTATCGAAGTATTGCTTTGACGAGCAGTGTCAGGAAGATGTTGGAACACATGGTCAATCGTCGCCTGGTTTGGCTGCTCGAGACCACGAGACCAGGCAGCTCCTTAGCCCCTCTCAGTGTGGCTTTCGGAGATGTCGTTCCACTATAGACAACTTGACCCTGCTTGAGGCGGCCATCCAGCGGGCCTTCCTACGTAACCAGCATTGTCTAGGTGTATTCTTTAACATTAATTATCCTCAATCAACGTCATCAGTGGGGCTTTTGTGGCCATCTCCCCATCTTCATTCGGTCCTTTCTTTCCCACCACTTCTTTTGATATCAGGTTGGTAATGTGCTATCTGATTTGTACATGCAGGAGAATGGTGTTCCTCAAGGAAGTGTTTTAAGTGTCACCCTCTTTGCCGTCGCCCTTAACAGTATCACGTCCACTATCTGGAGTCCTGCCCAATGCTCATTGTTTGTGGATGATTTTGCTGTTTTCTGTTCTTCCTCCAGTCTTGTCACTGTTAGTCAGCAGTTGCAGGTTACGATAAAGTGATTAGAGGCATGGACTGCGAAGACGTGTGTGTGTGTGTGTGTGTGTGTGTGTGTGAATTGCGTCTGAGGGCCACCATTCTTCCTTTTAGAGGACACTGTGAGGTTCCTGGGCCGCACTTTTGATTCCAAGTTGTCGTGATTGCCTCACCTTAAAGACCTCAAGGTGTGGACCCTGAAGGCACTGAATATTTTGAAGTGTCTGAGCCATCGGTCCTGGGGAGCGGATCGGGCGCGTCTGCTGTAGTTTTATGGGGCTTCCGTCCGATCGCGTCTTGACTGTGGTTGCACCATGTATGGGTCAGCAAGGCCTTCGTATCTGAAGATTCTTGACGCAGTACACCATGAGGGTATCAGGCTGGCCACTGGTGCCTTCCGTACCAGTCCCATCCCCAGCCTGTGTGGTGAGGCAGGGGAACCGCCGCTCACCATCTGGCAGAAACTCCTCATGGTGTGACGGGTGTGTCAATTCCTTGCCTGTCCTACCTCCCCTGCATACCCTACCATTGCCCAACCGCCTATGGAACGTCTCTTCTACAGTTGTCCCAGGGCAACGAGACCATTTGGGATTCGTGCCAAGCATTTGGTTGAGTACCTTGGTGTGGAGCATGTGCCCCCCCCCCCCCCCCCCCCCACTCCAGGTGTGACAAAAAGAGTGTGTACATAAGAGAAGAAACTTGAGGATTATGTTATAGAAAGAGAGAAGAAAGGGGGTGAACATGATATGAGGGATATGCGGAAGCTAGAAGAATTTGACAAGGCACTGAAAGACCTAAGAGGAAACAAAGTTCATGGAGTAGACGAGTCAACCCAAATTATTGAGACCCATAGGAGAGTTAGCTATGTCAGTGTGCAAGATAAGAGATGGGGGGAAATATCTTGATGTCTGTCAAAATGTAGAAATTCCAAGAAATTCAGGTGCTTACAGATGTCAATAATACTGAACCATCACTCTAAGTCACAGTACAGAAGAATCAAAAGCTGATAGAACAGTATCTCTGGGAGGGATCACTTTGTTACTGAATAAATGCCAGTGCTGGCCTTAAAACTTACCCAAAAAGTAACTTGAAGGAAGACAAACCTACATTTTTATTATTAATAGATTTAGAGAAAGCTTTAAAAAATGTTGATGGGACTAGACTCCTTGAAATTTGGAAGGTATCAGGGATAAAATACAGCAAGCAAAAACTGATTTTCAACTTCAGAAACGAACTGTAGTTATGAGAGAAGGAGATAAAGAGGGGCATTGTACATCATAAGAGAGCCTACTCCCAATGTTGTTCAGTATACATCCATAGTTATTCTTTCTGCAAAAATCTGGGTAGTGCATGGTGGAAGATACTTTCCATTATACCAGGTTTATGGCTTTTGCCTGTTCCATTCATGTATAGATCTTGGGAAGAATGATTGCTTAAATCATGTGCATCTATTTTAACTAGTCTAACTTTGTCTTCATGATTTCTATGGTAGTGATATGTAAGAGGTTGTAACATTTTTCTAGCAACATTTTAAGAGGGTTTTTATGAGGTAGTCCTTATATGTCTTCAAGCATCAGCCAGTTCAATTCTTTCAGCATCTTTGTGATACTCTCCATTGGATTGAACAAACCTGTGATTATTTGTGCTGCCCTTCTTCATATCCATTCAATATCTTATGGTAGTCATATTTACTGTTCATCCTATGCATTTGAGGAATAATCTCGGATGGGCTACATGAGTCTCTTTTCTGCACTGATTTCATTTCCTTTGTTATTCTACCAATGAACTGCATTACGCCACGTGCTTTACCTCTGACAGGTTCTGTTTCATATCCCTTCAGATTGTTTCACCCAGGTGTCTGGAAGAGTTGACTGATCCCAACTTAGTCACTGATATTACAGAATACCATGTTTTTCCTACTTATTCAGTGCACAATTTTACATTACTGAATATTCAAAGTATGTACCAAAGGTTTCATGATTTTGAAAAGATTTCAGGATATGACTGAATACTTCTACAGCTTCTTTCAGACTACTTAACTATAGATAAATGCACAATCTGAGGTTAATACTGATAACAAGTGACAGTTCATTAGAATACAACATTAACAGCGAGCTAACTTCCTGTGTTGTACCTACAATAAAATCCCTAATCCAGTCATACATTTTGCTCAGTTCCTCACATGTTCATGCTTAGATATTAAGCTTAGATGTGGTATCGAGTCAATAACTTCTCAGAAATTCTGCATCTACCTGACTTTCTTGATCCTTGGCTTGCAGTATTTTGGTTGGGTAAATGGTGAGTTGGGTTTCATATGGTCACTGTTTCTGGAATCTGTGTTGATTTTCATGGAGGAGATAAGTCTATTAGAGATAATTATTATGTAAGTCAGAACATGTTCTAAGATTGACAAATGGCTGTACATTGAGCAAATTGTGAAGGAAACAAACAAGAAATTTGAAAAAAAAAATTAAAGTTCAGAGACAATAAATAAAAATTTGGAGGTTTGCATATGACACGGTCATTGTGTCGAAGATAGCAAAGAATTTAGAGATGATGTTGAATGGAATATTAAGGTCCTTGAAAAGAGATTGAAAGTTGAACATCCACAAAAGTTAAACAAGGGAAATGAGGTGATGTTGAGTGAGAGAGATTAGTGAATTTTTCCAAATGTATGAATTTGTTTTGCAATTTTGACAGAAAAATAAATGACCACAATAGAGAGGATATAAGATGCAGACTGGCAAGATAAGCATTTGTGAAAAAGAGGAATTCATTCACATCTGATGTGAGCTTCACTGTTAGGGACTTCCATGCAGATATTATTCTGGAGTAAATGGAAGTGAGGATGATAGGCAGTTAAGACAAGAAGTGAACAGAAGGTTGTTAAATGTGGTGCTACAAAATCATGCTAAAAATTAGATGGGTAGATCGAATAACAAATGAAGCATTGAATTGCATTGAGTAAATGAAACTTATGGTATAATTTGACTAAAACAGTTCAATGTTATCAAAACTGCTCTTTGGGAGACACTGATGCAAAGGAACCTATTGTAACAGAAAGAGAATGTGTCATATAATACTAACATTTCATTTTGCTAAAGAGCGAGATATCTTGAAGAGAGCTTATGAAGTTGGTCAATAATAAATATTTGCCAAAGTGTTGTCAGCATTGTAACAATGGTTTGAGTTATACAGATACAGTGACAAGTTTGAACACTATTTTTTATTCACTATTACTACAGTGATAGTGTCTTCTACTATTGACACTTTGTACAGTACCTACATTGAAACTGGTCTCTGCGATTACAAGCCAGTAGTGCAAACAATGATCAGCAAACTACAAAGGGCAACAAAAATAGGTATAAAACTTTTTTCAGACAATGGTAATCCAGGACTGGGTAACAACTACGTTATGAAAAGGATGGGTTGCTACTCACCATGCAATTGAGGTCCTGAATCACAGATATGCACAAGAAAAAGACTACTAAACACACAAGCTTCCACCAGAAGGCCTTCTTGTGAAGTAGACCACATGCATAAGCATCCATGTATCTGTTTATGCAAATGCTGGTCACACACGTCTCTGGCTGCTGAACCATACTGCGAGTAACTGCTCATGATGGGAGAATCAGTCTGGGTGGTGGGCATGAGGAGGAGGCTAGGGCAGGTAGGGCAAGAGGGAGAGCAGAGTACAGGTGTTGGATGGTAAAGTGCTATTTGTAGGAGCATACAAAAATAAGGTGATGAGGGGGTGGGGCAGTTAGGTGCAGTAGGAAGTTTAGCTGGTGGGTGGGAGGGGGTGCGGGGAAGGAGAGAAGGCAAGATACTTTGGGTGCTCTTGAGAAATAGAAGGTTGTTTGGAGATGGAGTGGGAACAGGGGAGCAGTTAAGTGTGTGAAGGACAATGACCAATGAATGAAGGTTGATTGCAGGAGAGTTATGGAAACATAGGCTATAGTGGAGGGAGAGTTCCCACATGTAAAATTCAAAAAACTGGTTTCGGTCTGGTGTCCTGGTCTGAAAGTTTGGACAGCCTTCCAGACGACAGTTGCGAGGCAGTGCCCTTACAACGTGCAAGCTTGGCTGTAACCACCAAAGCACTGCGTGCCGGCTGTACCTGCTGCACCAGCCTGTCTGCACTGTCCACTGATCGATGCTGTTCAACCACCACTGTTGAGTCAAACTCTTCAGCCTTTTTCTTGATGACGGTGTTGTGATTGGTCACTTTCAGGTGAATCAGTGACACCTGAGCAGCCAGTCTTGCCACGTCAGTGCAACCAGCAGGTCTGCCTTCTTGCACTTCCTGTTTTGTGTAGCACCAATGGGCAAGCTACCCTGATCATTCTGCACACTGCACACCTTATGGCAAGGATGGACATCACTGAACTGTTTGCCATTGGCCTTCAGATCAGACTAACCCTACTCCTAACTTGCAACACATTACAGTGTATGAGCTTTGGGCCATGGTTCACCAGGGATTTCCTTGAACCCCCAACTTGCTTATTGATCTCAGGATTGCCTTTCAGGGCATTGATTTCAAAGTCTACATGGGTATTTATCTGATCAATCTCACAATGTACTCATCTGGGCTACCAGGCTTTGGCCCTACCCTTTTGCAAGTTGGTTGTGTATGGTGACAGTTGTATGCCCCTCAGATGGTCAATTCATCACTACAGCCACAACTAAGATGGTTACATGGCTGCCAAAGCTGTAAGTTGTCAAAGTTCATTCCAATGGCAACATTTTTATCCTGGATGCTTTTTCAGTGTACGGGTTCTCCATCACAGATAAAGTACACATCATCTTTGACATTGTTCCCTTCCAGGAACTTAGTGACTTTTGTGCTGCTTTTGCACATGTTAGAGCCTGGTTTTGGGTGCGCCACACATTTCTTTACATCCAGATGCAGTGCCCTCATCCTGTCACATCCATCCTCTTTGTCTCCTTATGGACGGCTGTTAAGCTAGAGCTTCATTGCCCTAAAGATGCTGGGGTCATATAATTGGTCAAAACCAGTGCTTTGCCTGCACATCTGGTTGTAGTCCAGCAACCAAATGGTTCCCTCTGGCTTTGTGGAGATTTTACGTTGGCAAACAATGCGCAAGCTCTCATGGAAACCTACACCATACTCAGTCAACAGAACATCTTCTCTCAGTTTGTTGGAGGTGAATGTTTTTCTAAAATAAACCTCACTGATCCTTGCTTACATATTCAACACGATGAGGAATTGCAATACATTGTCATCAATAAGCCTTTTGACTTTCACAGTTACAAGTGTTCACCTATTGGAATCTCTTCTGCTTAAGTGCTCTTTCAGAGATACCTGGTACAGTTAACTATGTCCATCCCAGCTTGTTAAAAATACCTGGATGACTTAACTGTTATTGGTGCTATGCACCAAGACCAACTCCATAGCCTCCATACCCTCTTTACTACACTGCGTGATGAAGGGCTAAAGTACCATTTGCACAAATTACAGTTTTTCCAGGACTACCTGGGCCATTTTCTCACCAAAGAAAGGGTTCAGCCCACTGATGGTAATGTTTCTGCTGCTAATTATCTCCTGCATCCAAAAAATCTCCAGCAGTTGCAGGCTTTTTTGGGGGAAGTGAATTATTATTCAAAGTTCCTTCTACAAGCAGCACATATGAGGCACACTCTCGACCAGTTGTGGAAGAAAGGCATTCTGTTTCACTGTCAGTATCCTGTGAGCAGGCCTTCACACAGCTGAAGCATATGTTAAGTTCCACATCCTGCCTTTTTCTCTGTCGTGCCCCCTTGTTTTGGCTTTGTATGTTCCTCACTATGGCATTGGTGCAGTGCCTTAATGATGATTGTATGGAGCAATCCATCACCGATGTATCCAAAACAGTGATGCTTGCATAACACAATAATTGCCATATTGAGAAAGAGGCACTGGCAATCAACTTAACTGTGAAGAAATTCCATGTGTGTGTATTTGGGTCCGTGGTTACAGTCATTGCAGACCATAATCCACTCTTAGCGCTCTCTGGGCCTTGCTCTTGGCTTCCCAAGTGGATGGCCCAGAGGCTTCAGTATTGGGCTCTTTTCCTTACCTCCTACAACTAGACTATCAGCTACAAGCACACAGAACAACTTGCAAATGCAGATGCCCTCTACAATTGCCCTCAGGATGAGACCCGGTGTTTGACCAACTGGTGCTCTCCTGTTTTCACATCAACATGGATCAACAACATAACTTGGGAGAGTTTCCCATTGCCACTACTCGTGGTGGCAAATACACTCCACAACACTATCTTGCAGTTTTTCATACACTATGTCCTGCATGGGTAGCCAACTTATTTTTCAAAGTCTGCTGCTCACTAGCTCTGGGGAGGGCTCGCCTCTCTCACAGCTTTCCCATCTTCTCTGATGGCCTCCTGCTGGATGCAGGGACACGTATCCCTCATGCTGTCATCCTGACTACCTTACATACACACGTCTTGGACCTCCTCCATCGTGGACACTGGGGTATGTCCCAGATGAAAGCCTGTCCCAGGTGACATGACCACAGCCTCCACATCCTTTGTCAGACTAGGACAATGGTGAGCTACTGTTCTGTCTGTGCTAAGCATAGGCTGCTCCACTCCAGTCTTTAGCCTCTGGCTGACTCCCAGTGGCCCTTGGGATTGCATTAATTTAAATTTTGCTGGCCTCTTCCTTGGCGAGATGTGACTTATTGTTGTAGATGCTTATTGAAACTACCCTACATGGTCAGCACGGTGACCACCACCACTGCGGCCACACTCAATGCCGTTCCACAGATTCTCACCATAGAAGGGCTTCCCTGCACCATCATCGCAGACGGCCACAGTTTTACATCTACAGCATGGGAACAGTTCTGCACTGCTAATCGCATCAAACATCTGTGTAGCCCTCCATTTCACCCCTTCACGAATGGCAAAGCAGAGCGGCTGATGCACATACTTATGCAACAAATGTTGAAGGCCATGGGTGCATATAACAAGGCAGCAGCTCTCACAATGTTCCCAATCCCCCTGCGGGTCCAGGGTAAGAATAGGCCCGAGGTATTCCTGCCTGTCGTAAGAGAGGCGACTAAAAGTAGTTTCAACCATTTCGGCCCTCCATGTGATGGTCCCCCTTGGGGTTTGACCTCCGTTTTTCCAAATTCTACAGAAGTACAAGCCTTTTGGGGAAGGACGCCTTATGTGGTGTACCACTGGTCCTCAGTGCACTAATACCTTGGCACTCAGCATTGTAACGGTGTTGTAACCACACCCACTATTCCTCCACTTGGGCCTAAACGCCTGATGGGTTGCACAAGTTACCCCCATAGTGTGTCCCCATCTGCACCTACGATCATGATGAACTTTCCATGGCACCCGAAATCCAGCACGGTAGCCAGCCCGTTGTGGTGGGGTTGTCATGTGCCCTCTAGGTTGTAGCCCCCTGACTACACAGGGATTGTACTGCCGATACCTGAGCTGTACCCTCCCCATGTCGGCCAAGGAGTAGATGCCAGTCTCCTTTGGGCATCAGGATTCCCAGCAATGGTCATCCTGCCAGGTGGCCCTTGCTGAGGCTGGGTGGCGCCTGTGGGGAGAGCCCCTGGTCGGAGTGGGTGGTATCGGGGCGGACGTTTTGCAGATGAAACGTCAACATGTATCAGGCCGCTCTGCGGCCGAGTCTTTTAAAAAGAAAGGTACTGTCTCTGGTTCTGGTTCTCCTGCCATTTCCCCCTTGGCCACTACCTGGGAGGAAGGACAGGCCCGCCGGCTTGGGGTGAAGTACTTCCCCTGCTATTTAGTCTGTTCTCGGACTGATGGGGGAACGTTCGCCACCTCCAAGTGCATATTCTTTGTCCAGCACATCGAGGACATCTTCGGGGAAATCGAGGCTCTCAGTAAAATGCGTTCGGGGTCCATTCTTATAAAGACCACCTCCGCCACACAGTCGGCGGCACTCCAGGCGTGCAACCGATTAGGGGACATCCCAGTGTCCATTGTCCCGCATCTGGCACTGAATAGGACGCAGGGGGTTTTTTTTCATCGGGACCTCCTGCTGCAAACTGATAAGGAGCTCAGGGCCAACCTGGAGCGCCGAGGCATGCATTTCGTCCGGCGAGTCCAGCGCGGCCCCAAAGACCGTCACGTCGACACCGGGGCCCTTATCCTCGCCTTCGAGGGAGACGTTCTCCCAGAGAAGGTAAAGGTGATGTGCTACCGGTGCGACGTACGACCTTACGTTCCACCTCCTATGCGCTGCTTTCGGTGTTTGCGTTTTGGGCACATGTTGTCACGGTGTGAGGCTGAGCCCCTTTGTGGCGATTGTGGACGTCCTCTTCGTGAGGAACATACATGCACCCCACCACCTCGTTGCGTCAATTGTCCTGGCATCCACTCGCCTAGATCTTTAGACTGCCCCGCAATACCAGATGGAGAAGAAGATTCAAGAATTAAAAACTTTGGATCGTCTCTCTTATTCTGAGGCCAGGAAGAAATATGACCGCCTCCATCCCGTGACGTTGACAACTCCGTTTGCCTCAGTCGTGTCCACTCCTTCCACAGTATCCTCACCCCTATCCTGTCCCCCCTCCACCTCCTCACCCCATCCGAGGTCTATGCCTCCGCCTCCCAAATCCCTCCCTTCCAAATCCTCCTCCCTCGTGGCCTCTGCCCCCTCTGCCCCAGGGCCACCCTTCCTCCTCCTCCTCCTCCTCCTCCTCCTCCTCCTCCTCCTCCTCCTCCTCCTCCTCCTCCTCCCCCCCCTCTGTCGCCTGAGAAGCGATCCTCTTATCAGGCGTCCATCGGGGAAACGATCCGGACCACGGCTTCCGAGGTCTGGCGTTCCAAAACGGACCCCGCGCGTGAGGACCTTCTTCAGGTCCAGCCCACCATCCCCATGCCTCATCGCACTTCCAAGAAGGCCTCCAAGAAGAAATCTTTATCCCCCTCTCCACCCCGGCGCATTTCGTCTGACACTCCATCCTCGAGTCGCCGCTCCCGGGCGTCCTCAGTTTCACCGGGACGCTCTGCTGCCAGGCGCTCAGCTGGCCTCTCGTCGGCGAAGGATGCTTCCCCTCCTACGCAACCTGGGAAAGTGGCCGCAGCTGGCGACGACTCGATGGAACAGGATCCGCCTCCCGGCGGTTGTAGCGTTGTTCCCCCGCAACCTGGCCCTCCGCGGCCGTCGAGGTGACCAGCTCTTCCCCCATCTCGTTCCCCCAACTTCTTGACTAGCGATGGCGTTGTTTCATTGGAACATAAGAGGTATTCGATCTAATCAGGAGGAATTACAACTGCTCCTCCGCCTGCACTGTCCGCTCGTCCTTGGTCTCCAGGAAACCAAATTGTGCCCGACTGACCGTATTGCCTTTACCCACTATACCTCGGAGCGGTATGACCTCACCCCTGTGGACGGTATCCCAGCTCATGGTGGGGTCATGTTGCTTGTTCGGGACGATGTCTATTACCATCCCATCCCATTGACCACCCCACTCCAAGCAATAGCTGTCCGCATTACTCTTTCTGCTTTTACTTTTTCAGTTTGTACCATCTACACTCCACCGTCATCTGCTGTTAGTCGGGCTGACATGATGCACCTGATTGTTCAGCTTCCCCCTTTTGTTGTTTGGCGACTTCAATGCCAATCATCCCCTTTGGGGCTCTCCTGCATCCTGTCAGAGAGGCTCCCTCTTGGCGGATGTCTTCAACCATCTCAATCTTGTCTGCCTCAATACTGGCGCCCCGACTTTCCTCTCGGACTCTACTCATACCTACTCCCACTTGGACCTCTCGATCTGTTCTACCACTCTTGCCCGTCTATTCGAGTGGTATGTCCTTTCTGACACCTATTCAATCGACCACTTCCCCTGTGTTGTTCGTCTCCTGCACCACACCCCATCCCCACGTCCTTCGAGCTGGAACATACCGAAAGCTGACTGGGGCCTTCACTCCTCCCTGGCAACCTTTCCGGACCACGATTTTCTCAGTTGTGACACTCAGGTCGAATACCTCACGGCTGTTATCATCAATGCTGCCGAACAGTCCATTCCTCGTACTACCTCTTCTTCATGTCGTGTTTCCGTCCCCTGGTGGAATGAGGCTTGTAGAGACGCTATCCGTGCTCGCCGACGTGCTTTACGCACCTTTCGCCACCATCCTACGTTGGCGAATTGTATTGGATACATAAGACTCCGAGCGCAACGCCATAGAGTCATCAAAGACAGCATAAAGCTTGTAGGGCCTCTTTCACCAGCTCCTTTAACAGTTTTACTCCCTCTTCTGTCGTCTGGGGTGGCCTGCGCCGGCTGTTGGGCATTAAGGCCCACTCCTCGGTACCTGGCCTGACTTCAGATAATGAGGTCCTTGTTGATCCTGTGGCTGTCTCCAACGCCTTCGGCTGCTTTTTTGCGGAGGTTTCAAGCTCCGCCCATTGCCACCCTGCCTTCCTTCCCAGGAAAGAGGCAGAAGAGGCTCGGCGACCTTCCTTCCACTCGCTGAATCTGGAAAATTATAATGCCCCCTTCACTATGCGGGAACTCGAACGTGCACTTGCACTGTCCCGGTCCTCTGCTCCGGGGCCAGATGCCATTCACGTTCAGATGCTGGCACACCTTTCTCCAGCAGGCAAAAGCTTCCTTCTTCATACCTACAATCGCGTCTGGACCGAAGGTCAAGTCCCCATGCGTTGGCGTTATGCCGTTGTTGTTCCTATACCCAAACCCGGGAAGGATAGACACCTTCCTTCTAGTTACCGCCACATTTCTCTTACAAGCTGTGTCTGTAAGGTGATGGAGCGCATGGTTAACACTCAGTTAGTCTGGATTCTTGAATCTTGACGGCTACTTACCAATGTTCAATGCAGCTTTTGTCGCCGCCGCTCCGCTGTTGACCACCTTGTGACCTTGTGACCTTGTCGACATTCATCGTGAACAACTTTTTGCGAAAGCGCCAAATGGTAGCCGTGTTGGACGATTTGGAGAAGGCTTATGATAACTGTTGGAGAGGAGGTATCCTCCGCACTATGCATAGGTGGGGTCTACGCGGTGGCCTGCCCCTTTTTATTGATTCCTTTTTAACAGATCGAAAGTTTAGGGTACGTGTGGGTTCCGTATTGTCCGATGTCTTCCTCCAGGAGAACGGAGTGCCTCAGGGCTCCATCTTGAGCGTAGCCCTTTTTGACATAGCGATCAATCCAATTATGGATTGCATTCCACCTAATGTCTCCGGCTCTCTTTTTGTCGATGACTTTGCGGTCTACTGCAGTGCCCAGAGAACATGCCTCCTGGAGCGCTGCCTTCAGCGTTGTCTAGACAGCCTCTACTCATGGAGCGTGGCAAATGGTTTCCGGTTTTCTGAAGAGAAGACGGTTTGTATCAACTTTTGGCGATATAAAGCGTTCCTTCCGCCATCCTTACGTCTCAGTCCCATTGTTCTCCCATTCGTGGAAACAACTAAGTTTCTAGGGCTCACGTTGGACAGGAAACTTTGTTGGTCTCTGCACGTCCCTTATTTGGCTGCCCGTTGTGCACGTTCCCTTAATGTCCTCAGAGTTCTTAGTGGTTCATCTTGGGGAGCGGATCACACTGTCCTGCTTCGCTTGTATCGGTCCATAGTCCAATCGAAGCTGGATTATGGGAGCCTCGTCTATTCGCCTGCTCGGCCATCCCTCTTACACCGTCTCAACTCTATCCACCATAGGGGGTTACGACTTGCGACCGGAGCATTCTACACTAGTCCTGTCAAGAGTCTTTACGCTGAAGCTGCCGAATTACCATTGACCTACCAGCGCGACATACTGCTTTGTCGATATGCCTGCCGGCTGTTGTCAGTGCCCGACCACACCTCTTATCAGTCCTCCTTCGCTGATTCTCTCGACCGTCAGTATGGGTTGTATGTGTCTGCCCTGCTGCCCCCTGGAGTCCGCTTTCGTCACCTGCTTCGACAATTGGATTTTGCCCTCCCTACCACCTTCAGAGAGGGTGAGAGCCCGACACCACCTTGGCTCCAGGCTCTGGTTCATATTTATCTCGACCTCAGCTCGCTCGCAAAGGAGGGTACTCCGGCTGCAGTGTATTGCTCACAGTTTGTTGAACTTTGTGCGCGACTTGCCAGTCATACCTTTATTTACACTGATGGCTCCAAAACTGACGATGGTTACGGCTGTGCCTTTGTCGTCGGGGCCGTTGCCTTTAAATACCGGCTCCTCGACCACTGTTCCAGCTTTACGGCCGAGCTTTTTGCTCTACATGAGGCCGTTCAGTATGCCCGCCGCCACCGCCATTCATCGTATGTACTCTCCTCTGATTCATTCGATGCTCTTCAGAGCCTTGGAGCTCCATATCTGGTCCATCCCTTGGTGCAACGGATCCAGCAGTCCCTCTATTCTTTTGCTGCAGATGGCTCTCCTGTCAGCTTGCTGTGGGTTCCCGGCCATGTGGGAGTGCCTGGGAATGAGGCTGCTGATGCTGCAGCAAAGGCTGCAGTCCTCCTGCCTTGGCCAGCCTCCCATTGTGTCCCGTCATCTGACGTTCATGGGGTTGTTTGTAAGAGGCTTGTGTCGTTGTGGTGGGATTCTTGGTCGTCCCTTCAAGGAATCAAGCTCCGGGCAGTAAAACCGTTTCCAACTGTTTGGACAACCTCCTCCCGACCATCTCGGTGAGAAGAGGTCCTTCCAACCAGGTTGCGGATTGGGCATTGCCGGTTTAGCCACTGCTACCTGCTCTCTGGTGACCCAGCCCCGCAGTGCCCTTGTGGTCATGCATTAACAGTGCGCCATGTTTTATTGTCGTGTCCCTGTTTTAGTCAATCTTGTGTTGTCCTGTCTCTGCCATCTACTTTACAGGACAGGATATTTTAGCTGGTAACACTTGAGCAGCTGCTCGTGTTCTTCGTTTCATTACTTTGACTGGCCTGTCCAAAGACATCTAACTCTTTCACTTATTTTATCTGCCTCTTTGTCAGAACTTTCTGGTGTCCCCCCCCCCCCTACCCCACCCCACCCCTTGAGTTTTACTAGATTCTATGTGCTCTAACAATTGTGACTGGGCGCTAATGACCTCAGTAGTTGAGCGCCCTTAAACCAAAACAAAAAAAAAAGAAAAAAAAAAGTTCCCAAGCCACCTACAAGTCCACTCCTATCCATGACCACAGCACAGCAGCAGAACTCCTTCACAGTTGACAGATGTGTACACTCCTCCATTTCGTAGCACTCCAAATCAAGGAACCCCAGACCTGACATACTGGATGACATCCTCCTGGTTCAGCTGCTAAGGCATGTTCGTATGCGACAAATACCTAATGGATGCCAGCTACTGTGGTGGTGACTCATGTGCAGCACCATGAAATGATTGATGCCCCGAGAGGTTTGGTGAGTCGGCACATGGACCATCTTTGCCCTGCCTCCAGCCTACACCTTCAACAGAAGATAATTCTGAGTTGGTCTCCCTGCCCTCACACATCCCTTCTCCTCATGAGTACTATTTGCACTCCAGAACAGTGTTAGTGGCTCCCGTAGGCATGAGTATGGAGGTTGAAACATCACCATTGCATCACTCTGCACCTCGGTCACCAACCACACCTCAATACCCCAGCTCAGTGCTTAATGTCTAGTGTTCCTTCTCCCAGCTGGTGGCTTCCACTGATGGGAGACCAACTGTTCACCTCCAAAAGTATTCACTGGGGCCCTTTGGGACCTATGCACATTTTTTGAGAGGGGGCCTATGGTGTCCTGTTTAGACAATTTGGACAGTCTGTCAGAAGGCAAGGACATAAATGATGGCCACTAGGGGCCACCTTTATAACCAGTGAGTGCTTCTGTCACTGCCACAATGCTGTGTGCGAGCCACGGCTTCCATGCTGGCATATTAGTACTCGCAGCAGCCCTGTAATGCTGGCAACACAGTGGCTCTGTCAGTTGAGTTCTGACTGAGCTCTTGTCTTGTATACCTTACGCACTGTTGTTTTTTCTCGAACTTCACCACGTTTTGGTTCTTGATCTGGTTTACTCTATAGACTTGTCTACTGCCATGTGCATTCATGGTGGTTGTTGTTATCATTTGCCATTTCTGTCTGTGGTTGCTGTCATTGTCCTGGTTGTCATCCATATCTATCTTGATATGGGTTTGTGGCCCTCACTGTCTGCACCCTTGGCCAGTCAGCCTGTGGCTTCTGATATGATCGCCATTCCTAGAGTTGGTAGGAAGCACATGTCAAATGCTATGATGCAGTCCTTAAAATAAATAACACAGTGTTGGGCAGCATGCTCAACAACTCTGTGATCCAGTTGTTTTTTGGCACAGTTGGTCATCCGACAGACAGCTTGTTGGTTGTCATGCTCAAGTAGAACACAGCACATTTCTTGCAGTTTAGCTTGTATATCACAGTACTTGGTTCACAGGTAGCCTTGCCTGTGATGCTTCTGACAGGACGGGAATAGGTGGTGGTGGGAAGATGTATGGCACATGTCTAGCATCCTGTTACATTATAGGTATATGGGCCATTAGACAAGGGTTTGGGAGCAGGGGTTGCATAGGGATGGATGGAGGTATTTTGTAGGTTTGGCGGGCGGCAGAATACCGCTGTTAGAGGGCTGGGAAGAATAGTGGGTAGGACATAGCTCATTTCAAGCCATGGTGAGAGGTCATGTTGAAGGATGTGACTCAGTTGTTTTGGTCCTGTGTGGTACTGAGTAACAAGGGGAATGCTCATGAGACTCAAAGAGGTGATGGGTGACGGAAGAGATGTAGTAAAGAAGATGTCTCCAGTCGCTCACCAGTTCCCAAAGTCCCATTGTACAGCCACAGAGGAGCATTCCCCTCATGTCTCAGTACCACCAAGAACTGGAACGCCCCCCTGCAGGTTCAAGGTTAGAATAGGCCCGCAGTATTCCTGCCTGTCGTAAGAGGTGACTAAAAGGAGTCTCAAATGTTTTGGGCTATATGTGATGGTCCGCTCTTGGGTTTGACCCCCATTTTTCCAAATACTTCCAAAGAGCGAGCCAATTGGGGAGGAGCACCTTTCATGATGCATTATGTCCATCGTGCATTGAGACCTTTAGCCAGCTTTCTCGTCATCTCATTGTAGTCTTGGGCAAGGATGCGTTCCTGGATGTGATTTTCACCATGCACTGTGCAGTGTAGCTTGCAGAGATGACGAGCATGGACTCCCTTGCACCTAATATCCAGCATGGTAGCCAGTCAGTTGTGGTGGGACCACAATGTGCCCTGTTGGTTGTAGCCCACTGAAAACACAGGGATTAATCTGCTGATGCTTGTGCTGTTAACTCCTGACATATGCCAAGGAGTAGATGCCTATCTCCCTGGGGCATCCGGACACTTGTCAATGGCCATCCTGCCAGGTGGCCCTTGCTCAGGCTGGGTGGCACCCATGGGGAGGGCCCTTGTTCAGAGTGGGTCGCATCACGGGGGATGAACTGCAATGAAGGGTGGTATATCATCTCTTGCTGGTGGCCAGCTACCAGCTGTCTCTAAGCATCCTCGAGCTCAATTCAATGTTCAGAAATATGATCCCAAATCGTTCCCTTCTCTGGCTGCACCGTGGGAGGAGTGTAAGACTCAGGATTGCAGTTACACTTATTTGCCCAGGCTCCTAGTTTGTACAAGAGCTGATGGGGAGTCTTTCATGTCAACACAGCTTAAATTCTTCATAGAGCATTTAGAGGACAAGTTTGGGGAGGTGGAGGGCTTGTCCAAAATGTGCTCTGGATCAGTATTGATAAAAACAGCATCCTGTGCCCAGTCATAAAGGTTACTTAGTTGTGACAAGCTGGGTGATGTTTGTCATTATCACCCCCTGTAAGAGTTTAAATATGGTCCAGGGTATTATTTTCCATAGAGACCATCTTTTGCAGTCTGATGACTAGCTGCGCGCCAATTTAGAGTGTCAAGGTGTTCATTTCATCCGGTGCGTTCATCAGGGTCCGAAGGATAATCAGATTGCTACCGGTGCCTTCATCTTGGCATTCGAGTGTGATACATTACTGGAGAAGGTCAAGGTGATGGTCTACTGCTGTGATGTCAAGCCCTATATCCCTCCCCTGATGCAGTGCTTGAAGTGCTGGAACTTCTGCCATATGTCTTTCTGCTGTACTTCCAGCCTCACATGTCAAGATTGCGGATGCCCATCACATCCCAATACTCCGTGTGCCCTGCCTCCCATCTGTGTCAACTGCAGATAGCCTCATTCACCTTGCTCACCAGACTGCAGGATCTTACAGAAAGAGCAAAAAATCATGGATTATAAGACCCTGGACCGACTGACAAATGCTAAGGCTAAGGAGGGGACCCTTGGGTCCCTCCCTTGCCAAGTTCCACAAGTGGGTAGGATGATGCCCGGCAGTGGCATAAGAGCCCACAAGCAGCTGGTCGTGGGGCTTCACGATCCTCCTCTGCCTCAGAGACAGAATCGGTGAAGTCCTCCAAGCCAATGAAACCGAAGGAGCAGTGAGAAAAGACCAAGAATAAGACCTCTAAGAAAGGAATTTTCAGAGGCACCCACTCCACTGCAACCTAAAAGCTCTGCGTCCGAGGGCAAGGTAGAGATTCTGGCGTCTGCTGTGGACCTAGGATTCGCTGGAATCTCAGACGCAATGGCTGTCACTCACACAGATACTCAAACAGTGGCAGCAGGTGACCCAGCGGCGTAATCTGCCTCCTCGGTCCGTCACGCCTTTCTCGGCCATGGACAATGTCATCCTCCAGTGGAACTGCAGCAGTTTTTTCCGCCATCTTGCTGAGCTCCGACAACTTCTCAGCCTTCACCCTTTCCTCAGCATTGCTCTTCAGGAAACTTGGTTTCTGGTGACGTGAACCGCTGCCCTCCGTGGCTATCGGGGTTATTATAGGAACGGGGCAACTTATGAGAGGGTATCTGGTGGCGTCAGCATCTGTTTCCATCACTCCCTTCACAGCAAGTCTGCCCCTCTGCAACCACCTTTAGAGGCTGTCGGTGTTTGGGTGTGGATGACTCAGGCCGTTAGTGTCTGCAGTCTATCTTCCACCAGAAGGTAATGGTAATGTCGTGTGGCTAGGGCCTCCCGTCGGGTAGACCGTTCGCCTAATGCAGGTCTTTCAATTTGATGCCACTTCGGCGACCTGCGCGTCGGTGGGGATGAAATGATGATGATTAGGACAACACAACACCCAGTCCCTGAGCGGAGAAAATCTCCGACCCAGCTGGGAATCGAACCCGGGCCCTTAGGATTGACAGTCTGTCACGCTGACCACTCAGCTACCGGGGCGGACACCAGAAGGTGATGTCCCACAACATGCCCTAGATTCACTGATAGCCCAATTGTCACCACCATTGCAGTTACTGGGCAACTTCAACGCCCATAACCCTCTGTAGGGTGGGTCAGTGGCAACAGGCCAAGGCAGCATTGCTGACAAAGTATTGGCACAGCTAGACCTTTCTCTCTTAAATAATGGTGCCGTCACACATTTCAGTGTGGTGCATGGCACGTTCTCAGCCATCAAACTTCCGATCTGCAGCCCGAGCCTATTACTGTCTGTCCTATGCGGTGTGCATGATGACTTGTGTGGTAGTGACCACTTTCCTATCCTTCTGTCACTGCCACAGCATCACTCTTCTGGGCACCCCTGCAGATGGACTATGAAAAAGGCTGACTGGGACTTGTTCACATCCATTGCCACTATTGAGCCTCTTTCCGATGACGCCATTAATGGGGTGGTTCACTCGGTCACCACCGGCATCGTTACTGCCCCGCCCTGCGGGTTTGGGGGTTAGAATAGGCCCGAGGTATTCCTGCCTGTCGTAAGAGGTGACTAAAAGGAGTCCCTCCCCCTCAAGGGGGTAGTTTGCGCCTGTGTCTGGAGACGGACGGTTCCACGACTTATATTTGTGGTCATTTTGGTTTTTCACTTATTCTGGTTTCTTCCTTCCTTTGTTTGGTTCCTTTCTTTATCCTTCTCCCCTTCTCCCTCTCACTGTCTTCCTTAATTTTTCTCTTGCCTTCTTCTCCTTGCCTTCTTCTCCTTGCCTTCTTCTCCTTGCCTTCTTATCCACCCTCTGGTCTCCGCCTCGGCGTTTGAGACAGTCTGTCCTTTCTCTCCCTCTCTCCCTTCGTTTTTCCTCTTCTTTTTTCCTCCCTGTGCATGCCTCAAGGCCGACCCACATGTTGGTACGTGTAGCCAGTGATGGGGTAACGCGTAATTCAATGCCCTGTGTAGACAAGTAAAACACGCACATACCACCTGGTAAAGGCCAGGCCCAGGGAGGGGTGATTGCCTGAGCTGACACCTTCCAACCATGCCAAGAGATGCTGGCAATCGTGGGGGATTCCTCCGCAATGGATTTCTCTTCTTCTCTCTAGACTTCTGCCCAAAAACGGAAACTTGACCAGCCACCAGTGACAAAAGTACTATCGCCTGCCCCAAAGTTTCTCAAAGTTTCTCGATGTGAGAACGGAAAGGATTTTTCATCTATCAACCCTTTCGTTATCCAGAAGGATGCAGATTCCATAGCCAGATCTGTCAAGTCTTGTACCAGGATGCATAACGGTACCTTGTTATTAGAAACTGAGAGCGCCTTTCAGTCACAAAAACTGCTTCGGTGCACACTCCTGTACACGTTTCCTGTCCGGGTGGAGGCTCACCACACTTCGAATTCGTCGCGTGGTGTGGTCTATACTAGATCCCTCGACGGATTGACTGTCAAGGAGATTCAATCTTTCCTCGCTGAGCAGGGCATGACGGCTGTCCATAGGGTCATGAAAAAGGTCAACAATGACCTTGTACCGACCCGGACACTTCTCTTGACCTTTGACAGTGTTCAGCTGCCGTCACGTATCAAAGCGGGCTAAGAGGTTATTTCTGTTCACCCCTATGTCCCGACACCTACGCACTGCTACCAGTGTCAGCATTTTAATCACACTCACCAGTCTTGTTCTAATGTGGCTAAATGTGTCACTTGTGGCAGGGATGCCCATGAGGGTGACTGTCCACCTCCATCTCCTCGTTGTGTGAACTGTCAGGGTGACCATGCAGCGACCTCCCATGACTGTCCCATCTACAAGGATGAACATTGTATACAGGAAATTTGGATCAAAGAGAAAAAGAGAAAGTGTTCACCTCGGCTGCTCACAAGCAATTTGCTAGTAGGAAGCCCACGCTGATCCCAGCGGGGAAATACAGTACTGTCCTCACCTCTCCTCGGACTACCAGGGAGGTGGCAATGCAGACATGTGATCTGACCTTCAGCACTACGGTCGTCCATTCGGCCAGTGCTAAGATCACCCGGTCAACATCTCCTCTTCCTCCCATCACCCCTAAGACACGAGCACCTTCATCATCAACTTCTGCCAAGACAAAGACCCAGAAGTCAGGTGCACCGGCTTTCAAGAAGGAACCGTCCCATGCAGACATCCTACGTACCTCGAACTACCAGCCATCGACCAGTACTTCCACTTAACGACCTTCCAAGAAGGCTCACAGGCAGCAAAGTTATCCTTCTCCGCCGCGGCGCGTTTCTTCTCCTGCGCCACGCAGCAGTTGCCGTCACAGGCCATCATCCGTTTCGCCCGGCGGCACCACTGATAGCCAAACATCTGGTCGTTCACCGGCGGAGGAAGCTCCCCCTCCCGGCCATCTTAACAAGATCGCCGATGAACCTATTGAACCAATGGATGATGACTCTCCGCCTATTGACAGCGGCGGTAGTGCTCGCTCGAAGTCGGGCCCTCAGCGGCCTTCAAGGTGACCCCTTCTTCCTTTTTCTTCTCATGATGGCACTTCTTCACTGGAAAATTCGTGGCATTCACTCCAACTGAGAGGACTTGAAGTTACTGCTTCGCTTGCACTGTCCGCTCATCATAGCCCTCCAGGAAACGAAGCTACGCCCAAGCAATCAAATTGACTTGGCACACTATACCTCTGTGCGTTTTGACCTACCCTCTGTGGCCGGTATTCCGTCTCATGGAGGGGTTATGTTGCTGGTCCGGGATGATATTTACTATGATCCCATCACATTGCACACCGGCCTGCAGGCATTTGCTGTCCGAATTACTGTCCCCACTTTTACATTTTCCATTTGTACCGTTTACACTCCCTCGTCGTCTGCTGTTACCAGCGTAGACATGATGCAAATTATTGCTCAGCTACCTGCACCATTTTTGTTAACTGGAGACTTCAATGCCCACCATTCCCTTTTGGGCTCTCCAGCATCCCACCCGAGGGGCTCCCTGTTAGCAGACCTTCTCAACCACCTCAATCTTGTCTGCCTCAATACTGGCGCCCCTACTTTTCTTACTTACTGCTGAATATTCCATCCCTCACATTACTTCTTCTCCACGTCGCGTACTGGTCCCCTGGTGGATCGCAGCATGTAGAGACGCGTTACGTGCTCGTCAACATGCATCACATTGCACACCGGCCTGCAGGCATTTGCTGTCCGAATTACTGTCTCCACTTTTACATTTTCCATTTGTACCGTTTACACTCCCTCGTCGTCTGCTGTTACCAGCGTAGACATGATGCAAATTATTGCTCAGCTACCTGTACCATTTTTGTTAACTGGAGACTTGAATGCCCACCATTCCCTTTTGGGCTCTCCAGCATCCCACCCGAGGGGCTCCCTGTTAGCAGACCTTCTCAACCACCTCAATCTTGTCTGCCTCAATACTGGCGCCCCTACTTTTCATTCCGACACATCTCGCACCTATTCCCATTTAGACCTCTCTATATGTACTTCCCAACTTGCACGCCAGTTTGAGTGGTATGCACTTTCTGATACATATTTGATCGACCACTTCCCATGTGTTATCCATCTCCTGCATCAAACCCCCTCTCTGTGCTCAACTAGTTGGAACATCTCCAGGGCGACCTTTCAGGATCAAACTTTCACAAGCTGCGATAGTCAGGTCGCACACCTCACAGAAGTCATTCTCACTGCTGCTGAATATTCCATCCCTCACATTACTTCTTCTCCACATCGCGTACTGGTCCCCTGGTGGATCGCAGCATGTAGAGACGCGTTACGTGCTCGTCAACATGCCTTACGCACCTTTAAACGCCACCCTACGGTGGCAAATTGTATCAATTATACACGATTACGTGCGCAGTGTCGTCGTGTTATTAAAGAAAGCTAGAAAGCCAGCTGGGCTGCTTTCACAAGCACCTTCAACAGTTTTACTCCTTCTTCTGTTCTCTGGGGTAGCCTGCGCTGGCTATCTGGCACTAAGATCCACTCACCAGTTTCTGACTTGACAGTCGTGAATGACATCCTTGTGGCCCCTGAGGATGTCTCCAATGCCTTCGGCCGCTTTTTCGCAGAGGTTTCCAGCTCCGCTCATTACCACCCTGCCTTCCTCCCCCGAAAACAGGCAGAGGAGGCTAGGCCACCAAACTTCCGCTCCTCGAATCATGAAAGTTATAATGCCCCATTCACCACGCGGGAACTCGAAAATGCACTTGCCCAGTCACAGTCCTCCCCTCCAGAGCCTGATTCTATTCATATTCAGATGCTGAAGAACCTTTCTCCTGCGGGTTAAGGTTTTTTTTCTTCGTACTTATAATTGCATCTGGATTGAGGTTCATGTTCCCATGTGCTGGTGCAAGTCTATTGTTGTCCCGATTCCTAAGCCAGGGAAGGACAAGCGCTCGCCTCCCAGTTATCGACCCATCTCCCTTACCAGCTGTGTCTGTAAGGTTATGGAGCGAATGGTTAACTCTTGTATGGTTTGGCTGCTCGAATCTCGATGCCTACTTACCAATGTACAATGTGGATTTCGTAGGCGCTACTCTGCTGTTGACCATCTGGTTACCTTGTCGACCTTCATTATGAATAACTTCTTGTGGAAGTGCCCGAACACAGACGTGTTCTTCAATTTGGAGAAGGCTTACGATACCTGTTGGAGGGCGGGCATTCTCCACACCATGCATACATGGGACCTTCGCGGTCGCCTCCCTCTTTTTATTCGTGCATTTTTAATGTATCGACAGTTCAGGGTATGTGTGGGTTCTGTCCTGTCCGACGCCTTTCGCCAGGAGAATGGGGTGCCGCAGGGCTCAGTTTTGAGTGTCGCTCTCTACGCCGTAGCGATCAATCCAATAATGGATTGCCTCCCAGCTGATGTATCTGGCTCCCTTTTCGTGGACGATTTCACCATCTATTGCAGCGTGCAGCGTACATGTTTCCTGGAGCACTGTCTTCAGCGTTCTCTTGATGGTATTTACTCCTAGAGTGTCGCCAGTGACTTCCATTTTTCTGCTGAGAAGACGGTCTGTATTAACTTCTGGCGCTACAAAGAGTTTCTGCCACCATCCTTATGACTCGGTCCCATTGCTCTCCCATTCTTGGAGACAACAAAATTTTTAGGTCTTATATTTGGCAGGAAACTTAGCTGTTCTCCACATGTGTCATATTTGGCTGCCCGTTGTACCCGTTCTCTTAATGCCCTCCGTTTTCTCAGCGGTAGGTTGTGGGGAGCGGATCGAACAGTCCTACTTCGCCTATATCGGTCGATCATCTGCTCAAAGCTGGATTATGGGAACTTTGTATATTCCTCTGCATGGCCGTCCATCTTATGCCTCTCCAACTCTATACAACATCGGGGTTTACGTCTTGTGATCAGAGCATTTTATACTAGTCCCGCCGAGAGTCTTCATGCTGAAGCCAGTGAATTGCCACTCGCCTACGGTCCCGATATACTGCTTTGTCGGTATGCCTGTTGGCGACTGTCAATGCCCGACCACCCGTCTCATCGTTCCTTTTTTGACGACTCTCTCAACCATCAATATGGGTTATACTTCTCTGCCCTGCTACCACTGGAGTTCACTTTCGTCGCCTCCTTCAACACCTAGATTTTCCACTCCCTGCAACCTTTAGAGTGGGTGAGAGCCAAACGCCACCTTGGCTCCAGGTTCAGGTTCGCGTTCACCTTGACCTCAGCTCGCTCCCAAAGGAGGTTACCCCTGGTTCGATATACCACTCCCGTTTTGTCGAACTTCATTCGAAGATCATTAATATGACCTTCATTTATACAGATGGCTCAAAGACCAATGACGGGGTCGGGTGTTCCTTTATTGTCGGGGCACAAAGTTTCAAATACCGGCTCCATGGCCATTGTTCGGTCTTCACAGCTGAGCTATTTGCCCTCTACCAGGTTGTTCATTACATCTGCCACCACTGACATTCTGCTTACGTCATCTGCTCCGATTCCCTGTGCGCCATCCTGAGCCTCAGTGATCCGTATCCAGTCCACCTTTTCATGCACCGGATCCAAAGCTCTCTTCAGCAGCTGGTGGACAACGGTTCTCCAGTTAGCTTTATGTGGGTTCCTGGCCATGTCGGTATTGCTGGGATTGAGGCTGCAGATGCCGCGGCCAAGGCTGCAGTCCTCCAGCCTCGGACAGCTTCATGTTGTGTCCCTTCATCAGATTGTAGCAGGGTCATTTGTCAGCGCATTTTATCGCTGTGGCATGCAGATTAGATTAGATTAGATTAGATTAGTTTTCATTCCATAGATCCATGCTGAGGAGATCCTCGTGGATGTGGAAGAAGTCAATTTTTTTTTTTTTTTTTTTTTTTAAAGCTGAAATAACAATACTAATAGTATGAATATATGCAATACATCATTTGTTTCTATTAAAAAATTCATCGATGGAGTAGAAGGAGTTGGCCACTAGTAAGTCTTTCAGGCTCCTTTTAAACTGATCTTTATTTGTAACTGAATTTTTTATGTCTACTGGCAAATTATTGAAGATAAGTGTTCCTGAGTAGTGGACCCCTTTTTGAACTAAAGTAAGTGCTTTTAAGTCCTTGTGCAGATCATTTTTGTTCCTGGTATTGTATGTATGAACTGAGCTGTTTGTTGGAAAAAAGAGATACATTATTTAGGACAAATTTCATTAATGAGTAAATATACTGAGAGGCAGAAGTTAGTATACCCAGTTCTTTAAAGAGGTTTCTACAGGACGTCCTTGAATTTACTCCACAAGTAATACGTATTACACGCTTTTGGACTCTGAAAACTTTTGTTTGACTTGAAGAGTTACCCCAAAATATTATACCATATGACATTATGGAATGAAAGTAGGTAAAGTATGCAAGCTTTTTCATTTTTATGTCGCCTATGTCTGCTAACACTTGAATTGCAAATACAGATTTGTTAAGGCGTTTCTGCAGTTCTGTGGTGTGCTCTTCCCAACTGAATTTATTATCAAGATTGGGCTGCACTTACGGACAACAAGCTTCGGGCCTTGAAACCTCTTCCTGTGGGTTGGACGTCCTCCTCACACCCTTCTCAGTGGGAGGAGGTCGTTTTGGCCCGGTTACGAATTGGACACTGCAAGTTCAGCCATCGCCATCTGCTGACGGCTGCGCCGGCGCCATTCTGCCCATGTGGGCAATTGCTGACGGTCCACCACATTTTAATGTCCTGTCGGGATTTTAATACGCTGCGTCTTGATCTTGGCCTGCCATGTACTCTGGATGCCATTTTAGTGGATGACCCAGGAGCAGCTGCTCGCGTTCTTTGTTTTATCAACTTGACGAACCTGTCTAAGGATATTTGATTATGCTGTTTCTAATCCTCTGCCTGTCTGTCTTTTATAGTATTGTCCCTTTTAGTTGCTGTTTTAACCTTGTGCCTCGTGGTACGTTCCTAACTTTGTCTGGGCGCTAATGACCATCATACTTGTGTGCCCTAAAAAAAAAAAAAAAAAAAAAAAAAAAAAAAAAAAAAAAAAAAAAAAAAAAAAAAAAAAAAAAAAAATGTATGCTCATCCCTTATCTGTTTGCAACTAGGCTTTGGGTGTTTCATTTATTAATCTGCATATCCCTCCATCTTAGATGATCGTTAAACAGTCCACCGTGGCCAATGGCGACCTTTACCTGAGCCCAGTTGAGAGTCTCTTTGCAGAAGCTGTTGTACAACCACTGTTTTACAGGCATAATGTCTTCCTCAGGGGATACTCATGCTGTTTGTCTGCCATGCCCCGCCACACATCCTGTGTTACCTTTTTTGATGATCCCTCAACCACCAGTATGAGGTGTGGCCTTCATCACTGTTATATCTTGGAGTTCACTTTTGTCTACTGTTCAGGCATCTTAACTTCTTGCTACCTGTAGTTTTCCCAATGGGTGTGAAGCCCTCACCACCTTGTCTTCATGTGGCAGCCCATGTATATCTCAGACTTAATTTGCTTACCAAGGACACTAGTCTGGAATCAATGTACTGCTGCAAGTGTCTCAATCCTCGCATGCAACTTATCGATAGTACCTTCTTGTATACTGTGATGGCTTGAAGAATAATCATGGTGTTGGGTGTGCCTTAGTCATTGGCACTGACCATTTTCGGTCAGCTTCCATCACATTGCTCAATTTTTACTACAGGGCTCTTTACCCTCTATTAGGCCACTTACTACACCTGGTGACTCAGGTTTTTTAATTGTATCATAAGCTCCAATAGCTCTCAGTACCATTCAGAGCCTCATTTTGCTGCACATGGTCCATGCCTTGGTGCAATGAGTCCATTAAAGCTTAAACTTGCTCACTGTTGAGAGATGCACTGTGATTTGCATGAGAGACCCCGGTCATGACAGTTGGACAAGAGATCAGCTTGCTGATGCTGCTGCTGCCATGGCTGCATCCTCCTAGATCGGTCATTCCTTTTGATGATCTCGGTGTTGCTGTCTGTCGGCAAGTGGTGTCACTTGGGCATCACTTCCAGTCTTTGCTTCATGGGAAACAAGCTCCGGGAAATTAAATAGCTCCCAATAGTTTTTGTGACCTCCTTTTGGCCCTATTGTCTCAAAGACATAATTTTAGCTAGCTTGCATACTGGGCACTGTCTCTTTAGCCATCACGATTTAACTAGTGATCCCCTACCACTTCATGCTTATTGTCATCAACCTTTGATGGTTTGACATTTCTTGACCCAATGCCATTTTTTGAAGAGCTTACATTTCAGTGCACATTTGTCATCTGTGTTATTGGTCATTTTAGTAAACAATTCAAAGGCTGTTGATCACGTTTTACTGCTTTGGTCACAGCAATACTGCAAAGGACATTAAATTTTGGGTTAGGGACCTCTGCTTTCTCTACTGTGTATTTTATGGACCTTTCTCAAATGGGAAGTCCTTTTTAGGTCTTTCTTTCCATTGATTGGGCTTAGCATATAGTCACTTTTAACTTCTTTTACGTATTGGTGTATGAAAGTTGTGACCTGGGTGTTTATGACCTCAGTCATTTTTGTGCCCCAATGCAAAAAAGGCAATAGATAAGGAAATAAGTGCTGGCCATTGTAGCCAAGTGGTTCTAGGTGCTTCAGTCAGGAACTGTGCTGCTGCTATGGTTGCAGGTTTGAATCCTGCCTCAGGCATGGATGTGTGTGATGTAAGTAGCTGCTATCCAAATCCAAAACTTTATTGTATCACAGGGGATTATTCTGTGCAATCAGTTTGGCCTCCCACAAGGGAAAAATACAACAAATGCCATAAATTATTTCATAGAAAAAATTAGCACAGCTCTAGACAAAAACAGTAAGGTAGCCAGAATTTTCTGTGACCTACAAAAGGCGTTTGATTCCGTAAATCACTCCTTGCTAATCCACAAACTGGAAAAATATGGGAGTAAGGGTGCAGTACTTCAGTGGCTTACTTCTTACTTATCTAATAGAAAACAAAGAACAATCATCTCTTCATATGGTGTAAACTACCATTCAGAGTGGAAAACAATAACACAGGGTGTCCTGCAAGGTTTGATCCTCGGTCCAATTCTCTTTCTATTGTATATCAATGACTTACCATTAAACACAAATTCACCATCCATTCTCTTTGCTGATGACACAGCTGTCTTGATAGAAAGTGAAGAAACAGAAACAATTCCTGATAGTCACTGGTACATTAGATAGGCTAGAGTCATAGTTCCATTTAAATGGTCTGAAGCTTAACATATCAAAAACAAACTTGATTCAATTCAGAACCAAACACTTAAAATACCAGGAAATTAGTATAAATCATAAAAGTGAAGAATTAACAGAAGTGCATTCCACTAAATTTCTAGGTCTACACCTCAATAAGAATTTAAACTGGAACACACATATTGAGTACCTGTGCAGCAAACTGGGTAGCTTTGCATGTGCCATGCATGTATTGTCAAGTGCTACTAACATGTCCATTCACAAAGTTGCATATCTAAGTTACTTTGAATCAGTGATAAGACATGGCATTATTTTCTGGGGGAGCTCCAATAATATATCATGTTGTAGTAACATGATTCACGTTTCCGTCGCACTTCACCTAGTGTAGACCGGGAACTGTCTGCTAGACCTGCCCGATGTGAACTGACTGGGCCCGGCCCATGCTGCCGGAGTTGTTGTTGTTGTTGTTGTTGTTGTTGTTGTTGTTTCGGGGATGGAGACCAGACAGCGAGGTCATCGGTCTCATCGGATTAGGGAAGGACAGGGAAGGAAGTCGGCCATGCGCTTTGAAAGGAACCATCCCGGCATTTGCCTGGAGCGATTTAGGGAAATCACGGAAAACCTAAATCAGGATGGCTGGATGCGGGATTGAACCATCGTCCTCCTGAATGCGAGTCCAGTGTCTAACCACTGCGCCACCTCGCTCGGTGTTGTTGTTGTTATGCCGGCAGAGGTCGCGTCCGAATTCTCGCGTGCCCTCTGGTGGATGGGACTCTACTTGCAGCAACTACCGTCCGTGATGCGCCGTGCCAATGTGCGCCTCCCGTGATCTATCTGGTGGCTACTACACTCCTCCTCCTTCAGGGGGTGCAGCCACTGTGATCCACTGCATTGGAAGGTGGAGCGTCGGGCCGGAGCTATGACCTCCACATCCATTGGATGGCCGGAGTCGAGGGGATCTGCCAACCCTCGAGCTGGAACCTTCGAATACGGCTGGAAGTGACCCCACACGAAGAGGCGCCCGTCGTCCCACAACGGGAGCCCGGGACAGAATGGGCAACAAGCTGTCGAACGCCGGATCCTGTTCCACCTCGGGAGGGGCAAGACCCAGTGGCGGGGATGAAGGGGAAGGGACGACACCAGGTGAACCAGCCTCCTGAGAAACCGGGCCTGCTAGGGGGGCCAGCTCTCGCTGTGGCATCTCAAACGATGGTGATGCCGGTGATGGAGCTACTGGAGGCTGCCAAGGCTGAGAACCATCGCAGTGCGGCAGAGTCACAGCGGGGAGAGGAGGTAACGTCCGCTGTGAAACCAACACAGGTGCCAGCAATAGGGAAGCCGGTGTCAGAGAGGTTGGAGGGTGGGTGCCCGAACGTGGACGTAGCTGATTTTGGTGACTACGTACCACCCGGTCCCCCGCCTGCAAGGTATAGAGCCGGCGGCCATGTCGGTGCAGGACCACCGCCGGTATCCAATGTGGATTGCGACCAAACTCATGGGCCCAGACTGACATACCCAGTGGAAAGCCAGGCACTCCGTTTTGTGAATACTGGCGAGGACCAGGCCGGAGGAGGTGCAGCAGGGTCCTAGGTTGACGCCCATGGAGGAGCTCTGCGGGGCTGCGTTCTCCCATTGGTGTGGTCCGGTATGCCATCAAGAAAAAGTCAATGCTTCCTCCGCAGGAAATTCGTGCACATACTTTTTCATCTGCGTCATAAATGTGCACACCATGTGCTCGGCTTCCCCATTCGATTGTGGATGGAAGCGGGGAGAGCAAAAACGTGCCGAATACCGAAGCGCCTACAAAAATCCTGGAAGGTCTGCGAAATAAACTGCGGTCCATTGTCCGAGACCAGGGTGATTGGCAGACCTTCCACAGAAAAGATTTTTGCTAGTGCCTGGATTGCAACTTCTGAAGTGGTTGAGGAGCAGCAAACCACATATGGGAATTGGGAATAAGCATCAATGACAATGAGCCAAAAGCCATTGAGAAACGGGCCCACAAAATCGATGTGAACACGTTCCCATGCTTGGGTTGCCGGCGGCCATGAAGAGAATGCTGCCCTGGGAGATGCTTGTTGGCTCGCACATTGGGAACAGGCAGCCACCAAGTGCTCAATTTCTCTGTCAATACTGGGACAGTACACATGTCTGCGAGCCAAGGTTTTAGTACGGGAAACACCCCAGTGCCCCGCATGTAATAACGTGAGGACCTCCCTTCGTAAACCTGCAGGAACAACCACACAAGGAGCTGTATCATCAGTAGCCAGAAGGAGAACTCCTTCCAAGACCGAGAGGCAGTCTCGTAGAAGAAAATAATTACGAAGAGGGTCCGAGGCCCGGCCCGGAGGGCGGGAAGACCACCCCTACTGAATGAGGCAAACTACTTGCCGGAGAACCGGGTCAGCCACCGTTTCCCTGGCGACTCGAGAACTAGTGATCGGGAAGCCATCAACCACGTGGCAGGACGCCACATCCAAATGAAAACACATAATCTCCTCTCGATCGAACGTAGGATCCGGGCCCACCGGAAGACGGGAAAGAGCGTCGGCGTTGGCATGCTGTCCTCTAGGGCGAAAATGAATGTCACAATGGTACTTAGAGAGGAACAAGGCCCAGCGCTGTAGTCTGTGGGCCACCCTATACAGAATCTGAGAGGCGTGGCCAAATAACGATATTAACGGCTTATGGTCAGTGATTAACTGAAACTTTGTGCCATACAAGAAAGGGTGAAACTTGGTAACAGCGTAGACAATGGCCAAAGCCTCTTTTTCCACCTGGGAGTAATGGGCCTGTGCGGGACTAAGCGTTTTAGACCCCAACGGCTTATGGGGATCAAAAGTAGCCAAACAAGGGGCTGATGTGAGGAGGCCCTTCAACAAGGTGAACGCTCGCTCGCATGCAAGCGACCAATCAAAAGGAACACCCTTGTGCAGAAGGCAGTACAGGGGGTGGGCTATAGTGGAAGCCCTGGGAATGAACCAGTGGTAATAGGCTATCTTGCCTAAAAAGGCTTTAACTCTTTCAGCGGAGCGGGCCGAGGAAGGTTGACGATACCTTGGACCAAACTTCCTAGTGGCTGGATGCCGTGCCGAGATATGGTGTAGCCCACATATTCAATGGACGGTTGGAAGAAGGTTGACTTATGCAGGTTGCAACGCAAGCCCACAGACCTGAATTTGAGAAAGAGGGTGCGAAGGTTGTGCAAGTGTTCCTTCGTGCTGCGGCCTGTGACAATTATGTCATCCAGGTAATTAATACAATGAGGGATTGTCGAGTGACATGCTCAAGATAACGCTGGAATATCGCCGGGGCACTGGATATTCCGAAGGCCAACCGCTGGTATTGGTAAAGGCCAAATGGAGTGTTGACGACTGCCTGCCGTTTGGAGTCCTCATCAAGTGGTATCTGATGATAAGCCTCTGACAGATCGATTTTCGAAAAATATTGGCATCCCGCCACAGTGCAGAACAATTCATCAGCACGAGGCAAAGGATAGGTGTCCACCACCAATTGTGAATTAATGGTGGCCTTGAAATCACCACAAAGACGTAATTTTCCCAAGGGCTTCCTTACAACAACGAGGGGCGAAGCCCACTCACTGGAAGAAATGGGAAGAATGACCCCTAGGGCTGTCAGCCGGTCTAGCTCTTTCTTGACTTGAGGGCCGAGAGCCAAGGGGATCTGCCTCGCGCGTAGAAAACGCGGGCGAGCCAACGCCTTCAACGTGAAGTGAGCTTCAAAATCTGAAACACGCCCCAGGCCCTCCTCAAAAATATCTGGGAAGTCTGAGATCAAAGATTCCAATGATTGATAGGGAACGTCTTCGGAGACCAACTGTATGGTGTCAGCGATAGAAAACCCGAAAGCTTGAAAGGCATCCAGGCCAAAAAGGTTAGCAGAGCTCGCATCACTGACAACAATAAAAGTTATAGGCCGAGTGACTGATTTGTAAGTCACGTCGGTAGTGAATTGACCCAACAGGGGAATGAACTGTTTACCATAACCGCGTAGACGCCGGTAAACTGGCGCCAACGGGGGCGATCCAAGGTCGGAATAAGTTTGTGCATTCAACAACGAAACTGCCGCACCCGTATCTACTTGCAGTTGCAACCGGCGCGACCGAACCGACACCTCGATAAAGAGTTTGTGTGCCGATGCGTCGGGAGCCTGGCCCAATGAAACTTCCTGAATGTCAATGTCCATGTCCTCTGCACCTGCTTCCTTCGATTCTTTTGAGGCTGAGCGGCAAACTTTAGCAATGTGACCTTTTTTATTACATTTGCGACAAACGGCCCAATGCTGGGGGCACTCTGACCAATCATGATGTATATAGCACGACGCACAGGACGGCAACAGGGGCCGGCGGCCGGAATTTTGTTTACGTGCCATGCGGGAGCGGCCGTAACGGCTGGATTGTACCGCTCGCACGTCGTCTACCCCGGACACAGTGGACGCGGCTGCGCCACCCTGAACCTCCGCGACGTCGCACCATGCTTCCAGCTGTTGACCTGCTGCATGAGAGACTTCATTCGATTGAGCAATGGACAAGACTTCCTCGAGGGAAGGGTCTTCTAACTGCAGGGCCCGTTGCCGGACCTCCCTATCGGGGGCTGAACGAACAATGACATCGTGTACCATAACGTGGGCATAAGACTCTCGCGACTGCTCCGTGACAAAATGACACTTGCGACTAAGACCGTGCAGGGTAGCTGCCCATGCCCGGTAAGACTGATGGGGCTGTTTCTTGCATTGATAGAACTCGACCCTAGCCGCCACAACATGCGTGTGGCGGTGATAATATGAAGACAGCAAGGAACACAATGCATCAAAAGACAAGGACGAGGGTTCCTGCAACGGCGCTAGCTGCCGCAAAACGTGATGCAGCAAGGGAGATATCCAAGACAACAAGAGAGCACGACATACCTCCGCATTGGCAACATGAAACGCCTGGAAATGCTGCCGAAGGCGATGTTCATATGCGTCCAAATCCTCCGCCATCTCGTCATACGGGGGAAAGGGAGGAGGGAACTGCGCCGGAGCAGACGGCGTGGAGAGCAACGCCGGAAGCACTTGTTTCATGGTGGCCATGAGCTCCGTCTGCTGCGCAAACAAAACCCGCACCAAATCCTCCATGCCGTGGAGAAGCTGTGAAACTGGAACAACCACGCAACACGCGAAAGAACGACCCTACTCGTCGCCAATTGTGTAGTAACACGATTCACGTTTCCGTCGCACTTCACCTAGTGTAGACCGGGAACTGTCTGCTAGACCTGCCCGATGTGAACTGACTGGGCCCGGCCCGTACTGCCGGAGTTGTTGTTGTTGTTGTTGTTGTTATGCCAGTAGAGGTCACATCTGAATTCTTGCGTGCCCTCTGGTGGACAGGACTCTACTTGCAGCAACTACCGTCCGTGACGCGCCGTGCCAATGTGCACCTCCCGCGATCTTTCTGGTGGCTACAGCACATGTACTGAGGCTCCAGAAAAAAATTATCAGAAATATGTGCACTGCACAGCAAAGAGGATCATGTCATCCATTATCACAGAAAGTAAAAATTTTGGCTGTCCCCTCCCTATACATATACCAGCTAACGATATTTTTACACAACAAACCAGAATTGTTCATTAAAAACCAATTTGATCATCCATACAGTACAAGGAATAAAGATATTTTATGCTTCCTGCCCATAGATTGAAATTATATGCTCAGACCCCACGATATAAGGGCATGAAAGTCTACAACGAACTTAAAGGCAAAAACATTCTAAACATGGAACTAGGAATACTAAAAAAGAAGTTACATGAAATTCTTTTACACAAATGATATTACTCATTAGAAGAATTCATGGAAGATGAACTGATAATTTGTGGAGAATCCAACCACAAATTAGCATTATATAGTGGGGAAAAAAAATTGTCCATTATCAAGAAAGATATGTACCCAAGCTGGAAAATAAGAAAACATAGATACTGCTACATAGACTAAATATAGTTTTAAAAATTAATATTAGATTCTAGTTTGTAATTTTTGACATGTTTTCTGTACCATAATCACATGATTTGTAAGTGTATGTTATGAGACTAATAAATCACAATTCACAATAGTTAGGTTTATGTAGTTCCATGTCTTGGGGACTGATGACCTCAAATATTAAGTCCCATAGTGGTCAGAGCCATTTGAACCATTTTTAAGGAAATAAGTTCTGGCTTGCATGAAGGGAATGTGTTAGGATCCTCAAATTTTATGGTAATGAGTAGAGAAACAAAGTTAATAGACATTGTCTTTTCACTGGTGAGTTATCTGTGATGTACTGCATAAATATTGTCAGGTGTTAGTAAACTTTTGAAGTGATGCAATGATTGTCAAATTGCTTTGAATGTGACATAGAAAACTTACAAAAATTACTTAATATTATACTAATTTTTTTCATATAACTTATATAGAACCAATTTGTTTCAGAGATATGAAATCCTCCTCCAGGATTGGTACCCAGTACTAATAGAGGGACAACTCCATTTGGAAGGAATCAGGTATAGTTAAAGAATGCTACATCTGATGATGACCATTCTTAATTTATTTATTTTTTAAATTTTTTTCCCCTTAGATACAGATGTGTATTTAGAAATGCTTGCTGTTTTTCTTCTTACCTCCAGCCCATTTTGCTGATTAGCTTCAATGTTCAAAAAGATCACAAATAACTGTGATGCTATGTGGACAAAAATAAAATTGAGTTGATCACAATCTTAACCTCTCTTCAAAAGGAGCCTCACACGTTGTTGGGGTTCCATGATGAATACTGATGCCACCTATTAAAAAAGTAATTCACTTACCAAAATGAATATGTTTGAATAATTAGTTATGGATATTCAGGACAAAAAATGGGAAAAAAAGGAAAAAATATTTCTAATTTTCTGGAATATTGTGACTTTTCTAAAACTTACTTACAGCAAGGAGAATTCCACTGTACCCATTTGTCTGTTTACATCCAAACTGATAATAAAGATACAGGTATGATTTTACAGTGTTTGGCAATATCTTAGATTTTAAAATAACTGCCAGTACTTAACTACAAAGGGAAATTATCATTTGTTCATCACTGAAACAGAACAAGGAGACCGATGGTGTGTATGCAAGTGTTAAGGTACGGATTGGATCTCTTGCATCTGGAACTTTTCAAATCTACCTTCTTTGTGTGTAACATCTTTGCCTATTAGTATAGTGCATACATATGAGGCACTCTCCATTTTGGAAGCTAACTCAGTAGTCCTTTGATTACTGAAGAACACGCTCTTGTAGCAGCAGTCTTCCTTTATCAACAGCCATGTGATAATATTTTTGTGATACAGAAAGGAGTGAGCATGATCACTATTAGTTCTTGTTTCTATTAAGACCTACATTAGAAAATGGCAAATCAGGGTAAAAAATCTATAATCAGGAACAAAAAGAAACCACTGCAGCAAAAACATTTCACCATTACATACTGCTTCTGGATGCTGTTCTTGCAATATGTGTTGAATTCACTGTACAGATATAATGGTATACAATTGATAATTTGTCAACATATATCATAGCAAACAATAATGTAAAAATTTAGCTATGTTAGATTCACTTGAATGGTATAATTCCTAGATGAACCAGCAGGTAACTTTTATGTTATATTTTACTCAATCTTATTTTTTTGTGAAAAGTGTATTACATTGGATAATCACTAAGACTGGTTGTGGATAATAGATGTGATAGTGAATGAGAATTTCCAGGTTCAATTTAAGAATGATTTGTTCATGGCACAATTTCACAATGAAATTTTGTTTGGATAGCCAGTGAAAGATCATTCATGGTCACTTGAGAGTAATATGAATTCTGAGGGAAGCCTCATCCTGAGTCATTGTTAGGTGAGGTGTCCACGGGGTGTGGCAGGGGGCAGGGGTGCTGGAGCACACTGTGTGGTTTACTGTGAAGTAGTGTGGTGGTGGTGCAGTGTAAAATGGAGCATCCGGGCTGGTCCGTGGCAGTTGAGATTGATGGTGATGAGGCATAGCCTGGCACTGAGGAAACAATTGAATACTGTCACAGGAGCTTGCACTTCACCTTAAGTATCCATCAGGTGGAAGTATGTACATTACAAAGTCACATGCAGAGGGAGTGTGCTTCCTCAATAGCAGTGCCACCAGTTTCCTGAAGCCTGTACTACTCTGAAACCTGACCGGTGCAACCAGGGCGCGCCTGTATCTACTAGCATATCAACAAACTGTTTGTACTGTATCATGTCCACAACATACGATGCCTTTGAGGTATTTATAAGTGCTTACTGGTGGAGAGATGCCTTTGGGGTGAGGGTAGGCAAACTGTTTTGGGGGAGACATAGTGCTGGAACCAGAATGTAGTCAGCTTGCAGCTGATATACAATTGTTGTAAAGAAGGTGATGAGATATATGATTAAAAGTAATAAACATTGTCCAGTTTGGAACCACACAAAAATCTATACATATGATTGGTGAGGATGAAATTAAACATCACCAAAAATGAGAATCTATTGTGGCTTAGAACACAACCTTTAGTGCACTCATAAATGAACACATGTTAAAATTACAGCTAACCCTATGCCCTACTTAAATGTCATTGAAAAGCACTGTAAATTATTGTTCAAAGTCATCAGTCTTTGAAAAGAACTCAGGCTGAGCACTTCTGTGTAATATATTTTCCATGTGAATCAATGATTTGACTCGAGTAGTGGCAAGTTGTACATAAACAAGTAGTATACCTTTGCTTCATTGGATGTGAAGGATTAAGACAAATGTGAAAACAGATTTGAGCAAGTCCAGTAATCAATACATAGTTACGAAATATATTTGATAGAAGATAAAGAGAAGTAATAACCAAATAGTTTTCTGTAAATCAAAGTAGTTAAAAGGAGTCTGTCCCCTCTAATGTGTCCACAGTATGCTGACCATTTACAGCCCTGTAGTACAGCATATGAACAATGATTCTAAAAATACCTAACCAGCAGAAACTTGAGGTGTGTATCATGCCTTGTCAGTGACATTTTATTTCAAACTTGACTGGAGTAGCTGCTCCTAGTAAATGACATTCCACATACGGGCAGTTTTTTCTGGTGTGTGTGTGTGTGTGTGTGTGTGTGTGTGTGTGTGTGTGTGTGTGCGCACGAAACAGATTTCATGTGCTGCTATGGTACATCCTACCATTACAGATCAGCACCATTACTGCTATGAAAGGGAAAACTGTTGATTTCAGTATCTCTCTCCTGCAGGATAGGTATGATGTTCTGGCAAAGCATACAGCATCTGGCAACGCAAGAATACAGCATGTAGGGTGCTAATGCGACTGGTTATAAAGTGCTGCTAGTGTTCAGGATCTGCACCAGGTCAAACTATAGGAAGTAACATCAAAGAAGTTTAGAGGCAGGCTGCCAGATATCTTACCAGTAGACTCACACATGCAAGTGTACGTGTTACAGACATGGTTTGGTAACCCAAATGAGAAATGAGAATCCCTGGAGGGAAGGACCATGAAGATAACATATGAGAAACTAGGCATCATATGAAGGCATATAGAGAGTAGAGTAATTCTTCCCCCCCCCCCCCCCCCCCCCCCCCCTCTCTGTCTGTGAGTGGAACAGGAATTGAAACAACTAGTAGTGACACAGGGTACACTCTTCCATGCACAGTATGGTGGCTTATGGAGTATGTTTGTTGATGTGGATGTAAATGTAGAACCTGTCTCACTCCCTGCTCAACCATTGATTTTGTAACTGCCATTTTGTTTCTGCACAGATTTTAAATAAGCTTTTTGCTCCTTGTGTTTTACCCCCTACTACTTTCAGAATTTCAGAGTATTCCAGTGAACATTGTGAAAAAAACTTTTTCCAAGTCTAAAAATGCTGTAAATGTAGGTGTGTATTTCATTAACCTCTCTACTAAGAGAAGTTGTAGCGTCAGCATAGCCTTGCATGTCAGTGTATTCATCTGCAATCCAAACTGATGTTGTCCATGGATGGCTTCTACCAAGTTTTCCATTATTTCATAAATTGTTTGTTTAGTATTTAGTAACTAAACTGACAGTTCAGGAATACTCACAACTGTCAGCACCTGCTTTCTTTGGGATTGAAAGTATTGCATTTTTCTTGAATTCTGAGGGTATTTCATGAGTACCATAAATCCTGCACACCCGATGGAGTAGTTAAGTCGTAGATGGCTCTCCAAAGGCTATCAGCTCCTGAAAGTTTGTGGCCTCAATCTGTGATAATCTACTGTACTCAAACCTTCCATCCAACAGTTTCCATCTCCTCGATCATATTATTTCCTCGCTATTATCTCCCACCCTCTCATGTACTACTGTCTGCCAGTGCACCTGCTGTCTTTCCGCTTCCCTGCTCCACTCCATTCTTGCTCATTTCTGCCCCCTCCCTCCCTGCCCCACAAGCTAAAAGTTCCCAACACTGTGCCTGGTGCCTGCAAACTCTGCCAGACAGTGCTCTTCTCTCCTCACCCATGCACTACTTCTCCCTTCAACCCCCCCCCCCACTTGCCCCCCCCCCACTTGCCCCCCCCCCCCCACACTGGCACGCCCCACCCCCGTCGGCAGCCCCACTCCCACCCCAGTATTACTTCAATGACATGGTAAGACATTGCTTTGTTATAATTAATGCCATCATATTGAGGACATGAGAGAATGCATCAAGCATAGGATTGTCATGTCCAGAGTGTGACTTCAGGCAACATGAATGCACACAAAACAGATAAACAGATGTGGGTGTATGCTGGCCAGATGAGCCATGTAATGTTGCTAGAAGTGTAATAGTGACTCCTACATGGCTAGTGGAATGGGAATACAGCTGGCAGTAAGAGAATGAAGTTTCACATGAGGGGAAATGTGGGTGATGGTAGCCACTGTGTGGTGCGGGTGGCACTGAGGGAGGTGACAGGGTGGAGAGGAAGTGGCCTGGACGAGTGCAAGGCACATGACTTGAAGCTATTGCTAATAACAGGAATTTGACTGTTGAATAAGGTCACAAAGTCAGTGTTCAACAGGCCTCAAAGTGAATAGGATAGCCCTTTAGGAGCAAAGCTGCAATTAGCTATTGGGTTTGAAAATCACAATTGGTCTCCATAAGCAAAGTGCCATCACACAAACAAGAGCAGGATTTTACAGTGCCCGCAATTGCATCAACACATTTCTGAATAATAAATGGATTAACTGTAGCATAGGACTGACCTCCTCCAGTATGTGATCCATTAGCAAATGAGGTGCATCTTGGAGATTCCAAGAATCTTAGCCTTATACTGTTTACTTTTACAAGACATAGACTGAGATGTAAACATTTTCCTTTTCCCCTGTTGTATCTGTTGAAATGGTGACCAGGCAGCCTCATTCTGAGAACGTCTGATGTACCTGAATGAACAGGCCATGCAAGAGATCTGGCTGAAGGGGGGAAGTGCCTTACCTCATCATTCGTGAGTTGTTAGTTAGTCAAAAACCATATGTCTTACCACCTGGGGCTAACTTTACCATTCTTTCTGCGCTCCCTGAAAGACATTGCCATGCAAACTTGTGACCTCAAATTCAGCACCACAGTTGTAAAATTGTATAGTATCAAAGTACCATCCCCGTCTCCTTTTCTTCCTCCTCCTCCTCCTCCTCCTCCTCCTCCTCCTACTACTACTACTACTACTACTACTACTACTCCTACTCCTACTCCGCAACAAGCCACTAAATCCTCACTCAAGCAGTAAAATGACCTGATATACAACTGAACAGCCAGAGAAGACAGAAGGAATACCCCCTATGAAGACTTGTTTGTTGCTTGAGCCAACAAACACCTGAGTTTTATCTGCCAACTACAAAGGCTCCAAGAAATCAAACAAACGGTCCTCACCTTCCCCCAACTTGGAGATCTTCTTCCACTGTATTGCCACATGATACCTTCACATGGACAACCTCAGTTTTGTCACATGATACCCTCATCCAGCCAAGCTCAATTTTGCTGGTGTGCATCGCCTACCAGTTCTGTCCTCAAATCCTCAGACTGGGCCAATGAGAATACTGAGACCTCTGTAGATCTCATGGAACAGGATCTCCCAGTAGTAATAAGTCTTTAAGGCAGCCGTCAAGGTGACTAGCCTTCCTTTGTTCCCTCTCCCCAAACCCCATTATGATTCTTCTAAAATGGAATGTTGTTGTTGTTGTTGTTGTTGTTGTTGTTGTGGTTGTGGCCTTCAGTCCTGAGACTGGTTTGATGCAGCTCTCCATGCTAATCTCTCCTGTGCAAGATCCTTCATCTCCCAGTACCTACTGCAACCTACATCCTTCTGAATCTGCTTAGTGTATTCATCTCTTGGTCTTCCTCTATGATTTTTACCCTCCACACTGCCCTCCAATGCTAAATTTGTCATCTCTTGATGCCTCAGAACATGTCCAACCAACCAGTCCCTTCTTCTTGTCAATTTGTCCCACAAACTCCTCTTCTCCCCAATTCTTTTCAATACCTTCTCATTAGTTATGTGATCTACCCATCTAATCTTCAGCATTCTTCTGTAGCACCACATTTCTAAAGCTTCTATTCTCTTCTTGTCCAAACTATTTATTGTCCATGTTTCACTTTCATACATGGCTACACTCCATACAAATACTTTCAGAAACGACTTCCTGACACTTAAATCTATACTCGATGTTAACAAATTTCTCTTCTTCAGAAACGCTTTCCTTGCCATTGCCAGTCTACATTTTATATCCTCTCTACTTCGACCATCATCAGTTATTTTGCTCCCCAAATAGCAAAACTCCTTTACTACTTTGAGTGTCTCATTTCCTAATCTAATTCCCTCAGCATCACCTGACTTAATTCGACTACATTCCATTATCCTCGTTTTGCTTTTGTTGATGTTCATCTTATATCTTCCTTTAAAGACACTGTCCATTCTGTTCAACTGCTCTTCCAAGTCCTTTCCTGTCTCTGACAGAATTACAATGTCATCGGCAAACCTCAAAGTTTTTATTTCTTCTCCATGGATTTTAATACCTACTCCGAATTTTTCTTTTGTTTCCTTTCCTGCTTGCTCAATATACAGATTGAACAACATCGGGGAGAGGCTACAACCCTGTCTCACTCCCTTCCCAACCACTGCTTCCCTTTCATGCCCCCTCGACTCTTATAACTGCCATCTGGTTTCTGTACAAATTGTAAATAGCCTTTTGCTCACTGTATTTTACCTCTGCCACCTTTAGAATTTGAAAGAGAATATTCCAGTCAACATTGTCAAAAGCTCTCTCTAAGTCTACAAATGCTAGAAATGTAGGTTTGCCTTTCCTTAATCTTTCTTCTAAGATAAGTCGTAAGGTCAGTATTGCCTCACGTGTTCCAACATTTCTATGGAGTCCAAACTGATCTTCCCCGAGGTTGGCTTCTATCAGTTTTTCCATTCGTCTGTAAATAATTCGCGTCAGTATTTTGCAGCTGTGACTTATGAAACTGACAGTTCGGTAATTTTCACATCTGTTAACACCTGCTTTCTTTGGGATTGGAATTATTATATTCTTCTTGAATTATGAGGGTATTTCGCCCGTCTCGTACATCTTGCTCACCAGATGGTAGAGTTTTGTCAGGACTGGCTCTCCCAAGGCCGTCAGTAGTTCTAATGGAATGTTGTCTACTCCCGGGGCCTTGTTTCGACTCAGGAATGTACGCAGCATTAAATCCAAAAAGGAGGAATTAAGACTGCCCTTGGAATTGCAGTGTCCACCTGTTCTTTACCTCCAAGATACAAAATGGTATCCTTGTGACCACTTTGACTGTCTATGTGTCTCCATATGAAACCTGTTTTCTTGTACCTTATCTTTGTAGTCCTGACGCGAAATATATGTTGGCAGCAGTAGGATCATTCTGGAGTCAGCTTCAGATGGTGGTTCTGGAAACTTTCACAGTAGTGTTCTTTGAAATGAATGGCTTCTTCCTTACAGGTATTCTCACTTGAGCTCTAAAAGCAGATCCATAACACTTGCATGCTGATTGAACCTATCAGTAACAAATCTAGCAGTTCCCATCTGAATTGCTTCAACGTCTCCTTCCAATCCAGCCTGGTGCAGATCCCAAACACTCAAGCAATACTCAAGAATAGGACACGCAAGCATCCTATATGCAGTCTCCTTTACAGATGAACTATGCTTTTCTAAAATCCTCTCAGTAAACTGAAGTTGACCATTCATCTCCCCTACCATATACCTCTCTCTCTCATGCTCATTCCATTTCATACTGGTTCGCAACATTGTGCCCAGATATTCAGATGATGTGACTATGTCAAACACAACACTATTAAATATAATAGAGGGGAAACATTCCATGTGGGAAAAATATATCTTAAAAACAAAGATGATCTTACTTACCAAACAAAAGCGCTGGCAGGTCAATAGACACACAAACATACACACAAAATTCAAGCTTTCGCAACCAATGGTTGCCACACACACACACACACACACACACACACACACACACACACACACACACACACACACACACACATATTTGTAAAGGCAAAGAGTTTGGGCAGAGATGTCAGTCGAGACGGAACTACAGAGGCAAAGATATTGTTGAAAAACAGGTTGTATTTCAACATCATCTTTGCCTCTGTACTTCCGCCTCGACTGACATCTCTGCCCAAACTCTTTGCCTTTACAAATGTCTGCTAGTGTCTGTGAATGTGCTGATGGATATATGTGTGTGTGCGCGAGTGTATACCTGTCCTTTTTTCCCCCTAAGGTAAGTCTTTCCGCTCCCGGGATTGGAATGACTCCTTACCCTCTCCCTCAAAACCCACATCCTTTCATCTTTCCCTCTCCTTCCCTCTTTCCCAATGAAGCAACCATTGGTTACAAAAGCTTGAATTTTGTGTGTATGTTTGAGTTTGTTTGTGTGTCTATCGACCTGCCAGTGCTTTCGCTTGGCAAGTCCGAACAACACTATTAAAGTCATATATGAACATTATGGGCTTGTTTTTCCTTCTCATCTGCATTAACTTATATTTTTCAACATTGGGAGCCAGCTGCTATTCATCACACCAGCTAGAAATTTTGTATAGGTCGTCTTGTATGAAGCTACAGTCACTTATCTTTGACACCTTCCCGTACATCACAGCATCATCAGTGAAAAATCACAGATTGATTCCAACCCTGATCATTGATGTATATAGAAAATAGCAACAGTTCTATCACTCTTCCCTGCATCACTCCTATGTTACCACAGTCTCCGATCAGGACTTGCCATTGAGAAAATCTTACTCAGTGCTAGTACTTAAGAAACCTTTGAGCTACTCGTATATCTGGAAGCCTACTCCATATTCATGTATCTTTAAGTCTGCAGTGAGGTCCATGTCGAATGCTCTTTGGAAATACAAAAATACAGAGTCTGCCTGTTGGTCTTCATCCATAATTTGCAGAATATCATGCAAGGAAAGGGCAAGCTCAGTTCTGCATGAGCGATTCTTTCTAAACCCAAGCTGATTTGCAAATATGAACTCTCCAGTCTCCAGGAAATTTATTATTTTTGAACACAGAATGTGCTGTAGAATTTCGCAGCAACTGATGTTAAAGTTATTGTTCTATAATTTTGTGGATCTGTTATTTTACCCTTCTTATATACAGGAGTCAACTGTGCTTCTTTGCTATCACTTGGCACTTTCCTCTAGTCAAGAGATTGGTGATAAATGTAGAATAAGGGGCCAATGACACAGAGTACTCTTGATAAAAACGAAGAGGGATTCCATCTGGACCTGGTGAATTATTTGTTTCCAACACTTTTTGTTGTTTCTCTATGCCAGGGATGCTTACTACTGTCATCCATACAGGATTATGTGCAGTGGTCAAACAATAGTACACCTGTTAATATTATACTGTGTGAATGATTTCTTAAATGTGGCATTTAAAACTTTTGGCTTCCTTTTGCTGTCTTCTAGTGTCAAACCAAACTGGTCAACAAGTGAGTGAATGGAAGCATCCACTTAGAGATTCTACGTATGAGCAGAATTTGTTCCCCACCAGATCTTTAGCCAAGGTATGATGGTGATACACTATGCGCATAGAGCTTTTCATAATGTACGTGTCCTAATTGGTACTTCCTGGGGAGTGGATTGGACTACCCTCCTCCATTTGGACTTATCCATTGTCCGTTCAGAACTGGACTATGGTTGATTCTGCACATCCCTCCATCTTATGCTGTCTTAATGTAGTCCACCATCATGGCATCCTTTTGGCCATTGTCACCTTTTAAACTAGCCTAGTTGAGTCTCCATGCAGAAACTGCTGAACTCCTGCTGTCGTACTGGTGTGACGATGTCTTCTGCAGGTGTGTGTGCAATTTGCCTGCCATGCTTGGCCACCCATCCTATACCTTGTTCTTAAATGATTCCCCTGACCGCCAGTATGGGGGTGCGTCTTCCTCCTGTTACCTCTCGGTGATTGGTTTTGTCTATTGCTCTGGCAGCTTAACTTCGTACTACCTGCCACTTTCCCAATGAAGTGAACACTTCACCAGCTTGGCTTCATGCAGCAGCCTATGTACCTCTTGAAATTGATTCACTTCCTAAGGAAACTACTCTGCATTTGATCTATTGTTGTAAGTTTCTCAACCTTCACACAGAACTTAGTGATAGTACCTTCATGTATCCTGATGGCTCTAAGACGGACAATGGTGCTGGATGTCCCATCATAATTGTCACCAATTTTTGGTATTGGACTCCAGAACATTGCTCAACATTTATACCAGAGCTCTTTGCCCTCTGTCAGTCCACCCTGCACATCTGACAAGACAGGCTTTCTAATTGTCATATGCTTATATTCTTTCAGTGCCTCTGTGCAATGTACACAGTTCATCCCTTAGTGCAACAGGTCCAGGAAAGCTTCCTTCGCCACTCTGATGTTTGTGGGTTCCTCATCAAGTCGGTCTGATGGGGAAAGGATGCTGGTGACAGAGCTACCAGGTCTACTGTCCTCCTACCTCGGTTGTTGCCATCTGCTAGCAGGTGGTACACTTTGGCACCACCACTGGTCTTCTCTTCATGAAAACTAGCTCCAGGAATCAAACTCCACCCAGCAGCTAGGCTGACTTTATCTTGGCCCTCTCATCATGAGGAGATCACTTTAGCTAGATTGTGGACTGAGCATTGTTGTTTTAGGGACATTGGAAAAAAAATTAGGCTACTTGACATGCAAATTGCCTTTTCAACCATCTTAGCTTTTCCTGAAATTTATATGTAGAGTACCACATGTCCCATACTAATGCTGGTGAAGTTTCTGATTCTCCAGTGGACAAATTTGAATAAGTTGCAGAAGTTTCCAATGGGCAGTACCAGTTTTGTTGGCACTGTGCCGCCATGTTTGTTCAGATGCGTTCTATTTTGACTTTGGGTGTTCTGTGGAGTCTATTGTTGTATTTGGTGCACTTTGTGGTGGTGGTTGACAACATTTCCTGAATCTACCACAAATTCTGAATGTACACCTAGTACACAGATTTTCAGATTCACACTGGTATTAATTTTTTGCAGTGTTGTTCACAAACTGTTGTCAAGATGCCACCATGTCTCAATTTATTCGAACAAAATTGGGCTTATTTCTGTAAACAGCTTATCAGAAAATGAAAAATTACTTACTATTTGTTGATCAGAAGTTTAGCTTCTGGACAATGACCAGATCTGCTTGCATCACCAAGGAAATCACTGCCAAAAATATAAAATGAGCCAAAAGTCATGTTGCATTCCATTTGAAAAGCAGAATCCCATTGTTGAAGTTGGTTTGTCAAAAGTTACTTTACCCATATCCAAGTAATTGAATAAGGTGTCCAAATGAATGTAAAGCCAGGTCAGAAAATTTAAATAAAGTGCAAAGCAAAATACATTTCTATGGCTGAGGCCCCATCAACTTCATCTTCAGATGATTTTGATCCAAATGCTTTAGTTAGTTTGGATGAAAGCTTGGGTATTTTAGACACTTATCCATTGATAATTCAAAGAGTAAGCAGCACGGACAAAACTGGTTACTTGAAATGAAAGGTTGAATGTGTGCATAATAGAAGAGCAGAAAAAAGTCTCTCTCTGGAATGACTGAAAATAGTGCACAATGAACCACTGAGCTGAATGCAGTTCGTGTAATGATTACAGTGATCTGATTAAAGAAATGAGAGCAACAATTGAAATATCCAGTAGATCAACAGAAGTTCAATTACTATGGCCTTGAAATAAGGAAAGGAAATGCACATTTGGCATTTCTTAATGCAGGGTCAAAACAGCGTGGGGAGTCATGGCAGGAAAAGGTATTGGTGCATTGCTTGATGCAAAGGTTGTCAAACCATTGCCAAACAAAGTCTCTGATAGATTCAACAATTTATGTGAAGCTGACAAATACAATGTGATATGTCCTGGCAAAAAGACAGTTTCAGTTCAGTTTGGTGGTATTAAATTACAAAAACATACCTGCTGTGCAAACTTGAAGAGCTTTATGTTGCATATTACAAAAAATATGGAGCTGAAATTAGTTTCTCCAAATTCTTAGATCTCAAGCCAAAGTGGGGTGCAACTGTTGGTGTTTCAGGCATGCATTGCATTTGTGCGTTGACCATACATCAAAATGTTAAGCTCGTACCGCAAAGTGCTAATATGAAGGATGACTATAAGATGCTAATAGAAATGCAATGTTTGATCTGTGTGCCAAGGACTGTATTCTGCATCATCATAAAAGCTACCCTGGTGAACATGTAGTTAAACTTTAATTACTGGGATGCAAAGTAATTAACAGAGTTCAAACAGTGGAGTCACAGTGCCTGAGAAGCACTAGAAACTAAAGTCTCAGCAGGGAGAACTTTATTGAAAAGCTCGCAGGCATGTTTTGTAAGCTGACAGGCCAGCATTTTGTTGGAAAACACCAGAATGTGTACTTGAAGTCACTGAATATTACTTAAAAGAAACAGATTTGATTGTTCTGATGATGAACTTTGCCAAAAACGACTCATTTGTAGCCAAAGATGCTGCCCGGGGCTACTATTTGGATAATTCACAGGCACAGTACATACATTTGTTGCTTATGATGTCAATAACATTGGCACGTTGCAAGTTGTTAACTGTTGCATGGTTTCTGATAAACTGAATCACGATAGTGTACTACATGTGTTGAATATTGAATTTTTGGTGACTCAAACAAATGTTAACAAATTTTAGTGGTGGCTCAGCAGCACAATATAAAAGCTACAAGAATTTTGTGAATCTATGCAACCATAAAAGTAATTTCAATATTGAGGCTGAATGGAACTTCTTTGGAAATCTGGAATTTGGAAACAGGAAATCTCCCTGTGATGGAGTTGGTGGTACAACTAAATGGTTGACTGCATGGGCAAACTTCCAAAGACCTTCATCTAACCAAATATTAACCCCACAGGATCTCTTTGACTTTTTTTGATCAAAATATAAGTGGAATGAAATATAAATTTGCCACAAAAACTGAAATTGAAGAGAGCAGAAAGTTTCAAGAAGAAAGATGGTGAGAAAGCAACACAGTAGCTGGTATGAGAGAGCATAACCAACTTGTGACAGTAAACGCAAACTCAATTTGTGTCTGCAAAATTTCTGATACAATATATCTACTTGACAGAATTTCTGATACCACTATTATGTATTTGAAACTACCTGAGCTTCCCCTCGGTCGATACATTGCCTGTATTTGTGTCAATGAATGTTGGATTGGCAGTGTTACTGAAGTTCCAGTTGAAGAAAATGATGCACTGATAAAATTTATCCATCCACCAGGTCCTGTTCATTTATTTATTGGCCAGAAATGTAATACATACGTTGGATTCTGGAGCAACACCTGATTTGCAGACTCCCAGCTCTTTGTCACATTGTCTGGCCAGCAATTTCAGTTTCCAAAAATGGGAAGATATATTACTGTCGATTAAAATCGTGCTGTGGACATCAGCGCAGGAACCATGAGAGATATAAAGTTTAGTATTGACAATGTAGGAGATGATGTTTAATCATTGGCTTTGGAAACAGGTAGACACTCACTGAAGGCCTTGGAATCTCCAGTAAGAAACCTAATTACAGGCTTGGGAACCTGGACTAAGAAATCCACCTGTGGCTGGTATCACATGGCTATTGGCCTAGGGGTTGACAGTTAAATTTCTTGAACTGGTAGCAACGATGTCACTATGGAACAACACAATAGAATACTGATAATATCTCAATAAAAAGCTTTAAAATAAGTATGAAGCAAAAAAGACAGAATTTGAAGATTAAAATAAAAGCTGTTATACTGAAATGCTCCTTACTTTGATCTTTCGTTAGGGCACTGGATGCCAGTGTTCTTCAATCAAATCAACTCTTGTAGGAGATTCAGAAGTGCTCTACCTCATGAGAGTGGTTCTAGAATGTTTCTAGAAGATACTTTTTGCAACATGGGATTGGAAAAAACCTATTTTTAGCCTTTTTACAATAATTGTAAATGTTACTCTAAATTCTTAAAGTAACAATAAATTATACACTCCTGGCAATGGAAAAAAGAACACATTGACACCGGTGTGTCAGACCCACCATACTTGCTACGGACACTGCGAGAGGGCTGTACAAGCAATGATCACACGCACGGCACAGCGGACACACCAGGAACCGCGGTGTTGTTCGTCGAATGGCGCTAGCTGCGCAGCATTTGTGCACCGCTGCTGTCAGTGTCAGCCAGTTTGCCGTGGCATACGGAGCTCCATCGCAGTCTTTAACACTGGTAGCATGCCGCGACAGCGTGGACGTGAACCGTATGTGCAGTTGACGGACTTTGAGCGAGGGCGTATAGTGGGCATGCGGGAGGCCGGGTGGACGTACCGCCGAATTGCTCAACACGTGGGGCGTGAGGTCTCCACAGTACATCGATGTTGTCGCCAGTGGTCGGCGGAAGGTGCACGTGCCCGTCGACCTGGGACCGGACCGCAGCGACGCACGGATGCACGCCAAGACCGTAGGATCCTACGCAGTGCCGTAGGGGACCGCACCACCACTTCCCAGCAAATTAGGGACACTGTTGCTCCTGGGGTATCGGCGAGGACCATTCGCAACCGTCTCCATGAAGCTGGGCTACGGTCCCGCACACCGTTAGGCCGTCTTCCGCTCACGCCCCAACATCGTGCAGCCCGCCTCCAGTGGTGTCGCGACAGGCGTGAATGGAGGGACGAATGGAGACATGTCGTCTTCAGCGATGAGAGTCGCTTCTGCCTTGGTGCCAATGATGGTCGTATGCGTGATTGGCGCTGTGCAGGTGAGCGCCACAATCAGGACTGCATACGACCGAGGCACACAGGGCCAACACCCGGTATCATGGTGTGGGGAGCGATCTCCTATACCGGCCGTACACCACTGGTGATCGTCGAGGGGACACTGAATAGTGCACGGTACATCCAAACCGTCATCGAACCCATCGTTCTACCATTCCTAGACCGGCAAGGGAACTTGCTGTTCTAACAGGACAATGCACGTCCGCATGTATCCCGTGCCACCCAACGTGCTCTAGAAGGTGTAAGTCAACTACCCTGGCCAGCAAGATCTCCGGATCTGTCCCCCATTGAGCTTGTTTGGGACTGGATGAAGCGTCGTCTCACGCGGTCTGCACGTCCAGCACGAACGCTGGTCCAACTGAGGTGCCAGGTGGATATGGCATGGCAAGCCGTTCCACAGGACTACATCCAGCATCTCTACAATCGTCTCCATGGGAGAATAGCAGCCTGCATTGCTGCGAAAGGTGGATATACACTGTACTAGTGCCGACATTGTGCATGCTCTGTTGCCTGTGTCTATGTGCCTGTGGTTCTGTCAGTGTGATCATGTGATGTATCTGACCCCAGGAATGTGTCAATAAAGTTTCCCCTTCCTGGGACAATGAATTCACGGTGTTCTTATTTCAATTTCCAGGAGTGTATAAGAATAACTTCCTGAGATACTATGTATAAACTTTGACATCTATTATTTAATTAGTTACATGCAACTTTGAACTTTCAAAATTTTAGAGTGACAATTTTATGGAAGACTTTGATACAATTTATCTACTTCTGGTGTACATTGAAATAATTATTACTATTATTACCATTATATAGAGCACAGAAGTTGTATGAACCAACTAAGTTTCAAATAAAAAAAATGAGAAATTAGGTCTCAATATTGGTGAAATCTGTGTCATACTGTATGTGATCAGGGTACAGGGTCAAACAAACAGCTGTATCTTGGCAAGTATTCCACTGGTGAATCAAAAACTTTATCAAAGTCAGTTTGAAACATGTGGTACTCTACATACAAAGTTTCAGCAAAATCAGATATGGTTGAGCAGGGAGCCCTAGACCACTTGACACAGAACAATCCTTTATCCATTGCCTTTTGATAAGTCATAGTGCTCATTGTTGACAACCTCCAACAGTTTGCCATTTCGTGACTGAAGGCCCTTTTTTTTTTTTTTAAATGCTTAAGTTACATGTAGTTTTGCCTTCAGAGCTATCGGCCATTTTAGTGAACAGTGCATGGTCTGTTGACTGTGTTTTCCTTTTTATCCATCATAGCATTATGGAGAAGGACATTTAATCTTTTTTTTTTGGGACCTTTGCTGTCTGTGCTGTATATTTTATGGACTTCTCTCCATGAAGCAGTCCTCATTAGTAGCTCACTTTCCTTCTTTCAATTGGGCTTAACTTACTCAACTTAAGGTTCTTTCAGTTCTCAGTGATCTAAGGTTATATCATGGGTGCATGTGACATTAGTTTGTTTTGTGTCCTAAAACAAACAAACAAAACAAACATTGTCATGCAAGAGTGTAATGCCTCTCATCAACATCCCATGTGTTTCACTCTGGATCACTGTCTTCAGATTTTTGTACATTTGACAATACAAGTCAGCATTTACAGTCTCCCCTCATGGTAAAGACTCCTACAGGAGGAAACCATGTCAATCCCAGAAGGCATTGAACATCTGTTTTTGACACTCTCTGTCTGCTTAAAATTGGGTTTTACATGTGAACCACTAAGCTGCCAATGTGTAGATTGTTGTATTGTTTGTGGTGTGCCATTTGACACACATTTCATCTGCAGTGACAATACAGTCAAGAAATTTGTCATCTCTTTCTGCATACCACTACATTGCCTCGGCACCAATCCTGCATTCACTGTAAGAAAACCAAGCCACCAGGAGACAATTTCACATGATGATGAGTGAGACATTTTGGGAATTGGCAAGAGTCCTGAAACAGTGAAGCATCAGTTCCGCAAAATTTCCTATCACACTTTATACCAGTTCTTGTGTCACTGTGGATGGCTGACCACTACAGTCTCTACCATGAATATCAGTTCACCCTCCAGTGAACTGCCCATACCACCATCTGACTGTACTGTCACTCATAATGTCCATAAATGTGGCACAATCGGTAATGGATTTCTGCCAGAGGCTTCTTCTGAGCATGCAAATATTGGATAACTACACAAACATCACAGCTGGCAGGAGGTAATGTTGAGCAGTTATTTTATCCTAGGGCTGTGCAGTAAACACTGCTGTCACAAGGCTGAAAATGCACTGCATTATTCCCCCATACTTCCTCTCTACTCCTGTGCATGTGCATTCCTATCAGACTGTTTGCACCATGTGTGGACATAATCGGAACATACTTTCTGGATGCACCTTGTTTGTTGTTAATCCTTAGAACCACACGTATTCAAGCTGAATATTATGACATTAATAATCACTTTCACCTCCATCATAATGTGCCAGGAAATACTCAAATATCCTTGGCTGCTCTCTGCAGATAACAGCCAAAAGACATCATCTGCATTGACGTAGAAGCATCAGGGAAGGTAGGTCACTGGATTGTGTTTGTGCATTTCCTCAGCAAACTGAAGATGGAGCCAGTGATTCCCACTCGATCTACCCCACTATGTCACAAGAAGCAACTATGGGGCATTCCATAAAGTTATGCTGACCCTCCCAATGCACCTTACGAATCTCTAGCATCACAGTGCACAAACATGTCTAGGGAATGTCTATTGCTCAAAAAATGTGTTAATACTACATTGAAAGAGAGCTATCAGTTCCTAGTAACACTAACATAAGAAACACACACACATACAATCTGTGTAAATATCTGCATAATGTTCTATAGTGCTAGATCAGAAATTGAGTTTTAGCCATCCGTTATGGCAGCTTAGTGTTTTTTCCAGGAAGGCAACTTCCACCACTACAAGGGGGTGCTCAACTGACAGTTCACAAACTACATCTCCCCAGAAGTTCCTGTTCAGTTCTCTTATCTGAGTAGACAAAGCAACATCACTAAGCTCATGTTCGTGTAGTGTTGTTTCCAGTTTTTTGAATAAGTATTTATTCTGTTGTTTCTAGACAAGACAGCCTAGACACAATGAGAGGAAGCCGAAAGGCACGTGCTAAGCTAAAGCAGGATGGCGTGAGGTCTGAAACAGGATACGTAATGAATGCTATAAAGAAAAGTACGTAGCTTCTGGAATACTTAACTTTAATCCATCCTTTTGGTACATCTGGAGATTGTGGTGATACAAGTGAGACTCTTTAGATACATGCAATGTTGCTAATGGCGCCTTGCTAGGTCGTAGCCATTGACTTAGCTGAAGGCTATTCTAACTATCGGCTCGGCAAAGGAGCGAGGCTTCGTCAGTATAGTCGCTAGCTACGTCGTCCGTACAACTGGGGCGAGTGCTAGTCCGTATCTCGAGACCTGCCTTGTGGTGGCGCTCGGTCTGCAATCACACAGTGGCGACACGTGGGTCCGACATGTACTAATGGACCGCGGACGATTTAAAACTACCACCTAGCAAGTGTGGTGTCTGGCAGTGACACCACATATTCTACATCTGTATTTACATATGTACTCCACAAGCCACCATATGGTGTGGCAGAGGTCTTACTTGTGCCCCTGTTCCACTAACAAATTGTGAAGAAAAAATGACCACCTGGATACCTGTGTATGAGCCCTTACTTCACATACCTTCAGTCCTTACACAAAATGTACATTGGTGGCAGTAGAATCTCTCTACAGTCAGCTTCAAATGCTGAATCCCTAAATTTTTTCAGTACTGTTCCTTGAAAAGCATGTCCCTTCTCTCCAGGAATCCTTATTTGAGTTCCCAAAGCATCTCTGTAATACTTGTGTGCTGTTTAGATGTAATGGTAACAAATCTAGCAGTACACCTCTAAATTGCTTTGATGTCTTTCTTGAATCTGAACTCCAGCAAATCCAAACACATAAGCAGTCTCAAAATCAGTTTGCACTGGTGTCCTTTAGGCCTCCCATTTATAACTGAATCACATTTTCCTAAAATTCACCCAGTAAACTAAAGTCAGTCATTCAGTTTCCCTATTACAATCATTCCATGCTCATTCCACTTCATATCACTTTGTAACATTACACCCAAATACTTAATCAACTTGACTGTGTCAAATAGCACACTATTAATATTGTATTTGAATATTATGAGGGACTTCTTCATACTCATCTGCATTAACTTACATTTTCTACTTTTAGAGCCAGCTGACATTAATCACACCAGCACTTCATCTTGTGTTCTCCTACAGTCACCCAGTGATGACACTTTCCCATACCCGACAGCATAATCAGTGAACAGCCTCAGATTTGATAGGACCATTATAATTTTCTATATACGTAAATGACCTTTTGGACATGGTGAGCATCACTTCCCCGGGCCACACATCGCTACACTGTTGTCTCTAACGAACACTCACCATTGAGGACGGTTAACTGGGTTCTGTTATTCAAGAAGTCTTCTAGCCATGCAGATATAAGGAAACCTACTCTGTAAACTCCTATCTTCAACAGTCTGCAGTTGGCCACAGTGTCCAATACTTTCCAGAAATCTGGGAATAAGAAATCTATAACCCTTCATCCACTGTCCACAGGATATCGTGTGAGAAAAGGGCAAGCTTTGTTTCACATGAGTGAAGCTTTATAATACAGTACTGATTTGTGAACAGAACTTTTCCATCTGGAAGAAATTTGTGTTAATATTATGAAAAGGACAGTTGCTACTCACCATATACTGGAGATACGGAGTTGCAGATAGGCACAACAAAAAGTTTCTTTCTTGAGCCTATCTGCAGTTCTCAATCTCCACTACATGGTTAGTACCAACCATTCTTTTCATTATATTGTCATTATTCCATCCTGGATTTTCCATTGTTTAAAGAAACTTATTATATTCGACTTGAAAATATATTCAAGAACTTTGTAACAAAGCAATGTTATGGATATTGACCTCTAATTTCACATCTCTGTTCTTCTACCATCCTTATATACAAGTGCCAACAGTGCATTTTTTCTGTTGCTTGGGAGTTTGTGGTGGGCAAGAGATTTGCAATAAATGCAAGCTCAGTAAGGGACCAATGTCATAGAGTACTTCTTGTAAAACGAAAGAGAGATTCAATGCAGTTCTGGTGACATACTCATTCTAAATGCTTTCCATTGTTTCTCTATGCCAGGATGCCTATTACTGTGTGTTCATTGTGGGAGTCTGTGCAAAGGCCAAACAAAGTTGCTGGTATGTTTAAACAATACTTAAGCATGCACAATTTCTTACATATGAAATTTAAAACTGTGTGGAGGTGGGGGGCAGACAACTGTCCTCATGAGAATCCCTGCTGCAAGTAACATATTTGGCCATGTTTTGATAGGACGTGAGGGTGTGGTTGTAACAGTGATGCTGGTAGCAAAGCATCTTGTTCGGAATGTATGGTCAAACCATGAAGACTTGATAACCTGCTTTGATCTCCAATGGAAGCACTACACGATCTAACATAATTGGGTCTAAGCATACAGTTAGACAATCATCATATTCACACGAATGTGTACCAAATGTGAGTGGAATAAGACTAATGATTCAAAGACCCACCCAGCTGCACCACTGTTCACAGTTTCATGTATGAAGATGGTCAGTCCTTCACTATGTTAAATCCATTTGTTCTTCAGAAAGGTGTTCATGCAATCTCTCAGCTCGTGAAATCCTGCACTTGTTTACATAATGGCACTTTGCTTTTGGAGGCTACTCCTGATTCTTGACCACAACTACCACTTGCAGCTGCACTCCTCCACGGTTATTCTGTTCCTGTCAAGGCCCATCGAATGCTGAATTCTTCCTGTGGTGTTATTTACATTAGGCTGCTAGATGGTCTGACTGAGGAATAAACACAAAGGTACCTCTGGTCAGGGTGTCATTAAAATCCAACAGTACTGTGTATTCATGACAGATTTCAGGCATTGCATTTCTTCCCAGTCTGCCTTGGCCTTCTCCCAGATGACCGCATTCCATCTCATGAAGAAGTCCTCTGGGATGATGTCCGTAGTCAACACATCTCCTGACTACCCAGCTTAAAGCTGTTGAACTCCACATTTTCCTTCCGCAGTTTACCTTTTCCCTTTTCTTCTTTTCCCTTTGCACTGTTTACATCCCTCCATCATTCAGTGACACCAGTGCACACTTCCCCAAGCTTACTGGGCAACTCTCTCACCCATTTCAGCTGCCTGATGACTTTAATGACACCATCTGCTTCGTGGCTTGTTCAGAACCTATCATAAAGGTGCCCTGTTTGCTGACCACCTCAATCAACTGAACCTCATCCACCTCACTATGGGAGCAACCACAGTACTTTCAGCCACCACTCACACCTACTCCCATTTGGATCTCTCATCCTGCACTGCCCAGCTTTCCCATCATCTTGAAGGGTCCATTCTCTCTAACACATACTTGAGCAACAATTTCCTGTGTGCTATTGGATTGCTAAGTCCTATCACACCTATGTGCACACAAAAAGTTTAGCTTTCTAAGGCTGACTGGAGGCTTCTCCCCTCCCGGGCAACCTTAGACAAATATTTTACCAGTTTTGTTGACCAGATAGAATATCTTAAACATGTTACCCTTATCACCACAGAACGTTCCATTCTTCATGCTTAATCTATACTGTGCTGTTTTCCAGTCCCTTGGAGGACTGAGATGTGCCACGATGTAATTTGCATGCAAAGACATGCTCCCCACATTCTTAATCATCCTACAATGGCCAACTGCATTCATTACAAACAGTTGCTTGTACATTGTTGTCGTGTTCTTTGAGATAGCAAAAAAGGTAGCTGAATGTGCTTTACTAGTTCTTTCAACACTTTCCCACCATCTTCAGTTGTGTGGGCCAAGCTCTGATGGCTCTCTGGGACCAAGGTCCATTCCTGACTTTCTGTCTTGACAGTAGCAGATTTTGTCATTGTAGATCCTACTGCTATCTCAAACACCTTGGACCTCTATTTGTTGAAGATTTTGAGCTCCGCCCATTATCTACCTGCCTTCCTCCATTGGAAATGCATGGAGGAGGCTCAGGCAATACCCTTCTCTTCATAGAATCATGAAAGCTACAATACCGCCTTTACTGTGAAGGAGCTAGATCATGCTCTCACTTCATCCTGATCCTCCAACATGGGGCCAGATGTTTTTCACATTCAGATGTTGCAGAACCTTTCTCTTGTGGGCAAGCACTATCACCTTCATATGTACAATCGCATCTGGGCAGAGGGCACATTTCCCAGTCAGTGAGGTGCTGCCAGTGTCATACACATACCTAGGCCCAGTAGGGACAAACTCCTTCCTTATAACTACTGCCCCATTTCTCTCACCAGCTGTGTTTGCAATTTGATGAAACATATGATTCATGCCCAGCTGGTACGGTGGCTTAAGTCTCACAATTTACTAACCACTGCACAATGTGGATTTTGAGTGCACTGTTCTGAAGTTGACCACCTCATCACTTTGTCCACGCATGACATGAATGGTTGTCTGTGGAAATACCTGGCTGTGCCATGTTCTTAGATTTGGAGAAAACCTGCACTACCTACTGGAGGACAGGTACTCTCCATACTCTCTACGCATGCGGCTTCTGTGGCCACCTGTCCCATTTCCTTCAGGAGTTTTGTAAATATGTAGCTTTCAAGGTATGTGTGGGTTCTGCCTTGCAGACAGCTTTGTTCAGGAAAATGGTGTGCCTGAGGATCCCATTCTGAGTGTCATCCCCTTTGCTATCGCCATTAACCTTATTATGGCCTGCCTCTCACCGGCCATCTACAGCTCTATATTCGTTGACAATTTTACCATCTATTGCAGTTTTCCATGAACTTGTCTCCTTGAGTGGCATCTTAGATGACATCTTGATCATATTTACTCATGTATCATTGACAATAGCTTTCGCTTTTCCACTGACAAAATTGTTGTAAGACTTTCTGGTGGCTCTATGGGTTTCTTACACCATCTTTACATCTTGGGCCTGTTGCTCTTCTGTTTGTTTGAAAATGCAAAATTCCTGGTGCTCATGCATGATAGGAAACTTTCTTGGCACTGCCACATGTCTGACCTGGCTGTCCACTATGCACAGTCCGTCAGTGTCATACATACCAGAATGAGATATGGAGTGTACGCTGATATGAAACTTCCTGGCAGATTAAAACTGTGTGCCCGACAGAGACACGAACTCGGGACCTTTGCCTTTCACGGGCAAGTGCTCTACCATCTGAGCTACCGAAGCATGACTCATGTCCAGTCCTCACAGCCTTACTTGTGCCAGCATCTCTTCTCCTACCTTCCAAACTTTACAGAAGCTCTCCTGCGAACCATGCAGAACTAGCACTCCTGAAAGAAAGGATACTGCGGAGACATGACTTAGCCACAGCCTGGTAGAGCACTTGCCTGTGAAAGGCAAAGGTCCCAAGTTCGAGTCTCGGTCAGGCACACAGTTTTAATCTGCCAGGGAGTTTCAGTGTCATACATGTTCTCAGTGGTACTTCCTGGGAAGTGGACCAGTCCACCCTACTCAATTTGTATCAGTCCCTTGTCCAATCAAAACTATTCTGTGTGTTTTGTTTATGGATCTGCATGTTTGCCCCTCTTACACTGTCTCAATAGGGTCCACCATCATGGCATCTATCTGGTCATCGGCAACGTTCACACTAGCCTTGTTGAGAGTCTGTATGCACTGTCATACTACCACAACTTTATCCTCGGCTGACATGCATGCCACTCGTCTGCCATGCCTGGCCACCCATCCTAAGCCTCCTTCTTTGATGACTCTTTTGATAGCCAGTTTGGGACGCATCCCTCCTCTTTGTTACTTCCTTGATTCAACTTCTGGGTCTTGCTCCAGCAGCTTGAGGTTACCTGCTACTTCACAGATGGGCGTGAACCCTTCACCACCTCGGCTTCATGTGGCAGCCCGAGTTCACCTCAGCCTTCTTTCACTTCCTAAAGGTACTGCTCCAGCTTTGCTCTATCACCATAAGTCACAAACTTCACAGGAACTTCGTGATAATACTTTTGTGTGCAATGTCTTTTGTGTCTGACTGTGGATTCAATGTGCCTGTATCACTGGCACCGATGAATTTTGGTATCAGCTTCCAGAACACTGCTCATTATTTATGGCAGAGCTCTTTGCTCTGTATCAGGCCTCAGAGTACATCCAGTGACACAGGCTTTTCAATTAGGTCATCTGCTCCAACACTCTGTGCCCTTTGGAGGCTCAGTGTGCTGCACACCGTCCATCCACTGGTGCTGTGGGTACAGGAAGGAAGTCACTTGCTCACTCTTGATGGAGTTACTGTGGTATTTATGAGGGTTTCTTCTCACCTCAGTCTGATGGCGAACCAATTCTGAAGACGCTGCTGCCAAGGCTGCAGTCCTCATACCTTGACCCACTAGTTATTCCACTACCTCTGATGATCTCTGTGTTGCTGTCTGTCAGCAGGCGGCATCACATTGGTATAACTACAGGTCCTTTCTTCATAGGGATAAGCTCCAGGTAATCAAGCCTCTCCCATTGGCTTGGATGACCACCTCTTGGCCCCCTCCATGTGAGGAGATCATTTTAGCTAGGTTGCATATTGGGCATTTTCTTTTTAGCCATCACCATTTGTTAAGTGGTGCTCTCCCGCCAATATGTGCTCATTTCCCTCAACCTCTTACGGTTCATCATTTCCCAGCAAACAGGTTGTGAGTCATGCTTGGGGACCTCAGTCAGTAGAGCACTTGCCCGGGAAAGGCAAAGGTCCCGAGTTCGAGTCTCGGTCTGGCACACAGTTTTAATCTGCCAGGAAGTTTCATATCAGTGCGCACTCTGCTGAAGAGTGAAAATCTCATTCTGCACACATTTTTCTAACTGTCTAAACCATGAATGCTAGGCAGATGTGCAGTCAGAACCAATTGCAAATAATGTGTAATATCTGTTCTTCTACATACATGCCACAATCTGAAATGTTTCACTAAGAAATTAGTGATGTCTAAGTTTTAAGAACAAAAAATACATAAACACTGAATAACTACAGGTATTAGGATTTCCAGTGTAACCATGAGACAACTGGATCAACTCTGATAACAAATCGACTACTGTATGGGAAATTACATGAACTGAAACTGCTATAATTTGAAAAAGGATGAAATAACACTCAAAAAGTGAAAATCATAATACTAAAAAGAAGGAAATGATACTACAGTAATAACTACTTTTAAATAAATGACATTCACTAAACTTAAAATTTGTCTCAAAGGGTTGCCTGTAACATAAACATTACTTAAAAAAAAATGGATAGGAAGTAATTAGGGTGACTGGGAGCTTACAAACAAAAATGTCATCAGGTGTAGATGAAGTCCCATTTCAGTCATCATGAAGACTACAGTGAAGATCGCAAAGCCTTTAGCAGACATTGCAATGCCACCCATTAGTAAAGATGTGCTTCCTCAGCAGCTAAAGGTCTCAAAAGTCAGACCACTATTTAGAAATGGCGGCACACATAAAATAAACAAAAACTGTAGCATACCACTTCTTTCTCCTTTCTCCAAAATACAAGCAAAACTAATGAAATTTAGTCACTGTTTAGCTAGACAATAGTGAAATTAGAAATTCCAGTCAGCAAGGTTTTTGTAAAAAATAAAACACTGCACTGAAATTGCAGTCTTACACTATGCCCAAGAAATATTTAAAAATTTCAAGACAAACAAAAGTGTAGTAGGCATCAGTTTAGATCTGTCTGAAGCTTTTGATTCCATCTTCTCCCTTGATTAGCAGGAATCAATTAGGTATGAGAGGAAGAGCTAAAATGTGGTTTGCCATATCTAAAGAAACAGATTTCAGGTTGTAGGTCTCACCATTGACAATCCAAATGAAACGAATGTCTGCTTCAAAAACAAAAGAAGTTCTCTTAGGAGTATCCCAGTCCATCATCTTATGACCACTACTCTTTCCCATACATGAGTATGATTTGTCGCTATAATATAATGTAATACAATCAAAATTGTAAATAAACTTTTACTGAATTCAAGGAAAACAAATTTCATAGTGTTTCGTAAAATGTTTCAAGATGGAGAAATTAATCTAGAACTAGATGATATATATGAGTTGGCAAAACTGTTACAAATGTGTATGTGTATAGATAAAGCTATGAACTGGAAATGTCATGTCAGATTCCTTACACACCGTTAGCTCAGCCAGCTTTGGGCTTAAGATTTACCACAGCTGTTCGTGCTTTAAAAGATATGAGAATGGCATGATTTGGATATTTTTGTTCCATTGCCTCATGTGGAATGACATTGTGGAACAGCTCAAAATCAAATGAAAAAAAAAAGTTAGAAATACAGGCTATTCAAATAATTACCCACAGCCCTAAACAAGCTCGCACAGACCTCTTTTTCCGTGAATTAGCAATACTTAACCTGCCAAAGCTTTAGATTTGCTTTAATTAAGAGTACACATTTAAATATATAAACAATCTCCACACAAATGCTTACTGCCCAACTATAACACTAGGAAAAGGAATGATCTCTACATAAAACAAATAAACAGAGCATGAACTTCGAAGCATGTAAGCTATATGGGTATTAAGCTCTACAATGTATTGCCTCAGTACATTAAAATGTTACTTGTCAGTACATAAATACATAAACGATAACAAAAATGATGTTATAAACTAATCTGTGACAAAGGTAGTGCAGTTGTGTTATAAATCATGTGAGAAGGTTCTACTTTTGTGTTTCAGTTCATGCTATACTTTTATATTACTTCACTGTCTACATTACTATTTATTCTTATGTAGTTATTACTAAAAAACAAATTCTTTTACGTCTTTCACATGAAATTAAATTTTAAATGTACTTTTATGTTCCAGGAAAATTAATTCTGTACACTCAACATTTTTAATTTCTATATAAGACAAGTCCACTATAAGCAGGAAATCAGGGTGTGATTCTTGCCATTGGTAAAAATTTTCATTCACTGCTTCAATGTAGATACATAATATTATATCTGTATGATACCAGTAAGGTCCTATCCCCATGAACCATGGACCTTGCCGTTGGTGTGGAGGCTTGCGTGCCTCAGCGATACAGATGGGCGTACCGTAAGTGCAACCTCAATGGAGGGTTATCTATTGAGAGGCCAGACAAACATGTAGTTCCTGAAGAGGGGCAGCAGCCTTTTCAGTAGTTGCAGGGTCAACAGTCTGGATGATTGACTGATCTGGCCTTGTAACATAAAACCAAAATGGCCTTGCTGTGCTGGTACTGCGAACAGCTGAAAGCAAGGGGAAACTACAGCCATAATTATTTCCCAAGGGCGTGCAGCTTTACTGTGTGGATAAATGATGATGGCGTCCTCTTGGGTAAAATATTTTGAAGGTAAAATAGTCCCCAATCGGATCTCCGGGTGGGGATTAGTCAAGAGGACGACATTATCAGGAGAAAGACAACTGGCGTTCTACGGATCGGAGTGTGGAATGTCAGAGCTCTTAATCAGGCAGGTCGGTTAGAAAATTTAGAAAGGCAAATGGGTAGGTTAAAGTTAGGTATAGTGGGAATTAGTGAAGTTCAGTGGCAGGAGAAACAAGACTTTTGGTCAGGTGAGTACCAGGTTGTAAATACAAAATTAAATACGGGTAATGCAGGAGTTGTTGTTGTCTTCAGTCCTGAGACTGGTTTGATGTAGCTCTCCGTGCTACTCTATCCTGTGCAAGCTTCTTCATCTCCCAGTACCTACTGCAATCTACATCCTTCTGAATCTGCTTAGTGTATTCATATCTTGGTCTCCCTCTACGATTTTTCCCTGCACGCTGCCCTCCAGTACTAAATTGGTGATCTATTCTCTTCTTGTCTAAACTATTTATCGTCCATGTTTCACTTCCATACATGGCTACACTCCATACAAATACTTTCAGAAACGACTTCCTGACACTTAAATCTATACTCGATGTTAACAAATTTCCTTTCATTAGAAATGCTTTCCTTGCCATTACCAGTCTACATTTTATATCCTCTCTACTTCGACCATCATCAGTTATTTTGCTCCCCAAATAGCAAAACTCCTTTACTACTTAAAGTCTATCATTTCCTAATATAATTCCCTCAACATCACCCGAGTTAATTTGACTACATTCCATTATCCTCATTTTGCTTTTGTTGATGTTCATCTTATACCCTCCTTTCAAGACACTCCATTCCATTCAACTGCTCTTCCAAGTCCTTTGCTGTCTCTGACACAATTACAATGTCATTGGCAAATCTCAAAGTTTTTATTTCTTCTCCATGGGTTTTAATACCTACTCCAAACTTTTCTTTTGTTTCCTTTACTGCTTGCTTAATATACAGATTGAATAACATCGGGGAGAGGCTACAATCCTGTCTCACTCCCTTCCCAACCACTGCTTCCCTTTCATGCCCCTTGACTCTTATAACTGCCATCTGATTTCTGTACAAATTGTAAATAGCCTTTTGCTCACTGTATTTTACCTCTGCCACCTTTAGAATTTGAAAGAGAATATTCCAGTCATCATTGTCAAAATCTTTCTCTAAGTCTACAAATGCTAGAAACATAGGTTTGCCTTTCCTTACTCTTTCTTCTAAGATAAGTCGTAGGGTCTGTATTGCCTCATGTGTTCCAACATTTCTACGGAAGCCAAACTGATCTTCCCCGTGGTCGGCGTCTACCAGTTTTTCCATTCGTCTGTGAAGAATTCGCGTTAGTATTTTGCAGCTGTGACTTACGAAACTGATAGTTCAGTAATTTTCACATCTGTCACCACTTGCCTCCTTTGGGATTGGAATTATTATATTCTTTTTGAAGTCTGAGGGAATTTCGCCATCTCATATATCTTGCTCACCAGGTGGTAGAGGTTTGTCAGGACTGGCTCTCCCAAGGCTATCAGTAATTCTAATGGAATGTTGTCTACTCCCAGGGCCATGCTTCGACTTAGGTCTTTCAGTGCTCCGTCAAACTCTTCACACAGTATCATATCTCCCATTTCATCTTCATCTACATCCTCTTCCATTTCTGTAACACTGTCCTCAAGTACATCACCCTTGTATAGACCCTCTATATACTCCTTCCACCTTTCTGCTGTCCCTTCTTTGCTTAGAACTGGGTTTCCATCTGAGCTCTTGATATTCATGCAAGTGGTTCTCTTTCCTCCAAATGTCTCTCTAATTTTCCTGTATGCAGTATCTGTCTTACCCCTCATGAGATAAGCCCCTACATCCTGACATTTGTCCTCTAGCCATCCCTGCTTAGCCATTTTGCACTTCCTGTCGATATAATTTTTGAGACGTTTGTATTCCTTTTTGCCTGGTTCAGGTACTACATTTTTATATTTTCTCCTTTCATCAATTAAATTCAATATCTCTTCTGTTACCCAAGGAATTCTACCAGCCCTCGTCTTCTTACCTATTTGATCATCTGCTGCCTTCACTACTTCATCCCTCAAAGCTACCCATTCTTCTTCTAGTGTATTTATTTGCCACATTCCTGTCAATTGTTCCCTTACGCTCTCCCTGAAACTCTGTACAACCTCTGGTTTAATTAGTTCATACAGGTCCCACCTCCTTAAATTCCCACCTTTTTGCAGTTTCTTCAGTGTTAATCTACAGGGATGCAGGAGTAGATAAATAATAAAATAAGGGTGCGGGTAAGCTACTACAAACGGCATAGTGAACGCATTATTGTGGCCAAGGTAGACACAAAACCCATGCCTACTACAGTACTAGCTCTGCAGATGATGAAGAAATTGATTAAATGTATGATGAGATAAAAAATTCTTCAGGTAGTGAAGGGAAATGAAAATTTCATAGTTATGGGTGACTGGAATTACAGAGTAGGAAAAGGGAGAGAAGGAAACATAGTGGGTGAATATGGATTGGGGAAGAGAAATGGAAGAGGAAGCCATCTGGTAGAATTTTGCACAGAGCATACCTTAATCATAGATAACACTTGGTTCAAGAATCGTAAAAGGAGGTTGTATACTTGGAAGAGTCCTGAAGATACTAGAAGGTATCAGATAGATTATATAATGGTAAGACAAAGATTTAGGAACCAGGTTTTAAATTGTAAGAAATTTCCAGGGACAGATGTGGACTCTGATCACAATCTATTGGTTATGAACTGTAGATTAAAACTGAAGAAACTGCAAAAAAGGTGGGAAGTTAAGGAGATGGGACCTGGATAAACTGAAAGAACCAGAGATTGTACAGAGTTTCAGGGAGAGCATAAGGAAACAACTGACAGGAATGGGGGAAAGAAATACAGTAGAAGAAGAATGGGTAGCTCTAAGGGATGAAGTAGTGAAGGCAGCAGAGGATCAAGTAGGTAAAACGATGAGAGCTAGTAGAAATCATTGGGTAACAGAAGAAATATTGAATTTAAATGGTGAAAGGAGAAAATATAAAAATGCAGTTAATAAGCAGGCAAAAAGGAATACAAACGTCTCAAAAATGAGATCGACAGGAAGTGCAAAATGGCTAAGCAGGCATGGCTAGAGGACAAATGTAAGGATGAAGAGGCTTATCTCACTAGGGGTAAGATAGATACCGCCTACAGGAAAATTAAAAGGGACTTTTGGAGAAAAGAGAACCACTTGCATGAATATCAAGAGCTCAGATGGAAACCCAGTTCTCAGCAAAGAAGGGAAAGCAGAAAGGTGAAAGGAGTATATAGAGGGTCTATACAAGGGCGATGTACTTGAGGACAATATTATGGAAATGGAAAAGGAGGTAGATGAAGATGAAATAGGAGATATGATACTGCATGAAGAGTTTGATAGAGCACTGAAAGACCTAAGTCGAAACAAGGCCCCGGGAGTATACAACATTCCATTAGAATTACTGATAGCCTTGGGAGAGCCAGACGTGACAAAACTCCACCATCTTGTGACCAAGATGTATGAGACAGGCGAAATACCCTCAGACTTCAAGAAGAATACAATGTTTCCAATCCCAAAGAAAGCAGGTGTTGAGAGATATGAAAATTAGTGAACTACCAGTTTAATAAGCCATGGCTGCAAATTGCTAACGCTAATTCTTTACAAACGAATGGAAAAACCAGTAGAAACAGAGTTCAGGGAAGATCAGTTTGGATCCCGCAGAAATGTTGGAACACATGAGGCAATACTGATGCTACAACTTATCTTAGAAAATAGATGAAGGAAAGGCAAACCTACATTCCTAGCGTACAGAAATCAGATGGCAGTTATAAGAGTCGAGGGGGCATGAATGGGAAGCAGTGGTTGGGAAGGGAGTCAGACAGGGTTGTAGCCTGTCCCCAATGTTATTCAATCTGTATATTGAGCAAACAGTAAAGCAAACAAATGAAAAATTTGGAGTAGGTATTAAAATCCATGGAGAAGAAATAAAGACTTTGAGGTTCACCGATGACGTTGTAATTCTGTCAGAGACAGCAAAGGACTTGGAAGAGCAGTTGAATGGAATGGTCATTGTCTTGAATGGAGGATAGAAGATGAACATCAATAAAAGTAAAATGAGGATAATGGAATGTAGTCGAATTAAGTTGGGTGATTCTGAGGGAAATAGATTAGGAAATGAGACGCTTAAAGTAGTAAAAGAGTTTTGCTATTTGGGGAGCAAAATAACTGATGATGGTCAAAGTAGAGAGGATATAAAATGTAGACTGGCAATGGCAAGGAAAGCGCTTCTGAAGAAGAGAAATTTGTTAACATAGAGTATAGATGTCAGAAAGTCATTTCTGACAGTATTTGTATGGAGTGTAGCTATGTATGGATGTGAAACATGGACGATAAATAGTTTGGACAAGATGAGATTAGAAGCTTTAGAAATGTGATGCTACAGAAGAATGCTGAAGATTAGATGGGTAGATCACATAACTAATGATGAGGTATTGAATAGAATTGGAGAGAAGAGGAGTTTGTGGCAGAATTTGACATGAAGAAGGGACCGGTTGGTAGGACATGTTCTGAGGCATCAAGGTATCACAAATTTGGCTTTGGAGGGCAGCATGGAGGGTAGAAATTGGCGAGGGAGACCAAGAGATGAATACACTAAGCAGATTCAGAAGGATGTAGGTTGCAGTAAGTTCTGGGTGATGCAGAAGCTTGCACAGGATAGAGTAGCATGGAGAGCTGCATCAAACCAGTCTCAGGACTAAAGACAACAACAGCAACAACAACAACAACAACAACAACAACAACAACCAGTAACGCCTCTGAAATTGTCATTTCAAGTCCTATATCATTTTTATGATGACAGGGATACTAAATAAATCAATAAAAATAAACCAATATGGGTGAGGGGAGAGAAGAGTGCTGTCTGGTGTAATGTGGAGGGGCTAGATCATATTACGATAATTCTGCCATCAAGCACAGGGTCATGTGGATGTGTGGCATTTTTTCCTGCACAACATTTATATGTAAAGACACGCAAAACCAAATATACACACAAATATGTAAAAATTTGTGCAAATGGACAAAAATGCATAGAAAACATACAAAAAATTAGAAATGAAAGTGTTGGATGAGGCATAGCCGTGTGAGGGAAAGAGTAGGGGATGGAGGATTGGTTAGGTCAGTGTTCACAAGGCTGTGTAAATTGGTAGGTTTGGAAAATAAAACACAAAAATCCCTGAAGGTGAAAGGGGGGGGGGGATTGGATTAATGAAAGTAATTATAATTATTGGTGGGAAGAATGTGTGGCCTCAGATGCTTCACTGGCAATCTGCCCATCATACAGCTGGGTCTTGAACTCGGGTGAGGTCGTCGATGCACAGTGGTTCTGATGTCTGAGCATGTGCAGTTTGGAAGGTGATGAATAAACACAAGAGAAAAAGGGAAAGAATGGACACTGGGAAGAGTAATGCTATAGAGAACTGTAACAAAGAAAAACATCATGGGGTCATGGAATGGAAGAGAAACCATTTGGCACATAATCATACAAGGAAAATCCATGTTGAAATATTGACAATAAAAAGAAAAGAATAGATTTCTGACATGAAGATAACATATTTAGTTGCAGACAGGCACTATTGAAGGACTGTTACCCATTTAACTTTTGGCCAAACCCTTCTTCAGAAATGGAAACGCACACATTCATGCTCGTGTTCATGTGCACATTATGATAGACTGAAGTTGCTAGTAATTAGTGCATCTGTAAAGATACATGTGAGGTATATGACTTCCACTGTAGTACTTTTGCAAAAGAACTTGCAGAGAATCTGGGAAAATTCTGGTCCTATGTAATATTGTGACCAGTCTGATGTGGCAATAGAAGACAGCAAAAGGAATGCTGAAGTTTCAAATTTTGTTTGAGGAATCACTCAAAGAGGAGAGACATATACACACACACAGTTGTTTGACTGTTGCACAGACTCCAGTGTAGAGAACATTTACATGTTTCCCTGGTGTACAGAAGCAACTGAAAGGGTTGAAAACAAAATAGTTAGTAGGTCTGAATGGAATCCCTTTCCAGTTTTACATTGGCCTCTTGCTTGACTTGCATTTGTCACAAATCTCTTCTCTAGCACAGTCCTACACAACTGAACATAAATATAGGTGACATCTGTGTCTAAGAATTGTAAGAGAATGGACCATCAAACTTACAGACCAGCATCTTTGTCATAAGTTTCATGTGAAATTCTTGAACTTACTGTGTGTTCAAACATTGTAAGTTTCCTTGAGATGAAACAGCTTGTGCCTGGATAGCAGCATGGATTTAGAAAGTGAAACACAGGTTGTCCTTTCTTCACATGATATCCATAAATGTGGATGAAGTGAGTGAAACAGGCAGTTTCCATATTCGTACGTGTCCAGAAAGCATTTGATATTGTGCCGCACTGCAGAGTGGTAATGAAAGCTGGAGCATATGTATTAGGTTCCCAGATATGTGAGTAGCTCAAAGACTCTTAAGTAATAGAACCAAGTACATTGTCCTCAACAATATGTGTTCTTTAGACAAGGGTAAAGAGTATTGTCAGGGGTGCTTCACAAAAATATGATTGGACTGCTATTATCTATCTAGCTAGCTAGCTAAGGATGAAATTTCTAGTTAGTGTGATGAATGGCAGCTGGCTCTAAATGTAGAAAATTAAGTTAAAGCAGATGAAGAGAAGAAATGCCCTGTAGTGTTCAAATACGGTAGTAGTGTTGTGTTTCACACAGTTATGTCAATTAAATATCTAGGTTTAACATTGCAAAGCAATGTATATGTTAGTAGGGAAGGCAAATGGTAGACTTCTGTTGTGTTGGCAGAAGATCCAACATCGTGTTACTAGAGGAGGCTGAAATGCACACGTTTTAGCTCACGCGGGCTGGCGTGAGGAGGGAAGAACTATGCTGACATGTGGTCTGGAACATGACAAGGAATGAGAATTCAGAAAGCGGACGTAATTAGTTTCGTACTTAACTTTAATCCATTAATGATGAACGTTGGTCTTGACAGTACAAGAGTCACAATATTATCTGTTCAGAAGACATAGTAACTGAATATGGTGCCTTGCTAGGTCATAGCAAATGACGTAGCTGAAGGCTATGCTAAAATGTCATCTCTGCAAATGAGCGTGTCTGTAGTCAGTGAACCATCGCTAGCAAAGTCGGCTGTACAACTGGGGCGAGTGCTAGTGAGTCTCTCTAGACCTGCCGTGTGGTGGCACTCAGTCTGCAATCACTGATAGTGGCGACACACGGGTCCGACGTATACTAACGGAACATAACCGATTTAAAGGCTACCACCTAGCAAGTGTGGTGTCTGATGGTGGCACCACAACTTCCATTCATTGGGATAATTTTGTGGAAGTGTAAATCATCTGTAAAAGAGACTTCTTGGGGGTGTTCAAAAAGTCTTCCCCACAGTGCCTTATGATTGTTAACCATGCGTGCCTTATGTCTTGGTGAATATACTGAAATGAAACTTGGTGAAATATAAGTTACTAATTTATTGAATATTCATTATTTTTTACTTTCAACGTTTAATGTGAAAATTTGTAAGTGTCCCCCACTTGAAGGGAAGTAACCCAGGCAGGTGAACAATCAAATGGCATGTGCAGCTAACAATCACACGGCACTGCGGACAGACTTTTTGAATACCCCGTAGAACAGTACTGTGATCCATTTTTGAGTACTGATTAAGTGTTTGGGATCCCCATCAAGTCAGATTAAAGGACAATCTGAAGCATTTGTTACCTGGCAGTTCAGTCAACACACAAGTAATACAAAGATCGTTCATGAACACAAATTGGAATACCTGGAGGGAAGACAATTTTTATTTCATAAAACACTATGAAGAAAGTGTAGAAGCAGAGTTTGAATCTGACTGCAGAACAATTCTGCTGCTGTCAACATAAATATCATTTAAGGACCACAAAGATAGAAATGAGCCCTTGTATGAAGGTATATAGATCATTGCTTTCCCCTCACTCTATTTGCATGGGGCCTACAAAATAATAAACTGGCTGTGGTAGAAGGTACCCCCTGCCACACACTGTTTGTTGGCTTCAGGAGCATGGATGTAGACATAGACTTTAATGACAGTGAACTATGGGTTAAAGCTAACCAGTTTTATTTTTTTTCAGAGTTGTATCAACAGGACTTCTGGTAGTGAATGAAATTAACTTTAATAATCAATACAGGTTTCTGGGTCAGTTACGAGCATAGTTCATTTTCAACATAGGAAGCAGTATATTACCTGCTGTCGTCTTAAAAGATGCCTTAAGAGGACTGCCACTCCCTTCATCTTACAGATCTATTTATGTAAATGAATTGGTAAAGAATCTACTCAGAAAGTGGCAGAAGGGGAACACGAACACAGAAAGATTTAACTTTTACAAGCTTCCGGAGGCAGTGGCTGCTTCTTCTGGCAGAACAATTTAAGGGGAAGGAAGAGGGGTGAAGGAAAAGGGCTGGAGAGGTTTGCAGAAAGGGATACAGTTCAGATAAGTCACCCAGAGCCCCAGGTCAGGGGACACTTAACGGACAGGATGAGAAGGAAAGAAAGACTGTTGACTGTGCTGGATGAGATTTGAAAACTTGAGAGCTTGAAGGTGGAAGATAGGGTAAAATACAAGACAGAGCTTACTACTAAAAGAGCATGCACAATTTAATAAGTGTGGAAAGCTCAGTACACTGTATACGACAAAGGTGGGAAGGGGGACAGTAATAAATAACAATAGACAGCTCAGAAAAAGCAAGATGTAGAAAACTAAACAGGGTGAAGAAAGTAGTAGTTACTGTGTAGAAATGCTGAGACAGAAGGAATTAATGCACATAAATGCCATGAGGGTGGCAAGAAACAAGGACATGTTGTAGTACTCGTTCCCACCTGCAGAGTTCTGAGAAACTGATGTCTGGGGGAGAATCCAGTTGATGTGTGTGGTTAAAGAGGCATCAAGATCAGACTGTCAAGTTGTACGTCTTGCTCTGCAACATGATATTGTGTTTTGCCTGTATACATCCTCTGGCTATGCCCATTCACCCTAACTGATAATATGGTGGTAGTCGTGCCAATGTAAAAGGCCAAAGGGTGTTCAAGTAAGAGCCGGTATATAACATGTATTGTTTCACATATGGCTCTCCCTTTGATAGTACATGTTTTGCCAGTTACAGGGCTGGAATAGATGATGAAAGAATAGTGCATAGTGCAGGGACGGTCACTGGGATAGGAACCATAGAGCAGGCAGATGGGTGCAGAATGAGCATAGAGTCTGATAAGGATATTGTGGAGATCAGGAGTGTAATGAAAAGCTGTTCTAAGTGTGGTGGGCAAAATCTAAGACTGAATGGATCTTACTTCAGCCCATGTTCAGTATTTTTACACTGGCACTCAGTTATGTCAGGATGAATGGTCATAGACAGAGGGTGGATGTGGGCAACACACAATATCCTGTTGCAGAGCATGCTGTACAACTTGTCATGAGCTCAGTGCCAATTTCACCACACACTCTGCCTTGATTCTTCTCCCAGGCACCAGTTTCTCAGAACTCTGCAGGTGGGAACTAGTACACATGTCCTTGGTTCTTGCCACAAACATGGTGTTAATTCCTTGTGTCTCAGCATTTATCACTCCATTTTAGTTTTCTGCCTCTCTCATTTTCTGACCTGTCTATTTCTTGCTGACCTCCCTCCCACCTTCATTACATACACAACTGGCCATTAAAATTGCTACAACTAGAAATGCAGTTGACAAACGGGTATTCATTGGGCAAATATAATATACTATAACTGACATGTGATAACATTTTCACGCATTTTGGGTGCATAGATCCTGAGAAACCAGTACCCAGAACCAACCAACTCTGGCCATAATAATGACCTTGATTCATCTGGGCATTGAGTCAAACAGAGCTTGGATGGTGTGTACAGGTTCAGCTGCCCATGCAACATTGACACGATACCACAGTTCATCAAGAGTAGTGACTGGCATATTGTGACAAGCCAGCTGCTAGGCCACCATTGAGCAGATGTTTTCAGTTGGTGAGAGATCTGGAGAATGTGCTGGCCAGGGCAGCAGTCGAACATTTTCTGTATCCAGAATGGCCCGTACAGGACCTGCAACATGCAGTCGTGTATTATCCTGCTGAAATGTAGGGTTTTGCAGGGATCGAATGAAGGATAGAGCCACGGGTCGTAACACATCTGAAATGTAATGTCAACTGTTCAAAGTGCTGTCAGTATGAACAAGAGGTGACCAAGACATGTAACCAATGGCACCCCATACCATCACGCTGGGTTATACACCAGTGGGGCGATGACAAACACACGCTTCCAATGTGCGTTCTCTGCGATGTTGCCAAACATGGATGTGACCATCATGATGCTGTAAACAGAACCTGGATTCATCCGAAAAAATGATGTTTTGCAATTCGTGCACCCAGGTTCATTGTTGAGTACACCATCGCAGGCGCTCCTCTCTGTGACGCAGCATCAAGGGTAACCGCAGCCATGGTCTCCGAGCTGATAGTCCATGCTGCTGCAAACGTCATCGAACTGTTTGTGCAGATGGTTGTTGTCCTGCAAACATCCCCATTTGCTGACTCAGGGATTGAGACGTGGCTGCATGATCCGTTACAGCCATGTGGATAAGATGCCTGTCATATCAATTGCTAGTAATACGAGGCCATTGGGATTCAGCACGGCATTCCATATTACCCTCCTGGACCCATGGATTCCATATTCTGCTAACAGTCATTGGATCTCGATCAACATGAGCAGCAATGTCGTGATACGATAAACCGCAATCATGACAGGCTACAATCTGACCATTATCAAAGTCAGAAACTTGATGGTACACATTTCTCCTCCTTACATGAGGCATCATGACATCGTTTCACCAGGCAATGCCAGTCAACTGCTGTTTATGTATGGGAAATTAGTTGGAAACTTTCCTCATGTCAGCACGTTGTAGGTGTTGCCACTGGTGCCAACCTTGTTTGAATTCTATGAAAAGCTAATAATTTGCATGTGACAGCATTTCTTCCTGTCAGTTAAATTTTGCATCTGTAGCAAATCATCTTCGTGGTGTAGTAATTTTAATGCCCAGTCATATACAATGCACTTAGCTTTTCACTCTTATTAAATCATGCACAATATTTTAGTAATAATGTATGTTTCGCATATTGCCCTTTTTTCCACCTTGAAGCTCTTAGGTTTCCAAATCTCATCTGGTTCAGTCACTAAAAATCAGTCATTTGTTCTCATCCCATCCATTAAGTTTCCCCTGGCCCAGGGTTCTGGGTGACCTTCTGGAACTGAACCTCTTTCCCTAAACCACTCCAGTTAATTTCCCTTAATCCTTATTCCTTCCCCTTCAAATATTCTGCCAGGAGGAGGAGCCACTGGCTCCAGAAGCTTGTAAAAGTTAAACCCTTTTGTGTACTTGCACCATTTCCACCACTTTGTGAGTAGATATTTTATTTATCCATTTACATTATATTGTCAATAATTGATTATTTTCATTTATATAGATAAATTTGTGTGTAAATCACCACAGTTCATATACATTGAAATTATCGTCACAGGTCCGATTCACTTCTCCAAATTATTTACTGGCCCAAGGCAGAAACATGCAGATTTACTGCTCATCACTCATGGCAATAAGCAGCATTAGTCTGGGATAAAGTACATTTCTTGGGCTATTTCATCCCAATTAAGTAAACACCATGGTGGGCAACATTTGTTGTAGATGCTTGAATAAATTTTACGTGTAAATATGTGATTCACATGGCAAACTGTGGCATGCAATTAGAAGTGAATGCATAAAATTGACAGTCCATATAATTATATTAACCCTTTTTTTTATAAAAAAAAAAAGTTGCTTTTCCACTAGTCAGTATAGTTTTTAGTATTTGCCGACAGCTGACCCACAATAATTCTGGACGCTTGATAAATATGTTACTTGTAACCCACATTACATTACACCCTCGTGATGACAATTCTACTCTCGCTCCACACTTGGCACACTAGTGGGTAACAAGGATGTCACTGTGTATGATGTATTCAAGTATCTAATTTAACCCAGAGTAATCCTGTTTAACACCACGAGTGACAAGCAGTAATTCTGCATGTTTCTGCCTTGGATCAGCAAATAATTTGCAGAAGTGAATAGGACCTACAATTTAATGTGCAGTTATTTTATCACTCATGTTCTATGCAAAATAAATAAATCTATATACATTAAAAAACAAAGATGCTGTGACTTACCACGCACACACACACACACACACACACACACACACACACACACACACACACACACACACACACACACACACACACACACACAAATTTCAGGCAACCCACAGTTGCTTCATCAGGAAAGAGGGAAGGAGAGGGAAAGACGAAAGGATGTTGGTTTTAAGGGAGAGGGTAAGGAGTCATTCCAACCCGGGAGCGGAAAGACTTACCTTAGGGGGGAAAAAGGTACAGGTATACACGCACAGGCACAGGCACAGGCACAGGCACATATACAGTCACAGGTACACGTATGTAAAGGCAAAGAGTTTGGGCAGAGATGTCAGTCGAGGCGGAAGTACAAAGGCAAAGATGTTGCTGAGTGACAGGTGACGTACGAGGGGTGGCAATTTGAGATTAGCAGAGGTTGAGGCCTGGTTGGTAACGGGAAGAGAGTATATATTGAAAGGCAAGTTCCCATCTCCAGAGTTCTGACAGGTTGGTGTCTGTGGGAAGTATCCAGATAACCCGTACGGTGTAACACTGTGCGAAGATGTGCTGGCCGTGCAACAAGGCATGTTTAGCCACAGGTTGATCCTCATTTCCAACAAACACTGTCTGCCTGTGTCCTATGTGGGAATGACCAGCAACAAACTGTCCATTCGCATGAACGAAACCTCCACAGTGAAGGCAGGTCAGTTGGTAAATCACGTGGGTGCTTTCACACATGGCTCTGCCTTAGATCGTGTACACCTTCCGGGTTACAGGACTGGTTTAGGGGGGGGTGGGAGGGTGCATGGGACAGGTTTTACACTGGGGGGCGGTTACAAGGGTAGGAGCCAGAGGGTAGGGAAGGTGGTTTGGGGATTTCATAGGGATGAAGCAAGAGGTTATGAATATATAATATGTATGTATGTATATGTATGTATGTATGTATGTACGTATGTATGTGTGTGTGTCAGTGTTTTTAAACACTGAAACATTGTTTGTGTGATATTTCTCATGGCAGTTTGCATGTTCCTTGAAATTATTCTTGCGTGATATAAGAGACTCTATTCAGGAAAATTTATATTCATTTTGAACGTTAATAACGGCATGTTTCAATGCAACACCTCTCAGGAGTTTGCTATGTGGAGATCCTCTACTACGAAGGTTGGAGACGTATGTGAACATGTGAAACTGCAGCATTTAATTTAATATTTCAGTTGACTCTCTCACCTCAAACTCTGTTAACCTCGATTGTAAACAGTTATAAATAAATTTCTTGTACCAACAAGTGAATGAAGTGGTTTGAAATATTAAATGTATGACAGAAATGTTAAATGTATGACAGTTAAGTCACTAGCAGCAGACATTCTTGTAATTGCAAACTTGCTGCCCAGCATTACTTTAAATTTAATGGAGGGCTATTGAGGATTCCCTCATTCACACATTACGAAACATACATTTACAAATATAAGAGTATCACACTAACTGGCCTTATTCTCAATTTGGGCTTATGTTATTCTCTGAGCACACCCAGGTCACTGAATATTTTAATTGGGAGGCAGGCAATCCATTATTGAAATGCTACTGTTGTTACACCTTTCAACAACAGAACTGATTAAATGTGACACACAGAGAGAGAGAGAGAGAGAGAGAGAGAGAGAGAGAGAGAGAGAGAGAGAGAGAGAGAGAGAGAGAGAGAGAGAGAGTGGGGGGGGGGGGGGGTGAGTAATAGGAGTAAGTTCTTTCTCTACCCTATTGAAGATTTGGAATATCTCTATATTTCCTTCTCAAATAAGCATGAAATCATCATGTGTGGTCATCTCCCCAAAATCGTCATCTGCGTCAAACTGTCAGCCAAAAACCTGCTCAGCTTTACACAGTTGTAGTCATTCTAAATCAGTATCAGACTACTACTTATACAGCTGCATACAGTTTTAGAGTCCTGCTGAATCAACATTTGCACGCGGGGGATGCAACTACTCTGTAATTTCTATAACAAAAAGCAATATACCCCCAGGGGGTTCACAACTCTTTTGTGGATACGTGCGTGGCGAGCACGGGCCCCGAGCCATTGCAGCCTTCTTTCTCTCCAGGGCTGCATTTCCTTTCCCTTCCCCTCATTTCCCCTCCTTGCTCCTTTCCCCTCACCCTCTCCTCTACCTCTCTTGGTGTCCTTGCTTATGTTGTCCCCGCTATCCTCCTGGTTCTGTTGATTTTCCAATTCGGCTTTGTTGCATAATCATCTCCTCCTTTTGGCATTCCTTGGTCCCCCTCTGGGGTTTGACCTACATTCCAAAATTTCTCCTCCGTAGTGTGAGCCATTTGGGGAAGAGCACCTTACCTAGTGTCTCCGATGTGCGCCCTCCTAGTACATTCCACCTTTTCTTTCACGTCGTTGTCTGATACTAGGGTGCATAGCCAGCACGGTAGCCAGCCCGTGTGGTGGGGTCGCTATGTACCCTTTTGGTTTGGAACTGAATCCTCAAGTGCTGCTTCTCTTGCCCCTTCGGCCTTCCCTTCCATGGCTACCCCCTGGAAGAGGGTCAGGACTGTCGTCTAGGGGCAAAACCTTTCCCCCGTTATCTAGTTTGCACCAGGACTGATGGAGATACTTTCACCAGTGTCAAACCTTTATTCATTGTGGAACACATTGAAGACAAGTTTGGTGAAGTGGACTCCCTGAGCAAGATGCGGTCGGGTTTGTTGCTGACAAAAACTGCTTCAGCTGCCCAATCTGCGGCCCTTCGTGCCTGTACCCATCTTGGCACAATTCCTGTGTCCATTACCCCTCACCAGTCTCTAAATATAGTACAAGGTGTGATTTTTCACAGGGACCTCATCCTTCAAACTGATGAGGAACTTCGGGACAATCTCGGACGGCGGGGTGTTCACTTTGTTCGGCGTGTTCAGAAGGGTCCTAAAGACAATCGTATTGATACTGGTGCCTTTATCCTGGCCTTTGAAGGGGATACCCTCCCTGAGAAAGTTAAGATTATGGTCAATCGCTGTGATGTGAAGCCGTACATCCCACCTCCTATGAGGTGTTTTAAGTGCTTGCGTTTTGGCCACATGTCTTTTCGCTGTTCCCAGGACCCTCTCTGTGGTGACTGTGGACGTCCACTCCATGAGGGGAGTCCCTGTGTTCCCCCTCCTGTATGTGTAAATTGTCATGGTAGTCATTCTCCACGTTCACCAGATTGCCCAGTATATAAGAAAGAAAAAAGGTACAGGAGTAAAAGTCCCTCGATCGTTTAACCTACACAGAGGCCCGTAAGAAATATGTATGACTGCACCCTGTGTCCATGACATCTAGTTACGCCTTGGTTACATCTTCACCCCTTCCTCCCCCTTCCTTACCCCCATCCCGGACCCCCCTCCTCCTCCCCTCCCCTGCGGCTCCCACACCTTCTCCTATGGGCGCTGCTCCCCCTCCCCAGCCAGAGAAGTGTCCCACTCCTTCGGCGTCTGCCGGTAAAGGGCGCCTCTCCCGGGATGCCCCTTCCCAGCACCTTCCAGGCCAAAGGTCTGCTGCCACGTGACGACCGCGAGAGCCGCGGCCTGTCGGCCCCCAGGTCGCCCGGTCTCTTTCTGTTCCCGATCTTGCTGCACACAGCCCTCCTCGATCTCAGCCTGAAAAGAAGAAGAAACATAAGTCCCGGGACAAAGAGCCTCTGGTGTCACCGGAGGTCCCTTCCCCGACTTCACAACCGGATTCTGACCTGTTGTTCATGGATGTCGCCCCCTCCTTGTCGGTGATGGGTGGGGACCCGGCGGTATGACTGGATTTAGCGTGTTCAGCCCCCATTTAAACCATCGTTCTGTGGTTCTCCAATGGAATTGTAATGGATACTATCGTCACCTTCCGGAAGTGAAATCCCTTCTTTCGTCCTACTCTGCAGCTTGTGTGGTTCTCCAGGAATCTCATTTTACTGATGGTCACTCACCGCCCCTCCGTGGGTTCCATGTTTTCTGTCGAAATTGGGTCGGACCCTTGCGGGCTTCTGGTGGCGTTTGTACATTGGTCCGTACAGACATTGCTAGCATGTGGATTCCTCTCCAAATTACATTGGAAGCGGTTGCTGTTAGGGTCCACTTAGACTCTGCAGTCACAGTTTGCAATCTTTATCTCTCTCCTGACAGGACTCTTACACCTGCTGCCTTAACCGCCCTTCTTCAGCAACTTCCTCTGCCCTTCCTCCTCCTTTGAGATTTTAATGCTCATCATCCTTTGTGGGGCAGTGCCTTTCCATCTAGACAAGGTCTTCTTATAGACCAATTTATTGCAGACCACGACCTGTGCCTTCTTAATGATGGCTCCCCTACTCATTTCAGTGCCGGTCATGGTACATTTCCTGCCATTGATCTTTCTCTTTCTTCTCCCTCTCTCCTCCCTTCATTACACTGGTCGCCACACGACGACCTTTGTGATAGTGACAATTTTCCGTTGATTATCACGCTCCCTTCCCGCTCCCGGATGGACAGGTTACCTCATTGGTCTTTCCAACGCGCCGATTGGCCTCTATACGCTGCACAGGTCATGTTTTCTCCCACTTTGTCGGGTTGTATTGATGACGTCCTACGTGACGTGTCTGACGCGATTGTTCGTGCTGCTAGCCTTGCTGTCCCGCGCTCATCTGGACCATTTCATCGCCGGCAAGTCCCGTGGTGGAGTACGGCCATTGCCATTGCCATCCGTGATCGCCGTCGAGCTTTGCAACACTTTAAAGGTAGTAAGGCTGGCTACGGATGGGTGCCTCTTAAACGCCTCCATGCTAAAGCCCGTTATTTAATCAAACAGAGTAAGCGGATATGTTGGGAACGATTCGTTTCTTCCCTTGGTTCAACTGTCCCTCTGTCACGGGTATGGGCTACACTTTGTTCTGTCCAAGGTTGCCATCAGCAGTCCACCCTCCCAGGCCTTCACCTCCCAGATGGCATTTGTACGGACCCATTAGTTCTTGCAGAACATCTTGCGACCCATTTTGCAGTGGCGTCAGCGTCAGCCTCCTATCCAGCTGCTTTCCTTCATCAAAAACAGCTGGCTGAAGCTTCCACCTTATGTTTCACCCCTTGTGAGTCAAAATCTTACAACGAACTTTTTACTGAATGGGAATTTCTTTCTGCTCTATCTTCTTCTCATGATATGGCCCCTGGCCCAGATTCCATTCATAACCAACTGCTTCAACATCCCAGTGCTCCAAAACGGCAACATCTTCTTTGGGTGTTTAACCGTATCTGGCTCCAGGGTGACTTCCCTTCTCAGTGGAGGGATAGCATTGTGGTTCCTGTCCTTAAGCCTGGTAAGAACCCCCTATCTGTTGACAGCTATCGGCCAATTAGTTTGGCCAATGTTGTTTGTAAGTTACTTGAACGGATGGTAGCCTGTCGGCTCAATTGGGTCCTCGAGTCTCGGGATCTATTGTCGCCTTACCAGTGTGGCTATCAAGAGGGACGGTCTTCAATCGATCATTTACTTCGCCTGGAATCTGCAGTTCGGCAGGCTTTTTCCCAGCGCCGCCATTTGGTTGCAGTGTTTTTTGACCTTCGCAAGGCCTATTACATGGCCTGGCGCCATCGCATCTTACTTACCCTTCATCAGTGTGGTCGTCGGGGCCCACTCCCAATTTTTATCTGCCAGTTCCTGATCCATCGGTCATTCAGAGTTCGAGTTGGTACTGCTTTTAGTTCTTCATGGACCCAGGGGATGGGCATCCCACAGGGTTCTGTCTTGAGTGTCCTTCTTTTCCTCATTGCTATCGATGGACTTGTGGCCTCTGTCGGTCCCTTGGTCGCCCCTGCCCTGTATGTGGATGATTTCTGCATTTGGGTTAATTCCTCCTCGATGGCATCTGCAGAGCAGCAGCTCCAGGTAGCTATACGGCGTGCCTCTGCATGGACCCTCTCACACGGGTTTCATTTCTCTCCTTTAAAATTGTGAGTGGTCCACTTCTGTCGCCGTACTACGATCCACCCTGATCCAGAGCTCTATCTCGCTGCACAACGATTACATGTGATCCCACAGTTTCGTTTCCTGGGTCTTCCTTTCGACAACAAGCTCACTTGGCTGCCCCATATAAGACTCCTGATGGTAGGATGTTTCCGTAAACTTAATGTCCTACGCTTCCTTGCCCACTCCTCTTGGGGTGCGGACCGTTCCCTCCTTCTCCGTCTTTATCGTGCTCTAGTTCTGTCTCGCTTGGACTATGGTTGTCAAGTTTATGGTTCAGCTGCTCCTTCCACACTGCACGTGCTGGATCCAGTCCACCATCGTGGTATCCGTTTGGCCACCGGTGCCTTCCCTACTAGCCCTGTTGATAGTCTCTGGTTGAAGCTGGGGTCCCCCCCCTTTCTGTCCGGCGGTCCCATCTTCTGGTGTCTTATGCACTCACTATCTGTTCCTCTCCCACTCATCCTTCCTATTCTATCCTGTTCCCAGACCATGGATGTTGCCCACCCGACTCCCGCCCTTGGGCGGGTTTACCGGTTGGGCTGCGCCTTGCATCTCTTTGCCGTGATTTTCAGCTTCCTTCTTTGTCCTGTCTTCCTCGCTCCCTCCCCTCCACCCCTCCTTGGTTAGTTCCTCGGCCTCAACTTCGGATGGATCTCCGCCGCGGTCCAAAAGATTCCATCCCCCCGGTGGTGCTCCGTTCTTTTTTCTGCCAAATTTTATGGGAGTTTCGGGATGCTGTTGTTTTTTACACTGATGGCTCTAAATCTGCTGATTGTGTTGGGTACGCCTTCACGTCCTCTGTTGGAACGGAAAGTCATATGCTGCCACCAACATGTGGGGTGTTTACTGCGGAATTGATGGCAATTTCCCAGGCCATTACCTTTATTAAACAGTCCCAACACAACCGTGTTTTGTTATGCACGGACTTGATGAGTGGCTTTCTTGCTACTGACCGGTGTTTTTCGCGCCATCCCTTGGTCTCTGCCATCCATGACCATCTCCCTGATATTCACCGTGCTGCCTGTTCCATTGACTTTCTTTGGGTCCCTGGCCATGTGGGTATCCCGGGTAATGAGCTCACTGATCGTTTGGCTGGGGGAGCAGTTACTTACCCCCGTTTTCTGTAGCCCCTCCTGCAGCGGATTTACGGCTTCACATCAAATCCCACTTCGCACAGTCATGGGCCAATTCTTGGGAGGCTACTCCCCTGTCTAATAAACTTCGTGCAATTAAGGTGACACCCGGCCCATGGCGTTCTTCCTTTCGCATCTCCCAAAAGGACTCTACCACACTGTGTCGTCTCCGCATTGGCCATACTCGGTTGACCCATGGTTTTCTTTTGCGTGATGAGCCACCCCCACTATGTGGTTGTGGAGCCTTCCAGTCGGTAGCCCACATTTTGGTTGAATGCCCCCCTTCTTTTGGCTCTGCGTGCTAAGTACTGGCTCCCCCACACTTTACCTTTGCTGTTGGCTGACGATTCCCAGATGGTCTCTCTGGTTCTCGGTTTCCTCCGGGAAAGTGGTTTTTATTCTCAGTTTTAAGGTTTTTAATCTCTCTCTGGTGTTGGGGCAGGGCAGTGAGTGTTTGGGTGTCTCCCACTGTAAGCAGTGTTCGGAGATTCCTGATTCACCTCTCTGACCGAAATCCTCTTTTCTTCCCCTTTTACTCTGTTTTTACCCCTTCTTTTTAAGGCTTGGTTAGTCTTTCTATTCCCATACATACTTTCTACATTATAGCAGTTGTACCTTTTAAGTCACAGGTGGTCTTGCCTATGCTGCTTCAGCATAGTATTGGGTTCGTTCTCTTGCTGACTTCCCTCATTTTGTTTTTTACCAATGACAACATGACTGCCTTTTTACTTTTTTTCCCTTTTTCCGTTTTATTGTTCTAACTACTGAGTTGTCCCATTAGCGGAATGGCGCATATTTGAAACAAGGGACTGATGACCTGCTGTTTGGTCCCTTAAACCTCAAACAACCAACCAACCAAAAAGCAATATAAAATATATGATAAACAATTGATAGTACAAGACTAGTACTATACTCACTGGCAACTCAAACTTGGAAAGTTATTAAATTTGGCTAGCTATGTACCACATACAATTGAAGACTTAACCTGTTTCTTTTTCTTCCTATCTTCCCAGTACTTAATTTTCTCTCAGGCTGCTCGTCTCTGAACGGGCCATTGTTGCCAAGCAGTTGTAGGTGCTTCAATCTGAGACCACATGACTGCTATGGTCGCAGGTTCGAATCCTTCCTCGGGCATGGATGTATGTGATGTTTTTAGGTTAGTTAGGCTTAAGTAGTTCCAAGTTCTATTGGACTGATGACCTCAGATGTTAAGTCCCATAGTGCTCACAGCCTTTTGCTCATCTCTGATCATCTGTCCACTATCTCTTTGGTTGAGTTTTTGGCTTTTGTTCAGAGGTAGCATTTTCTGTCAGTAACTTGAAGTGATTCCTATTGTGTATTATTTCTTTTGTATCACCTATGTTGTTTGCATCTTTCTTCAATACTTCTGTGCTAGAATTTTCTTCGGTTTATTAACATAATTAAAAATTCTCTTTGTAATCAATGTTTCGTCCTTTCTTTTTGAATGTCCATACTATCTTAGCCATCTCTTCCTCATTGTATCTGTGATTTTTTTCTGTACTTTTACATATATGTCCATTTCATCTTTAAATCCATATGTTTTCATTGCTTTCCTAAGGACCTAGAATATTTATTAGCATTTTCCGCTCTTTTTTTTTCCTAGTTCACTTAGTTCACCTTTCTTATTCAATGCTAGGCACTCCAATCCATATGTTATTTGTGTCATAATAACTGAGTTATTATGTGTAATCTTCACTGGGATGGCTATTGATTTTTTATTGTAGTAATTTAGTGTAAATTTGTACGCAAATTCTTCTTTCTTTACACATTGTTTATTTGTTGTGTTATCAGTATGGAAAGGATGGATGAGTGCTTATTTCCAGTCACTGGGTATGATTCCTTTTGTAGGAATGTCTTCAATTACCATGTGAATTTTCTGCAATGCAGATACACCCCCTAGTTTGCACATTTCTTCTATCATCCCATCCTCACCTGGTGCCTTGTTATTCTTCAGCAACTTAATCTTTTCTATTTCTTGTATTTTAGGTGGCTCAAATAGTGGATCTTTATGTTCTGGCTTTTGAAATTGTAATCTGCCAATAAGCTCTTCACAGTTTAATAGGGTTTAAAGTGTTCAGCTAAAAGTTGACGGTTTCCTTCATTGCTAAATCCATGTTTCCATTTTTATCTTTAAAGTGTAAACTTGGTGACTGGAATCCTGTTAAAACTTGTTTGAAAGAGTAGTGTTTCTTTTAAAGTCTGGATCCATTTCATCTTGCCTGTCTTTGCCATATATTCTTTTCACTGTTCTGATGATTTTTTAATCTCTCTTCTATATGTTTCTTATAACTGTTCCATTTTTCCATGCTCTTAGTTCATTGTCAATTGCTTCATCACACAACTCAGTCCACCATCTGTATCTTGGTATTCTTAATGGTTGTCCCATTTCCTTAATGACTCCTATAATTGTTTCTTTAATGTCTTCCCAATCTCCCATTTTTCATGTATTTAATAAGCCACAAAATTTATGCAGGTTTTGTGTGAGAAATTTAGTGTCTACTCTTGGAATTCTATTTGGTTTTAGTTTTGTTTGCTTGGTTGAAACTTAGTCTTTCTTCCAGTTAGATAATGGTCAGAGTTTGTTAGTCCCTTCCTCACTCTGACATCCAAGATTTCTCTGTGGTTATTAGTAGTTATTGCCAGATAATCTATTTGATATTCAGCTTGATTTGGGTTAGGTGATAACCTATGGTTTTTTTCCATGCATGTTTCCTGAAAAATGTTGTCTTGAATTTTAGGTTAAACAGTTTACAAAAGTCTGAGCCTTTCCCCATTTCTGTTTGTTCCTTCATTTGTCGGATAGTCTCCAACTACTGATTTAAATTTACTTTCTTTACCAACTTGTGCATTAAAGTCTCCCACTAAAACTTTGATATATTTTTCGGTAGTTAGAATGTTTTGTATTTTAGCATTTCCCAGAAATCTTCCACTTTTTGAACATCTGTTCCATTACATTGGTTAATAGGTGTATGTGCATTTGTAATAGTATTATGTTTATTGCTTGATTTAAGTCAGAAATGAGGTTTGTTCTGATGGAGAGCTAAAATTATTGATTGAGTAAGTTCCTGTTTGACCATAAGTCTTGCCCCTAACAGTCATATTATTGGAATGTCTAGTGGCTAGTTTTCATTTGTAAATTCTGTGTCCACCAAAATCAATTGCTTTTTCATCCAGATGCCTTGTTTCTTAAAGTGCTAATATATGTTGCATTTATGAAGGTGTCAGTTAGGTACTTGTTTTCCAACTTTCATAAGTGAGTTGATGTTAAATGTGCTCAGTAGGTGTTTTTCCTTGGGTCTTTATCTCTGAAGTAGTTCTACGAAAATCCAACTCTCCTTATATGATTTGCTAAGCTCTCCATAATCCAAAGGCCTAGTTGCACCACCATGACTAGGGAAGGAAGATTAATTATTTCATGGAGAAGTTTTCCTATTGAAATTTACCATCATGCCTTAGATTAAAGTTAAGTTGGAAGAAAGATAGTTGAATCTTTCTGTGATTTAAATTCAAGCATTTAGCTTAGAATTACAAATGAGGCCACCACTAACACATGCTTTCGTAGTTGCTCACTGTTGGAACAGAGACTACAGTCTTGTGCTTTTTGTATAAAAGCCTGCCTCTTCCACCATTTTTGTCATTCTGTAAGTCTTAATCTCCACCTACACTGCTGTTGAGATGTTCACTATCATCCTGACAAGGAAACATTGCAAGGTACTACCACATGGGTCTGGTGAACCAACAAGGTGTTAAATCCCCCCACGTTCTTCAATCAGCTCAGTACTGGATCTGTCAGAGATATTAAAGTATTGTCTGTTATGTAAAAAACAGAAGCAGTATGGAAGAACAGCTCCTCCACAGAAAAGAAGTGTCAGGTAGTACAGGGTTTTGTAACTCTCCCTCAGATATATTTTCATGTGTGGAAAAGAAATATGTATGTTAGAATATGCAGTTAAATACTATTTTAACATGTCTATAAAGTAAGTGTACTACCTACATGATAAGGGTACAAGCATTCCAGTAGCATTAGGCAGCAGCTGGTGCTGGTGGTGCTGCTGCTGGTACTGGTGCTGGTGAACATAAATTTAGAAAAAAATGATCATTTAGTAATTTCACACACATCATCAAGAACAGAATATACCCAGTCAAGACCGTGGAAGCATGGGAACAATGATGACTGAAGAGAATACTTCAACATGACAGAAGTCCAACCCTTCTGCTAATTGCTGCAGAATTCAATGCTGGGCCATCAACATCATCAATATAGGCTTATGAGCCAAAAGCGCACTCAGGTAATCTTCATGATTGCATGATGTAAGGCATTATGACTTGCCTGGGCATGTCAGCACCAGCATTGGACTGTTGATGACTGGAAACATGTTGCCTGGTCAGACAATTCTTGTTTCCAATTGTATCAAGCAGATGAACATGTGTGGGTATAGAGACAACCTATGAATTCTTGGACCCTGCATGTCAGCAGGGGAATTTTCAAGCTGGTGGAAGCTCCATAATGGTGTTGGGTGTGTGCCGTTGGAGTGATATGGTACCTCTGATACGTCTAGATAAGATTCTCACAGATGATACTTACATAGTCATCCTGTCTGATGACTTGCCTCCATTCATTTCCATTGGGCATTCCATCAGACTTGTGCAGTTCCAGCAGGAAAGTCTGACACCCCACACATCCAGAATCCCCCCCAGGGGGTCCACAACTCTTTTTGTGGATATGTGTGTAGCGAGCATGGGACCCTGAGCTAATGTGGCCCTCCTTCCTTTCCAGGCTGCATACCTTCCTTTTCCACATCCTTCCCTATCCCCCATCTTCGCCCCCCCCCCCCCCCTCACCTCTGGCTCTTTCCTTCCCTTTCTCCCCCTCTGGGAATATTGTTTGTGCCTACGTCCGGAGACAGACCCTTGTAAATGTAACACATTCTTCGCCTTCTCTGCTTGCATGTCTTCCTCCTTCCTTTGTCCTTCTCTTTTCCTTACCTCTTCTCTTTAACCTTTTCTCCACTGCGGCATTTGAGATCTCTCTTCTTTCCTTTCCCTTTCTTTGATTTTCCCTTTCTCTTTTTTCCTCCCTGTGCATGTCTGAAGGCCGACCCACGCATTTTCGTGCGTAGCCGGTGACGGGGTAACGCGTAATTCCCCGCCCCGGGTAGACAGGTAGGGCACATACGTACCCCCTGGTAGCGGCCAGGCCCAGGGAGGGGTGATTACCCGAGCTGATACCTACCGAAAGTGCTGATCGGTCCCTCCGTCCATTTCTCGGGAGGTGTGACCTGAGGTGTGAACAATCACCTAAGGCAGGAGTGCTCTCAGAGAGGGCCCCCACAAGGGAGGAGCACGCCATCAGAGATGCCGGTAATCATGGGGGATTCTTCCGCAATGGTTTCCTCATCTTCCACTATGTCTGCTCACAAGCGTAAGTTCACTGAGTCTCAGCCACAGACAGTTCTTCCATCGTTGCCACAGTTCCTTGTTGTTTCTCGGTCTGACGAAGGTCACGACTTCTCCACGGTCAACCCTTTCATTATTGAGAAAGGTGTCGACGCAATTGCAGGTCCTGTAAAGTCTTGTTCCAGATTACGGAATGGCACCTTGTTGTTAGAAACAGTCAGTGCCCTCCAGGCACAAAAATTGCTGCGTACTTCACTGCTCCACACCTTCCCTGTCTGGGTGGAAGCGCACCACACTTTAAATTCCTCACATGGAGTCGTTTATACACGCTCCCTCGATGGATTGACTGATAAGGAAATTTAACACTACCTGTCTCACCAGGGTGTAACGGCTGTACATAGAGTTATGAAAAGGGTTGACACAAACATCGTTCCAACCCGTACTGTCTTCTTGACATTTGACAGAGTTCAACTACCATCGTACATAAAAGCGGGCTATGAGATAATTTCCGTTCACCCCTACGTACCAAACCCTACGCATTGCTATCAGTGCCAGCAGTTCAATCACACCAGCCAGTCCTGTTCCAACCCAGCCAAATGTGTTACGTGTGGCAAGGATGCCCATGAGGGTGCTTGTCCACCTCCATCCCCCCGTTGCATCAACTGTATGGGTGACCACGCTGCTTCCTCTCGAGATTGCCCCATTTTTAAGGACGAAAAGCTCATTCAGGAAATCAGAGTGAAGGAAAAGGTGTCGACCTTTGCTGCTTGAAAACTATTTGCAAGTCAAAAGCCCACTGTGCCTCAGACAGGAAAATACAGCACTGTCCTTGCCTCTCCTCAGCGAACAAAGGAGGCGGCCACGCAGACTTGTGATATCACCTTTAGTGACACGGTCATTAGATCGGCCAGCACAGAGATCGCCCGTTCAACCTCCCCACATTTGCCTGCTCAATCTATGGCTCACCCCTCATTGGGTTCTGCTAAATCTTGATCCAAAAAGTCAGACATCCGGACTTCCAAAAAAGAGCATACTCGTGAAGATTTTTTACATACCCCAACTTCACACCCATCAGTTCTTTCTTCATCTAAACATCATGTTTCCAAGAAGGCTAATAAGAAACCCAGTTCCTCTCCTTCTCCACCATGGCGTGTCTCATCTACAACACCACCTGGCGGTAACCACCCTCGGCCGTCTTCTGTGTCGCCGAGGCGCACTGCTGGTGGCTGATCAGCAGGCCAATCGCTGGTGGCAGGAGCTGCTCCTGAACAACCTATGGATCAGGATCTTTTGCCTTCAGCTGAGTGCCGTTCCACATTGTCAGTCGCAAGCTCTGAGCAGTCGTTGAGTTGATAGCAACCTTGGTCACATTCTTCCATTTTCTGTCCACCCTATGTCCATTATCCATTCGAATATCCAGGCATTCAAGCCAATCGGGATGAATTGATGATCTTCCTATGATCCTACTCACCGGTCATCTTCCATCTTCAGGAAACAAAGCTGTGTCCCCATGACCGCTTTGTCTTCCCCCATTTTCAGTCAGTCCGATTTGAGCTCCCCTCTGTTGAAGGCACTCCAGCACATGGAGGACTCATGATTCTTCTCCATAGTACTCTCCATTATCACCCAATCCCCTTAAACACTTCCTTCCAAGCAGTCGCTGTCCGTCTTTCCCTTTCTGGATACACCTTCTCTCTTTGTACTGTATACATTCCATCGTCCACTTCAATGGCACGAGCTGATCTCCTTCATCTTCCTGGTCAGCTTCCACCCCCCTATTTGCTGGTTACGGACTTCAAAGCCCACCATCCGCTTTGGGGATCTCCACATCCTTGTCCGCGTGGCTCACTATTGATAGACATCTTCCACCAAGTGGATCTTGTCTGCCTCAACACTGTGGACCCTACATGTCTGTCTGCCTCCATGACAAATTTATCTCATTTGGACCTTTCGGTCGGTACTGTTCCGCTAGCTCGGCGCTTCGAATGGTTCGCCCTCACTTAAGTGACCACTTTCCATGTGTCCTTCGATTGCAATCACAACTGCCATATATGCGCCCGAGATGCTGAAGTTTGCCCAAGCCGACAGGATACATTTTTCGTTTCTAGCGACATTCACCGACCGTCACTTTCCTAGCATCGACGATGAGGTCACTCATATTTACAGCATATTCTTACGGCTGCGGAACGTTCGATTCCTCGCACCTCCGAATTGCCCCGGCGCCCCCCCCCCCCCCCCCCCCCCAGTTCCTTGGTGGAACGAGGCATGCCGTGACGCAATACGTGAGCGGTGGCATGCTCTTTGCGTTTTCAGACACCATCCTACTCTGGCCAACTGTATCCGCTATACGCAGTTCTGTGCGCAGTGTCGTCACGTCATCCGCGATAGCAAGAAGCAAGCTGGGACTTCTTTACTATCTCATTTAATACCTTCACTCCCTCCTCAGAAGTTTGGAGTTGGATTCGATGGTTATCAGGTGCGCCTAGTTTCTCCCCGGTCTCTGGGCTCGCTGTCGTGCATGATACATTAGTGGACCCCGTTGCAATTTCTAACGCATTGGGTCAACACTTTGCTGAGACTTTGAGCTCTTCAAATTACTCACCAGCGTTTCTCCCGAAGAAACATGCAGCGGAAGTGCGACCTCTTGCTTTCTCCTCTCAAAATCACGAAAGCTACAACACTGTTTTCTCCATGCGGGAACTCCAATATGCACTCTCTTCTTCTCACTCCTCTGCCCTAGGACCGGATGGTATCCACATCCAAATGTTGCTGCATTTATCATACCATAGTCTGCGTTACCTCCTTCGCCTTTATAATCGAATTTGGACCGACAGTACTTTTCCCAGACGATGGCGGGAAGCTATCGTCATTCCTGTTCCGAAACCTGGAAAGGACAAACATCTCCCCTCTAGCGATTGCCCCAATTCTCTCACGAGTAGTGTATGTAAGGTTTTGGAGTGTATGGTGAATTGCTGTTTAGCTTCGTGGCTGGAGTCCCGCAGTCTTTCAACACCTGCCCAATGCGGTTTCCGAAAGCATCTTTCTGCAGTTGCTCTCTCTACTTATATCATGAACAATTTTCTCTGGAAACGCCAAAGAGTAGCAATATTTTTTGATCTGAAGATAGCATACGATACCTGTTGGAGGACAGGAATCCTCCACACAGTGTTCTCTTGGGTCTTTCACTGTCGGTTGCCCCTTTTTTCACGAATTTATGGCAGAGCGCACATTTAAAGTGTGGGTGAACACTACTCTCTCCCGTACTTTCTCCCAAGAAAACGGGGAACCCCAGCACTCTGTGCTAATTGTTGTACTGTTTGCCATTGCCATCAATCCAATTATGGATTGTCTCCTTCCTGATGTCTCGGGCTTCCTCTTTGTGGACGATTTTGCGTTCTACTACAGCTCTCAATGGACCAGCCTTCTTGAACGACGTCTTCACGGCTGTCTCAATCGCCTCCACTCTTGGAGCATCGAAACAGGCTTCCGCTTTTCTCCCAGTAAGACCATTTGTGTTAATTCTTGGCGTCATATGGAGTTTCTTCCACCTTCCTTACATCTAGGACCTGTCAACCTTCCGTTTTCGGACGTTGCTAAATTCTTGGGTCTTATGTTTGACAGAAAACTGTGCTGGTCCTCCCACGTTTCCTATCTTTCGGCTCGCTGTCTGCGTTCCCTTAACACCCTCCGTGTCCTGAATGGTACCTCCTGGGGAGCGGACAGAGTGGTCCTTCTCCGCCTCTATCGCGCCTTAGTGCGCTCAAAATTGGACTATGGCAGCATAGTCTACTCCTCTGCTTGGCAGTCTATTCTTCAGTGTCTCAACTCAATCCAACCACGTGGATTATGTTTAGTGTCTGGAGCTTTTTACACCAGCCCTGTGGAAAGCCTTTATGCTGAGACTGCTGAACCTCCACTGTCCAAGCGGTGAGCTGTCCTTCTGAGTCATTATGCTAGCCATCTGTCTTCCATGCCTGCTAATCTGGCCCATGACATTTTTCTCGATGCCTCCTTGGATTTAGGGTATGCAGGCCACCCTTCCTCCCTACTACCACCGGGAATTCGCTTCCATCAACTGCTCCATTCTCTTTCCTTCCGCTTTCCTAAATCTTTCTTGACAACTTGGGGTACAGCACCGCCTTGGCTCCATCCCCGGACCTGCCTGCTCTATGACCTTTGTCAGTTTCCCATGGATGGTACCCCATCACTTGTTTATCGTCAGGCATTTTCTGCTCTATGTGCACAAATGAAGGCAGCCACATTTATTTACACTGACGGTTCGAAAACATCGTTAGGTGTAGGGAGTGCCTATATTGTTGGCGACACCCCAAATCACTTTCGGCTTCCCGACCAGTGTTCGGTTTATACTGCGGAGCTTTACGCTGTTCTCCAGGCTGTCCAATACATCTGTCGCCATCAGCGGATACAGTATGTTATCTGTTCAGATTCTCTCAGCTCTCTCCTCAGTCTCCAAGCTCTCTACCCTGTCCACCCTCTGGTCCACCAGATTCAGGACTGCCTCCACTTGCTCCACTTGGGCGGCGTCTCGGTGACGTTCCTCTGGATCATAGGACACGTTGGTATCTGTGGAAATGAGGTGGCCAACATAGCGGCCTAGGCTGCAGTTTCTCTTCTTTGGCCAGCTATTCACACGATTCCCTTCGCTGATCTACGGAGTGTTTTATGTTGTAGTGTTGTACTTTATGGCATACACATTGGTCGTCACTTCCCCATAATAAATTGCAAGATGTGAAAGCTCTTCCCTGTGCTTGGACCTGTTCCTCCCGAACGCGTCATCGGGAGGAGGTAATTTTAACTAAACTCCGGATAGGGCACTGTCTTTTTAGCCATTGACATCTTTTAAGCGGCGATCCTCCCCCACTTTGTGTCAACTGCTCTCAGCTGTGGACGGTAAGACACCTTTTACTTGAGTACCCCTATTTTACTCTGTTATGCGCCCGTCTACAGCTGTCGCCTGAAATATTGTCCATTTCAGCAGATGACACGCGCTCAGCCGATCACGTTCTCGAGTTTATTAGTGCCAGTGAGATGACATCAGTCATTTGAAGCTCTTTTTGGGGACAACCAACCCCTTTCTGTAGTGGTTTTTTAAGCTTTCCATCTGCTTTTAGTTTCTCCAATTTTTTGAGTTTCGTTCCAATTGCTGCTGGTTTCCATTTTCGTTTTTTACCTTTTCATAAGTCACAGACCGGGTGCTAATGACCATAGCAGTTTTCCGCCCTAAAACCAAAACAAAAAGCATCCAGAATCAGTGCAGCGTGACTCCAGGAAAACTCTTCAGAGTTTAAACACTTGGACATCATTGAGCATATCTGAGATACCTTGCAACATGCTGTTCTGAAGAAGTCTCCACCCTCTCATACTGTTATGGATTTATGGACAGCCCTGCAGGGTTCATGGTGTCGAAGCCCTCCAGAACTACTTCAGACATTGGTAGAGTCCATGCCACATCATGTTGCAGCACTTCTCCATGCTCGTGGGGGGAGGTCTTACACAATATTGGGCAGGTATATCGGTTTCTTTGGCTGTTCAGTGTAGATTAAGCTTTGTAGCTTGACATGTCTATAAATCAAGAGCATGAATAAATAAATAATGATCACGAATATGACAATGAGTCCAGGGATTTGCCTTCATTGTCACTTCATGATAGGAAATGGTAACATCACTGCCATTGGGTAGTCTTATGCACTTATCATTGCAGGCCAAAAAAATTCCGGCTAAGGAGAGGGAGGTAATCCTTTGCAAGAAGTTCTGTAAAAAAAGAAGTATACAGATATCTGAGTATATGTACTGTACTTCAAAGAACCTAATGTGTGTGTAGAATTACTTGTGATCTATATTCATTGCAGAGTTTATGTCCTTTTTTTTTTCTTGCAATTAGCATTTGATGCTGCAGCAGGGGTGAGTATGAACACAAGCTATTCAACTTTGAATAACTCGGATACAAAGTACCAATGTTCCACAATAATATTTATTGGTTTGTTAGGAATCAGCTTTCAGATTCTTAGACCATTGTTAGATATTTTAATACTAAATGGAAAGTCAACACAACTTCAGCAAGAATTTATAGCTGTACAAAGACATGCGGTAATTTATGAGTATATCAATAGAGAACGACAAGTATGATGCAACACCTAAAGAGACTGAACAAATAAACCCTACATTACAGAATATTCAGATATTAAAACAATGTGAATGTTGTTGTTGTTGTTGTTGTTGTTGTTGTTGTTGTTGTGGTCTTCAGTCCTGAGACTGGTTTGATGCAGCTCTCCATACTACTCTATCCTGTGCAAGCTTCATCTCCCAGTACCTACTGCAACTTACATCCTTCTGAATCTGCTTAGTGCATTCATCTCTTGGTCTCACTCTACGATTTTTACAATCCACTCTGCCCTCCAATGCTAAATTTGTGATCTCCTGATGCATCAGAACGTGTCTTGCAAACTGATCCATTCTTCTAGTCAAGCTGTGCCACAAACTCCTCTTCTCCCCAATTCTATTCAATACCTCCTCATTAGTTATGTGATCTATCCATCTAATCTTCAGCATTCTTCTGTAGCACCACATTTCTAAAGCTTCTATTCTCTTCTTGTCCAGACTATTTATAATCCATGTTTCACTTCCATACATGGCTACACTCCATACATATACTTTCAGAAAAGACTTCCTGACAGTTAAATCTATACCCGATGTTAACAAATTTCTCTTCTCCAGAAACACTTTCTTGCCATTGCCAGTCTACATTTTATATCCTCTCTACTTTGACCATCATCAGTTATTTTGCTCCCCAAATAGCAAAACTCCTTTACTGCTTAAGTGTCTCATTTCCTTCAGCATCACCCGACTTAAATCGACTACATTCCATTACTCTCGTTTTGCTTTTATTGATGTTCATCTTACATCCTCCATTCAAGACAATGTCCATTCCGTTCAACTGCTCTTCCAAGTCCTTTGCTCTGACACAATTACAATGTCATTGGCGAACCTCAAAGTTTTTATTTCTTCTCCATGGATTTTAATACCTACTCCGAACTTTTCTTTTGTTCCCTTTACTGCTTGCACAATATACAGATTTAATAGCATCAGGGTTAGGCTACAACCCCGTCTCACTCCCTTCACAACCAATGCTTCCCTTTCATGCGCCCTCAACTCTAATAACTGCCATCTGATTTCTGTACAAATTGTAAATAGCCTTTTGCTCACTGTATTTTACCTCAGCCACCTTTAGAATTTGAAAGAGAGTATTCCAGTCAACATTGTCAAAAGCTTTCTCTAAGTCTACAAATGCTAGAAATGTAGGTTTGCCTTTCCTTAATCTTTCTTCTAAGATAAGTCGTAAGGTCAGTATTGCCTCACGTGTTCCAACATTTCTATGGAATCCAAACTGATCTTCCCCAAGGTCAGCTTCAACCAGTTTTTCCATTCGTCTGTAAAGAATTTGCATTAGTATTTTGCAGCCATGACTTATTAAACTGATAGTTCGCTAATTTTCACATCTGTCAACACCTGCTTTCTTTGGGATTGGAAACATTGTATTCTTCTTGAAGTCTGAGGGTATTTCGCCTGTCTCATACATTTTGTTCACCAGATGGTAGTGTTTTGTAAGGACTGGCTCTCCCAAGGCTGTCAGTAGTCCTAATGTAATGTTGTCTACTCCCGGGGCCTTTTTTCGACTTAGGTCTTTCCTTGCTCTGTCAAACTCTTCACGCAGTATCATATCTCCCATTTCATCTTCATCTACATCCTCTTCCATTTCCATAATATTGTCCTCAAGTACATCGCCCTTGTATAGACCCTCTATATACGCTTTCCACCTTTCTGCTTTCCCTTCTTTGCTTAGAACTGGGTTTCCATCTGAGCTCTTGATATTCATACAAGTCGTTCTCTTTTCTCCAAAGGTCTCTTTAATTTTCCTGTAGGCAGTATCTATCTTACCTCTAGTGAGATAAGCCTCTATATCCTTACATTTGTCCTCTAGCCATTACTGCTTAACCATTTTGCACTTCCTGTCGATCTCATTTTTGAGGCGTTTGTATTCCTTTTTGCCTGCTTCATTCACTGCATTTTTATATTTTCTCCTTTTGTCAATTAAATTCAATATTTCTTCTGTCACCCAAGGATTCTTATTAGCCCTCGTCTTTTTACCTACTTGATCCTCTGCTGCCTTCACTACTTCAGCCCTCAGAGCTACCCATTATTCTTCTACTGTATTTCTTTCCCCCATTCTTGTCAATTGTTACCTTATGCTCTCCCTGAATCTCTGTACAACCTCTGGTTTAGTCAGTTTATCCAGGTCCCATCTCCTTAAATTCCCACCTTTTTGCAGTTTCTTCAGTTTTAATCTACAGTTCATAACCAATAGATTATGGTCAGAGTCCACTTCTGCCCCTGGAAATGTCTTACAATTTAATACCTGGTTCCTAAATTTCTGTCTTACTATTATATAATCTATCTGATACCTTTTAGTATCTCCAGAGTTCTTCCATGTATACCACCTTCTTTGATGATTCTTGAATCAAGTGTTACCTATGATTAAGTTATGCTCTGCGCAAAATTCTACCAGGTGGCTTTGTCTTTCATTTCTTACCCTCAATCCATATTCACCTACTACGTTTCCTTCTCTCCCTTTTCCTGCTACCAAACTCCAGTCGTGGATGACTATTAAATTTTCGTCTCCCTTCACTATCTGAATAATTTCTTTCATCTCATCATACATTTCTTCAATTTCTTCGTCATCTGCAGAGCTAGTTGGCATATAAACTTGTACTACTGTAGTAGGCGTGGGCTTCGTGTCTATCTTGGCCACAACAATGTGTTCGCTGTGCTGATTGTAGTAGCTTACCCGCATTCCTACTGTTTTATTCATTATTAAACCTACTCCTGCATTACCCCTATTTGATTTTGTATTTATAACCCTGTATTCACCTGACCAAAAGACTTGTTTCTCCTGCCACTGAACTTCACTAATTCCCACTATATCCCACATTAACCTATCCATTTCCCTTTTTAAATTTTCTAACCTACCTGCGCGACTAAGAGATCTGACATTCCACGTTCTGATCCATAGAACGCCAGTTTTCTTTCTCCTGATAACGACGTCCTCCTGAGTAGTCCTCTCCCGGAGTTCCGAATGGGGGACTATTTTACCTCCGGAATATTTTACCCAAGAGGACACCATCATCATTTATTCATACAATAAAGCTGCATGCCCTCGGGAAAAATTACAGTCATAGTTTCCCCTTGCTTTCAGCTGTTCGCAGTACCAGCACAGCAAAGCAGTTTTTGTTAGTGTTACAAGGCCAGATCAGTTAATCATCCAGACTGTTGCCCCTGCAACTACTGAAAAGGCTGCTGCCCCTCTTCAGGAACCACACGTTTGTCTGGCCACTCAACAGATACCCATCCATTGTGGTTGCACCTACGGTACGGCTATCTGTATCGCTGAGGCACGCAAGCCTCCCCACCAACGACAAGGTCTATGGTTCATGGGGGGTGGGGGGAATGTGACTGTACAACACAGAAATGAGGAATGGCAGAAGCCACCCTGTCATATGGACAAACTGATGAATGTGATAGAGAGACCAAATAAAGGGCGGTGGAGAAAGAATTTTGTGGTATATGGATGTGGAACAGTTATAACACGCTTATTATCTAATGGTAAGAGGAGTAACAAGTGGCTGCTACCTTGATAAGAGTGAGTAATGCAACTGTTTTTGGTAATTGAGGACCACGTCAGGATTCTTTGATTGGTGTTTATTAATGACTGGAATTTCAAGTAATGTAGTAAATTAGATAATAAGATTGGTACAACTATTCCTTTCCCACATTCCATGGATGTCTTTCTCCCCGTCCCTTTATTTTCTCTGTTGATCACATTCACCAGTTTGTCAGTATGATGTGGTGGCCTGTGCCACTGCTCACTTGTCAGACATTTCTGTGTTGTACATTCGCATAGTATTATTATTTGAATATACTGTAATGTAGGGTTTATTTGTTCAGTCTCTCTACGTGTTGCATCATGGTTGTGTTTTGTGTCAATATACTCATAAATTACCACATATCTTTCTACAGCTATGAATTTTTGCACAACTTACGTGGACTATCTGTTTAGTGTTAAATTAAAAATCTGGAGATGACCTGAGAAGCTGAAAGCTGGCTCATAACAAACTATTAAATATTATTGGGGGACATTAATACCCTGTATTCAAGTTATTAATGTGTCTACATTCCTTCAAGAACAGACAGAATATTACAGAAGAGTTAAATTTTTCTAAAAACTTTCTTGCTGTTCTGGAAAAGCATTCTCAGTTGCTTCAGAAAATGTTTAAGCCTTGTTAAGTGTACTGGGAGCGAAAAGAGGGTCACATTTTTCCAGTCACTTGCTTACAGGTTTGAACCGGGTGTATGAGCATGTTGAGTAAAACAGTTTTAAACAAAAAAAAAAAATTTCTGGCCATTTTAGCAGTAGTTGTACATTATTATATGCATTCTTAAATTTCACTTAAAGATGTCAAACTGTGTAGTGTCAAACATCCTTCATCTTTTATGTTGCACACTTCAGCTCACTGAAACATAGTAGCCCATGACCAACAAGCTTTTTGCCTCCTTTTACACAGAAAATACTAAGTGAATGATCATAGGTTTTGAACATGGATACCATCGGTGTCCCATTCAAGTCTATGGAAATTGTCTGCGTGTCAGTGAGCTGTGTGTCATCTGTTTGCACACTTGATTACACTAAATGGTATTCATCTGTTAAGACTGTGTTGTATGTTGGGATAATACCTCTCTCCTCTCCAAGCACCATGAAAGAAACACTTCTAAGGCTAAAACCTCACATTTTCACTAACGGAACTTTGTACTAATGTATTTAGCTAGTGCTAACTGAATAAACACTCAAGTATAATTAAAGCTTATATTGATGTTTTTGAAGAAAAGTGTTTATTACCTTCAAACAAAATTATTACTTCAGTAACATAGTTTTTAAAGATTTGTTCCGTTTGGAGCAATCAAATACAACACTAGGTGCTGCATTCCTTAACCCTCTAATGTTTGACATTGTAATCTTACTCTCCCACACATCACCATTAAATTCTTCTTAGTGTCTTCATTAGTTTCAAAAGCTTTGAGAGGTTTAAGACATACAAAAGAGAAACTTTTTACTTACCTTCATTTTCTCTTCTTCTTGGATGCAGTACTCGCATCTAGGGGTACATTCTTGAGGCTATAATTTTTTTGTAACATTATGCAGTCCTGTTGAACTGAACAGTTGATGAAATTCTTTCTGTTGCTATGACTATTTTACCCCATTCTTCTATGTCACACTGACTCCACAATCCCCATTTTCAAAAAATCAAAGATTACATTGTTGTTCACAAAAATGAAAAATAAATGCATTTCCATCAGAGGCATGCCCACTACTACTCACTCATTCTGAGGTACTTACAGTACTCAAGACAGTTTACAAAGCAAAAGAATTTACAAAATTTCTTGACAAAAGTAGTATTTCACAAAGTTAAATCATTATTTTATAAATGGTTCCAGAAATAAACTCAGTAATTAGTGTTAGAATGAGCAATGAATAATATGAATTTTAAGTATGCCAGACATTCTGTAGTTTCAAATATTTCTGAAAGGAGTAATTTTAACTGTACATATTTATTTTAACAATTAATTTCTTTTTATACATTTTAGCCTGAAATATAATACATCATACAAAAATTGTATGAAATTCTTTTAGTGAAACAGCTGAGATAATTGTAACCTGTGTAAGATTTACCATACCTTTTGGTATTACCTATTTATACAAAGAAGGTTGTTAGAAAATAGTGTCCTTTTAGAACACACATCAATCATCTTTAGCACTTCCTAATACAAATTAGGAAATTTTGTATACATGTTGTATATCTCCGTGTAAATGTTTCTCTATAATCGTGTTGAAGGTTAACAGATGGTTAGGAAGCATTGTTCGAAAACATCTTTGCATCCATTCACTTGCAGTGATCAAATTTACCAGAATTATTTGCAGGATTCATTTTATGGCTTGTCTGATATATCAAGGTGATATATGAGTATGATATATGAAGGTGATTAAAACTGCAACACTGCTTTTAAAGTCCATACATCACTTGAAGAAGGCAGTAGTGGTACATGTTTGAGCAAATCCCATGAAATAAAGGTTCATGGTAATGCAACCCATCTGTTGATAATGTTTAATAATTTCAGACATTCTTGATCATTTACAGATATGGGTGGGACCTTCCATATTGATTTGTGATTACAAGATTGTGTGTTTCATCAGTGCCTTGGATGTAAAAGTTACTCCCTGTAGCATTTTCTGTGAGAATTAATTCTTGTTTCATGTTAAGAGGAACTTTCTGCATATCTTCAAAGTATCCCATTAAAATTTCAGCACATTAAAGTCATATGTGGATGCTGAAACGTAGGTCTTGGGAGTTGATGTCACAACCACAGGAGAAAAATCGATCTATCTCCACTCTGTTTGGTTCCTTCAAAAAGAAATACAAAAGTATTATGTATTAGATTCGATGTTTTTGTATCAGATCCATCCATGTGTATGATTTCCTTTTGATCTATAAATAGAATAGAATATTCATGCTAGATTGTTATTCTTATCTCATCAAAATTACTAAACATTCTTGATGTATAATGTTTGTGTGAAACGTACTCATACCACATAACTAACTCATTCATCATATTCTGTGGGCAGTGCCATAGAAAATAATACATGTTTTCAGACTTAATGATTTAAGGTACCACGTGTAGTTTACCTGTGGTAATACAATCTGTGTACATCTACATCTACATAGACATCCATACTTTGCAAGCCACCTGACAGTGTGTGGTGGAGGGTACCTTGAGTATCGGTTCTCCCCTCTATTCCAGTCTCGTATTGTTCATGGAAAGGAGGATTGTCGGTATGCTTCTGTGTGGGCTCTAATATCTCTGATTTTATCCTCATGGTCTCTTTGCGAGATATACGTAGGAGGGAGCAATATACTGCTTGACTCCTCGGTGAAGGTATGTTCTCGAAACTTCAACAAAAGCCCGTACCGAGCTACTGAGCATCTCTCCTGCAGAGTCTTCCACTGGAGTTTATCTATCATCTCTGTAACGCTTTTATGATTATTAGATGATCCTGTAATGAAGCGCGCTGCTCTCTGTTGGATCTTCTCTATATCTTCTATCAACCCTATCTGGTACGGATCCCACACTGCTGAGCAGTATTCAAGCAGTGGACAAACAAGCGTACTGTAACCTACTTCCTTTGTTTTCGGATTGCATTTCCTTAGGATTCTTCCAATGAATCTCAGTCTGGCATCTGCTTTACCAACGGTCAACTTTATATGATCATTCCATTTTAAATCACTCCTAATGCGTACTCCCAGATAATTGATGGAATTAACTGCTTCCAGTTGCTGACCTGCTATTTTGTAGCTAAATGATAAGGGATCTTTCTTTCTATGTATTCGCAGCACATTACACTTGTCTACATTGAGATTCAATTGCCATTCCCTGCACCATGCATCAATTCGCTGCAGATCTTCCTGCCTTTCAGTACAATTTTCCATTGTTACAACCTCTCAATATAACACAGCATCATCCGCAAAAAGCCTCAGTGAACTTTCGATGTCATCCACAAGGTCATTTATGTATATTGTGAATAGCAATGGTCCTATGACACTCCCCTGCGGCACACCTGAAATCACTCTTACTTCGGAAGACTTCTCTCCATTGAGAATGACATGCTGCATTCTGTTATCTAGGAACTCTTCAATCCAATCACACAATTGGTCTGATAGTCCATATGCTCTTACTTTGTTCATTAAATGACTATGGGGAACTGTATCGAATGCCTTGTGGAAGTCAAGAAACACGGCATCTACCTGTGAACCCATGTCTATGGCACTCTGAGTCTCGTGGACGTATAGCCCAAGCTGGGTTTCACATGAACGTCTTTTTCGAAACCCATGCTGATTCCTACAGAGTAGATTTCTAGACTCCAGAAAAGTCATTATACTCGAACATAATACGTGTTCCAAAATTCTACAACTGATCGACGTTAGAGATATAGGTCTATAGTTCTGCACATCTGTTCGATGTCCCTTCTTGAAAACGGGGATGACCCGTGCCCTTTTCCAGTCTTTTAGATCGCTATGCACTTCTAGAGACCTCCGGTACATCGCTGCAAGAAGGGGGGGCAAGTTACTTTGTTTACTTTGAGTAAAATTGAACTAGTATCCCGTCAGGTCCAGTGGCCTTTCCTCTTTTGAGCGATTTTAATTGTTTCTCTATCCCTCTGTCATCTATTTTGATATCTACCATTTTGTCCTCTGTGAAACTATCTCGAAAAGTAACTACAGTGCAGTCTTCCTCTGTGAAACAGGTTTGGAAAAAGACATTTAGTATTTGGGCCTTTAGTCTGTCATCCTCTGTTTCAGTATCATTTTGGTTAGTGTGTCTGGACATTTTGTTTTGATCCACCTACCACTTTGACATAAGACCGAAATTTCTTAGGATTTTCTGCCAAGTCAGTACACAGAACTTTACTTTCAAATTCATTGAGTACCTCTCACATAGCCCTCCTCACACTACATTTTGCTTTGTGTAATTTTTGTTTGACTGCAAGGCTTTGGCTATGTTTATGTTTGCTGTGAAGTTCCCTTTGCTTCCGCAGCAGTTTCCTAACTCGGTTGTTGTACCACGGTGGCTCTTTCCCATCTCTTATGATCTTGCTTGGCACATACTCATCTATTGCATATTGTACAATGGTTTTGAATTTTGTCCACTGATCCTCAACACTATCTGTACATGAGACAAAACTTTTGTGTTGAGCAGTCAGGTACTCTGTAATCTGCTTTTTGTCACTTTTGATAAACAGAAAAATCTTCCTACCTTTTTTAATATTTCTATTAACGGCTGAAATCGTCAATGGAGTAACCGCTTTATGATCGCTGATTCCCTGTTCTGCGTTAGCTGTTTCAAATAGTTCTGGTCTTTTTGTCACCAGAAGGTCAAATATGTTATTGCCATGAGTTGGTTCTATGTTTAACTGCTCAAGGTAATTTTCAGATAAAGCACTTTAAAAAATTTCACTGGATTCTTTGTCCCTGCCACCCGTACAAACGTTTGAGTCTCCCAGTCTATATCCGGCAAATTAAAATCCACGGAAAGAAACGTGAATTGTATTTAACAACATTTAAGTGTGTGTGTGTGTGTGTGTGTGTGTGTGTGTGTGTGTGTGTGTGTTGGTTAGTAATATATGTATAGGCAGTTCAACTCGTACACCTTCTCAGCACTCACTGCTAGATAACCTATTGAACCTTCCTTTGTAAAGTCAGTACCTTGTACAGCTGCTCATACCTCTGCTTTAAATGTATTGGTGTTAGCACATAATTTGAAGACTTCTATTTTCTGTTTTGAGTATGTGTTTAAATCATCATCATCATACATAACACATGGAATCTGAACATCATCACTTGTTAAATGTAGTTTACAGTTTGATGATGTGATATTTGGAATAGTTATATGCTTCAAAAGTTCTCGATACAGTATTAAATATTTCTTCGCTCAGGTCTAATGGAGAATGAACTTCCTTTTAATATTCATTCATTTGAATCCAGTTATCATGTGATGATGGGAATCTGAACCACTGAACCAGTTTTCCATTTCATACTCACCTAACAACTCTTTCAGTGAGAAACACACCTATTTCATTTATTTCCTGTGTTTACTCCATGTAGAAACTCCTCCACTATTTCATCACCTTTTCTATCTATCAGACTAGAAGTTTGGGGTTTCTTCACTGTACTTTCAAAACTGTAAATATCTCAGTCAATGAGTGTGGTAAATATGATTCATCAAATGGTGTCCTTAATGAGGACATTCAGATGAAATTGCTGACATTAAATCTCTGACTGCGTAAATCAGCCATTATGACTGTATACTGTATTTAGAAGTGTGTTATCATGAGTATGAAATGATTTCACACACCCATATGATGTATGGTGAGGTTACGCTGTAGAGATAAGTGAGGAGGTATATTAGTCCATTTCTACTATCAACGTAAATTTAGTTGTTGCCGCATAATGGCATTTTATAGTTCTATTCAATTGCTCCATGGTGGATACTTTCTGTGTGAAAACATTGAATTGTAGGATATTCCATAGTATTTCATCACAGTTGCAAAGCAGTGATTGTAAAATCCTCCACTGTGATCTTTCTGAAGATCTTCGGAACTATATTGGTTCCAGTGTGATATAGTTGTTCCATTATCCATGCAGCTAAATTTCTTGTCTTTAAATTTACATGGGCTGTACTTCTAAAAACAAAGTATGTTTCAATGATCATAAGAATATATTTGAAACATCAGTTTTTTTTTTTTTTATTTTGTTTCCCATGTACAAGATCTGCCTGCCATAAATTGTCCAATTGCTGTATTACAGGACTTCATGAAAAGTTTTTCAATGCAAGTCGGTGAAGTTTGTTAGTTATAGTGTCCATATTTATTCAATAATGTTTAGTTCTCATAGTTTGGAAATATCTTAAATGTTGCACAAACTTATTGGGATTATAGTAATATATGAATTGTGCAGGGAAAGTATTCAGTTTCTTATGATGAGTGTCAATAACTGTACCACCATCACCACCACCACCACCACCACCACCACGACCAACATACTGTTCAATGCAGGATTAATAACGTTTTTATATTTGTTGCTACGCTTGCTTTTTATTTAATTCTTGTCTTCTCATGTACTTTTTCCATGTGTAGTATTCTGGCAAAAATTTTTACCTATTCTAGTGTGTAGCTATTGAGTTCTGATAACTTCTTTAAGAGTATCAGGATAAGTAAACCAGGTTTAGATACAAACTCGGTCTCCGTTATATATTGATTTCCTGCCTAATTTTATTGGACGTTTGCCATGTCTATCTGGTCTTTCAATGCCCGCACTATATGTACTAATTAAATCTGCAGCTCTATGCTGTTTATTATATTGACTGATCGTTTCACCATCCTCATGATTAGTTGTGTTATTAAGTGACATGTTCAGTGCTTTCGGTTACAGGTTTAAATTTTTCTTTGAGGTACTCATCTCCAGTCTGCTGTTCATGTGTTAACAACCATGATTTTTTTTGTATGGTATGTGACAAGAATTTTCTATTATGTTGACATGCTGACACATACTAAACTATTATAGCATGTCATCAATTGTTTAGGTATTTTGAATGTCTCAGAAATAAGAAATACAGCTGTCTCTCAAAGTGGGAATAATTCTTAATCTGATTATGTTTCTTGCATGGAACATAGTCACACATAAAGACTGAGTTTGGTTCCACCTTACCAGGTAGTGGTGCTGCTGTGTTATCATGATATAATTCAAATGTTGCTACTTTAGTTCCTGTCCCAATTTCTTTTAATAGCTGATACTAGGTCTGTAAAAAATATTCTGGAACTTTGTCCACAATTTTTTTTCTACACTCACCCTTTACTTATAGTGCATGGACTCCCTTGATATACTCTCCTCCACAGTTGATACACCACTCGCAATGCTGTTAACACTTCCAGAACCAGTCTCGGTGCACCTCTTAATGGATCACATGAAGTGCCATCTGGAAACTTTTTTATCTCATCTATTGTTGCAAAGCTTTATCCTTTCATAGAGGTGTTCTTGTACCATGATGCGTAACGGTACCTTGTTGTTAGAAACTGAGAGAGCCTTTCAGGCACAAAAACTGCTTCGGGCCACACTCCTGTACACATTCCCTGTCCAGGTGGAGGCTCACCACACTTTGAATTCTTCGCGTGGTGTGGTATATATTAGATCACTCGACGGATTGACTGACGAGCAGATTCAGTCTTTCCTGGCTGAGCAGGGCATGACAGCTGTCCATAGTGTCATGAAAAAGGTCAACAATGACCTTGTTCCCACCTGGACACTTTTCTTGACCTTTGACAATGTTCAGCTGCCATCGCACATCAAAGCGGGCTATGAGATTATTTCTGTTCGCCCCTGTGTCCTGACACCTACGCACTACTGACAGAGTCAGCATTTTAATCACACTCGCCAGTCATGTTCTAATGTGGCTAAATGTGTCACTTGTGGCAGGTTACGCCCATGAGGGTGACTGTCCACCTCCGTCTCCTCGTTGCGTGAACTGTCAGGGTGACCATGCAGCATCCTCCCGCGACTGTCCCACCTACAAGGATGAATGCTGTATACAGGAAATTTGGGTCAAAGAGAAAGTGTCCACCTCAGCTGCTCGCAAGCTATTTGCTAGTAGGAAGCCCACGCTGCTCCCAGTGGGGAAATGAAGTACTCTCCTCGCATCTCCTTGCACTACCAGGGAGGTGGCAATGCAGACGTGTGATCTGACCTTCAGCACTACAGTCGTCAGTTCGGCCAGTGCTAAGATCACCCGGTCAACATCTCCTCTTCCTCCCATCACCCCTAAGAAACTAGCACCTTCATCAGCTTCTGCCAAGACTAAGATCCAGAAGTCAGATGCACAGGCCTTCAAGAAGAAACCGTCCCGTACAGACTTCCTACGCACCTCAAACTCCCAGCCACCAACCAGTACTTCCACTATACGACCTTCCAAGAAGGCTCATAGGAAGCAAAGTTCTCCTTCTCCGCCATGGCGCGTTTCTTCTCCTGTGCCACCCAGTGGTTGCCGCCCCAGGCCGTCATCCGTTTTGCCTGGCCGCACTACTGGTAGGCGAACATCTGGCCATTCACTGGCGGAGGAAGCTCCCCCTCCCGGCCATCTTAACAAGATGGCCGACTAACCTATTGAACCAATGGATGATGACTCTCCACCTATTGATAGCAGTGGCAGTGCTCGCTCGAAGTCGGGCCCTCAGCGGCCTACGAGGTGACCCCTTCTGGCTTCTCCTTTTTCTTTTTCTTCTCACGATGGCACTTCTACATTGGAATATTCGTGGCATTTGCTCCAACCAAGAGGACTTGAAGTTGCTGCTACACTTGCACTGTCTGCCCATCGTAACTCTCCAGGAAACGAAGCTACGCCCATGCGATCAAATTGACTTGGCACACTATGCCTCTGTGCGTTTTGACCTACCCCCTGTGGCTGGTGTTCCGGCTCATGGAGGGGTTATGTTGCTGGTCCAGGATGATATTTATTACGATCCCATCACATTGCACACTGGTCCGCAGGCAGTTCCCGTCCAATTTACTCTCCCCACTTTTACATTTTCCATTTGTACCATTTATACTCCATCGTCATCTGCCATTACAACGGCAGACATAATGCAATTTATTGCTCAGCTACCTGCACGATTTTTGTTTACTAGAGACTTCAATGCCCACCATCCCCTTTGGGGTGCTCCAGCATCCTGTCCAAGAGGCTCCCTGTTAGCAGACCTTTTCAACCACCTCAATCTTGTCTGCCTCAATACTGGCACTCCTACTTTTCTTTCGGACACAACTCACACCTATTCCCATTCAGACGTCTCTATATGTGCTACCCAACTTGCACGTCAGTTTGAGTGATACACTCTGTCTGATACGTATTCGAGTGACCTCTTCCCTTGTGTTATCCATCTCCTGCATCATACCCCCTCTCCGTGCTCAACTAGTTGGAACATCTCCAAAGCAGACTGGGGGCTCTTCTCTTCCAGGGCGACCTTTCAGGATCAAACCTTCGCGAGCTGCGATAGTCAGGTTGCACACCTCACAGAAGTCATTCTCACTGCTGCTGAATATTCCATCCCTCACACTACTTCTTTTCCATGTTACGTACCAATCCCCTGGTGGACCGCAGCATGTAGAGATGCTTTGTGTGTTCGTCAACATGCTTTATGCACCTTCAAACACCACCCTACGATGGCGAATTGTATCAATTATAAACGATTATGTGTGCAGTGTCGTCGTGTTATTAAAGAAAGCAAGAAAGCCAGCTGGGCTGCTTTCACAAGCACCTTCAACAGTTTTACTCCTTCTTCTGTTGTCTGGGGTAGCCTGTGCCGGCTATCTGGCACTAAGGTCCACTCACCAGTTTCTGGCTTGACAGTCGCGAATGACGTCCTTGTGGTCCCTGAGGATGTCTCCAATGCTTTCAGCCACTTTTTCGCAGAGGTTTAGAGCTCCACTCATTACCACCCTGCCTTCCTCCCCCGAAAACAGGCAGAGGAGGCTAGGCCACCTAACTTCCATTCCTCGAATCATGAAAGTTATAATGCCCCATTCACCATGGGGGAACTCGAAAATCTACTTGCCCGGTCACGGTCCTCCGCTCCAGGGCCTGATTCTATTCATATTCAGATGCTGAAGAACCTTTCTCCTGTGGGTAAAGGTTTTCTTCTTCGTACTTATAATCGCATCTGGATTGAGGGTCATGTTCCCACATGCTGGCGCAAGTCTATTGTTGTCCCGATTCCTAAGCCGGGGAAGGACAAGAACTTGCCTTCCAGTTATCGACCCATCTCGCTTACCACCTGTGTCTGTAAGGTGATGGAGCGAATGGTTAACTCTCGATTGGTTTGGCTGCTTGAATCTTGATGCCTACTTACCAATGTACAATGTGGATTTTGTAGGCGCTGCTCTGCTGCTGACCATCTGTTTACCTTGTCGACCTTCATTATGAATAACTTCTTGCAGAAGCACTCGACTGCGGTTGTATTCTTTGATTTGGAGAAGGCTTAAGACACCTGTTGGAGGGCGCACATTCTCAGCACCATGCATACATGAGGCCTTCGCGGTCGCCTCCCTCTTTTTATTCTTGCCTTTTTAATGGATTGACAGTTCAGAGTACGTGTGGGTTCTGTCCTGTCCGACGCCTTTCGCCAGGAGAATGGGGTGCCACAGGGCTCACTTTTGAGGGTCGCTCTCTTCGCCATAGTGATCAATCCAATAATCGATTGCCTCCCAGCTGATGTATCAGGCCCCCTTTTCGTGGACGATTTTACCATCTATTGTAGTGCACAGCGTACATGTTTCCTGGAGTGCTGTCTTCAGCTTTGTCCTGACTGTCTTCACTCCTGGAGTGTCGCCAATGACTTCCGTTTTTCTGCCGAGAAGACGGTCTGTATTAACTTCTGGCCTACAAAGAGTTTCTCCCACCATCCTTATGACGCGGCCCCATTGATCTCCCATTCGTCGAGACAACAAAATTTTTAGGTCTTACATTTGACAGGAAACTTAGCTGGTCTCCACATGTCATATTTGGCTGCCCGTTATACACGTTCTCTAAATGTCCTCAGTGTTCTCAGCGGTACGTCAGGGGAGTGGATCGAACCATCCTACTTTATGTATATCAGTCGATGGTCCGCTCAAAGCTGGATTATGGGAGCTTCATATACTCCTCTGCACGGCTGTCCATTTTACTCCACCTCAACTCTATACAATATCGGGGTTTACGTCTTGCGATCGGAGCATTCTATACTAGTCCCGTCGAGAGTCTTCATGCCGAAGCCAGTGAATTGCCACTAACCTACCGGCGCAATATACTGCTTTGTCGGTATGCCTGTCGGCTATTGTCAATGCCCAAACACCCGTCTTATCGTTCCTTTTTTGACGACTCTCTCGACCGTCAATACGGGTTGTATGTCTCTCTCCTGCTACCCCCTGGAGTTCGCTTTTGTTGCCTCCTTCAGCACCTTGATTTTTTACTCCCTGCAACCTTTCGAGTCGGCGAGAGCCAAACGCCACCTTGGTTCCAGGCTCAGGTTCGCATTCACCTTGACCTCAGCTCGCTCCCAAAGGAGGGTACCCCAGCTTCGGTATACTACTCCCATTTTGTTGAACATCGTTCAAAGTTCATTAATATGATCTTCATTTATACAGATGGCTGTAAGACCAATGACGGTGTCGGGTGTTCTTTTATTGTCAGGGCACACAGTTTCAAATACCGGTTCCATGGCCATTGTTCAGTCTTCACAGCTGTGCTATTTGCCCTCTACCAGGCTGTTTGTTACATCTGCCACCACTGACATTCTGCTTACGTCATCTGCTCTGATTCCCTGAGCACCATCCAGAGCCTCAGTGATCCGTATCCAGTCCACCTTTTCGTGCACCGGATCCAACGCTCTCTTCAGCAGCTGGCGGACGATGGTTCTCCGGTTACCTTTATGTGGGTTCCTGGCCATGTCTGTATCCCTGGGAACAAAGCTGCAGATGCCACAGCTAAGGCTGTGGTCCTCCAGCCTCGGACAGCTTCTTGTTGTGTCCCTTCATCAGATTGTAGGAGGGTCATTTGTCAGCGCATTTTATCACTGTGGCATGCTGATTTTGCTACACTTACTGACAACATGCTTCGGGCCTTAAAACCTCTTCCCACAGCTTGTACGACCTCTTCACACCCTTCTCGGTGGGAGGAGGTCATTTTGGCCTGGTTACGAATTGGACACTGCTGGTTCAGCCACTGCCATTTGCTGACGGCTGCGCCAGCATCGTTCTGCCCATGTGGGCAATTGCAGACGGTATGCCACATTTTAACGTCCTGTCCAAATTTAAATACACTGCACGTTGATCTTCACCCTCTATGTACTCTGGATGCCACTTTAGCAGATGACCAAGGAGCAGCTGCTTGCGTTCTTCGTTTTATGCACTTGACAAACCTGTCTAAGGACATTTGATTATGCTGTTTTTTTAATCCTTTGCCTGTTAATGTCTTTTATAGTGTTGTCTCTTTTAGTTGCTGTTTTAACCTTGTACCTCATGGTGCATTCCTAACTTAGTCTGGGTGCTAATGACCATTGTAGTTGTGTGCCCTAAAACCACAACAACAAAAAATAGAGGTGTTCAGCTTTGGAAATAAAGTATTCTGCAGGGACTAGGTCTGGAGAGTATGGAGGATGATGCAGCACAGAGACTTTGTCTTTTGTGTAATAGTTACACACCGATGGGAATGAGTGTACATGTGAGGTATCGTGATGCAAGAATCATGAATTATCTGACCACATTTCAGCCTATTTCCTTGTCACATTCTCTCACGGTCATTGCAACGTGCCCCAGTAGCATAGTTGATTAACAGTTTATTCCTGTGGCACAAATTCATTATGAACTAGTCCTTCAAAGACAAAGAAATCTCTTTCCCGACCCATTGTGAAGATTGAACCTTGGTCTCAACATGATAACGGTAGAGCCACATCTCATCACCACTTACACTTCTCTTAAGGAATGTCTTGTTCTCATTTGCACAATCCAAAAGCTCTTCACTGCTTGTGAGGTGACGGTCTTTCTGTTCTTGACTCGTGAGCCATGGGATGAAATTGAAAGTGACAAAATTATGCATTCCAAGATGCTGCTGAAATGTTACTATTTGGCAGTTTCTTGGACAGCCAGTCTTTAGTTGGCACACAAATTTTTATTAATGTTCCTGACACGAGCACCATCAGTGGGTGTGTCAAAGGGCGTAATGAATGAGGCTCATCTTTAACTTCCAGCAGGCCATTTTTAAACTGTGTGAACTATTTGTAATGCCAAGTATGGTCTAAGCACTTACCACTGCGAGCTTTCTCCACCCTTTGGTGTAGCTCTGTAAAGATTTTCTTGAGTTCCATTCAAAATTTAATGCAGATATGTTGCTCCTCTAACTCTGACATGTTAGCATTCTCAAACTGTGTGACAGTGCTCTCCTCAATAGAGCACTGAACAGCAACTAACAGACATACGACAATGAAACTTGTGGAAGTTACAGGCATGTGCAGGAATGCTGACCACATCTCATTTCAACACACCATTGCTGCAAAATTGCAAATGTTCTGGAATTTTTTGAACAGGCCTCACATGAAGATGTGGAAAAGTTTTTTAAAGAAAATATATATGTATGTTCAAAACAAAGTTGATATGAGTGAGTTGATAATGTCAGGATATTTTGTTTGCTATAGTCAGCCAGGCCTAATATGACTGAGCATATATTATTAGGTAGAAAGGGATCATTTCTATTCAAATTCTTTTCCCCAATACTGACCAGTCAGTTACAATAAGTTCTTATTTTCTTTTGTGAGTTTATGTAGAAGACACTGCAATTTCTGTAAAAATTAGTCACATCACTGCATGCAATCATGTATACCAAGACAATAATAATATTATGTTGTTGTAGCTATACACAGCAATTTATTTATATATTTATTTATTTATTTATTCATTCATTCCATGTGATCTGATGGTACACAGTGTGTTGAAGATGTCGGAAAATATAAGTTAACATTGTTAACATAAATTGACAAAAATTATCCTAATGTATTATATTGCAAATATTGGTTAAGTTTACTTCACTCAAACTGAGCAATTTCTTCAATATAACACAGATCGCAATATTGCTGTTTTAAGTATTCATTTATAGAGTAAAAACAGTGACACAACAAATATGACATCACAGCTTTGCTAAATTTTATGTTGTCTTCGGTGGACTCAATACTAGTGGGAAGATTGTTGAAGAGTTCGAAGCCCATATGGAAAGAGCCCTTCTTTCACGATTGAGTGTTTCTCATTAAAACATGCAGATTTGTGTTTTTCCTGGTGTTGTGGTTATGTATTTCATTATTCTTTGACTCTGGAGTCAGTTGGCACTATGTGGTTTCTGAAAAATTTGAGTCTCAAGAATGTGTAGGAAAGACAGTGAGAGGATTTCCAACTTTTTGAAGATGGATTTGCAGGAGTCTCTGGGTTTGCTCCCAGTAATAATCCTCATTGCTCTCTTCTGGATTTTGAATGTGCTCAGAGCAGTTGAAGAATTTCCCCAGAATATCACATCATATTTTAGGTGGGTGTGTATGTAAGCATAGTATGCGCTGGGTAATGTTTTCAGGCTAGCACACGATTTCAGTACACTCAATGCATAACAGCCAGTACTAATTCTGGCATTTACCTTTCTTGTATGTGTGTTCCATTTCAGGTTATCTTGACCCACAGATCCAGGAATTAGAAAACAGCGTCAGTATCTTTTGGCTGGTTATTTACAGTGATAAGTGGCTGAGAGGAATTTGTATTTTGTGTTGTGTGAAGGTTCATGGAAGCTGTCTTTTTGGTGTTGACAGTTAATTTGTTGATTTTAACCCAGTTGCTGAGTTGTTCAGTGGCCAAGTTCACTGTTTTTTGCACAGCCTCTGTATTATCCCCTTTGAGGAGTACAGTTGTGTAATCAGCAAATGTTATTGTTTTGTGTGCATCTTCATTCAGGCTCAAGTCATTGATGTACAAGAGGAAAAGTAGGGGTCCCAATACTGAGCCTTGTGGCATACCTTGCCTTACAGTTTTATTACTTGATAGGATTTCGGGTATTGAGTTGGTTTTTTCTATTAGTGTATTTCATGCTAACTCTCTGCATCCAATTGGTTAGGAATGAAGCAATCCGATTGTTTGCAATTCTTCTGATACCATAGTGTTCTATTTCTTCCAGCAATATTTTGTGGTCAACAGTGTCAAACGCCTTGGACAGATCCAGAAATATGCCTGTTAAGGGTTGTTTTCTATCTAACAAATCTAATAGCATATTTATGCAATCATATACTGCAGTTTCAATAGATTTTTTGCTTCTGAACCCATGTTGAGCTAATCTTAGTAAATCTTTTTTTTATATAATGAAGTTCATCAGTTTGTTTGTATATTATTTTTTCAAAAACTTCAGAAAAGCAGGATGAGATTGAGATAGGCCTGTAGTTATTCATATCTTTATTACCACCTTTTTTGAAGATAGGAATTACTTCAGAAAGCTTCAGAGCTTCAGGGAAAGTACCTGCCAGGAAAGAACAGTCACAGAGGTTAGTTAATGGTTCAGCAATTGTGTGTACACAATTTTTGATTACAGTTGCTGGGATACCATCAGTTCCAGCTGAATATGAATTTCTTAACTCTCTCAGGGCTTTTGTAACATAATTTTCAGTGACTTTGGTAATGAAAATTGACTTTGCATATGTGATATACACTCCTGGAAATTGAAATAAGAACACCGTGAATTCATTGTCCCAGGAAGGGGAAACTTTATTGACACATTCCTGGGGTCAGATACATCACATGATCACACTGACAGAACCACAGGCACATAGACACAGGCAACAGAGCATGCACAATGTCGGCACTAGTACAGTGTATATCCACCTTTCGCAGCAATGCAGGCTGCTATTCTCCCATGGAGACGATCGTAGAGATGCTGGATGTAGTCCTGTGGAACGGCTTGCCATGCCATTTCCACCTGGCGCCTCAGTTGGACCAGCGTTCATGCTGGACGTGCAGACCACATGAGACGACGCTTCATCCAGTCCCAAACATGCTCAATGGAGGACAGATCCGGAGATCTTGCTGGCCAGGGTAGTTGACTTACACCTTCTAGAGCATGTTGGGTGGCACGGGATACATGCGGACGTGCATTGTCCTGTTGGAACAGCAAGTTCCCTTGCCGGTCTAGGAATGGTAGAACGATGGGTTCGATGAGGGTTTCGATGTACTGTGCACTATTCAGTGTCCCCTCGACGATCACCAGTGGTGTACGGCCAGTGTAGGAGATCGCTCCCCACACCATGATGCTGGGTGTTGGCCCTGTGTGCCTCGGTCGTATGCAGTCCTGATTGTGGCGCTCACCTGCACGGCGCCAAACACGCATACGACCATCATTGGCACCAAGGCAGAAGCGACTCTCATTGCTGAAGACGACACGTCTCCATTCGTCCCTCCATTCACGCCTGTCGCGACACCACTGGAGGCGGGCTGCACGATGTTGGGGCATGAGCGGAAGACGGCCTAACGGTGTGCGGGACCGTAACCCAGCTTCATGGAGATGGTTGCAAATGGTCCTCGCCGATACCCCAGGAGCAACAGTGTCCCTAATTTGCTGGGAAGTGGCGGTGCGGTCCCCTACGGCACTGCGTAGGATCCTACGGTCTTGGCGTGCATCTGTGCGTCGCTGCGGTCTGGACCCAGGTCGACGGGCACGTGCACCTTCTGCCGACCACTGGCGACAACATCGATGTACTGTGGAGACCTCACGCCCCACGTGTTGAGCAATTCGGCGGTACGTCCACCCGGCCTCCCGCATGCCCACTATACGCCCTCGCTCAAAGTCCGTCAACTGCACATACAGTTCACGTCCACGCTGTCGCGGCATGCAACCAGTGTTAAAGACTGCGATGGAGCTCCGTATGCCACGGCAAACTGGCTGACACTGACGGCGGCGGTGCACAAATGCTGCGCAGCTAGCGCCATTCGACGGCCAACACTGCGGTTCCTGGTGTGTCCGCTGTGCCGTGCGTGTGATCATTGCTTGTACAGCCCTCTCGCAGTGTCCGTAGCAAGTATGGTGGGTCTGACACACCGGTGTCAATGTGTTCTTTTTTCCATTTCCAGGAGTGTATTTGGTTTGCTGGTTGGTAGTTTGTGTTAGGATTATTTTTGACCAATTTTTCAGCTATGCTCATAAAGAAATCGTTGAAAGAGTTCACCACAACTTCCGGATTAGATACAGATTCATTGTTGACCTTGATTTCTATGTTCGTGTGTGTAGCTTCCCCTCTTTCCCTTTTTATGATATTCCCCGTTGCTTTTACTTTATTACTGGATTTGTCAGTGTACACATCATTTTGCATCCTTTTGGCTTGTCTTACCACTCTTCTTAGGATACATGTGTAGTTTTTATAGTATTCTGTTAGATGGGGGGTCATTACTTGTTTACATAACATGTGGAGTATTCTTTTATGTTTGTAAGAGATTTTTATAGCTGATGTAATCCAAGTCTTGTTTCTCTTATTATTATTTATTCTTACTGGTTTTTGTGGAAAAGCCTCTTCCAAGTGGTGAATTATTTTGTCAAGAAATATGTTGAATTTCATGTGGACATCATTGGCTGTGTACATCTCTGTCCACTTTTCTTTACTGAGGAGCTTATTCAAGTTATCTTGAGTGAAAAACCTTCATAAAGTTTTAGGTGGGACTGGGTTTGAGGTATCTTTGCTAACATCAACCTTTAGAATGGCAGCTTGTTGGTCGCTGAATCCTGCATTGTATACTTCAAGAGTTGGGTTAAGTTTATTTCTGTTTGCAAAAATTTGATCTAGAGCTGTCTTGGTTGTGGGTGTTATTCTAGTGGGCTCGCTTACAAGGCCATGCAGATTATAAGTTTTTGCAATGTTAATCAATGTCTCCCTGTTTCTGTTGTGGATGGGAGAGTCTATATTAAAGTCACCATGTGTAATCACATCCTGTTTGCACTGACTTACTTTGGATAGAAACAAGTCCATTTGTAACATAAAATCGTTAATACTACTGGAGGGGGACGGTAAATTGTAGCTACAATTTGATTTAGATCTGTAAGCTTTATGGCTGCACATTAAACGAACTAGTCTGTTATTTCCTTTGATGTAGGAAGTGGTCTATATTCAACGTGTTCTTTTAAGAAGATGGCAACCCCACCATGTCCATCATTTGATCTGGAGTAGTGTTCACACAATTTGAAATTTGGTAGTGAGGTTAACTTAACTAAGTGCAGAGCCAGTGCTCTGCTAGGCATACTACTGAGATACCACTGAATCACTGGTCAGCAAAATGCTTAAGTCATCAGTTTTGTTGCTCAAGGACATTGTGATAACAGATTTTCAGGTCTGAGTGGAGTTTACTAAGGGGGCTCAAAGTAATATTTACTGTGGCACTGACCTTGAGTTTAAATTGTGCTGTATATGAGGTAAGTTGAAATCTTGTCATGAACTGATGGACTATTTATGCAGCTTATCTCAGATAGTAGTTCATTATAGATAACTGTGTCGTCTGGAAAAAGCCTGATTTTACTATTAATACTGTCTGCAAGGTCTTTAATATACAACATGAATGGCAGGAGTCCCAAAACAGTTCTCTGGGGCACACCTGAAGTTGCTTCTTCGTCTGATGATGACTTTCCATCCAGGGCAACATTCTGTGTCCTCACTACCAAAAAGTTCTCAGTCCACTCACAAATGCCACTTGATACGACATACTGAGACAAATGCTTCTTTGAAATCAAGAAACACTGCATCTACCTCATTGTCTTTACCCAAAGCTTTCAGTACATCATGTGCGAAAAGTGCAAACTGGGTTTCACCTGATCAATATTTTCAAAAACTGTGCTCGTTTTTACTGGGGAGGTCATTGTGTTAAAGATACCTCATTATGTTTGACCCATAGTATGTTCAAATTTCCAACTATAAATCAGTGTGAAGGACATGTGACAGTAGCTTCTTTGTGGGTGACTTTTACTATCCTTCTTGTAGATGGGTATGACCTGTGCCTTTTTCCAAGAACTGGGCACTATTTTTTTGTTCAAAGGATCTATGATAGACTATAGTGAAAACAGTTCCTAACTCAATCACAAAGTCAGTATAGAATCTTGCAGGAATTCCATTGGAGCTTTGTTCAGCTGTAATGGTGTCAGCTGTTCCTCAACACCACTGACATGAATAATTACTTCATTCTTGTTTTCAGTGGTATGATGATTAAATTGGACAGTTCTCATTGGTTTTCCTTGGTAAAGAAACAGTTGAAAATGTAGTTCAGCATTTCAGCTTCTGCTTTGCTATCCTGAATTTCAGTTCCAGTCTCATTTTCTAGATACAGGACACTAGCTTTGATACTAGTAACAGCCTTTACGTACGACCAGAATTATTTTGGGCATTTTGTGACATATCATTTGATAATATTCTTGTATGGAAGTCATTGAAGACATATTGCATTGCTATCTTGACTGCCAAATGTCCATTCATCATCTCTCTACCTATAGTCCATTGCTTTGTTTTACTTCTATTATGCGGTCAGCTCTGTTTCTTTCGAGGTTTCTTTGGAGTGGACTGTATGCCATGGAAGCTCTCTCGCATTATGAACTGTTCTATTAGGTACATAACCATCTAGTGTGTGGTCAACTATTCTTTTAAACTTGAGCAATAGTTTATCTACATCTTCCTGACCTGTGCTGAAAGTTAAAGTTCCTCACTGAGCTGAAACATTACTGATTTTTTTTTTCTAGTTTACTTAACATATGTAACTTTCTGCTAGTTAGAGTGGTCCTTTGTACTTCGGTAATAATTGTAGTCACAACTGCATCATGTTCACTGATATCAGTTCTGATGTGACCATTCTCAAAGAGGAAGCATCTCATATATGAAATATGTGTGTGATATTACAGCTCTCAGCAACCTCTGGAATGTGAACTATTAACTGCCTGAGATCTGCTTTACACACAAACTGTTAGCCTGTATTTTCTTGCCAAAACTGAATGCTTTTGGAGAAAATTAAACTATTTGTGCATGGTGACATAGCTTTATGGTCAAACACTATGGGTCTATGGGCCCCAAGCAGGCAACACATACCCCAAATGGGGATAAATATGTCACAGTATTTTACACATGACAGAGCCAATTAAAATGTTTTTACTTGATACCATGTTTTTGTGTTAATTATTAATTAATTAATTAATTAATTAATTAATCAACACAAAAGAAATGCTAATTTTTGGTTAAATTAAATGATAATTAAGATAAGACCACATGCTGGAGCTCAAACCTGGAACGTTCAGGCTCAAGAGCTTAGAAATAGTTTGTGGTATTATATGCACTTGAGCACTTGAACTATAAGATTGCATAACATTTCTTATGACGGTGCGGGTCAGTTGCATGGATATGAAAGTAGGTCAGGTCAGAAGTGGAGGCAAATTGCCCAGATGTGAAAGCAGTTCAGGCCAGAATGTCCTGTCAAACTCCTAGTGATATGTGCATCTCATTCCATGCACACACATCATGAATCCCAGTAAATCAGATAGTGGACCATCTGACTCTCGTTATGTCAATAGCTTGTTTATTGTGAAGCAGATAAACATATACTGTCTAAGTTGTGTATGCTTTTTCAGCCATACATAATGAATAGCAGTCATCATAGAACAGTCATAAGCTATTAATTCATAAATTCCAGAAGGTTTCATAAATGTGCAAAATTGTATGAGAATTTCAAATGGAATGAAGATGCACTTGAAAAGTCAAGTAATTTGGTAAACATTGTGACAAACCAAATGAAAAGTGTAGATAACTCATAAATTAGCATCTTGTGAAATTATTACACACTAATCAAATGATTCTTGCATTTTGTTTTGTATGAAAAATGACTTGCCTTTACGAGAAAAAACAAACTGAAATGCTATTTTTGATGACTGATCACAGTTTAGAGGAAGGGCAAAAATTTCCAGAATTTTCTAAGCCATTTTGCTGTTGTCGAATTCACTGTGTCTTATGAAATTACAAAAATTACTCCACAGAAGTAAGAGTGCTCGAAATGTGAAAAACTGTTCCAAAGTGTCTTGTGTTGATGTACATATGAAGAAATGTCCTATTCAAATTTAAGTGTTGTAATTGAGAAATCTTGTTAATAATGTATTTGATAGTCTGTTTTACATTAATAATCTACCACACACCAATAATAAGTAAGAGATGCCATTTTAGGAAGTAGCATTATCAAATATTAGTTAAAAGTAAAAAAATACTGTGAAACAGAAGCTTTTGGCAACCAACACAAATTTCCATTTTCTAGACAGGAAAAATTTTTAGACATGAAAGAAACTGTTTGTTTGCAAATATTGCTACAGTAAAAGTCCGCCTTCTGTGTCGAGGTAAAAGACGGCATGCAGCTGATGATGTGTGGGCAGACAAGTCTGCCTGCTATGTAATATATTTTAAGAACTTATTAATTATATTCACCACAGGCCTCTGTAGCTGAAGAATGAAAAATTTCTTCCAAATACCTATGAAACATTATACATCACTTAAATATGTAGAACTCATAATATTTACAAAATTTGCACTCATGTCGGAAAGCAACAAAACTAGTCAAAAATGGCTGGATCAGCTTATGGCAGATTCTACTGCACATTCATTTGTGTGATTTTAAAATCACTTGCAAGACTGAAACACTGACCAGACCAGAAAACATTAGTTATTAGGTATAATATGCTCCAGATACAACTCTGTCTTCAGCAATTGGGTAATGAAATCTTACAGAACCATTTTGAGAGCAGCTCTAAATATGCCAAATGTATTTTTAAATGAACCCAAATTGAATAACATTCTGAAAGCAACTACAGAGTTTTGTTATGCATTAACCTACTGGTTGAGCATGAGCAAGAAGAGAATTTGATTTCCATGTAAATCAACATGCAAATTGATGTTGAAACTTGTGTTAGTGGTTGAAAAGTGCAAAAATTGTAATGGTAGGAAAGAGAGAGAACCGGGGTTATTATGGGACCGATAGGAAATAATGTAGATGCTTGGAAAATCTGGGAATCTAAAAACAATTTACACTGATGTCATACTTTCAGCTTGTTTATATTTATGATCTTAACCAGGTACTAAAAGAGATTTGTAGGAACCAATGGAGAAAAGATGCATGTCCTAAAATTTCTAATATTTTGTGGCTACTGAGGTGAAATTGCACCTCCAATATTTAATGCCACAATTGTGGGAAAGCATTTGTACTGGAGAAACAACAAGAGCTCTGGAGCCAGTGGAAAGTATTCTCTTATGTGTTTCTGGGTGCCATGCACTACAGATAAAGTGCTGAAATTGTAGATACATTTTTATAATGGACCCATACCAAAGGTGTTACCATTTGGACATAAAATGTGTTCCTAGACTGAACTACTTTCAAATCTCTGACTACATGGTACACACAAACTGAGAAGAGCATGTCATTGTCAGTCCCTGTCATAATTATGACACCACATACCATTTTCATATGCCAAAAACAGTGGCTGTGAGAATGTGGTATATTTACAGCTAGGAGGGTAATTAGTGTTCTGTGGACATCCTTCACTCTTGAGTTGAAAGAGTACCCCCTTCATCACTCAGAAGGGAACCCAGTGAAAAATACCCAAAACATCGTCCACACGTTGGGCTCCTGTTTGGCCCACAGAGCAGAGGTACTCATTTCTGTTATTTATGTACCCTGAAGCAGGAGATTTGAAAGTGCTGCAGTTCTCAACCCAAGTTTCATGATTATTAAGTTTCAGTGAAGTATTTTGTACTTAAATTTTCCTATTATTTTCTTTTCTTGCATGTCATTTACAGTAAAGTAATGTACACATCTAATTCTCTTTGTGATGTTCATTAGATACATTGGCAGAAACAAAACAAAATACCTGACTGCAGCTGTGACATCAAGAGTGGGTCAGAGCTGCAGTCAGGTCAGGCTCAGTGGTGGCAAAACCTGCCAGCTGATCGGTGAACTTCATGATGTTCGTAATTGTAAGTATTCCAATAATTACATATATCATAAGCAGCTGTACTTTTTAGAAATGTTTGTATTTGGACCTTGCTGTCTTTCTCCTGTTCAACTTTTTATTTGTCAATTTTTCTTAATCCTACTATTAATTTACTCATTTGTGTAATGATGTCTGAGAATTAAAAAAGTTTACAGATGGGAAATGCTGAATAAGTAGGAAGATAACCAGGTACTTGCGTTTTCTTTAGCATCCTGCAAGTTGATCAGGATCAGAGCTGACTAATGTTAATTTGCAGTTGTGTAGTAGGCTCTTCCAACTCATAGCATTGGTGTCTAAAATTACAAGCTGGAAGGTTTCCAGCTAGGGAACTTGCTGCAAAATGATAAGGAAATTTTGAACAAAATATCTAATGCCAGACAGCTGTGTATGATAAGAAACTGGGATTAATCCAATGAGGTAATAACACAATGAGTTTGTATAAGGTGTGATCAAACAGCAGGAATTTCTTAATTTTGTAGGCTTTATACATCGTATTTTCATCTTTTATCTTGTTAATACACACAGTTCCTGATGTATTTTTGAATTTTCAACTGTTTTGAATATTTAGTTTCTTGTTGACAGCTGAAAAAATGATACATATTTTCTAGTAATCGATGAAAGATGGATAAATGAATTTGCATTAAAATTAGTTTTAAAACAGAATGAAGTACAACAAAATGTTGGCTGTGGGTTTTGGCAAATCTACTACCAAATAGGAAAGAATTTAAAAGTGATTTAAATGTTTCAAAGAGGGTTGAAGGTATTGAAGACAATGACCACCCTGGATGCCCAACCACACCAATAACTGATGACAGTGTGAAAGAAGCAAACAAAATAGTTCTGGAAAATCTGAGAGTTTGCTGATGATGTTGGCATATCCTTTGGCCCATTCCAAGCAAATTTTTTGAATGTTTTGGGCATGAAACCTGTAGGAACTAAGTTTTTCTGTGAAGTTGTTGAATTTTGACCAAAAAAGAAATTGTGTAACACTGCTCAATAATTGTTGAATTGGGTCAGCAATGATCCAGAACTTCCAAAGAAAGGTATAATGGATAATGAAACTGAGGAACTGAGGCCCAGCAAAGAAAACTGCCTGAAGAGCCAAGACTGAAAAAAATTCTAAAAATTTAATCTCATGTGAGAGTTCCCCCACTCTTTTCTTAGATTAAAATGGGATATTGCATCAAGAGTTCCTGCTTCATGGTTGTACAGTCAGTAAGTAATACTATCCACAAGTTAAGCCCCATTTGTGTGAAGCAATACACAGGAAATGACCAGAACTGTGGCAAAACTACTCACGGAAATTGCATCACGATAATTTTCCCACTCGCACCTCAATGCCTGTTTACGGTTTTGTTTTTTCTTGCCACAAAATTGTGGTGTTTACTCAGGTAGGGTATTTTCCAAACATAGCCCCTGCAGTATTTTCCTATTCCTGAGGCTGAGGAGAACTGTGTAAGGATGTTGTTTTGCCACTATGAGGTAAAAACAGAATTGCTGAAGGAGCTGAAGGACACAACAGAAAGTGAATTCCATAAGAAGTTTGAAGATTGGATAAAGTGCTGGTACATGTGTTTTATAGCTGAGGGCAAATACTACCAAAGGGACAAATTTGAAATTGATGAATAAATAAATATTCTGTGATAAAATCAAGAATTCCCATTGCTTAAACATCTTCAATATTGTACAATCCTGTTTCTACCCTGTGCATCTAAGTGCTGTGAGAAAGTTAGCCCCACTCCAGAAGCAGAGCATAGCAGTTCCTGTGTCTAAGGCAAGCAGTCATTTGAATACCTCACAATGCCTGTTGCAGTGTTTATATTGGCTCCCAAATGTGACACCTATGGATTGCATGCTGCATATATCACCTGGGCTTCTTCCATCCCAGCTTCACTATTTATTGCCATGTAGTCTTACTGTCCTTAGTCAAAGAACAGTTTCTCAGCAACCTGGTTGAAATAAAGTTTCACTTCTGCATGTACACATTATGCCATATTATTCTTTGAAACTACTCAAGGTACCTAATGTAAATCATTTGCAATACTTGCCCCTTGAGAGAAAGTCTTGTAGTCTGTCCTTGGACTCCAAAAATATTTCTGTCAGTTTTATGCAGGACACACACACACACACACACACACACACACACACACACACACACACACACACACATATACATTTATCTTCATTACATAATTAATTTTTAATTGCTCTATAAATCCTTTAATATACGGATTAACCTTTCTATACATTTAATTCATCTCTTTCCAGTAAACCTAAATCTTTCACCATATAAATTTACCAGTATGCATAATGAATTCATCTTTTTCAGTTAATCATAGTCATTCAATACATGAATATATTATAAAATGCAATCTTTTATCTTGAACATAAAAATAATTGTTTAATCTGATTTGCATGTAAACATCTTCAATACATAAATCTACAAACATTTATCATTCTCTTATCATGAATAACACACAGTACCCATATACAGTACAGGATTATTGTGATTACAATATGAATACACTCAAGTCTTTTAAAACCACTTATTTTCATCTCTTGCCTATTCTTGACATAAACATCGGTGGTTCACTTCTCTATACATCCCCTAAATATTGTCTTGACACATTGTTTATTTCAGATGTTACATCACTACTACATACTTAATATGTAATGGGTGTTCTTCCAAACACTTCTTCCCTATTCTCTCTAAAATGTCTTAAGCAGGTTTATATTTGATCATTTTTCTTTTAGGACAGTGATTCACTATTGTACCTCCCCACATTTATAGCCTGCAACTCTAAATGGAAATGAAAAACCACCTCAGGGGGCTTGCCACTCCTTGGCGGGTTCGTGCATGGATAGCATGGGGCCCCAACCTTTGCAGCACTTTTTCCCTTCTATGCTGTATTTCTATCCTCTTCCTGTTCTTCTTCTCGTCCATTGGGGAACATGTCTGAGGTAGTACTGGGAACATTCTGCATTCTGTTGCTTACCTGTGAATGCTCTTGACTTTATTTTAAACTCCCTTTTCCTTTATTTGTTCCCTTCCCCCTCTAGTTCCTCCACTTCAGCATTAGAGGATCCTTTTCTTCTTGTTCTTCCTCCCTGTGCACTTCTGAAGGCTGGCCCAAGTGTCTGACACACAAAAGGTGACTGGGTAATGCATAATTCCCAGCCTCGGGTCAACAGGTAGGTTTTGCACATACCCCCAGGTACAAGTGAGGCCCAGGGAGGGGACTGCCTGAGCTGTAACCTTCCTGACTTGCAATTGGTCCCTCCATCAGTTGTTCAGTAGGTGTGACCTGATGTGTGAACAATCACCTAAGGTAGGTGAGCCCCCTTGTGAATGGGTCCCCCAGTTGGAAGGAGCATGCCATTGGAGACGCTGGAAATCATCTGGGATATCCTCATGATGAGTCAATCATCCTCTCCATCGACATTGAGGAAACGTAAACTTACTGAGGCTACTGATCTACAGATCCTTCAGACTACACTGCAGTTCCTTGTCATATCACATACGGAAGAGAGTTGGTCCTTCGCCCCAGTCAATCCGTTTATTATTCAGAAAGGTGTTAATGCCATTGCTGGCTCTCTGAAATCCTGCTCTCATTTATGAAATAGCACTTTGCTTTTGGAGACTGCTTCTGATTCTCAAGCACAACAACTGCTTGCTGCCTCGCTTCTCCATGGCTACCCTGTTCGTGTCAAGGCACATAGAACTTTGAATTCTTCCCATGGTGTCATTTACACCAAGCTGCTTGATGGTCTAACCGAGGCTGCCTTACTTCTCTGATCAGGGTGTCATTGCTGTCCATAGTGTAATGAAAGAGTTAGATTCTTCTGTGCTGACCACCCGCACTATTTTCCTCACCTTTGATAGGGTGGTGCTGCAGTCCAAGATTAAAGCAGGCTCTGAAATTATCAAAGTCTGCCCGTACATTGCGAATCCAATGCACTGCTATCAGTGACATTGTTTAAACATACTCAAACATCTTGTCAACACCAAGCCAAAGGTATAACCTGTGGCATGGATGCACACAAGGGCAAATGTCTGCCTCATCCTCCCCGCTGTGTGCAAAGGTGGCCATGCTGCCTCGTCCTGGGATTGTCCCATTTATCTACACGAGTGGGCTGTTCAGGAGATACGGGTAAAGGAAAAAGTTCCTTACCCACTAGCTCGCAAGTTACTGGCTAGTTGCAAACCCTGTGTTCTCCTGTCTGGCATCTATAGCTCCATTTTTGTTACCCCCCTCGCTCCATGAAGGATGTGGTCATGCAGACATGCAACCCCAAATTTGGCTCTGATATTGTGAAGCCACTCAGTGTCAAGGTAGCATCACCTTCCCCCCCAACCCACTGAGCACCTAACCATTAAACTCTCACCTAAAGGGGCAAAGCTACCCACTATGAAACTGGCAGGCAGAAAAGGACAGGAGTAGTACTCCCTCCAGCAAAACAACACCAAAGTCTTCCTCTGACCAGAAGGGCTTGAAGAAGTGCACTAAGGGCAAACAGTCTTCTCCTTCACCCACTCAAAGGTCCTGCTCGACAGTCTCGCCATGTGATCACATTGCCTGGAAGGCCTCTGTCTCTCGTGCACACCACTGACCGTTTCTCGGCACTGGACTCCACAGACTGACCTCACAAGCATTCCAATGCTTCTGTGGAACATGCGGAGCAGGATACTTCTGCTTCTGTGCCCTGTAGTAGCAACTCCACACCAGCTGTCCCTCGGCAGCCGCCGAGTTGACACCCCTACGTCCTTTGATCTCATGACTGTCCTCCAATGGAAAGTTTGCAGCCTTCAGTCCCACAGAGAGGATTTATGGCTGCTTCTGGCATCAGAGCATCCCCTTGATCTCTGCCTTTAGGAAACAAAATTTCACCCTCAAGACGGCTTCGAGCTTCCACATTACTTATCGATCCATTTTGATCTTCCCCCTGACATTAGCATCCCGTCTCATGGGGGTGTCATGCTGCTCATATGGGATTACCTACGCAGCCATCCTGTCTCCCTGACTACCCATCTTCAAGCTGTTGCCATTTGCCATTTCCTTCCACACCTGACTTTCTCCCTCTGTACCATTTATGTACCTCTGTCCTTCGATGTCACCAGGGCAGAATTTCTTCAGCTTATTGGGCAGGTACCTCACCAATTTCTGCTTCTTGGTGGCATTAATGGGCAGCACCCCTTTGGGGTTCTCACAGAACCCATCCAAGAGGTGCCCTCTTGGCTGATCTTCTTCATCAACTAAACCTCTTCTTCCTGTCAATGCAATTTGTGCATGGAGATGTGCCACTCTACACTGGAAAACTGCATTTATTGTAAACAGTTGTGTGCAAAGTATCGAGTTTTTCAGGATAGCAAAATAGCTAACAGGATTTCATTCACTAGTTCCTTTAACAGTTCCACACCTTCCCCTGTAGTGTTGGCCAGCTTCTGATGGCTCTCTGGAACCAAGATGCATTCCCCCATTTCTGGTCTGACAGTAGGTGCCAGTGTCATCGTAGGCTCAGGCAATACCCTTCCCTTCTCCAAATCATGAGTGCTATAATGACGCATTCACTATTAGGGAGCTAGATCATGCTCTCAGTTCATCTCAGTCCTCCGCCCAGGGCCAGACTCTATCCACATTCAGATGTTGCGGCACCACTCTCTTGCAGGCAAGTGCTTTCTGCTTAACACATACAACCACATACGGGCTGAGGGCACATTTCCAGGATGCTGTCATGAAGCCACCATCATACCCATACCTAAGCCCGGTAAGGATAGAAACCTTCATTCTAGCTACCACCCCATCTCTCTTACCAGCTGCATTTGCAAGGTAATAGAACATATGATTCATGCCCAGCTGGTGTGGTGGCTGGAGTCTTGCCACGTACCCACAAATGCACAGTGTGGATTTCGTGTTTTCTTTGCGCATTTTTACAACACTGAGTTTTCAAGTTGCATGAGTGTTGTGCCTTGTTGGACACCAATATTCAGGAAAATGGTGTTCCTCAGGGTTCCGTCCTGAGTGTCATCCTCTTTGCTATCGCCATTAACGCTATAATGGCCTGTCTCCCACCAGGCATCTCCTACTCCCTTTCTGTCAATGATTTTGTGATCTTTTGCAGTTCTCCATGGACCTGTCTAACTGAGCAATGTCTTCAGTGCTGTCTTTATCATCTTCACTCCTGAACATCACCAATGGCTTTCACTTTTCCACTGACAAAACCCATCTGTATGAATTTCTGGTGGCACAAATGGTTTCTCCCACTATCTCTACATCTTGGGCCTGTTGCCCTTCCATTCATTGACACTAAGAAATTCCTGAGGCTCGCGCACATTAGGAAACACTCTTGGTCCTCCCATGCCTCTTATCTGGCAGCCCGCTGTATGCTGTTCCTCAATGTCCTCCATGCCCTCAATGGTACTTCTTGGGTTACCAATCGAACCACCCTCTTCTGTTTATACCAGCTCCCTCCAGCGTCTTTGTGCACTGTACACTCCTGATTCCTTAGTGTGGCGGGTACAGGAAAACTGTCACTTGCTTACTCTTGGTGGAGCCAATGTCTCTTTTCTGTGAGTCCCTGGTGATGTTGGTCTGCCAGGCTGCAGTGCTCAGACTGCCCCCCCCCCCCCTCCCCCTCCCCCTCCCGCCGCACACCCTGTGGGTCGAGAGGCTAGAATAGCCTGAGGTATTCATGCCTGTCATATGAAGTGACTAAAAGGGATTTCACACATTTCGGCATTTATGTGATGGTCCCCTGTAGGGTTTGACCTCCATTCTTCAAAATTTTTCTGAAGAGTTAGCCAATTCCGGAAAGGCACCTTAAAAGGTGCATTGTGTCCATCATGCATTGAGATCTTTAGCCAACTTTCTCATTGTCACATTGCAGTCCTGCCCATTCTTCGTCTCTTGGGTGAGGACACTTTCCTGGGTGTGTTTTCCACCATGCACTATGCAGTGTCGACTTCTGCGTCAATACTAACCATGGAGGTATTTGCACCTGATATCCAGAACGGTAGCCAGTCCATTGTGGTGGCACCACCATGTTCCCTGTTAATTGTACCCCCCTGACCACACACGGATCACTCTGCTGATGCCTGCGCTGTTAACTCCACACATATGCCAAGGGGTATATGCCCACTCCCTAGGGCATTGCATTGGGACTCCCAGCAATGGCCATCCTGCCAGGTAGCATTTGCTGCAGCTAGGTGGCGCCCATTGGGAGGACCCCTGGTCGGAGTGGGTGGCATCATGGCGGATGATGCTCGATGAAGCATAGTCCATCATCTCTTGCTGGTGGTCAAACACCAGCAGTCTCAAAGTGATCATGAGCTCAATTCAGCGCACAGAAGTACAAATCATTCCCCTCCCTGGCCACACCATGGGAGAAACATCAGGCTAAGGATGGCAACAGATCTTATTCGTCCCGGTACCTTGTATGTTAGAGAGCTGATGGGGAATCTTTCATGACGATGGAGCTTCAGTTTTTTGTCAAGCATTTAGAGGACGAGTTCGACGAGGTGGAGGGCTTGTCGAAAATGAGATCTGGGTTAGTCTTCATCAAAACAGGATCCTCTGCCCAGTCATGGCAGTTAATCACTTGCGCCAATCTGGGGGATGTTTCTGTAACCATCACGCCCCCCTAAGAGCTTAAATATGGTCCAGGGTATCATATTTCACAGAGACATTCTTTTGCAGTCTGACTATGAGCTACACACCAATTTAGAGGGGTGAGGTGTACATTTCATCCAGCGTGTCCACTGGGGTCTGAAGGGTTGTCAGGTTGCCACCAGTACCTTCATCTTGGCCTTTGAGGGTGATATATTGCCTTAGATGGTCAAGGTGATAGTGTACCGGTGTGATGTAAAGCCCTATATCACTCTCCCAGTGTGGTGCTTTAAGTGCTAAAAGTTCAGCCATACGTCTTCCCGCTGTATTTCCGGCATCACATGCTGAGACTGCAGACACCCATCACTTCCCAATACTCAATGTGCCCTGCCTCCCATCTGTGACAGCTGTGGAGAGCACCATTCGACTTGCTCGCCTGATGGCAGGATTCTCAAGAAAGAAAGGAAAATCATGGAGTAAAAGACTCTGGATAAACTCACCTACACTGAGGCCAAGACAAAATTTGAGCCACTGCGTATGACATCGTCTTTCGCCGCCGCAACAACAGCTCTGGCACCATCAGCTCCGCCAAACCAGGTCACCTCTCAGAGCTGGAAGACTACATCTTCCCCCTTGATGGTGGGGGAATTTCCCTCCCTGTTGCTCCTGCATCATCTACTACGGGAGCAATAACCTCCCCCCTCCCCCCACCCCCCCCCCTCCCCCCACCCCGCCACCTACCCACAAACCATCAGGGACGTCCGTCCCCACTTGTGAGCTGGAGAATCGTAAGTCTTCTTTGGCTTCTCTCACCTTTGGGTCACTCCCTTCCCAGGTTTCTCCTAGTGGGAAAGATGTCACCTGCGAGAGGCTGAAGAGCCCAAAAGCAACTGGTCGTAGTGCTTCACACTCATTCTCAGTCCTGGAGGCTGAGCCAGTGAAGTACTCCCAGCCAGAGGAAACCAAGAAGCAGCGAGAGAAATCAAAAAGAAAATCCCTAAGACTGAGGAAATTGCTATCTACAAGCTCTGCGGCTGAGAATGGGGTGGAGATTTTGGTGTCCGCTGAGGACCTAGATCTGATAACATCCTCAGACACAATCGATATAGACTGCTCAGGCAATAAATCGGTGGCAGCAGGTGACTCTGAGGCGTAAACTGCCTCATTGAATGTTCCATGCCTTCCCACTCTCACAATGACATCATCCTGCAGTGAAATTGCGGCGCTTTTTCCACCACCTGGCTGAGCTACAGCAACTGTTAAGCTTCACACCTGCTATCTGCATTGTCCTCCAGGAAACCTCATTCCCAGCAATGTGGACCCCTGCCCTTCATGGCTATAATGGATATTACAGGAACCATAGTGACTATAATGGTGTGTCTGGTGGAGTTTGCATTTATGTCCTAAACTCGGTCTGTAGTGAATACTTGCCCCTTCAAATCCCTCTTGAAGCTGTGGCTGTCAGAATAAGGATGACACAGAAAATAACTGTCTGCAATGTATATCTTCCCCCAGATGGTGCAGTACCCTTAAATGTATTAGCTGCAGTGATCGATCAACTCCCTAAAGCTTTCCTACCTCTGGGAGATTTTAATGCCTATAAGCCCTTGTGGGGTGGTACCGTGCTTACTGGCCGAGGCAGAGATGTCGAAACTTTACTGTCGCAATTCGACCTGTGCCTCTCAAATACTGGGGCCGCCACACAGTTCATTGTGGCTCATGATAGTTACTCAGCCATTGATTTATCAATTTGCAGCCCAGGACTTCTCCCATCTATCCATTGGAGAGCACATGATGACCTGTATGGTAGTGACCCTTTCCCATTTTCCTATCACTGCCCCAGCATCAGGCACATGGACGCCTGCCCAGATGGGCTTTGGCAAACTGGAGAACTTTCACCTCTGCTGTCACCACTGAAACTCTCCCCCCACGGCAACATCGATATGATGGTTGAGCAGGTGACTAGCACAATTGTTTCTGCGGCAGACAACTTGATCTCTCACTTTTTAGGGTGCCTGCAGTATAAGGCAGTCCCTTGGTGGTCGCCAGAAGTCGCTGAAGCAATTAAGGAGTGTTAGTGAGCTCCACAGCAGCATAAGCGGCACCCTTCCCTGGAGCATCTCACAGCCTTTAAACGTCTTTGTGTCAAAGTTTGCCAACTTACCAGATGACCAGATACGTCTGCACCATTGGGTGCCACATGGCACCTTTCCAAGTCCGGCAAAGGTCAAACATCTTTTCAGGTACCAGGCCCCAACAGCTGTCCCTGGTGTTACCACAAATGGCGAGTTATGTACCGATGCAGATGCGATTGCTGAGCACTTTGCTCGAACCTCTGTGTCAGAGAATTACCCCCCAGCCTTTCGCACACTCAAACGGTGGCTGGAAGGGAATGTCCTCTCATTCACTACATGCTGCATTGATTCCTAGAATGCCCCCATTTACAGAGTGCGAGCTCCTCAGTGCCCTTGCACAATGCCCCAACACAGCTCCTGGGCCTGATCGTATCCACAGCAAGATGATTAAACATCTCTCATCAGACTACAAACGACATATTCTGTTCAGCTTCAACTGGATCTGGTGCGATGGCATCTCTCCATCGCAGTGCCAAGAGCAGCTTGATGTGTATAGCTATTGGCCCATCAGCCTCACCAACGTTCTTTGTAAGCTGCTGGAATGTATGGTATGTTGGCGGTTGGGTTGGGTCCTGGAGTCACGTGGCTTGCTGTCTCCATGTCAGGGCGGGTACCGCCAGGGTCGCTCGACCACTGATAATCTTGTGTCCATTGAGTCTGCCATCCGAACAGCCTTTTCCAGATGGCAACACGTGGTTGCCATCTTTTTTGACTTACATAAAGATTACTACACGACTTGGCGACATCATATCCTTGCCACATTTTATGAGTGGGGTCTCCGGAGACCACTTCCAATTTTTATCCAAAACTTCTTGTCTCTCCGTACTTTTCATGTCCATGTTGGTGAGTCCCAGAGTTCCATCCATATCCAGGAGAATGGAGTCCCACAGGGATCTGTATTGTCTCTCTATTTTTAGCGACCATTAATGGTCTAGCAGCAGCTGTCGGGCCCTCCGTCTCACCTTCTCTGTATGAAAATGACTTCTGCTTTTCGTACTGCTGCTCCAGTACTATTGTTGCTGAGCAGCGCCTCCAGGGAACCATCCACAAGGTGCAGTCATTGGTACTAGCCCACGGATTCCAGTTATCAGTTGCAAAGTCGTGTGTCATGCACTTCTGTCGGCATCGTACCATTCATCCGGAACCCGCACTTTACCTTAATGATGATCCACTCACTGTAGTGGAGACATATCAATTCCTAGGGATGGTTTTCAATGCTTGATTGACTTGGCTCTCTCATCTCCGGCAGCTTAAGCAGAAGTGCTGGCAATACCTCAATGCCCTCTGTTGCCTGAGCAACACCAATTGGGATGCAGATTGCTAATATGTCTGCTTGTGTCTGTATGTGTGGATGGATATGTGCGTGTGTGCGAGTGTATACCTGTCCTTTTTTCCCCCTAAGGTAAGTCTTTCCGCTCCCGGGATTGGAATGACTCCTTACCCTCTCCTTTAAAACCCACTTCCTTTCGTCTTCCCCTCTCCTTCCCTCTTTCCTGATGAGGCAACAGTTTGTTGCGAAAGCTTGAATTTTGTGTGTATGTTTGTGTTTGTTTGTGTGTCTATCGACCTGCCAGCGCTTTTGTTCGGTAAGTCACCTCATCTTTGTTTTTTTATATATAACATGGTACTGTTTCATATTGCTTTGATGAATTTCTTAGGGAGGACCAATCAGCAAAGGGCGAACTATAATCTGATGTGTGTTTCTGATACACTTGTCTGCTTCCATTATATCTTCAATGGGTACAACTAAATTGTTAACAACCTTACATAACTAGAGCTGACAAAACAAAAACTATAAGTGGACTGTGCCTACTCACACAATGTTGAAGTATTTTTAGACATTCAGATTGCTTGCAGTGTTACTCACAGAGAGAAACTTTAAAATAATATCACAAATAGGTTTTTATAGCAGCTATCAGTATTATATAGAATCTCATGGCTGACAAAATCATTTCAAAACATGATACCTTTCAAACAATTTCCTTCAAAAAAATTGTGCCAATTTGAGTGGTAGTTTTAGTGTGGTGCCATTTTCTTTTTAAATAAACAGGAAATATGCACCTAAATGTGTTCAAACCATTGCACAGAATCTGTTTTTGATTTTTAGCATGTTCTCCAGGCTTCTATGGAATGTCACTAGCAGTTGTATCTCGTTGGATCTAAGGAATGTGCAAAAGCAGTGATTTTCTAATTTTTGAAATAAAAGGTGAGACGTGGTTTTAAATGGTACTTCAACTTACACAATGGAAATTCCAATGAGGAATATTTAAAGTGTTGGGAAAGACAGATAGCTACTTCCTGTAAAGAAGTCACATTAATTTCCAGACAGGCACAATTGAAAGGCACTAAAATAAACCTTTTGGCCACAGCCTCAATCAGTAAGGGAGTCACACTTCATTAGTATACACAAATAAGGACACTTCATGTACACGACTGCCAACTTGGGTATCTCAGGCCAGAGTGCTAGCATGATGGAGTTGGCAGTCATGTATCTGTCTTTTCCTACATTGTTGATACTTTAGCTTAGGGCAGTTACATTTGACAAGAAACACATGTGACTTCAAATGAGGATTGTGCAGTAAGTTTCTCCATGATAGGCCATGTGGGTAGACAGATCCTAAATGTTAAATTTTTGTAATGATTATCCAGTATACCACTTAGACTGTGGCTGTTTTTATGATTTTGTGTGATCTATTTACCTGAAGATACCATCCAGTATAACAGAATAAGGTGACAGTTGAGACCTATAGAATGGCATTCATTCTTGGCCCGTTCACAGAAGTCTTCTCAAAATAATGGAAGCAGTTTATGTTGATGCACAGACAATACTCAGTGTGTCCATACCTTGTATCTCCTAATGTACTCTGACACTCTGGTCATAGAGCTCACTTCAGAGCAGGACTTCATCACTGAAGAAAACTCTAATCCTGTCAATGAGATCCCAGGAAAAATACATGTCAAGAGATGCTGAACACTAATTTTTCAATCTTTATCCCAGATTAAATTCCAGATCTTCCCACAATGTGAGGACAGACTACAGCCTTCTGTCAGATGGGGACTTGATGCTTGGTAGTCCTGTTGGTGTCAGTGGAGAGTTGTAGGCTATGTGCCGGTACTGTGTTATTTCTTCTTCTTCCTTCTTCTTTATTTCTCCTTACTTCTTCTTCTTTCTTTCTTTCTTTCTCCTTCTCCTCCTCTCATCATCAAATATCTCTCTCTCTCTCTCTCTCTCTCTCTCTCTCTCTCTCTCTCTCTCTCTCTCTCTCACTCACTCACTCACTCACTCACTCACTCCTGGAGAACCAGCGACACCCAAGCAATGTTGCTGTAGGCTTACTGGACCTGGAGCAATCATTTTCATTGATAAATGATAGTTCAAATTTTTCTACCCAAACATCCACTGAATTTTCTCTTCCACTAGTGAAAACAAAACATTCACGAGAGAATGTAGGCAGGAAGTTGACTTTAAAAATTAAGTACACAAGGTAGAAAGCTTAACAAAACAGGAATCTTTATTAAAACCAAAGAGTGAACAAAATGAGTACAGAAGATCAAAATGTTATCTTAAATGAGTCTCAGTGTTAAAAAGTGGAGGAGGGTGATGATAATGACAATAATATAAAAGCTGGGTTTGTTAATGCCCTGTTAGGGTCAGTGGTATCTAGGAATGATAAGCATTTCCCATTTGTTGTACATGACGATTGTTTTGTTGTTTCAGGTGAGGACTAATCACAGAGGGGTAACTTTTTAAATGAAAGGTTTGGTACCAGATCACTGATTACTCGTTCATTTATTTAATACAGATCACTTGCACTTTTACTGCTATGAACAAATTTTCATAACTGGTGAATGGTCTGACTAGTATAAAATTCTGGTTGAATTAATTTGTGCATATCTTGTCTGCTACAACTCTTTTGCTAATGGGGGAACTCTGTATTTGAAGTATTTGTCACCTTTTGTTTCTTTTTATGTCTGTCTGGCCCCAAAGCATAATTAAGCTCTGAGTGTTGTTGATAATTATTGATATGTCTTTATTTACATTTTCAGGTTTGCCTAATGAAATGAAAAATAAATTTAAATTTGTAATACCAAGATTCTGGAAGTTGTATACAGATAATTGGAGAAAGAATGAAGGTAATTAAACTAATTTTTTGTTTTTGCTATTTTGAAGGTCATTTATTTACAGTTTGTAATGAACTCAGTATTGGCAAAACATTCTGGATTACTCTCTCATTTTGATCTGCCAAGGGGAAGGACACTGTGATAAAATGATAGAATAACCAATTCACTGTAAGGCTTACATTAAGATTTTGTATCACATGATACATACACAAAGATTACTAAACTACTACATACCATCATTTCAACACAGGTCTAAAATATAATACTGTACAACACAAACGGTGCTGGCTATAGGTGAATATTAAGTTCTGTTATACAATTCACTAATCATCAGTGTCAGACCCATGGCCCTTCCCTGTATGTCATAAGAGGCAACTAATAGGAGTTTCTTCAGATTGGGTAAAGCTTTTTACCTTGGCCATGTGACAATTCTTCAGACATTCGAAGGTTTCACTCTTTTTCACTTTTCCCTTTTTTATCTCTTTTCCCCCTCACGTTCTTTGGTTTCTGACATTCTGGTCACCTTTTTGGGTTTGAGATGTGCTTTCCAAATGTGCAGGCCATTTGGGGAAGGATGCCTTACTGTGGTGCATTACCTCTCCACTGTGTGTTGTTGTCATTTGTACCTATCAATCAAGTGGATCTACCTCTGCACCCAAAATCCAGCATGGTAGCCAGTTCATAGTTGTTCAGTTGTCATGTACCCTCTCAATGGTAGCTCCCTGATAACACAGAGATGGCACTGCAGATGTCTGAGCTGTGAACTCCACATGTCGGCCTAGGAGTAGGTGCCTGCTCACTTAGGAGTACTGAGACTCTGTGTAACGGCTATTGTGCCAGGTGGCCTTTGCCTCAGCGGTCTGCCACTCGTGGGGAGAGCCTCCAAATGAATTAAGCAGTATTGGGGCGGATGATCTGCAATGAATGAATCGAACTTAATGGTGTCTGTGCAAACATGGCTCTCTTATAAATCAGTAACAGTGATTTTAATGTAGAAGTTTAAAATCCTACAGGATTTCTATCATTGACCAAGCCTCAAGACGAGAACCAGCTGAGGAGAAATGGAAGTGGACATTGTGCTGAGATCTCAGTTCATTCCCAAACTGATGGCAGCTCTATCCCTGTGATGAGGCCAATCTTTTTCATTGAAAATATTGAAGATTGGTTTGGAAAGGTTGTAGCAATAGAGAAGATGAGAAATGGACCTTCGCTGATCAAAACATCACCTGCCAACCAGTCAAGGGCCTGTGTCAAGTTAAGAAAGATACCAGTCACAATTTCTCCTCGTAATAACCTCAATAGAATTCTAGATGTGGACTTCCATTGGGACCTAATACTACAAATTGATGAAGAGCTGCATACTAATCTGGCATGGCATGGAGCCCATTTCATTCGCCACATCCAGAAGGGACCCGAGGATAATAAAGCACACTGGAGCTTTTATCCTTTCCTTCAGTGGGAACATTTTACCTGAGGAGTCTATGGTCACAGTTTGTAGGTGTGATGTCAGGCCTTGTATCCCTCCTCTAATACAATGTTTTAAGTGTCAAAGGTTTGGTAGGGTGTGTGGATGTGTGCCCCATGAGGGCAACTGTGGTGTCACCGCCAGACACCACACTTGCTAGATGGTAGCCTTTAAATTGGCCGCGGTCCGGTAGTATACGTCGGACCTGCGTGTCACCACTGTCAGTGATTGCAGACCGAGCGCCACCACACAGCAGGTCTAGAGAGACGTCCTAGCACAAGCCCCAGTTGTACAGACCACTTTGCTAGCTATGCTATACTGACAAACTACGCTCTCATTTGCCGAGACGATAGTTAGCATAGCCTTCAGCTACGTCATTTGCTACGACCTAGCAAGGAGCCATTACCAGTTTATATTGAGATTGTAATTAATGTATCATCAAGAGTGATGTTCTCCAATTATGGATTAAAGTTAAGTATTCAAGCAACTACGTTCTTTTCTTTATAGGATAATTACTTTACCTTGTTCCAGACCTCACGCCGGTCTGTGTGAGCTTAAACGCGTGCATTTTGGCCTCCTCTAGCAACACGGTGTTGGCTCTTCTGCCAACACATCAGCGACCATTGTGACAAACCCTTTGTGTGTGTGAACTGTCCTGAACTGCATCCTCCTCATTCACCATAATGGTTACTGTTAGAGAGGGAGAGGAAAATTTGAGAGTATAAAACATTGATCACTTGTCTTACCCAGATGCAAGGAAAAAGTTTCAAAGACTTCATATGACTAATATGGCTTCAAATTTTGTGACTGATATCCACACATCACATAATAAGGTCCTCCTTGTCATGGTCCTATTCCAGCGACTGTCCCACATTTTGGAGGAGGGAATGTCAGTTACATTATCTACCCCTATGCCACTCACTCTCATCGGAGGCTCTCCCTGTGAGTGCCACTGTGCCGTGTCAGAGGCTACCTGGCATAGTAGCTGTTGCCCAGAGTCCCAGTACCCCGAAGTGGACAGGCACCTACTGCTTAACTGACACATGTGAAGGTGGCACACTCACGAGACAAGAAACAACAGCCACAGGCTGCTGGCTAAAGGAAAGTATGCTCTTCTTCTACTGGGAAATAAAATGGGGAAATCTTCACAGAAATCAGTCTCAGAAGGATAAGCAGAAAGATAAGCTACTTTCTGAGGCTTCAAATTTTCTACTTCCCAGCCCTGCAGCAATCGAGCCTATGCACATTGACAATGTATTGTGGTGGACCACTACCTGGAAATCACACACCTCTTCTATTCACCACTTTCTCAGACCAGAGCTGACACTAACTCATTCTGTGGAACTGTAATGGCTACTATTGCCATTCAAGTGAGTGAACTCCATCATTGAATGGCTTCTTTGTAAACAAGCTCCAGGATGCACATTTCAAGGCAACACACCTGCCTGCTCTGTAAAACTACTAACCCCACTGTAAAAATTGTGTTAATGTCAAGAGAGCATCTGCTGGGGCCTGTATCCTCACATATTCTGATATTTTCAGCGAGTGAGTGCCACTTACTACTGTACGGAGACCACGGACGTCAGTATCTACCTGTCAGTTCAGATGACAATATGTAATGTCTCTCTACCACCGGATGAACCTTTTCATTATCATAAGCTGTTTAAGTTAGTGTTGCAGCTCCCTGGCCCCTTCCTCTTATTGGGGGACTGTAATGCCCATAATCCTCTCTGGGGCAATGATATTGTATCACAGAAACCGAGCACTAGAACACCTCCTTTCACAATTGGTTGTCTGCCTACCCCACACTGGTGCTGCAATGCATTTCAGTGTGGCGTACGGAATGCTTTCAGCTATTGAACTCAGTTTCCAGCAGAATTATCTTAAACCTGATTCAAAGGCACATCCATGGTGATCTTTGCCACTGCAACCATTTTCATATAGTTCTCTCCCTCTACGCTCACAGATATCTAGAATATTCTCACCGTTGGTCATTTTGGAAAGTTGATTGGCAGGCCATCTCCTCTGCTGTCACTTTTGCAGCCAATTGTGTGATGGATATTGACAAATTGGTATAGGACACTGTCACCTGTGCTGCATCAGCAACAGTACTCTACTTCTCAGGCTCATCCTGATGGCCACCAGTGCTGTGGTGGTCTGAAGATGTAACTGCAGCTATCAGGAAATGCTACAGAGTGCTTCAGTGGCACAAGCACCAGCCCTCTATGGATAATTTAGTAGCATTTGAGAGACTTCAGGTGAACGCATGGTTTTTAATAAAGAAAAGGAAGCAGGAGTGTTGGGAACAACATATCTCAACTATGCAATCCCACAGCCCATCGTCCCAAGTATGAATTAAACTCTGCTGTATATGCAGCTATCCACTACCCATGGTGTCTTTGTCAGTGGTAACACTTGCACTGATCCAGTGGTACTTGCTAAAAGTATTGCAGCACACTTCACTGAAGTGTCCACTTCCAGTAATTACAATCCTCATTTCCTGGCCCGGAAACATCTTGTTAAGTGCCACCTGCTATCTTTCCAAGTACATCTCTATCATACAGTGTCCCCTTTACTGAATGGGAGCTTCACAGTGCTTTGGCAGTGTGTAGAGATACAGCCTCTAGACCTGAATAAATTAATAAGCAAAATCTCAAACATCGTCTGGCCAGCACCATGAAACATATCCTCAGGCTTTTTAATTGGATTTGGCAGGAGGGAGTATTTCCCTCTCAGTGGTGGAAAAGTGTTATTATTCCTGTCCTGAAACCAGGAAAGGACTCGCATATTTTCAAGGAAAGACTAACTATTGCCCAATCTCCCCGTTAAATGGACTGTGTAATTTATTTGAATGAATGGTCCATCATTTTGTTGGTGCCGTGAAACCAGAGGACATATATTGTGATTCCAAAGTGGCATTTGGGCTTTCCAGTCTACCACAGATCATCTGTTTCATTTGAAATCCATAGTGTGCAGTGCTTATGTGAATCACCATCATCAGATTGCTGTGTCCCTTGACCCACAGAAGGCATCTGGTGACATTACATCATATCTATGCTGCACGAGCGCATATTCCAGGGCAGTTTACTCACTTCTATCCAGAATTTCCTATCTTTCCAATTTTTTCAGCTCTGGATAGGTTAGACCTTCAGTATCAGATATGTGCAGGAAACTGGAGTTCCTCAGGGATTGGTTCCTAGTGTAATGCTGTTTGCTATCACATCAATGGTATTGTAAATTCAGTAGGCCTCACAGTCTCTGCATCAGTGTATGTGGACAATCTTGGCCTTCAGGGGCTGTCTGGAGAGCACATGGTTGGGACCTGAATCACAGGTATCAATTTTCTGCTGCAAAATCACAAGTTATTCATTTTTGTCAACTTCGGTCTGGGCACCTGCACCCATAAATTTACCTTGGTGACCAGTTACTTCAAGTCATTGAAGCTTTCCAATTGTTAGGTATTTTATTTCACCACAGGCTAACTTGGCTGCCACATGTCTGCTGACTTGAGGCAACTTGCACAAAGAAGCTGAACGATCTCTGTTTACTTAGTCTCTCTTTGTGGGGCACGGGCTGCACAGTACTTCAGAGATTTTACAAAGTGCTGATTTTATCCCACTTGGACTACAGATGTGCTGCCTATGGATGAGCAGCACCATCTATACTGAACTTGCTTCACCCTGTTGTACACACAGTTGTGCGGTTGGCTTTAGGGGGCTCCTGTATGAGCTCTGCTGACAAATTTCTAGCTCCGGTCACTCAGCTCTGTTCCACAACTAGCAGTCCAAACTGTTTTTGCATCACCCAAAACTGGGAAGGTTAGCTGTGTTTTGACTTGATATTCTAATGAAGGACCTCCAACAGCATCCATTAGTCTGTGTCCCTAGAGCTCCCTCTCAACACACCTGTAGCCAGTATTCTGTCCAGTGATATGGATGGTCCTCCTTTGTAGCCCCAAGTAGATGCTGATCCTACACTTCTCAGACACCTTTTTCTTTCAGTCTTTCATGATTATTGTAATTAAATATGTACCCACACAGATGGCCCAAAAGTACATGACAGAATCAGTTAGTTTTGCACATGAGGGGACATGAGAAGCGCTGGTGTTTGTGTTGCCTTCATCATTATTCGTGAATGTGCTGAGATTGGACAGTGTAATGACTGGGAACTTGTACAGGTGCTGATAACTGTGCTTTTAAGCACCCCACAAACCAGTAATCATCATCATGAGAAGCACTCGCTACCAAGTGCCTGCAGTGTATTCACTGAAGAGGTGGTTGCTATTTCTCAGGCTTTGCAGTACATCAAATCCCAAGCCACAACAAACTTTCTCATCTGTATTGATTCCATCTGTTGCTTAAAGGTAATAACCCTGTGCTATCCCAAGAATCCTTTGGTCACCAAATCCAGGCACTACTTGCCGATCTCTGCAGCTCTGGAAAGACTGTGATCTTTATCTGGCCACCAAGACCCATAAGTATTCCAGGAAATGAACTTGTCAACTGTCTAGCTAAAGATGGAACTACAGGAGATCAATTTGATGTCAAGATAGCAGGCACAGACCTGAAGATTACATCTTCAACAAAATATCACGAAGCACTGGGAAGGGTTAAACAAATTATTGGGAGACCTGCAATCAGATAATGCCGGTGGCACATGTAAAATTCTTTTGTAAGTCCTAAAATCACAAGAGGAGGGGGTTGCAGTGTTGGAAGGGGGCAGGGAACTGTACATTTAGAACAAAGAATTGTATAGAAGTCAAATACATACTGTCCGAAAACCAGAAATGAAAAGAATCAAAGTGTTTGAGATGTGATTCTACAGAAGACTATTGAAAATTCACTGGACTCATGTCATAAGGAATAAGGAGTTTCACCATAGGAAAATAGACAAGAAGGAACAAAATGATAGGCCATGTGTTCAGAGAGCAATGAGTAACTTCCATCATACTAGAGGGATCTATAGAGGGTAAAAACTTCAAGGAGAGGGCAAATATTGGAATATATCCAGAAAATAATTGGATGTGTTACACTCTGTGATGAAGTTGTTGGAGAAGGAGACGAGTTCATGGTGGGCTACACGAAATGACTTCGAAGACTGTTGAATGTCACCATTCTCTGTGAACTCTCATGAATCATGTGCAACAAATTTTATAAGATAAGTCTTGTTCTGTAAACCTTTAGATAAAATACCTAACACCTTAATCAGTTGTCTAAAAGACAATCAAGGGGAAAATACCGCATGTTATTCTTATGCCATCCTATTGTACAATTAACTCATGGTTGTTGTTGTTGTTGTTGTTGTTGTTGTTGTTGTCTTCAGTCCTGAGACTGGTTTGATGCAGCTCTCCATGCTACTCTATCCTGTGCAAGCTTCTTCATCTCCCAGTACTTACACCAACCTACATCCTTCTGAATCTGCTTAGTGTGTTCATCTCTTGGTCTCCCTCTACGAATTTTACCCTCCACGCTGCCCTCCAATGCTAAATTTGTGATCCCTTGATGCCTCAGAACATGCCGTACCAACTGGTCCCTTCTTCTTGTCAAGTTGTGCACAAACTACTCCTCTTCCCAATTCGATTCAATACCTCCTCATTAGTTATGTGATCTACCTATCTAATCTTCAGCATTCCTCTGTAGCACCACATTTTGAAAGCTTCTATTCTCTTCTTGTCCAAACTATTTATCATCCATGTTTCACTTCCATACATGGCTACACTCCATACAAATACTTTCCGAAACGACTTCCTGACACTTAAATCTATACTCGATGTTAACAAACATCTATTCTTCAGAAACGCTTTCCTTGCCATTGCCAGTCTACATTTTATATCCTCTCTACTTTGTCCGTCATCAGTTATTTTGCTCCCCAAATAGCAAAACTCCTTTACTACTTTAAGCGTTTCATTTCCTAATCTAATTCCCTCAGCATCACCCGACTTAATTTGACTACAATCCATTATCCTCGTTTTGCTTTTGTTGATGTTCATCTTATATCCTCCTTTCAAGATACTGTCCATTCCGTTCAGCTGCTCTTCCAAGTCCTTTGCTGTCTCTGACAGAATTACAATGACATAGGCGAACCTCAAAGTTTTTACTTCTTCTCCATGGATTATAATGCCTACTCTGAACTTTTCTTTTATTTCCTTTATTGCTTGCTCAATATACAGATTGAATAACACGGGGAGAGGCTACAACCGTGTCTCACTCCCTTCCCAACCATTACTTCAATTTCATACCCCTCGACCCTTCTAACTGCCATCTGGTTTCTGTACAAATTGTAAATAGCCTTTCGCTCCCTGTATTTTACCCCTGCAACCTTCAGAATTTGAAAGAGAATATTTCAGTCAACATCGTCAAAAGCTTTCTCTAAGTCTACAAATGCTGGAAATGTAGGTTTGCCTTTCCTTTATCTATTTTCTAAGATAAGTCGTAGGGTCAGTATTGCCTCACGTGTTCCAACATTTCTGCGGAATCCAAACTGATATTTGCCGAGCTCAGCTTCTCCAAGTTTTTCCATTTGTCTGTAAAGAATATGCGTCAGTATTTTGCAGCTGTGACTTATTATCTGATAGTTCGGTAATTTTCACACCTGTCAACACCTGCATTCTTTGGGATTGGAATTATTGTATTAGTCTTGAAGTCTGAGGGTATTTCGCCTGTCTCATACATTTTCCTCACTAGATGGTACTTCTCTCAGGACTGGCTCTCCCAAGGCTGTCAGTAGTTCCAATGGAATGTTGTCTACTCCCGGGCCTTGTTTTGACTCGGGTCTTTCAGTGCTCTGTCAAACTCTTCACGCAGTATCGTATCTCCCATTTAATCCTCATCTACATCCTCTTCCATTTCCATAATATTGTCCTCAAGTACATCGCCCTTGTATAGATCCTCTATATACTCCTTCCACCTTTCTGCTTTCCCTTCTTTGCTTAGAACTGGGTTTCCATTTGAGCTCTTCATATTCATACAAGTGGTTCTCTTTTCTCCAAAGGTCTCTTTAATTTTCCTGTAGGCAGTATCTATCTTACCCCTAGTGAGATAAGCCTCTACATCCTGATATTTGTCCTCTAGCCATCCCTGCTTAGCCATTTTGCACTTCCTGTCGATCTCATTTTTGAGACGTTTGTATTCCTTTTTGCCTGCTTCATTTACTGCATTTTTATATTTTCCCCTTTCTTCAATTAAATTCAATATTTCTTCTGTTACCCAAGGATTTCTATTAGCCCTCGTCTTTTTACCTACTTGATCCTCTGCTGCCTTCACTACTTCATCCCTCAGAGCTACCCATTCTTCTTCTACCGTATTTCTTTCCCCCATTCCTGTCAATTGTTCCCTTATTCTCTCCCTGAAACTCTGTACAATTTCTGGTTTAGTCAGTTTATCCAGGTCCCATCTCCTTAAATTCCCACCTTTTTGCAGTTTCTTCAGTTTTAATCTACAGTTCATAACCAATAGATCGTGGTCAGAGTCCACATCTGCCCCTGGAAGTCTTACAATTTAAAACCTGGTTCCTAAATCTCTGTCTTACCATTATATAATCTATCTGATACCTTCTAGTATCTCCACTATTCTTCCATGTATACAACATTCTTTTATGATTCTTGAATCAAGTGTTAGCTATAATTAAGTTATGCTCTGTGCAAAATTCTACCAGATGGCTTCCTCTTTAATTTCTCTCCCCCAATCCATATTCACCCACTATGTTTCCTACTCTCCCTTTTCCTACACTCAAATTCCAGTCACCCATGACTATTAAATTTTCGTCTCCATCACTACCTGAATAATTTCTTTTATCTCATCATACATTTCATCAATTTCTTCATCAATTTCTTCATCATTTGCAGAGCTAGTTGGCATGTAAACTTGTACTACTGTAGTAGGCGTGGGCTTCATGTCTATCTTGGCCACAATAATGCATTCACTATGCTGTTGGTCGTAGCTTACCTGCACTCCTATTTTTTTATTCATTATTAAATCTATTCCTGCATTACCCCTATTTGATTTTGTATTTATAACCCTGTATTCACCTGACCAAAAGTCTTGTTCCTCCTGCCACCGAACTTCACTAATTCCCACTATATCTAACTTTAACCTATCCATTTCCCTTTTTAAATTTTCTAACCTACCTGCCCAATTAAGGAATCTGACGTTCAATCTCCGATCCGTAGAACACCAGTTTTCTTTCTCCTGATAATGACGTCCTCTTGAGTAGTCCCCGCCCGGAGATCCGAATGGGGGGACTATTTTACCTCTGGCACATTTTACCCAAGAGGACGCCATCATCATTTAACCATGCAGTAAAGCTGCATGCCCTCGGGAAAAATTACGGCTGTAGTCTCCCCTTTCTTTCAGCCGTTTGCAGTACCAGCACAGCAAGGCCGTTTTGGTTAGTATTACAAGACCAGATCAGTCAATCATCCAGACTGTTGCCCCTGCAACTACTGAAAAGGCTGCTGCCCCCCTTCAGGAACCACATGTTTGTCTGGCCTCTCAACAGATACCCCTCCATTGTGGTTGCACCTACAGTACCACCATGTGTATCGCTGAGGCACGCAAGCCTCCCCACCAATGGCAAGGTCCATGGTTCATGGGGGTAGGAAGTATTGCTTATGTAATCTAATTCTCTCTGAGTCACTATCTTCAATAAAACAACATCCTGTTACACTTTTCACACTTGGTAATCTGTCTAAAAGACACTATCCACTCTGTTCAACTGATCTTCCAAATCCTTTGCCCCCTATGACAATTCAAATTCATTTGCAAACCTAAAGTGATTTCTTCTTCTTCTTCTTCTTCTTCTTCTTCTTCTTCTTCTTCTTGCTTGTTGTCTTTGTCCTACAATCTATAACTGTGTAAACCATTCTGTGTGAGTCCACTGCTGTGGCCAAGGCCTTTGAGATGGGCACATTAAACGAGATTGGTTTCAGTACCCTCGATGCATTCCTTGAAATGGTATTGTATTCTAAAGCTACACTGTCTGGACATTATTTCAAATTATATGCCCCTGTTTGTTAAAAATATCCACGTCTTTTCATCATAACATTCATTAATTAGCTTAGCATCTAACTATGGAACATCCACATGAATTTCGCAGATCCTTGTTTTTTTTTTTAGGAGTTAACCTATCCCATTACCTTTATGTACCTTTGCTTTGCAAATGGAGCAATTCTGTTCCTATTTTTTTGTGTCTAAAATTTGTCCGCTGTTTCTGACTTGTAGTTGCCTGTTCAAAACTTTTAGAAATCATGATATTACTGGGACATACTTCTGATAATAGGCTTAAGACCTGAATAATTATTTGTCACTTACACATATTTTAAAGTGCATTAATGTAGCTTGTGGGGAACAACCATAATTCCTGTCTTGATACTCCATAACCAGGACTGCAATCCCAGCTTGATTATGTATGTACATTTCTGTACCTACTTAACCTCTACACTGAAATACATTTTGTACTATACACCATGAGGGAATCAAATGAAGTATATAAATGGTCATTTTGTATGGAAGACACCTGAGGAATGCACTACTCATCAAACCAAATTATTTGGGGAAGGGAGTTCTTGACCAGATTATATATATTATGAAGGCAGGCCCATCCTATCTGCTAATGTTTGCACACAATTATTTATTTTTTATTTTTATTTTTTTTTCTGACCTTTCAAATTCACCAGGCAGACCCAATGTCAGATTGTGTCTTTCGACTGGGTTTGGTAAACTTTAGATTACTATGAGTGCCTGTTGCATCTAGTGGGTGATTTGAGTGTGTACAGCATCTAAGAACCACTGTTGGAAAAAATTCTCTTCAGTGCATGGTATTGTTGCATAAGTCTCTACCCTCTACCCTCTACCGTCTGCCTTCTGTATCTGTTGATGTTTGGCAAATTGAGTTCTAGTTTTATATTATAATTATTGGCTCACCCTTTAGTATCATGTCATATCTTGTTCTTCTGGGTGTAGAATTCCTACGGAGCACTTTTACACAGCTATACCACCAACAGTTTACCCACAAATAAGTTTGTTAGTGAGGCATATTAGACTACTCAATGTTTTTTTAAGCTTGTTATGAGCCTGTGAGCTGCTAAAATGAAAAACATTTGAATCTCATGCTCATCATCTCCTCCTTGCGCTACTGAAGAGAGATGACAGTTCAAAATTATGCAAGCATGGCTGTTGTGACTAATAGTTACAGGTTCTTGACCCCCTCCCCCTTTCACCGCTGCTACTGCTCTTTCACCTCATGCCTGAACTGGTTTTCCTAGTAACTACTGAGACATGGGACTAAATAAAATTAAAACAGTCAATATTAACATATGGCATAACTCAAAATGTTCTTTATCTCCAGTGTACTTACAAGATAAGAATTTCAATTCCATTTGAATTACATTTCAGTTAAATATATCAACAGTATTACAGATGCACCACTTAAATTTTTCAGAATTGTTTATTGTACCTCTGAAATAATTTAGGCTTTATTTTTATAACAAATAAACTTACAACTAAGTAATAGTATACTAGTAAAATGGAGCATTACATAAAATAGGTCTTTGTCTTACAGAAATTGGTAGGAGCCTCATCTCTCCAAGGAAACGTGATCGTTCACTGGCTAGGTAATGACACAATCCTAATTTGTTGATCTTAAACAGTTTTATGATAGACATTCAGAGATATGTAATGGTTTTTACAAAAATTATTGATCAGACTGAAATTTTTTGTGGGTTTGTTCTTAGTGTTAAATACCTGTGGCTACTGAAGCAGTGTTAAATGTCCCCATAATAAATATTTCAGTCTTCAGTCGAGTGTGATCCAATATTAAACTTGCTGGCAGATTAAAACTATGTGGTGGTACACCAGGACATGAACCCTGGACCTTTGCCTTTTGTGGGCATGTGCTGTACCAACAGAGATACCCAAGAAAAGTCATGACCCATCTTCACAAATTTACTTCTGTTCATCAGGATAGATGTCGGGAGCAGGAAATTGTGGGTGTTGCAATAATTAAAACTAATTAAGCTGGAATGGACACTATTTATTCATTTAAAGATGGGACATGGGTGCCCACGTAGGGCTGAGCAGCCCCAAGAGGGGTTGCCGTCTGTTCATCAGGAGGTTTGAGGAGAGAGGCAGAGGCTAGAGGAGCAACTACTCGGGGCTGAGGTATGAAGCTAAGAGAGCGCGGAGTGGTTTCGAAGCCACCCTCACCGCTCCCGGCCATGTCCCCACGTGATCACATGACTTGTCTTTGATTGTTGATTCTGCCAACACACCTTCCTAGTAGCGTACCCTTGCAGAACAACCAATCTGTGGGACTAGAGCCTGACCGAGGAACACATGGCAGGAATGTGCTGACCATGGTCTTCCGGTCAGCACCTTCCACCACAGTATGCCCAAGACAGCTACGGCCGTACATTATGAATGGAAAAAATTATTTAATTAAATTTTATCGGCAATGATACCCCTTGGTGGTCTCCTCCCAGCACATCCTTTCTCTTTCCGAAGAAGGCTCTCCAGATGAAAATGAATGAGCTGATACTAATTGATTATTTCATTTAAAAAAATATATGATCATTATGAAGGATCACTGAAATTAACATCCATTACATAGTGGTATCAATATGTGCAGAAGTTACAAAGTGGCCTGAAGGACCAGAAGGAAGGCTCTTGAATAGCAAATTTGTGAAGTTAGGGTGAAGGCAGTAGGGGCAGCGCCATGGTGTAAGTGAGTGTGAGTGTCGGCGGTATCGGTGGTGGGTACCCAGGCGACCTGCTGACCTGCTGTGAGGAAGAAACGAGTTAGTACACTTCAAACATGAAAAAGGTCATTTTAAAATCAACATGAAAAACCATAATTCCAAAAGTATAAAACACAAAAAAATCCTTACCAATGAAAGAAAATGTATCATGCCACGTTCCCTCCTCCCACCCTGTGGTGCAACAGATGTCCCTTTCTCCAAAAATGTACTCAATGGGATCGTAATGTTGCAACCACACACAAGTTGACCTGCTGTGAGGAAGAAACGAGTTAGTACACTTCAAACATGAAAAAGGTCATTTTAAAATCAACATGAAAAACCATAATTCCAATAGTATAAAACACAAAAAAATCCTTACCAATGAAAGAAACTTCATTGTGCCACATTCCCTCCTCCCACCCTGTGCTGCAACAGATGTCCCTTTCTCCAAAAATGTACTCAATGGGATCGTAATGTTGCAACCACACACAAGTTGACCTGCTGTGAGGAACAAACGAGTTAGTACACTTCAAACATGAAAAAGGTCATTTTAAAATCAACATGAAAAACCATGATTCCAAAAGTATAAAACACAAAAAAATCCTTACCAATGAAAGAAAATGTATCATGCCACGTTCCCTCCTCCCACCCTGTGGTGCAACAGATGTCCCATTCTCCAAAAATGTACTCAATGGGATCGTAATGTTGGAACCTCACACAAGTTGACCTGCTGTGAGGAAGAAACGAGTTAGTACACTTCAAACATGAAAAAGGTCATTTTAAAATCAACATGAAAAACCATAATTCCAAAAGTATAAAACACAAAAAAATCCTTACCAATGAAAGAAAATGTATCGTGCCACATTCCCTCCTCCCACCCTGTGGTGCAACAGATGTCCCTTTCTCCAAAAATGTACTCAATGGGATCGTAATGTTGCAACCACACACAAGTTGATCTGCTGTGAGGAAGAAATGCGTTAGTACACTTCAAACATGAAAAAGGTCATTTTAAAATCAAAATGAAAAACCATAATTCCAAAAGTATAAAACCCAAAAAAATCCTTACCAATGAAAGAAAATGTATCGTGCCACGTTCCCTCCTGCCACCCTGTGGTGCAACAGATGTCCCATTCTCCAAAAATGTACCCAATGGGATCGTAATGTTGCAACCACACACAAGTTGACCTGCTGTGAGGATGAAACGAGTTAGTATACGTCAAACATGAAATAGGTCATTTTAAAATCAACATGAAAAACCACAATAGTATAAAACACAAAAAAATCCTCACCAATGAAAGAAAATGTATCGTGCCACGTTCCCTCCTCCCACCCTGTGGTGCAACAGATGTCCCTTTCTCCAAAAATGTACTCAATGGGATCGTAATGTTGCAACCACATGCAAGTTGACCTGCTGTGAGGAAGAAACGAGTTAGTACACTTCAAACGTGAAAAAGGTCATTTTAAAATCAACATGAAAAACCATAATTCCAAAAGTATAAAACATTCGAAAATCCTTACCAATGAAAGAAAATGTATCGTGCCACGTTCCCTCCTCCCACCCTGTGGTGCAACAGATGTCCCTTTCTCCAAAAATGTACTCGATGGGATCGTAATGTTGCAACCACACACAAGTTGACCTGCTGTGAGGAAGAAACGAGTTAGTACACTTCAAACATGAAAAAGGTTATTTTACAATCAACATGAAAAACCATGATTCCAAAAGTATAAAACACAAAAAAATCCTTACCAATGAAAGAAAATGTATCATGCCACGTTCCCTCCTGCCACCCCGTGGTGCAACAGATGTCCCTTTCTCCAAAAATGTACTCAATGGGTTTGTAATGTTGCAACCACACACAAGTTGACCTGCTGTGAGGAAGAAACGAGTTAGTACACTTCATACATGAAAAAGGTCACTTTAAAATCAAAATGAAAAACCATAATTCCAAAAGTATAAAACACAAAAAAATCCTTACCAACGAAAGAAAATGTATCGTGCCATGTACCCTCCTCCCACCCTGTGGTGCAGCAGATGTCCCTTTCTCCAAAAATGTACTCAATGGGATCGTAATGTTGCAACCACACACAAGTTGACCAGCTGTGAGGAAGAAACGAGTTAGTACACTTCAAACATGAAAAAGGTCATTTTAAAATCAACATGAAAAACCACAATAGTATAAAACACAAAAAAATCCTCACCAATGAAAGAAAATGTATCGTGCCACGTTCCCTCCTCCCACCCAGTGGTGCAACAGATGTCCCATTCTCCAAAAATGTACTCAATGGGGTCGTAATATTGCAACCTCACACAAGTTGACCTGCTGTGAGGAAGAAATGAGTTAGTACACTTCAAACATGAAAAAGGTCATTTTAAAATCAACATGAAAAACCATAATTCCAAAAGTATAAAACACAAAAAAATCCTTACCAATGAAAGAAAATGTATCGTGCCACGTTCCCTCCTCCCACCCTGTGGTGCAACAGATGTCCCATTCTCCAAAAATGTACTCAATGGGATCGTAATGTTGCAACCACACGCAAGTTGACCTGCTGTGAGGAAGAAGCGAGTTAGTACACTTCAATCGTGAAAAAGGTCATTTTAAAATCAACATGAAAAACCATAATTCCAAAAGTATAAAACATTCGAAAATCCTTACCAATGAAAGAAAATGTATCGTGCCACGTTCCCTCCTGCCACCCTGTGGTGCAACAGATGTCCCTTTCTCCAAAAATGTACTCAATGGGATCGTAATGTTGCAACCACACACAAGTTGACCTGCTGTGAGGAAGAAACGAGTTAGTACACTTCAAACATGAAAAAGGTAATTTTACAATCAACATGAAAAACCATGGTTCCAAAAGTATAAAACACAAAAAAATCCTTACCAATGAAAGAAAATGTATCATGCCACGTTCCCTCCTCCCACCCCGTGGTGCAACAGATGTCCCTTTCTCCAAAAATGTACTCAATGGGTTTGTAATGTTGCAACCACACACAAGTTGACCTGCTGTGAGGAAGAAACGAGTTAGTACACTTCAAACATGAAAAAGGTCATTTTAAAATCAACATGAAATACCATAATTCCAAAAGTATAAAACACAAATAAATCCTTACCAATGAAAGGAAATGAATCGTGCCACGTTCACTCCTCCCACCCTGTAGTGCACAGATGTCCCTTTCTCCAAAAATGTACTCAATGGGATCGTAATGTTGCAACCACACACAAGTTGACATGCTGTGAGGAAGAAACGAGTTAGTACACTTCAAACATGAAAAAGGTCATTTTAAAATCAACATGAAATACCATAATTCCAAAAGTATAAAACACAAAAAAATCCTTACCAACGAAAGAAAATGTATCGTGCCATGTACCCTCCTCCAACCCTGTGGTGCAGCAGATGTCCCTTTCTCCAAAAATGTACTCAACGGGATCGTAATGTTGCAACCACACACAAGTTGACCTGTTGTGAGGAAGAAATGAGTTAGTACACTTCAAACATGAAAAAGGTCATTTTAAAATCAACATGAAAAACCATAATTCCAAAAGGATAAAACACAAAAATATTCTTACCAATGAAAGATAATGTATTGTGCCATGTTCCCACCTCCCACCCTGTGGTGCAACAGATGTCCCTTTCTCCAAAAATGTACTCAATGGGATCGTAATGTTGCAACCACACACAAGTTGACCTGCTGTGTGGAAGAAACGAGTTAGTACACTTCAAACATGAATAAGGTCATTTTAAAATCAACATGAAAAACCATAATTCCAAAAGTATAAAACACAAAAAAATCCTTACCAACGAAATAAAATGTACCGTGCCACGTACCCTCCTCCCACCCTGTGGTGCAACAGATGTCCCTTTCTCCAAAAATGTACTCAATGGGTTCGTAATATTGCAACCACACACAAGTTGACCTGCTGTGAGGAAGAAACGAGTTATTACACTTCAAACATGAAAAAGGTCATTTTAAAACCAACATGAAAAACCATGATTCCAAAAGTATAAAACACAAAAAAATCCTTACCAACGAAAGAAAATGTATCGTGCCACGTACCCTCCTCCCACCCTGTGGTGCAACAGATGTCCCTTTCTCCAAAAATGTACTCAATGGGATCGTAATGTTGCAACCACACACAAGTTGACCTGCTGTGAGGAAGAAACGAGTTAGTACACTTCAAACATGAAAAAGGTCATTTTAAAATCAAAATGAAAAACCATAATTCCAAATGTATAAAACACAAAAAAATCCTTACCAATGAAAGAAAATGTATCGTGCTACCCTCCCTCCTCCCACCCTGTGGTGCAACAGATGTCCCTTTTTCCAAAAATGTACTCAATGGGATCGTAATATTGCAACCACACACAAGTTGACCAGCTGTGAGGAAGAAACGAGTTAGTACTCTTCCAAAACGAAAAAGGTCATTTTAAAATCAACATGAAATACCATAATTCCAAAAGTATAAAACACAAAAAAATCCTTACCAACGAAAGAAAATGTATTGTGCCACGTACCCTCCTCCCACCCTGTGGTGCAACAGTTGTTCCTTTCTCCAAAAATGTACTAAATGGGATCGTAACGTTGCAACCACACACAAGTTGACCAGCTGTGAGGAAGAAACGTGTTAGTACACTTCAAACATGAAAAAGGTCATTTTAAAATCAACAAGAAAAACCATAAATCCAAAAGTATAAAACACAAAAAAATCCTTACCAATGAAAGAAAATGTATCGTGCTACCCTCCCACCTACCACCCTGTGGTGCAACAGATGTCCCTTTCTCCAAAGTGTACTCAATGGGATCGTAATGTTGCAACCACACACAAGTTGACCTGCTGTGAGGAAGAAACGAGTTAGTACACTTCAAACATGAAAAAGGTCATTTTAAAATCAACATGAAAAACCATAATTCCAAAAGTATAAAACACAAAAAAATTCTTACCAATGAAAGATAGTGTATCGTGCCACGTTCCCTCCTCCCACCCTGTGGTGCAACAGATGTCCCTTTCTCCAAAAATGTACTCAATGGGATCGTAATGTTGCAACCACACACAAGTTGACCTGCTGTGAGGAAGAAACGAGTTAGTACACTTCAAACATGAAAAAGGCCATTTTAAAATCAAAATGAAAAACTATAATTCCAAAAGTATAAAACACAAAAAAATCCTTACCAATGAAAAAAATGTATCGTGCTACCCTCCCTCCTCCCACCCTGTTGTGCAACAGATGTCCCTTTCTCCAAAAATGTACTCAATGGGATCGTAATATTGCAACCACACACAAGTTGACCTGCTGTGAGGAAGAAACGAGTTAGTACTCTTCCAACATGAAAAAGGTCATTTTAAAATCAACATGAAATACCATAATTCCAAAAGAATAAAACACAAAAAAATCCTTACCAACGAAAGAAAATGTATCGTGCCACGTACCCTCCTCCCACCCTGTGGTGCAACAGATGTCCCTTTCTCCAAAAATGTACTCAATGGGATCGTAATGTTGCAACCACACACAAGTTGACCTGCTGTGAGGAAGAAATTAGTTAGTACACTTCTAACATGAAAAAGGTCATTTTAAAATCAACATGAAGTACCATAATTCCAAAAGTATAAAACACAAAAAAATCCTTACCAACGAAAGAAAATGTATCGTGCCTCGTACCCTCCTCCCACCCTGTGGTGCAACAGATGTCCCTTTCTCCAAAAATGTACTAAATGGGATCGTAATGTTGCAACCACACACAAGTTGACCTGCTGTGAGGATGAAACGAGTTAGTACACTTCAAACATGAAAAAGGTCATTTTAAAATCAACATGACAAACCATAATTCCAAAAGTATAAAACACAAAAAAATCCCTACCAACGAAAGAAAATGTAACGTGCCACGTACCCTCCTCACACCCTGTGGTGCAACAGATGTCCCTTTCTCCAAAAAATGTACTCAATGGGATGGTAACATTGCAACCACACACAAGTTGACCTGCTGTGAGGAAGAAACGAGTTAGTACACTTCAAACATGAAAAAGGTCATTTTAAAATCAAAATGAAAAACCATAATTCCAAAAGTATAAAACACAAAAAAATCCTTACCAAAGAAAGAAAATGTATCGTGCTACCCTCCCTCCTCCCACCCTGTGGTGCAACAGATGTTCCTTTCTCCAAAAATGTACTAAATGGGATCGTAATGTTGCAACCACACACAAGTTGACCAGCTGTGAGGAAGAAACGAGTTAGTACACTTCAAACATGAAAAAGGTCATTTTAAAATCAACATGAAAAACCATGATCCAAAAGTATAAAACACAAAAAAATCCTTACCAATGAAAGAAAATGTATCGTGCCACGTTCCCTCCTGCCACCCCGTGGTGCAACAGATGTCCCTTTCTCCAAAAATGTACTCAATGGGATCGTAATGTTGCAACCTCACACAATTTGACCTGCTGTGAGGAAGAAACGAGTTAGTACACTTCAAACATGTAAAAGGTCATTTTAAAATCAGCATGAAAAACCATAATTCCAAAAGTATAATACACAAAAAAATCCTTACCAATGAAAGAAAATGTATCGTGCCACGTTCACTCCTCCCACCCTGTGGTGCAACAGACGTCCCTTTCTCCAAAAATGTACTCAATGGGATCGTAATGTTGCAACCTCACACAATTTGACCTGCTGTGAGGAAGAAACGAGTTAGTACACTTCAAACATGAAAAAGGTCATTTTAAAATCAACATGAAAAACCATAATTCCAAAAGTATAATACACAGAAAAATCCTTACCAATGAAAGAAAATGTATCGTGCCACGTTCCCTCCTGCCACCCTGTGGTGCAACAGATGTCCCTTTCTCCAAAAATGTACTCAATGGGATCGTAATGTTGCAACCTCACACAAGTTGACCTGCTGTGAGGAAGAAACGAGTTAGTACACTTCAAACATGAAAAAGGTCATTTTAAAATCAACATGAAAAACCATAATTCCAAAAGTATAATACACAAAAAAATCCTTACCAATGAAAGAAAATGTATCGTGCCACGATCCCTCCTGCCACACTGTGGTGCAACAGATGTCCCTTTCTCCAAAAATGTACTCAATGGGATCGGAATGTTGCAACCTCACACAATTTGACCTGCTGTGAGCAAGAAACGAGTAAGTACACTTCAAACATGAAAAAGGTCATTTTAAAATCAACATGAAAAACCATAATTCCAAAAGTATAATACACAAAAAAATCCTTACCAATGAAAGAAAATGTATCCTGCCACGTTCACTCCTCCCACCCTGTGGTGCAACAGATGTCCCTTTCTCCAAAAATGTACTCAATGGGATCGTAATGTTGCAACCTCACACAAGTTGACCTGTTGTGAGGAAGAAACGAGTTAGTACACTTCAAACATGAAAAAGGTCATTTTAAAATCAAGATGAAAAACCATAATTCCAAAAGTATAATACACAAAAAAATCCTTACCAATGAAAGAAAATGTATCGTGCCACGTTCCCTCCTGCCACCCTGTGGTGCAACAGATGTCCCTTTCTCCAAAAATGTACTCAATGGGATCGTAATGTTGCAACCTCACACAAGTTGACCTGCTGTGAGGAAGAAACGAGTTAGTACACTTCAAACATGAAAAAGGTCATTTTAAAATCAACATGAAAATCCATTATCCAAAAGTATTAAACACAAAAAAATCCTTACCAATGAAAGAAAATGTATCGTGCCACGTTCCCTCCTGCCACCCTGTGGTGCAACAGATGTCCCTTTCTCCAAAAATGTACTCAATGGGATCGTAATGTTGCAACCTCACACAAGTTGACCTGCTGTGAGGAAGAAACGAGTTAGTACACTTCAAATATGAAAAAGGTCATTTTAAAATCAACATGAAAAACCATGATCCAAAAGTATAAAACACAAAAAAATCCTTACCAATGAAAGAAAATGTATCGTGCCACGTTCCCTCCTGCCACCCTGTGGTGCAACAGATGTCCCTTTCTCCAAAAATGTACTCAATGGGATCGTAATGTTGCAACCTCACACAATTTGACCTGCTGTGAGGAAGAAACGAGTTAGTACACTTCAAACATGTAAAAGGTCATTTTAAAATCAGCATGAAAAACCATAATTCCAAAAGTATAATACACAAAAAAATCCTTACCAATGAAAGAAAATGTATCGTGCCACGTTCACTCCTCCCACCCTGTGGTGCAACAGACGTCCCTTTCTCCAAAAATGTACTCAATGGGATCGTAATGTTGCAACCTCACACAATTTGACCTGCTGTGAGGAAGAAACGAGTTAGTACACTTCAAACATGAAAAAGGTCATTTTAAAATCAACATGAAAAACCATAATTCCAAAAGTATAATACACAGAAAAATCCTTACCAATGAAAGAAAATGTATCGTGCCACGTTCCCTCCTGCCACCCTGTGGTGCAACAGATGTCCCTTTCTCCAAAAATGTACTCAATGGGATCGTAATGTTGCAACCTCACACAAGTTGACCTGCTGTGAGGAAGAAACGAGTTAGTACACTTCAAACATGAAAAAGGTCATTTTAAAATCAACATGAAAAACCATAATTCCAAAAGTATAATACACAAAAAAATCCTTACCAATGAAAGAAAATGTATCGTGCCACGTTCCCTCCTGCCACACTGTGGTGCAACAGATGTCCCTTTCTCCAAAAATGTACTCAATGGGATCGGAATGTTGCAACCTCACACAATTTGACCTGCTGTGAGCAAGAAACGAGTAAGTACACTTCAAACATGAAAAAGGTCATTTTAAAATCAACATGAAAAACCATAATTCCAAAAGTATAATACACAAAAAAATCCTTACCAATGAAAGAAAATGTATCCTGCCACGTTCACTCCTCCCACCCTGTGGTGCAACAGATGTCCCTTTCTCCAAAAATGTACTCAATGGGATCGTTATGTTGCAACCTCACACAAGTTGACCTGCTGTGAGGAAGAAACGAGTTAGTACACTTCAAACATGAAAAAGGTCATTTTAAAATCAACATGAAAAACCATAATTCCAAAAGTATAAAACACAAAAAAATCCTTACCAATGAAAGAAAATCTATCCTGCCACGTTCACTCCTGCCACCCTGTGGTGCAACAGATGTCCCTTTCTCCAAAAATGTACTCAATGGGATCGTAATGTTGCAACCTCACACAAGTTGACCTGTTGTGAGGAAGAAACGAGTTAGTACACTTCAAACATGAAAAAGGTCATTTTAAAATCAACATGAAAAACCATAATTCCAAAAGTATAATACACAAAAAAATCCTTACCAATGAAAGAAAATGTATCGTGCCACGTTCCCTCCTGCCACCCTGTGGTGCAACAGATGTCCCTTTCTCCAAAAATGTACTCAATGGGATCGTAATGTTGCAACCTCACACAAGTTGACCTGCTGTGAGGAAGAAACGAGTTAGTACACTTCAAACATGAAAAAGGTCATTTTAAAATCAACATGAAAATCCATTATCCAAAAGTATAAAACACAAAAAAATCCTTACCAATGAAAGAAAATGTATCGTGCCACGTTCCCTCCTGCCACCCTGTGGTGCAACAGATGTCCCTTTCTCCAAAAATGTACTCAATGGGATCGTAATGTTGCAACCTCACACAAGTTGACCTGCTGTGAGGAAGAAACGAGTTAGCACACTTCAAATATGAAAAAGGTCATTTTAAAATCAACATGAAAAACCATGATCCAAAAGTATAAAACACAAAAAAATCCTTACCAATGAAAGAAAATGTATCGTGCCACGTTCCCTCCTGCCACCCTGTGGTGCAACAGATGTCCCTTTCTCCAAAAATGTACTCAATGGGATCGTAATGTTGCAACCTCACACAATTTGACCTGCTGTGAGGAAGAAACGAGTTAGTACACTTCAAACATGAAAAAGGTCATTTTAAAATCAACATGAAAAACCATAATTCCAAAAGTATAATACACAAAAAAATCCTTACCAATGAAAGAAAATGTATCGTGCCACGTTCCCTCCTGCCACCCTGTGGTGCAACAGATGTCCCTTTCTCCAAAAATGTACTCAATGGGATCGTAATGTTGCAACCTCACACAATTTGACCTGCTGTGAGGAAGAAACGAGTTAGTACACTTCAAACATGAAAAAGGTCATTTTAAAATCAACATGAAAAACCATAATTCCAAAAGTATAATACACAAAAAAATCCTTACCAATGAAAGAAAATGTATCGTGCCACGTTCCCTCCTGCCACCCTGTGGTGCAACAGATGTCCCTTTCTCCAAAAATGTACTCAATGGGATCGTAATGTTGCAACCTCACACAAGTTGACCTGCTGTGAGGAAAAAACGAGTTAGTACACTTCAAACATGAAAAAGGTCATTTTAAAATCAACATGAAAAACCATAATTCCAAAAGTATAATACACAAAAAAATCCTTACCAATGAAAGAAAATGTATCCTGCCACGTTCACTCCTCCCACCCTGTGGTGCAACAGATGTCCCTTTCTCCAAAAATGTACTCAATGGGATCGTAATGTTGCAACCTCACACAAGTTCACCTGCTGTGAGGAAGAAACGAGTTAGTACACTTCAAACATGAAAAAGGTCATTTTAAAATCAACATGAAAAACCATGATCCAAAAGTATAAAACACAAAAAAATCCTTATCAATGAAAGAAAATGTATCGTGCCACGTTCCCTCCTGCCACCCTGTGGTGCAACGGATGTCCCTTTCTCCAAAAATGTACTCAATGGGATCGTAATGTTGCAACCTCACACAAGTTGACCTCCTGTGAGGAAGAAACGAGTTAGTACACTTCAAATATGAAAAAGGTCATTTTAAAATCAACATGAAAAACCATGATCCAAAAGTATAAAACACAAAAAAATCCTTACCAATGAAAGAAAATGTATCCTACCACGTTCACTCCTGCCACCCTGTGGTGCAACAGATGTCCCTTTCTCCAAAAATGTACTCAATGGGATCGTAATGTTGCAACCTCACACAATTTGACCTGCTGTGAGGAAGAAACGAGTTAGTACACTTCAAACATGAAAAAGGTCATTTTAAAATCAACATGAAAAACCATAATTCCAAAAGTATAATACACAAAAAAATCCTTACCAATGAAAGAAAATGTATCCTGCCACGTTCACTCCTTCCACCCTGTGGTGCAACAGATGTCCCTTTCTCCAAAAATGTACTCAATGGGATCGTAATGTTGCAACCTCACACAATTTGACCTGCTGTGAGGAAGAAACGAGTTAGTACACTTCAAACATGAAAAAGGTCATTTTAAAATCATCATGAAAAACCATAATTCCAAAAGTATAATACACAAAAAAATCCTTACCAATGAAAGAAAATGTATCCTACCACGTTCACTCCTCCCACCCTGTGGTGCAACAGATGTCCCTTTCTCCAAAAATGTACTCAATGGGATCGTAATGTTGCAACCTCACACAAGTTCACCTGCTGTGAGGAAGAAACGAGTTAGTACACTTCAAACATGAAAAAGGTCATTTTAAAATCAACATGAAAAACCATAATTCCAAAAGTATAATACACAAAAAAATCCTTACCAATGAAAGAAAATGTATCCTGCCACGTTCACTCCTCCCACCCTGTGGTGCAACAGATGTCCCTTTCTCCAAAAATGTACTCAATGGGATCGTAATGTTGCAACCTCACACAAGTTCACCTGCTGTGAGGAAGAAACGAGTTAGTACACTTCAAACATGAAAAAGGTCATTTTAAAATCAACATGAAAAACCATGATCCAAAAGTATAAAACACAAAAAAATCCTTATCAATGAAAGAAAATGTATCGTGCCACGTTCCCTCCTGCCACCCTGTGGTGCAACGGATGTCCCTTTCTCCAAAAATGTACTCAATGGGATCGTAATGTTGCAACCTCACACAAGTTGACCTCCTGTGAGGAAGAAACGAGTTAGTACACTTCAAATATGAAAAAGGTCATTTTAAAATCAACATGAAAAACCATGATCCAAAAGTATAAAACACAAAAAAATCCTTACCAATGAAAGAAAATGTATCCTACCACGTTCACTCCTGCCACCCTGTGGTGCAACAGATGTCCCTTTCTCCAAAAATGTACTCAATGGGATCGTAATGTTGCAACCTCACACAATTTGACCTGCTGTGAGGAAGAAACGAGTTAGTACACTTCAAACATGAAAAAGGTCATTTTAAAATCAACATGAAAAACCATAATTCCAAAAGTATAATACACAAAAAAATCCTTACCAATGAAAGAAAATGTATCCTGCCACGTTCACTCCTTCCACCCTGTGGTGCAACAGATGTCCCTTTCTCCAAAAATGTACTCAATGGGATCGTAATGTTGCAACCTCACACAATTTGACCTGCTGTGAGGAAGAAACGAGTTAGTACACTTCAAACATGAAAAAGGTCATTTTAAAATCATCATGAAAAACCATAATTCCAAAAGTATAATACACAAAAAAATCCTTACCAATGAAAGAAAATGTATCCTACCACGTTCACTCCTCCCACCCTGTGGTGCAACAGATGTCCCTTTCTCCAAAAATGTACTCAATGGGATCGTAATGTTGCAACCTCACACAATTTGACCTGCTGTGAGGAAGAAACGAGTTAGTACACTTCAAACATGAAAAAGGTCATTTTAAAATCAACATGAAAAACCATAATTCCAAAAGTATAATGCACAAAAAAATCCTTACCAATGAAAGAAAATGTATCCTGCCACGTTCACTCCTTCCACCCTGTGGTGCAACAGATGTCCCTTTCTCCAAAAATGTACTCAATGGGATCGTAATGTTGCAACCTCACACAATTTGACCTGCTGTGAGGAACAAACGAGTTAGTACACTTCAAACATGAAAAAGGTCATTTTAAAATCAACATGAAAAACCATAATTCCAAAAGTATAATACACAAAAAATCCTTACCAATGAAAGAAAATGTATCGTGCCACGTTCCCTCCTGCCACCCTGTGGTGCAACAGATGTCCCTTTTTCCAAAAATGTACTCAATGGGATCGTAATGTTGAACCACCCACAAGTTGATCTGCTGTGAGGAAGAAACGAGTTAGTACACTTCAAACATGAAAAAGGTCATTTTAAAATCAACATGAAAAACCATAATTCCAAAAGTATAATACACAAAAAAATCCTTACCAATGAAAGAAAATGTATCGTGCCACGTTCCCTCCTGCCACCCTGTGGTGCAACAGATGTACCTTTCTCCAAAAATGTACTCAATGGGATCGTAATGTTGTAACCACACACAAGTTGACCTGCTGTGAGGAAGAGACGAGTTAGTACACTTCAAACATGAAAAAGGTCATTTTAAAGTCAACATTAAAAATCATAATTCCAAAAGTATAATACACAAAAAAATCCTTACCAATGAAAGAAAATGTATCGTGCCACGTTCCCTCCTCCCACTCTGTGGTGCAACAGATGTCCCTTTCTCCAAAAATGTACTCAATGGGATCGTAATGTTGCAACCACACACAAGTTGACCTACTGTGAGGAAGAGACGAGTTAGTACACTTCAAACATGAAAAAGGTCATTTTAAAATCAACATTAAAAATCATAATTCCAAAAGTATAATACACAAAAAAATCCTTACCAATGAAAGAAAATGTATTGTGCCACGTTCCCTCCTGCCACCCTGTGGTGCAACAGATGTCCCTTTCTCCAAAAATGTACTCAATGGGATCGTAATGTTGCAACCACACACAAGTTGACCTGCTGTGAGGAAGAGACGAGTTAGTACACTTCAAACATGAAAAAGGTCATTTTAAAATCAACATTAAAAATCATAATTCCAAAAGTATAATACACAAAAAAATCCTTACCAATGAAAGAAAATGTATTGTGCCACGTTCCCTCCTGCCACCCTGTGGTGCAACAGATGTCCCTTTCTCCAAAAATGTACTCAATGGGATCGTAATGTTGCAACCTCACACAAGTTGACCTGCTGTGAGGAAGAAACGAGTTAGTACACTTCAAACATGAAAAAGGTCATTTTAAAATCAACATTAAAAATCATAATTCCAAAAGTATAATACACAAAAAAATCCTTACCAATGAAAGAAAATGTATCATGCCACGTTCCCTCCTGCCACCCTGTGGTGCAACAGATGTCCCTTTCTCCAAAAATGTACTCAATGGGATCGTAATGTTGCAACCACACACAAGTTGACCTGCTGTGAGGAAGAGACGAGTTAGTACACTTCAAACATGAAAAAGGTCATTTTAAAATCAACATTAAAAATCATAATTCCAAAAGTATAATACACAAAAAAATCCTTACCAATGAAAGTAAATGTATCGTGCCACGTTCCCTCCTGCCACCCTGTGGTGCAACAGATGTCCCTTTCTCCAAAAATGTACTCAATGGGATCGTAATGTTGCAACCACACACAAGTTGACCTGCTGTGAGGAAGAGACGAGTTAGTACACTTCAAACATGAAAAAGGTCATTTTAAAATCAACATTAAAAATCATAATTCCAAAAGTATAATACACAAAAAAATCCTTACCAATGAAAGAAAATGTATCGTGCCACGTTCCCTCCTGCCACCCTGTGGTGCAACAGATGTCCCTTTCTCCAAAAATGTACTCAATGGGATCGTAATGTTGCAACCTCACACAAGTTGACCTGCTGTGAGGAAGAGACGAGTTAGTACACTTCAAACATGAAAAAGGTCATTTTAAAATCAACATTAAAAATCATAATTCCAAAAGTAAAATACACAAAAAAATCCTTACCAATGAAAGAAAATGTATCGTGCCACGTTCCCTCCTGCCACCCTGTGGTGCAACAGATGTCCCTTTCTCCAAAAATGTACTCAATGGGATCGTAATGTTGCAACCACACACAAGTTGACCTGCTGTGAGGAAGAGATGAGTTAGTACACTTCAAACATGAAAAAGGTCATTTTAAAATCAACATTAAAAATCATAATTCCAAAAGTATAATACACAAAAAAATCCTTACCAATGAAAGAAAATGTATCGTGCCACGTTCCCTCCTGCCACCCTGTGGTGCAACAGATGTCCCTTTCTCCAAAAATGTACTCAATGGGATCGTAATGTTGCAACCACACACAAGTTGACCTGCTGTGAGGAAGAAACGAGTTAGTACACTTCAAACATGAAAAAGGTCATTTTAAAATCAACATTAAAAATCATAATTCCAAAAGTATAATACACAAAAAAATCCTTACCAATGAAAGAAAATGTATCGTGCCACGTTCCCTCCTGCCACCCTGTGGTGCAACAGATGTCCCTTTCTCCAAAAATGTACTCAATGGGATCGTAATGTTGCAACCTCACACAAGTTGACTTGCTGTGAGGAAGAAACGAGTTAGTACACTTCAAACATGAAAAAGGTCATTTTAAAATCAACATTAAAAATCATAATTCCAAAAGTATAATACACAAAAAAATCCTTACCAATGAAAGAAAATGTATCGTGCCACGTTCCCTCCTGCCACCCTGTGGTGCAACAGATGTCCCTTTCTCCAAAAATGTACTCAATGGGATCGTAATGTTGCAACCACACACAAGTTGACCTGCTGTGAGGAAGAGACGAGTTAGTACACTTCAAACATGAAAAAGGTCATTTTAAAATCAACATTAAAAATCATAATTCCAAAAGTATAATATACAAAAAAATCCTTACCAATGAAAGAAAATGTATCGTGCCACGTTCCCTCCTGCCACCCTGTGGTGCAACAGATGTCCCTTTCTCCAAAAATGTACTCAATGGGATCGTAATGTTGCAACCTCACACAAGTTGACCTGCTGTGAGGAAGAGACGAGTTAGTACACTTCAAACATGAAAAAGGTCATTTTAAAATCAACATTAAAAATCATAATTCCAAAAGTATAATACACAAAAAAATCCTTACCAATGAAAGAAAATGTATCGTGCCACGTTCCCTCCTGCCACCCTGTGGTGCAACAGATGTCCCTTTCTCCAAAAATGTACTCAATGGGATCGTAATGTTGCAACCACACACAAGTTGACGTGCTGTGAGGAAGAAACGAGTTAGTACACTTCAAACATGAAAAAGGTCATTTTAAAATCAACATTAAAAATCATAATTCCAAAAGTATAATACACAAAAAAATCCTTACCAATGAAAGAAAATGTATCGTGCCAAGTTCCCTCCTGCCACCCTGTGGTGCAACAGATGTCCCTTTCTCCAAAAATGTACTCAATGGGATCGTAATGTTGCAACCACACACAAGTTGACCTGCTGTGAGGAAGAAACGAGTTAGTACACTTCAAACATGAAAAAGGTCATTTTAAAATCAACATTAAAAATCATAATTCCAAAAGTATAATACACAAAAAAATCCTTACCAATGAAAGAAAATGTATTGTGCCACGTTCCCTCCTGCCACCCTGTGGTGCAACAGATGTCCCTTTCTCCAAAAATGTACTCAATGGGATCGTAATGTTGCAACCACACACAAGTTGACCTGCTGTGAGGAAGAAACGAGTTAGTACACTTCAAACATGAAAAAGGTCATTTTAAAATCAACATTAAAAATCATAATTCCAAAAGTATAATACACAAAAAAATCCTTACCAATGAAAGAAAATGTATCGTGCCACGTTCCCTCCTGCCACCCTGTGGTGCAACAGATGTCCCTTTCTCCAAAAATGTACTCAATGGGATCGTAATGTTGCAACCTCACACAAGTTGACCTGCTGTGAGGGAGAAACGAGTTAGTACATTTCAAACATGAAAAAGGTCATTTTAAAATCAACATGAAAAATCATAATTCCAAAAGTATAATACACAAAAAAATCCTTACCAATGAAAGAAAATGTATCGTGCCACGTTCCCTCCTGCCACCCTGTGGTGCAACAGATGTCCCTTTCTCCAAAAATGTACTCAATGGGATCGTAATGTTGCAACCACACACAAGTGGACCTGCTGTGAGGAAGAAACGAGTTAGTACACTTCAAACATGAAAAAGGTCATTTTAAAATCAACATTAAAAATCATAATTCCAAAAGTATAAAACACAAAAAAATCCTTACCAATGAAAGAAAATGTATCGTGCCACGTTCCCTCCTGCCACCCTGTGGTGCAACAGATGTCCCTTTCTCCAAAAATGTACTCAATGGGATCGTAATGTTGCAACCTCACACAATTTGACCTGCTGTGAGGAAGAAACGAGTTAGTACACTTCAAACATGAAAAAGGTCATTTTAAAATCAACATGAAAAGCCATAATTCCAAAAGTATAATACACAAAAAAATCCTTACCAATGAAAGAAAATGTATCGTGCCACGTTCCCTCCTGCCACCCTGTGGTGCAACAGATGTCCCTTTCTCCAAAAATGTACTCAATGGGATCGTAATGTTGCAACCAAACACAAGTTGACCTGCTGTGAGGAAGAAACGAGTTAGTACACTTCAAAGATGAAAAAGGTCATTTTAAAATCAACATGAAAAACCATAATTCCAAAAGTATAATACACAAAAAAATCCTTACCAATGAAAGAAAATGTATCGTGCCACGTTCCCTCCTGCCACCCTGTGGTGCAACAGATGTCCCTTTCTCCAAAAATGTACTCAATGGGATCGTAATGTTGCAACCACACACAAGTTGACCTGCTGTGAGGAAGAGACGAGTTAGTACACTTCAAACATGAAAAAGGTCATTTTAAAATCAACATTAAAAATCATAATTCCAAAAGTATAATACACAAAAAAATCCTTACCAATGAAAGAAAATGTATCGTGCCACGTTCCCTCCTGCCACCCTGTGGTGCAACAGATGTCCCTTTCTCCAAAAATGTACTCAATGGGATCGTAATGTTGCAACCACACACAAGTTGACCTGCTGTGAGGAAGAAACGAGTTAGTACACTTCAAACATGAAAAAGGTCATTTTAAAATCAACATTAAAAATCATAATTCCAAAAGTATAATACACAAAAAAATCCTTACCAATGAAAGAAAATGTATCGTGCCAAGTTCCCTCCTGCCACCCTGTGGTGCAACAGATGTCCCTTTCTCCAAAAATGTACTCAATGGGATCGTAATGTTGCAACCACACACAAGTTGACCTGCTGTGAGGAAGAAACGAGTTAGTACACTTCAAACATGAAAAAGGTCATTTTAAAATCAACATTAAAAATCATAATTCCAAAAGTATAATACACAAAAAAATCCTTACCAATGAAAGAAAATGTATCGTGCCAAGTTCCCTCCTGCCACCCTGTGGTGCAACAGATGACCCTTTCTCCAAAAATGTACTCAATGGGATCGTAATGTTGCAACCACACACAAGTTGACCTGCTGTGAGGAAGAAACGAGTTAGTACACTTCAAACATGAAAAAGGTCATTTTAAAATCAACATTAAAAATCATAATTCCAAAAGTATAATACACAAAAAAATCCTTACCAATGAAAGAAAATGTATCGTGCCAAGTTCCCTCCTGCCACCCTGTGGTGCAACAGATGACCCTTTCTCCAAAAATGTACTCAATGGGATCGTAATGTTGCAACCTCACACAAGTTGACCTGCTGTGAGGAAGAAACGAGTTAGTACACTTCAAACATGAAAAAGGTCATTTTAAAATCAACATTAAAAATCATAATTCCAAAAGTATAATACACAAAAAAATCCTTACCAATGAAAGAAAATGTATCGTGCCACGTTCCCTCCTGCCACCCTGTGGTGCAACAGATGTCCCTTTCTCCAAAAATGTACTCAATGGGATCGTAATGTTGCAACCACACACAAGTTGACCTGCTGTGAGGAAGAAACGAGTTAGTACACTTCAAACATGAAAAAGGTCATTTTAAAATCAACATTAAAAATCATAATTCCAAAAGTATAATACACAAAAAAATCCTTACCAATGAAAGAAAATGTATCGTGCCACGTTCCCTCCTGCCACCCTGTGGTGCAACAGATGTCCCTTTCTCCAAAAATGTACTCAATGGGATCGTAATGTTGCAACCACACACAAGTTGACCTGCTGTGAGGAAGAAACGAGTTAGTACACTTCAAAGATGAAAAAGGTCATTTTAAAATCAAAATGAAAAACCATAATTCCAAAAGTATAATACACAAAAAAATCCTTACCAATGAAAGAAAATGTATCGTGCCACGTTCCCTCCTGCCACCCTGTGGTGCAACAGATGTCCCTTTCTCCAAAAATTTACTCAATGGGATCGTAATGTTGCAACCACACACAAGTTGACCTGCTGTGAGGAAGAAACGAGTTAGTACACTTCAAAGATGAAAAAGGTCATTTTAAAATCAACATGAAAAACCATAATTCCAAAAGTATAATACACAAAAAAATCCTTACCAATGAAAGAAAATGTATCGTGCCACGTTCCCTCCTGCCACCCTGTGGTGCAACAGATGTCCCTTTCTCCAAAAATGTACTCAATGGGATCGTAATGTTGCAACCACACACAAGTTGACCTGCTGTGAGGAAGAGACGAGTTAGTACACTTCAAACATGAAAAAGGTCATTTTAAAATCAACATTAAAAATCATAATTCCAAAAGTATAATACACAAAAAAATCCTTACCAATGAAAGAAAATGTATCGTGCCACTTCCCTCCTGCCACTCTGTGGTGCAACAGATGTCCCTTTCTCCAAAAATGTACTCAATGGGATCGTAATGTTGCAACCACACACAAGTTGACCTGCTGTGAGGAAGAAACGAGTTAGTACACTTCAAACATGAAAAAGGTCATTTTAAAATCAACATTAAAAATCATAATTCCAAAAGTATAATACACAAAAAAATCCTTACCAATGAAAGAAAATGTATCGTGCCACGTTCCCTCCTGCCACCCTGTGGTGCAACAGATGTCCCTTTCTCCAAAAATGTACTCAATGGGATCGTAATGTTGCAACCACACACAAGTTGACCTGCTGTGAGGAAGAGACGAGTTAGTACACTTCAAAGATGAAAAAGGTCATTTTAAAATCAACATGGAAAACCATAATTCCAAAAGTATAATACACAAAAAAATCCTTACCAATGAAAGAAAATGTATCGTGCCACGTTCCCTCCTGCCACCCTGTGGTGCAACAGATGTCCCTTTCTCCAAAAATGTACTCAATGGGATCGTAATGTTGCAACCACACACAAGTTGACCTGCTGTGAGGAAGAAACGAGTTAGTACACTTCAAAGATGAAAAAGGTCATTTTAAAATCAACATGAAAAACCATAATTCCAAAAGTATAATACACAAAAAAATCCTTACCAATGAAAGAAAATGTATCGTGCCACGTTCCCTCCTGCCACCCTGTGGTGCAACAGATGTCCCTTTCTCCAAAAATGTACTCAATTGGATCGTAATGTTGCAACCACACACAAGTTGACCTGCTGTGAGGAAGAAACGAGTTAGTACACTTCAAAGATGAAAAAGGTCATTTTAAAATCAACATGAAAAACCATAATTCCAAAAGTATAATACACAAAAAAATCCTTACCAATGAAAGAAAATGTATCGTGCCACGTTCCCTCCTGCCACCCTGTGGTGCAACAGATGTCCCTTTCTCCAAAAATGTACTCAATGGGATCGTAATGTTGCAACCACACACAAGTTGACCTGCTGTGAGGAAGAGACGAGTTAGTACACTTCAAACATGAAAAAGGTCATTTTAAAATCAACATTAAAAATCATAATTCCAAAAGTATAATACACAAAAAAATCCTTACCAATGAAAGAAAATGTATCGTGCCACGTTCCCTCCTGCCACCCTGTGGTGCAACAGATGTCCCTTTCTCCAAAAATGTACTCAATGGGATCGTAATGTTGCAACCACACACAAGTTGACCTGCTGTGAGGAAGAAACGAGTTAGTACACTTCAAACATGAAAAAGGTCATTTTAAAATCAACATTAAAAATCATAATTCCAAAAGTATAATACACAAAAAAATCCTTACCAATGAAAGAAAATGTATCGTGCCACGTTCCCTCCTGCCACCCTGTGGTGCAACAGATGTCCCTTTCTCCAAAAATGTACTCAATGGGATCGTAATGTAGCAACCACACACAAGTTGACCTGCTGTGAGGAAGAGACGAGTTAGTACACTTCAAAGATGATAAAGGTCATTTTAAAATCAACATGAAAAACCATAATTCCAAAAGTATAATACACAAAAAAATCCTTACCAATGAAAGAAAATGTATCGTGCCACGTTCCCTCCTCCCACCCTGTGGTGCAACAGATGTCCCTTTCTCCAAAAATGTACTCAATGGGATCGTAATGTTGCAACCACACACAAGTTGACCTGCTGTGAGGAAGAAACGAGTTAGTACACTTCAAAGATGAAAAAGGTCATTTTAAAATCAACATGAAAAACCATAATTCCAAAAGTATAATACACAAAAAAATCCTTACCAATGAAAGAAAATGTATCGTGCCACGTTCCCTCCTGCCACCCTGTGGTGCAACAGATGTCCCTTTCTCCAAAAATGTACTCAATGGGATCGTAATGTTGCAACCACACACAAGTTGACCTGCTGTGAGGAAGAAACGAGTTAGTACACTTCAAACATGAAAAAGGTCATTTTAAAATCAACATTAAAAATCATAATTCCAAAAGTATAATACACAAAAAAATCCTTACCAATGAAAGAAAATGTATCGTGCCACGTTCCCTCCTGCCACCCTGTGGTGCAACAGATGTCCCTTTCTCCAAAAATGTACTCAATGGGATCGTAATGTTGCAACCACACACAAGTTGACCTGCTGTGAGGAAGAGACGAGTTAGTACACTTCAAAGATGAAAAAGGTCATTTTAAAATCAACATGAAAAACCATAATTCCAAAACTATAATACACAAAAAAATCCTTACCAATGAAAGAAAATGTATCGTGCCAAGTTCCCTCCTGCCACCCTGTGGTGCAACAGATGTCCCTTTCCCCAAAAATGTACTCAATGGGATCGTAATGTTGCAACCACACACAAGTTGACCTGCTGTGAGGAAGAAACGAGTTAGTACACTTCAAACATGAAAAAGGTCATTTTAAAATCAACATGAAAAACAATTATTCCGAAAGTATAAAACACAAAAAAATCCTTACCAATGAAAGAAAATGTATCGTGCCACGTTCACTCTTCCCACCCTGTGGTGCAACAGATGTCCCTTTCTCCAAAAATGTACTCAATGGGATCGTAATGTTGCAACCTCACACAAGTTGACCTGCTGTGAGGAAGAAACGAGTTAGTACACTTCAAAGATGAAAAAGGTCATTTTAAAATCAACATTAAAAATCATAATTCCAAAAGTATAATACACAAAAAAATCCTTACCAATGAAAGAAAATGTATCGTGCCACGTTCCCTCCTGCCACCCTGTGGTGCAACAGATGTCCCTTTCTCCAAAAATGTACTCAATGGGATCGTAATGTTGCAACCACACACAAGTTGACCTGCTGTGAGGAAGAAACGAGTTAGTACACTTCAAACATGAAAAAGGTCATTTTAAAATCAACATGAAAAACCATAATTCCAAAACTATAATACACAAAAAAATCCTTACCAATGAAAGAAAATGTATCGTGCCAAGTTCCCTCCTGCCACCCTGTGGTGCAACAGATGTCCCTTTCCCCAAAAATGTACTCAATGGGATCGTAATGTTGCAACCACACACAAGTTGACCTGCTGTGAGGAAGAAACGAGTTAGTACACTTCAAACATGAAAAAGGTCAATTTAAAATCAACATGAAAAACCATAATTCCAAAAGTATAATACACAAAAAAATCCTTACCAATGAAAGAAAATGTATCGTGCCACTTTCCCTCCTGCCACACTGTGGTGCAACAGATGTCCCTTTCTCCAAAAATGTACTCAATGGGATCGTAATGTTGCAACCACACACAAGTTGACCTGCTGTGAGGAAGAAACGAGTTAGTACACTTCAAAGATGAAAAAGGTCATTTTAAAATCAACATGAAAAACCATAATTCCAAAAGTATAATACACAAAAAAATCCTTACCAATGAAAGAAAATGTATCGTGCCACGTTCCCTCCTGCCACCCTGTGGTGCAACAGATGTCCCTTTCTCCAAAAATGTACTCAATGGGATCGTAATGTTGCAACCACACACAAGTTGACCTGCTGTGAGGAAGAAACGAGTTAGTACACTTCAAACATGAAAAAGGTCATTTTAAAATCAACATGAAAAACCATAATTCCAAAAGTATAATACACAAAAAAATCCTTACCAATGAAAGAAAATGTATCGTGCCACGTTCCCTCCTGCCACCCTGTGGTGCAACAGATGTCCCTTTCTCCAAAAATGTACTCAATGGGATCGTAATGTTGCAACCACACACAAGTTGACCTGCTGTGAGGAAGAAACGAGTTAGTACACTTCAAAGATGAAAAAGGTCATTTTAAAATCAACATGAAAAACCATAATTCCAAAAGTATAATACACAAAAAAATCCTTACCAATGAAAGAAAATGTATCGTGCCACGTTCCCTCCTGCCACCCTGTGGTGCAACAGATGTCCCTTTCTCCAAAAATGTACTCAATGGGATCGTAATGTTGCAACCACACACAAGTTGACCTGCTGTGAGGAAGAAACGAGTTAGTACACTTCAAAGATGAAAAAGGTCATTTTAAAATCAACATGAAAAACCATAATTCCAAAAGTATAATACACAAAAAAATCCTTACCAATGAAAGAAAATGTATCGTGCCACGTTCCCTCCTGCCACCCTGTGGTGCAACAGATGTCCCTTTCTCCAAAAATGTACTCAATGGGATCGTAATGTTGGAACCACACACAAGTTGACCTGCTGTGGGGAAGAGACGAGTTAGTACACTTCAAACATGAAAAAGGTCATTTTAAAATCAACATTAAAAATCATAATTCCAAAAGTATAATACACAAAAAAATCCTTACCAATCAAAGAAAATGTATCGTGCCACGTTCCCTCCTGCCACTCTGTGGTGCAACAGATGTCCCTTTCTCCAAAAATGTACTCAATGGGATCGTAATGTTGCAACCACACACAAGTTGACCTGCTGTGAGGAAGAAACGAGTTAGTACACTTCAAACATGAAAAAGGTCATTTTAAAATCAACATTAAAAATCATAATTCCAAAAGTATAATACACAAAAAAATCCTTACCAATGAAAGAAAATGTATCGTGCCACGTTCCCTCCTGCCACCCTGTGGTGCAACAGATGTCCCTTTCTCCAAAAATGTACTCAATGGGATCGTAATGTTGCAACCACACACAAGTTGACCTGCTGTGAGGAAGAGACGAGTTAGTACACTTCAAAGATGAAAAAGGTCATTTTAAAATCAACATGAAAAACCATAATTCCAAAAGTATAATACACAAAAAAATCCTTACCAATGAAAGAAAATGTATCGTGCCACGTTCCCTCCTCCCACCCTGTGGTGCAACAGATGTCCCTTTCTCCAAAAATGTACTCAATGAGATCGTAATGTAGCAACCACACACAAGTTGACCTGCTGTGAGGAAGAGACGAGTTAGTACACTTCAAAGATGATAAAGGTCATTTTAAAATCAACATGAAAAACCATAATTCCAAAAGTATAATACACAAAAAAATCCTTACCAATGAAAGAAAATGTATCTTGCCACGTTCCCTCCTCCCACCCTGTGGTGCAACAGATGTCCCTTTCTCCAAAAATGTACTCAATGGGATCGTAATGTTGCAACCACACACAAGTTGACCTGCTGTGAGGAAGAAACGAGTTAGTACACTTCAAAGATGAAATAGGTCATTTTAAAATCAACATGAAAAACCATAATTCCAAAAGTATAATACACAAAAAAATCCTTACCAATGAAAGAAAATGTATCGTGCCACGTTCCCTCCTGCCACCCTGTGGTGCAACAGATGTCCCTTTCTCCAAAAATGTACTCAATGGGATCGTAATGTTGCAACCACACACAAGTTGACCTGCTGTGAGGAAGAAACGAGTTAGTACACTTCAAACATGAAAAAGGTCATTTTAAAATCAACATTAAAAATCATAATTCCAAAAGTATAATACTCAAAAAAATCCTTACCAATGAAAGAAAATGTATCGTGCCACGTTCCCTCCTGCCACCCTGTGGTGCAACAGATGTCCCTTTCTCCAAAAATGTACTCAATGGGATCGTAATGTTGCAACCACACACAAGTTGACCTGCTGTGAGGAAGAGACGAGTTAGTACACTTCAAAGATGAAAAAGGTCATTTTAAAATCAACATGAAAAACCATAATTCCAAAAGTATAATACACAAAAAAATCCTTACCAATGAAAGAAAATGTATCGTGCCACGTTCCCTCCTGCCACCCTGTGGTGCAACAGATGTCCCTTTCTCCAAAAATGTACTCAATGGGATCGTAATGTTGCAACCACACACAAGTTGACCTGCTGTGAGGAAGAGACGAGTTAGTACACTTCAAACATGAAAAAGGTCATTTTAAAATCAACATGAAAAACAATTATTCCGAAAGTATAATACACAAAAAAATCCTTACCAATGAAAGAAAATGTATCGTGCCCCGTTCCCTCCTGCCACCCTGTGGTGCAACAGATGTCCCTTTCTCCAAAAATGTACTCAATGGGATCGTAATGTTGCAACCACACACAAGTTGACCTGCTGTGAGGAAGAAACGAGTTAGTACACTTCAAACATGAAAAAGGTCATTTTAAAATCAACATTAAAAATCATAATTCCAAAAGTATAATACACAAAAAAATCCTTACCAATGAAAGAAAATGTATCGTGCCACGTTCCCTCCTGCCACCCTGTGGTGCAACAGATGTCCCTTTCTCCAAAAATGTACTCAATGGGATCGTAATGTTGCAACCACACACAAGTTGACCTGCTGTGAGGAAGAAACGAGTTAGTACACTTCAAACATGAAAAAGGTCATTTTAAAATCAACATTAAAAATCATAATTCCAAAAGTATAATACACAAAAAAATCCTTACCAATGAAAGAAAATGTATCGTGCCACGTTCCCTCCTGCCACCCTGTGGTGCAACAGATGTCCCTTTCTCCAAAAATGTACTCAATGGGATCGTAATGTTGCAACCACACACAAGTTGACCTGCTGTGAGGAAGAAACGAGTTAGTACACTTCAAACATGAAAAAGGTCATTTTAAAATCAACATTAAAAATCATAATTCCAAAAGTATAATACACAAAAAAATCCTTACCAATGAAAGAAAATGTATCGTGCCACGTTCCCTCCTGCCACCCTGTGGTGCAACAGATGTCCCTTTCTCCAAAAATGTACTCAATGGGATCGTAATGTTGCAACCACACACAAGTTGACCTGCTGTGAGGAAGAGACGAGTTAGTACACTTCAAACATGAAAAAGGTCATTTTAAAATCAACATGAAAAACAATTATTCCGAAAGTATAATACACAAAAAAATCCTTACCAATGAAAGAAAATGTATCGTGCCACGTTCCCTCCTGCCACCCTGTGGTGCAACAGATGTCCCTTTCTCCAAAAATGTACTCAATGGGATCGTAATGTTGCAACCACACACAAGTTGACCTGCTGTGAGGAAGAAACGAGTTAGTACACTTCAAACATGAAAAAGGTCATTTTAAAATCAACATTAAAAATCATAATTCCAAAAGTATAATACACAAAAAAATCCTTACCAATGAAAGAAAATGTATCGTGCCACGTTCCCTCCTGCCACCCTGTGGTGCAACAGATGTCCCTTTCTCCAAAAATGTACTCAATGGGATCGTAATGTTGCAACCACACACAAGTTGACCTGCTGTGAGGAAGAAACGAGTTAGTACACTTCAAACATGAAAAAGGTCATTTTAAAATCAACATTAAAAATCATAATTCCAAAAGTATAATACACAAAAAAATCCTTACCAATGAAAGAAAATGTATCGTGCCACGTTCCCTCCTGCCACCCTGTGGTGCAACAGATGTCCCTTTCTCCAAAAATGTACTCAATGGGATCGTAATGTTGCAACCACACACAAGTTGACCTGCTGTGAGGAAGAGACGAGTTAGTACACTTCAAACATGAAAAAGGTCATTTTAAAATCAACATGAAAAACAATTATTCCGAAAGTATAATACACAAAAAAATCCTTACCAATGAAAGAAAATGTATCGTGCCACGTTCCCTCCTGCCACCCTGTGGTGCAACAGATGTCCCTTTCTCCAAAAATGTACTCAATGGGATCGTAATGTTGCAACCACACACAAGTTGACCTGCTGTGAGGAAGAGATGAGTTAGTACACTTCAAACATGAAAAAGGTCATTTTAAAATCAACATGAAAAACAATTATTCCGAAAGTATAATACACAAAAAAATCCTTACCAATGAAAGAAAATGTATCGTGCCCCGTTCCCTCCTGCCACCCTGTGGTGCAACAGATGTCCCTTTCTCCAAAAATGTACTCAATGGGATCGTAATGTTGCAACCACACACAAGTTGACCTGCTGTGAGGAAGAAACGAGTTAGTACACTTCAAACATGAAAAAGGTCATTTTAAAATCAACATTAAAAATCATAATTCCAAAAGTATAATACACAAAAAAATCCTTACCAATGAAAGAAAATGTATCGTGCCACGTTCCCTCCTGCCACCCTGTGGTGCAACAGATGTCCCTTTCTCCAAAAATGTACTCAATGGGATCGTAATGTTGCAACCACACACAAGTTGACCTGCTGTGAGGAAGAGATGAGTTAGTACACTTCAAACATGAAAAAGGTCATTTTAAAATCAACATGAAAAACAATTATTCCGAAAGTATAATACACAAAAAAATCCTTACCAATGAAAGAAAATGTATCGTGCCCCGTTCCCTCCTGCCACCCTGTGGTGCAACAGATGTCCCTTTCTCCAAAAATGTACTCAATGGGATCGTAATGTTGCAACCACACACAAGTTGACCTGCTGTGAGGAAGAAACGAGTTAGTACACTTCAAACATGAAAAAGGTCATTTTAAAATCAACATTAAAAATCATAATTCCAAAAGTATAATACACAAAAAAATCCTTACCAATGAAAGAAAATGTATCGTGCCACGTTCCCTCCTGCCACCCTGTGGTGCAACAGATGTCCCTTTCTCCAAAAATGTACTCAATGGGATCGTAATGTTGCAACCACACACAAGTTGACCTGCTGTGAGGAAGAAACGAGTTAGTACACTTCAAACATGAAAAAGGTCATTTTAAAATCAACATTAAAAATCATAATTCCAAAAGTATAATACACAAAAAAATCCTTACCAATGAAAGAAAATGTATCGTGCCACGTTCCCTCCTGCCACCCTGTGGTGCAACAGATGTCCCTTTCTCCAAAAATGTACTCAATGGGATCGTAATGTTGCAACCACACACAAGTTGACCTGCTGTGAGGAAGAAACGAGTTAGTACACTTCAAACATGAAAAAGGTCATTTTAAAATCAACATTAAAAATCATAATTCCAAAAGTATAATACACAAAAAAATCCTTACCAATGAAAGAAAATGTATCGTGCCACGTTCCCTCCTGCCACCCTGTGGTGCAACAGATGTCCCTTTCTCCAAAAATGTACTCAATGGGATCGTAATGTTGCAACCACACACAAGTTGACCTGCTGTGAGGAAGAAACGAGTTAGTACACTTCAAACATGAAAAAGGTCATTTTAAAATCAACATTAAAAATCATAATTCCAAAAGTATAATACACAAAAAAATCCTTACCAATGAAAGAAAATGTATCGTGCCACGTTCCCTCCTGCCACCCTGTGGTGCAACAGATGTCCCTTTCTCCAAAAATGTACTCAATGGGATCGTAATGTTGCAACCACACACAAGTTGACCTGCTGTGAGGAAGAAACGAGTTAGTACACTTCAAACATGAAAAAGGTCATTTTAAAATCAACATTAAAAATCATAATTCCAAAAGTATAATACACAAAAAAATCCTTACCAATGAAAGAAAATGTATCGTGCCACGTTCCCTCCTGCCACCCTGTGGTGCAACAGATGTCCCTTTCTCCAAAAATGTACTCAATGGGATCGTAATGTTGCAACCACACACAAGTTGACCTGCTGTGAGGAAGAAACGAGTTAGTACACTTCAAACATGAAAAAGGTCATTTTAAAATCAACATTAAAAATCATAATTCCAAAAGTATAATACACAAAAAAATCCTTACCAATGAAAGAAAATGTATCGTGCCCCGTTCCCTCCTGCCACCCTGTGGTGCAACAGATGTCCCTTTCTCCAAAAATGTACTCAATGGGATCGTAATGTTGCAACCACACACAAGTTGACCTGCTGTGAGGAAGAAACGAGTTAGTACACTTCAAACATGAAAAAGGTCATTTTAAAATCAACATTAAAAATCATAATTCCAAAAGTATAATACACAAAAAAATCCTTACCAATGAAAGAAAATGTATCGTGCCACGTTCCCTCCTGCCACCCTGTGGTGCAACAGATGTCCCTTTCTCCAAAAATGTACTCAATGGGATCGTAATGTTGCAACCACACACAAGTTGACCTGCTGTGAGGAAGAAACGAGTTAGTACACTTCAAACATGAAAAAGGTCATTTTAAAATCAACATTAAAAATCATAATTCCAAAAGTATAATACACAAAAAAATCCTTACCAATGAAAGAAAATGTATCGTGCCCCGTTCCCTCCTGCCACCCTGTGGTGCAACAGATGTCCCTTTCTCCAAAAATGTACTCAATGGGATCGTAATGTTGCAACCACACACAAGTTGACCTGCTGTGAGGAAGAAACGAGTTAGTACACTTCAAACATGAAAAAGGTCATTTTAAAATCAACATTAAAAATCATAATTCCAAAAGTATAATACACAAAAAAATCCTTACCAATGAAAGAAAATGTATCGTGCCACGTTCCCTCCTGCCACCCTGTGGTGCAACAGATGTCCCTTTCTCCAAAAATGTACTCAATGGGATCGTAATGTTGCAACCACACACAAGTTGACCTGCTGTGAGGAAGAAACGAGTTAGTACACTTCAAACATGAAAAAGGTCATTTTAAAATCAACATTAAAAATCATAATTCCAAAAGTATAATACACAAAAAAATCCTTACCAATGAAAGAAAATGTATCGTGCCACGTTCCCTCCTGCCACCCTGTGGTGCAACAGATGTCCCTTTCTCCAAAAATGTACTCAATGGGATCGTAATGTTGCAACCACACACAAGTTGACCTGCTGTGAGGAAGAAACGAGTTAGTACACTTCAAACATGAAAAAGGTCATTTTAAAATCAACATGAAAAACAATTATTCCGAAAGTATAATACACAAAAAAATCCTTACCAATGAAAGAAAATGTATCGTGCCCCGTTCCCTCCTGCCACCCTGTGGTGCAACAGATGTCCCTTTCTCCAAAAATGTACTCAATGGGATCGTAATGTTGCAACCACACACAAGTTGACCTGCTGTGAGGAAGAAACGAGTTAGTACACTTCAAACATGAAAAAGGTCATTTTAAAATCAACATTAAAAATCATAATTCCAAAAGTATAATACACAAAAAAATCCTTACCAATGAAAGAAAATGTATCGTGCCACGTTCCCTCCTGCCACCCTGTGGTGCAACAGATGTCCCTTTCTCCAAAAATGTACTCAATGGGATCGTAATGTTGCAACCACACACAAGTTGACCTGCTGTGAGGAAGAAACGAGTTAGTACACTTCAAACATGAAAAAGGTCATTTTAAAATCAACATTAAAAATCATAATTCCAAAAGTATAATACACAAAAAAATCCTTACCAATGAAAGAAAATGTATCGTGCCACGTTCCCTCCTGCCACCCTGTGGTGCAACAGATGTCCCTTTCTCCAAAAATGTACTCAATGGGATCGTAATGTTGCAACCACACACAAGTTGACCTGCTGTGAGGAAGAAACGAGTTAGTACACTTCAAACATGAAAAAGGTCATTTTAAAATCAACATTAAAAATCATAATTCCAAAAGTATAATACACAAAAAAATCCTTACCAATGAAAGAAAATGTATCGTGCCACGTTCCCTCCTGCCACCCTGTGGTGCAACAGATGTCCCTTTCTCCAAAAATGTACTCAATGGGATCGTAATGTTGCAACCACACACAAGTTGACCTGCTGTGAGGAAGAAACGAGTTAGTACACTTCAAACATGAAAAAGGTCATTTTAAAATCAACATTAAAAATCATAATTCCAAAAGTATAATACACAAAAAAATCCTTACCAATGAAAGAACATGTATCGTGCCCCGTTCCCTCCTGCCACCCTGTGGTGCAACAGATGTCCCTTTCTCCAAAAATGTACTCAATGGGATCGTAATGTTGCAACCACACACAAGTTGACCTGCTGTGAGGAAGAAACGAGTTAGTACACTTCAAACATGAGAAAGGTCATTTTAAAATCAACATTAAAAATCATAATTCCAAAAGTATAATACACAAAAAAATCCTTACCAATGAAAGAAAATGTATCGTGCCACGTTCCCTCCTGCCACCCTGTGGTGCAACAGATGTCCCTTTCTCCAAAAATGTACTCAATGGGATCGTAATGTTGCAACCACACACAAGTTGACCTGCTGTGAGGAAGAGACGAGTTAGTACACTTCAAACATGAAAAAGGTCATTTTAAAATCAACATGAAAAACAATTATTCCGAAAGTATAATACACAAAAAAATCCTTACCAATGAAAGAAAATGTATCGTGCCCCGTTCCCTCCTGCCACCCTGTGGTGCAACAGATGTCCCTTTCTCCAAAAATGTACTCAATGGGATCGTAATGTTGCAACCACACACAAGTTGACCTGCTGTGAGGAAGAAACGAGTTAGTACACTTCAAACATGAAAAAGGTCATTTTAAAATCAACATTAAAAATCATAATTCCAAAAGTATAATACACAAAAAAATCCTTACCAATGAAAGAAAATGTATCGTGCCCCGTTCCCTCCTGCCACCCTGTGGTGCAACAGATGTCCCTTTCTCCAAAAATGTACTCAATGGGATCGTAATGTTGCAACCACACACAAGTTGACCTGCTGTGAGGAAGAGACGAGTTAGTACACTTCAAACATGAAAAAGGTCATTTTAAAATCAACATGAAAAACAATTATTCCGAAAGTATAATACACAAAAAAATCCTTACCAATGAAAGAAAATGTATCGTGCCCCGTTCCCTCCTGCCACCCTGTGGTGCAACAGATGTCCCTTTCTCCAAAAATGTACTCAATGGGATCGTAATGTTGCAACCACACACAAGTTGACCTGCTGTGAGGAAGAGACGAGTTAGTACACTTCAAACATGAAAAAGGTCATTTTAAAATCAACATTAAAAATCATAATTCCAAAAGTATAATACACAAAAAAATCCTTACCAATGAAAGAAAATGTATCGTGCCCCGTTCCCTCCTGCCACCCTGTGGTGCAACAGATGTCCCTTTCTCCAAAAATGTACTCAATGGGATCGTAATGTTGCAACCACACACAAGTTGACCTGCTGTGAGGAAGAAACGAGTTAGTACACTTCAAACATGAAAAAGGTCATTTTAAAATCAACATTAAAAATCATAATTCCAAAAGTATAATACACAAAAAAATCCTTACCAATGAAAGAAAATGTATCGTGCCCCGTTCCCTCCTGCCACCCTGTGGTGCAACAGATGTCCCTTTCTCCAAAAATGTACTCAATGGGATCGTAATGTTGCAACCACACACAAGTTGACCTGCTGTGAGGAAGAGACGAGTTAGTACACTTCAAACATGAAAAAGGTCATTTTAAAATCAACATGAAAAACAATTATTCCGAAAGTATAATACACAAAAAAATCCTTACCAATGAAAGAAAATGTATCGTGCCACGTTCCCTCCTGCCACCCTGTGGTGCAACAGATGTCCCTTTCTCCAAAAATGTACTCAATGGGATCGTAATGTTGCAACCACACACAAGTTGACCTGCTGTGAGGAAGAGACGAGTTAGTACACTTCAAACATGAAAAAGGTCATTTTAAAATCAACATGAAAAACAATTATTCCGAAAGTATAATACACAAAAAAATCCTTACCAATGAAAGAAAATGTATCGTGCCCCGTTCCCTCCTGCCACCCTGTGGTGCAACAGATGTCCCTTTCTCCAAAAATGTACTCAATGGGATCGTAATGTTGCAACCACACACAAGTTGACCTGCTGTGAGGAAGAAACGAGTTAGTACACTTCAAACATGAAAAAGGTCATTTTAAAATCAACATGAAAAACAATTATTCCGAAAGTATAATACACAAAAAAATCCTTACCAATGAAAGAAAATGTATCGTGCCCCGTTCCCTCCTGCCACCCTGTGGTGCAACAGATGTCCCTTTCTCCAAAAATGTACTCAATGGGATCGTAATGTTGCAACCACACACAAGTTGACCTGCTGTGAGGAAGAAACGAGTTAGTACACTTCAAACATGAAAAAGGTCATTTTAAAATCAACATGAAAAACAATTATTCCGAAAGTATAATACACAAAAAAATCCTTACCAATGAAAGAAAATGTATCGTGCCCCGTTCCCTCCTGCCACCCTGTGGTGCAACAGATGTCCCTTTCTCCAAAAATGTACTCAATGGGATCGTAATGTTGCAACCACACACAAGTTGACCTGCTGTGAGGAAGAGACGAGTTAGTACACTTCAAACATGAAAAAGGTCATTTTAAAATCAACATGAAAAACAATTATTCCGAAAGTATAATACACAAAAAAATCCTTACCAATGAAAGAAAATGTATCGTGCCCCGTTCCCTCCTGCCACCCTGTGGTGCAACAGATGTCCCTTTCTCCAAAAATGTACTCAATGGGATCGTAATGTTGCAACCACACACAAGTTGACCTGCTGTGAGGAAGAGACGAGTTAGTACACTTCAAACATGAAAAAGGTCATTTTAAAATCAACATGAAAAACAATTATTCCGAAAGTATAATACACAAAAAAATCCTTACCAATGAAAGAAAATGTATCGTGCCCCGTTCCCTCCTGCCACCCTGTGGTGCAACAGATGTCCCTTTCTCCAAAAATGTACTCAATGGGATCGTAATGTTGCAACCACACACAAGTTGACCTGCTGTGAGGAAGAGACGAGTTAGTACACTTCAAACATGAAAAAGGTCATTTTAAAATCAACATGAAAAACAATTATTCCGAAAGTATAATACACAAAAAAATCCTTACCAATGAAAGAAAATGTATCGTGCCCCGTTCCCTCCTGCCACCCTGTGGTGCAACAGATGTCCCTTTCTCCAAAAATGTACTCAATGGGATCGTAATGTTGCAACCACACACAAGTTGACCTGCTGTGAGGAAGAAACGAGTTAGTACACTTCAAACATGAAAAAGGTCATTTTAAAATCAACATGAAAAACAATTATTCCGAAAGTATAATACACAAAAAAATCCTTACCAATGAAAGAAAATGTATCGTGCCCCGTTCCCTCCTGCCACCCTGTGGTGCAACAGATGTCCCTTTCTCCAAAAATGTACTCAATGGGATCGTAATGTTGCAACCACACACAAGTTGACCTGCTGTGAGGAAGAGACGAGTTAGTACACTTCAAACATGAAAAAGGTCATTTTAAAATCAACATGAAAAACAATTATTCCGAAAGTATAATACACAAAAAAATCCTTACCAATGAAAGAAAATGTATCGTGCTACGTTCCCTCCTGCCACCCTGTGGTGCAACAGATGTCCCTTTCTCCAAAAATGTACTCAATGGGATCGTAATGTTGCAACCACACACAAGTTGACCTGCTGTGAGGAAGAGACGAGTTAGTACACTTCAAACATGAAAAAGGTCATTTTAAAATCAACATGAAAAACAATTATTCCGAAAGTATAATACACAAAAAAATCCTTACCAATGAAAGAAAATGTATCGTGCCCCGTTCCCTCCTGCCACCCTGTGGTGCAACAGATGTCCCTTTCTCCAAAAATGTACTCAATGGGATCGTAATGTTGCAACCACACACAAGTTGACCTGCTGTGAGGAAGAGACGAGTTAGTACACTTCAAACATGAAAAAGGTCATTTTAAAATCAACATGAAAAACAATTATTCCGAAAGTATAATACACAAAAAAATCCTTACCAATGAAAGAAAATGTATCGTGCCCCGTTCCCTCCTGCCACCCTGTGGTGCAACAGATGTCCCTTTCTCCAAAAATGTACTCAATGGGATCGTAATGTTGCAACCACACACAAGTTGACCTGCTGTGAGGAAGAGACGAGTTAGTACACTTCAAACATGAAAAAGGTCATTTTAAAATCAACATGAAAAACAATTATTCCGAAAGTATAATACACAAAAAAATCCTTACCAATGAAAGAAAATGTATCGTGCCCCGTTCCCTCCTGCCACCCTGTGGTGCAACAGATGTCCCTTTCTCCAAAAATGTACTCAATGGGATCGTAATGTTGCAACCACACACAAGTTGACCTGCTGTGAGGAAGAGACGAGTTAGTACACTTCAAACATGAAAAAGGTCATTTTAAAATCAACATGAAAAACAATTATTCCGAAAGTATAATACACAAAAAAATCCTTACCAATGAAAGAAAATGTATCGTGCCCCGTTCCCTCCTGCCACCCTGTGGTGCAACAGATGTCCCTTTCTCCAAAAATGTACTCAATGGGATCGTAATGTTGCAACCACACACAAGTTGACCTGCTGTGAGGAAGAAACGAGTTAGTACACTTCAAACATGAAAAAGGTCATTTTAAAATCAACATGAAAAACAATTATTCCGAAAGTATAATACACAAAAAAATCCTTACCAATGAAAGAAAATGTATCGTGCCCCGTTCCCTCCTGCCACCCTGTGGTGCAACAGATGTCCCTTTCTCCAAAAATGTACTCAATGGGATCGTAATGTTGCAACCACACACAAGTTGACCTGCTGTGAGGAAGAAACGAGTTAGTACACTTCAAACATGAAAAAGGTCATTTTAAAATCAACATGAAAAACAATTATTCCGAAAGTATAATACACAAAAAAATCCTTACCAATGAAAGAAAATGTATCGTGCCCCGTTCCCTCCTGCCACCCTGTGGTGCAACAGATGTCCCTTTCTCCAAAAATGTACTCAATGGGATCGTAATGTTGCAACCACACACAAGTTGACCTGCTGTGAGGAAGAAACGAGTTAGTACACTTCAAACATGAAAAAGGTCATTTTAAAATCAACATGAAAAACAATTATTCCGAAAGTATAATACACAAAAAAATCCTTACCAATGAAAGAAAATGTATCGTGCCCCGTTCCCTCCTGCCACCCTGTGGTGCAACAGATGTCCCTTTCTCCAAAAATGTACTCAATGGGATCGTAATGTTGCAACCACACACAAGTTGACCTGCTGTGAGGAAGAAACGAGTTAGTACACTTCAAACATGAAAAAGGTCATTTTAAAATCAACATGAAAAACAATTATTCCGAAAGTATAATACACAAAAAAATCCTTACCAATGAAAGAAAATGTATCGTGCCCCGTTCCCTCCTGCCACCCTGTGGTGCAACAGATGTCCCTTTCTCCAAAAATGTACTCAATGGGATCGTAATGTTGCAACCACACACAAGTTGACCTGCTGTGAGGAAGAGACGAGTTAGTACACTTCAAACATGAAAAAGGTCATTTTAAAATCAACATGAAAAACAATTATTCCGAAAGTATAATACACAAAAAAATCCTTACCAATGAAAGAAAATGTATCGTGCCCCGTTCCCTCCTGCCACCCTGTGGTGCAACAGATGTCCCTTTCTCCAAAAATGTACTCAATGGGATCGTAATGTTGCAACCACACACAAGTTGACCTGCTGTGAGGAAGAGACGAGTTAGTACACTTCAAACATGAAAAAGGTCATTTTAAAATCAACATGAAAAACAATTATTCCGAAAGTATAATACACAAAAAAATCCTTACCAATGAAAGAAAATGTATCGTGCCCCGTTCCCTCCTGCCACCCTGTGGTGCAACAGATGTCCCTTTCTCCAAAAATGTACTCAATGGGATCGTAATGTTGCAACCACACACAAGTTGACCTGCTGTGAGGAAGAGACGAGTTAGTACACTTCAAACATGAAAAAGGTCATTTTAAAATCAACATGAAAAACAATTATTCCGAAAGTATAATACACAAAAAAATCCTTACCAATGAAAGAAAATGTATCGTGCCCCGTTCCCTCCTGCCACCCTGTGGTGCAACAGATGTCCCTTTCTCCAAAAATGTACTCAATGGGATCGTAATGTTGCAACCACACACAAGTTGACCTGCTGTGAGGAAGAGACGAGTTAGTACACTTCAAACATGAAAAAGGTCATTTTAAAATCAACATGAAAAACAATTATTCCGAAAGTATAATACACAAAAAAATCCTTACCAATGAAAGAAAATGTATCGTGCCCCGTTCCCTCCTGCCACCCTGTGGTGCAACAGATGTCCCTTTCTCCAAAAATGTACTCAATGGGATCGTAATGTTGCAACCACACACAAGTTGACCTGCTGTGAGGAAGAAACGAGTTAGTACACTTCAAACATGAAAAAGGTCATTTTAAAATCAACATGAAAAACAATTATTCCGAAAGTATAATACACAAAAAAATCCTTACCAATGAAAGAAAATGTATCGTGCCCCGTTCCCTCCTGCCACCCTGTGGTGCAACAGATGTCCCTTTCTCCAAAAATGTACTCAATGGGATCGTAATGTTGCAACCACACACAAGTTGACCTGCTGTGAGGAAGAAACGAGTTAGTACACTTCAAACATGAAAAAGGTCATTTTAAAATCAACATGAAAAACAATTATTCCGAAAGTATAATACACAAAAAAATCCTTACCAATGAAAGAAAATGTATCGTGCCCCGTTCCCTCCTGCCACCCTGTGGTGCAACAGATGTCCCTTTCTCCAAAAATGTACTCAATGGGATCGTAATGTTGCAACCACACACAAGTTGACCTGCTGTGAGGAAGAAACGAGTTAGTACACTTCAAACATGAAAAAGGTCATTTTAAAATCAACATGAAAAACAATTATTCCGAAAGTATAATACACAAAAAAATCCTTACCAATGAAAGAAAATGTATCGTGCCCCGTTCCCTCCTGCCACCCTGTGGTGCAACAGATGTCCCTTTCTCCAAAAATGTACTCAATGGGATCGTAATGTTGCAACCACACACAAGTTGACCTGCTGTGAGGAAGAAACGAGTTAGTACACTTCAAACATGAAAAAGGTCATTTTAAAATCAACATGAAAAACAATTATTCCGAAAGTATAATACACAAAAAAATCCTTACCAATGAAAGAAAATGTATCGTGCCCCGTTCCCTCCTGCCACCCTGTGGTGCAACAGATGTCCCTTTCTCCAAAAATGTACTCAATGGGATCGTAATGTTGCAACCACACACAAGTTGACCTGCTGTGAGGAAGAGACGAGTTAGTACACTTCAAACATGAAAAAGGTCATTTTAAAATCAACATGAAAAACAATTATTCCGAAAGTATAATACACAAAAAAATCCTTACCAATGAAAGAAAATGTATCGTGCCCCGTTCCCTCCTGCCACCCTGTGGTGCAACAGATGTCCCTTTCTCCAAAAATGTACTCAATGGGATCGTAATGTTGCAACCACACACAAGTTGACCTGCTGTGAGGAAGAAACGAGTTAGTACACTTCAAACATGAAAAAGGTCATTTTAAAATCAACATGAAAAACAATTATTCCGAAAGTATAATACACAAAAAAATCCTTACCAATGAAAGAAAATGTATCGTGCCCCGTTCCCTCCTGCCACCCTGTGGTGCAACAGATGTCCCTTTCTCCAAAAATGTACTCAATGGGATCGTAATGTTGCAACCACACACAAGTTGACCTGCTGTGAGGAAGAGACGAGTTAGTACACTTCAAACATGAAAAAGGTCATTTTAAAATCAACATGAAAAACAATTATTCCGAAAGTATAATACACAAAAAAATCCTTACCAATGAAAGAAAATGTATCGTGCCCCGTTCCCTCCTGCCACCCTGTGGTGCAACAGATGTCCCTTTCTCCAAAAATGTACTCAATGGGATCGTAATGTTGCAACCACACACAAGTTGACCTGCTGTGAGGAAGAGACGAGTTAGTACACTTCAAACATGAAAAAGGTCATTTTAAAATCAACATGAAAAACAATTATTCCGAAAGTATAATACACAAAAAAATCCTTACCAATGAAAGAAAATGTATCGTGCCCCGTTCCCTCCTGCCACCCTGTGGTGCAACAGATGTCCCTTTCTCCAAAAATGTACTCAATGGGATCGTAATGTTGCAACCACACACAAGTTGACCTGCTGTGAGGAAGAGACGAGTTAGTACACTTCAAACATGAAAAAGGTCATTTTAAAATCAACATGAAAAACAATTATTCCGAAAGTATAATACACAAAAAAATCCTTACCAATGAAAGAAAATGTATCGTGCCCCGTTCCCTCCTGCCACCCTGTGGTGCAACAGATGTCCCTTTCTCCAAAAATGTACTCAATGGGATCGTAATGTTGCAACCACACACAAGTTGACCTGCTGTGAGGAAGAAACGAGTTAGTACACTTCAAACATGAAAAAGGTCATTTTAAAATCAACATGAAAAACAATTATTCCGAAAGTATAATACACAAAAAAATCCTTACCAATGAAAGAAAATGTATCGTGCCCCGTTCCCTCCTGCCACCCTGTGGTGCAACAGATGTCCCTTTCTCCAAAAATGTACTCAATGGGATCGTAATGTTGCAACCACACACAAGTTGACCTGCTGTGAGGAAGAGACGAGTTAGTACACTTCAAACATGAAAAAGGTCATTTTAAAATCAACATGAAAAACAATTATTCCGAAAGTATAATACACAAAAAAATCCTTACCAATGAAAGAAAATGTATCGTGCTACGTTCCCTCCTGCCACCCTGTGGTGCAACAGATGTCCCTTTCTCCAAAAATGTACTCAATGGGATCGTAATGTTGCAACCACACACAAGTTGACCTGCTGTGAGGAAGAGACGAGTTAGTACACTTCAAACATGAAAAAGGTCATTTTAAAATCAACATGAAAAACAATTATTCCGAAAGTATAATACACAAAAAAATCCTTACCAATGAAAGAAAATGTATCGTGCCCCGTTCCCTCCTGCCACCCTGTGGTGCAACAGATGTCCCTTTCTCCAAAAATGTACTCAATGGGATCGTAATGTTGCAACCACACACAAGTTGACCTGCTGTGAGGAAGAGACGAGTTAGTACACTTCAAACATGAAAAAGGTCATTTTAAAATCAACATGAAAAACAATTATTCCGAAAGTATAATACACAAAAAAATCCTTACCAATGAAAGAAAATGTATCGTGCTACGTTCCCTCCTGCCACCCTGTGGTGCAACAGATGTCCCTTTCTCCAAAAATGTACTCAATGGGATCGTAATGTTGCAACCACACACAAGTTGACCTGCTGTGAGGAAGAGACGAGTTAGTACACTTCAAACATGAAAAAGGTCATTTTAAAATCAACATGAAAAACAATTATTCCGAAAGTATAATACACAAAAAAATCCTTACCAATGAAAGAAAATGTATCGTGCTACGTTCCCTCCTGCCACCCTGTGGTGCAACAGATGTCCCTTTCTCCAAAAATGTACTCAATGGGATCGTAATGTTGCAACCACACACAAGTTGACCTGCTGTGAGGAAGAGACGAGTTAGTACACTTCAAACATGAAAAAGGTCATTTTAAAATCAACATGAAAAACAATTATTCCGAAAGTATAATACACAAAAAAATCCTTACCAATGAAAGAAAATGTATCGTGCCCCGTTCCCTCCTGCCACCCTGTGGTGCAACAGATGTCCCTTTCTCCAAAAATGTACTCAATGGGATCGTAATGTTGCAACCACACACAAGTTGACCTGCTGTGAGGAAGAGACGAGTTAGTACACTTCAAACATGAAAAAGGTCATTTTAAAATCAACATGAAAAACAATTATTCCGAAAGTATAATACACAAAAAAATCCTTACCAATGAAAGAAAATGTATCGTGCCCCGTTCCCTCCTGCCACCCTGTGGTGCAACAGATGTCCCTTTCTCCAAAAATGTACTCAATGGGATCGTAATGTTGCAACCACACACAAGTTGACCTGCTGTGAGGAAGAGACGAGTTAGTACACTTCAAACATGAAAAAGGTCATTTTAAAATCAACATGAAAAACAATTATTCCGAAAGTATAATACACAAAAAAATCCTTACCAATGAAAGAAAATGTATCGTGCCCCGTTCCCTCCTGCCACCCTGTGGTGCAACAGATGTCCCTTTCTCCAAAAATGTACTCAATGGGATCGTAATGTTGCAACCACACACAAGTTGACCTGCTGTGAGGAAGAGACGAGTTAGTACACTTCAAACATGAAAAAGGTCATTTTAAAATCAACATGAAAAACAATTATTCCGAAAGTATAATACACAAAAAAATCCTTACCAATGAAAGAAAATGTATCGTGCCCCGTTCCCTCCTGCCACCCTGTGGTGCAACAGATGTCCCTTTCTCCAAAAATGTACTCAATGGGATCGTAATGTTGCAACCACACACAAGTTGACCTGCTGTGAGGAAGAGACGAGTTAGTACACTTCAAACATGAAAAAGGTCATTTTAAAATCAACATGAAAAACAATTATTCCGAAAGTATAATACACAAAAAAATCCTTACCAATGAAAGAAAATGTATCGTGCTACGTTCCCTCCTGCCACCCTGTGGTGCAACAGATGTCCCTTTCTCCAAAAATGTACTCAATGGGATCGTAATGTTGCAACCACACACAAGTTGACCTGCTGTGAGGAAGAGACGAGTTAGTACACTTCAAACATGAAAAAGGTCATTTTAAAATCAACATGAAAAACAATTATTCCGAAAGTATAATACACAAAAAAATCCTTACCAATGAAAGAAAATGTATCGTGCCCCGTTCCCTCCTGCCACCCTGTGGTGCAACAGATGTCCCTTTCTCCAAAAATGTACTCAATGGGATCGTAATGTTGCAACCACACACAAGTTGACCTGCTGTGAGGAAGAGACGAGTTAGTACACTTCAAACATGAAAAAGGTCATTTTAAAATCAACATGAAAAACAATTATTCCGAAAGTATAATACACAAAAAAATCCTTACCAATGAAAGAAAATGTATCGTGCCCCGTTCCCTCCTGCCACCCTGTGGTGCAACAGATGTCCCTTTCTCCAAAAATGTACTCAATGGGATCGTAATGTTGCAACCACACACAAGTTGACCTGCTGTGAGGAAGAGACGAGTTAGTACACTTCAAACATGAAAAAGGTCATTTTAAAATCAACATGAAAAACAATTATTCCGAAAGTATAATACACAAAAAAATCCTTACCAATGAAAGAAAATGTATCGTGCCCCGTTCCCTCCTGCCACCCTGTGGTGCAACAGATGTCCCTTTCTCCAAAAATGTACTCAATGGGATCGTAATGTTGCAACCACACACAAGTTGACCTGCTGTGAGGAAGAAACGAGTTAGTACACTTCAAACATGAAAAAGGTCATTTTAAAATCAACATGAAAAACAATTATTCCGAAAGTATAATACACAAAAAAATCCTTACCAATGAAAGAAAATGTATCGTGCCCCGTTCCCTCCTGCCACCCTGTGGTGCAACAGATGTCCCTTTCTCCAAAAATGTACTCAATGGGATCGTAATGTTGCAACCACACACAAGTTGACCTGCTGTGAGGAAGAAACGAGTTAGTACACTTCAAACATGAAAAAGGTCATTTTAAAATCAACATGAAAAACAATTATTCCGAAAGTATAATACACAAAAAAATCCTTACCAATGAAAGAAAATGTATCGTGCCCCGTTCCCTCCTGCCACCCTGTGGTGCAACAGATGTCCCTTTCTCCAAAAATGTACTCAATGGGATCGTAATGTTGCAACCACACACAAGTTGACCTGCTGTGAGGAAGAAACGAGTTAGTACACTTCAAACATGAAAAAGGTCATTTTAAAATCAACATGAAAAACAATTATTCCGAAAGTATAATACACAAAAAAATCCTTACCAATGAAAGAAAATGTATCGTGCCACGTTCCCTCCTGCCACCCTGTGGTGCAACAGATGTCCCTTTCTCCAAAAATGTACTCAATGGGATCGTAATGTTGCAACCACACACAAGTTGACCTGCTGTGAGGAAGAGACGAGTTAGTACACTTCAAACATGAAAAAGGTCATTTTAAAATCAACATGAAAAACAATTATTCCGAAAGTATAATACACAAAAAAATCCTTACCAATGAAAGAAAATGTATCGTGCCCCGTTCCCTCCTGCCACCCTGTGGTGCAACAGATGTCCCTTTCTCCAAAAATGTACTCAATGGGATCGTAATGTTGCAACCACACACAAGTTGACCTGCTGTGAGGAAGAAACGAGTTAGTACACTTCAAACATGAAAAAGGTCATTTTAAAATCAACATGAAAAACAATTATTCCGAAAGTATAATACACAAAAAAATCCTTACCAATGAAAGAAAATGTATCGTGCCCCGTTCCCTCCTGCCACCCTGTGGTGCAACAGATGTCCCTTTCTCCAAAAATGTACTCAATGGGATCGTAATGTTGCAACCACACACAAGTTGACCTGCTGTGAGGAAGAGACGAGTTAGTACACTTCAAACATGAAAAAGGTCATTTTAAAATCAACATGAAAAACAATTATTCCGAAAGTATAATACACAAAAAAATCCTTACCAATGAAAGAAAATGTATCGTGCCCCGTTCCCTCCTGCCACCCTGTGGTGCAACAGATGTCCCTTTCTCCAAAAATGTACTCAATGGGATCGTAATGTTGCAACCACACACAAGTTGACCTGCTGTGAGGAAGAAACGAGTTAGTACACTTCAAACATGAAAAAGGTCATTTTAAAATCAACATGAAAAACAATTATTCCGAAAGTATAATACACAAAAAAATCCTTACCAATGAAAGAAAATGTATCGTGCCACGTTCCCTCCTGCCACCCTGTGGTGCAACAGATGTCCCTTTCTCCAAAAATGTACTCAATGGGATCGTAATGTTGCAACCACACACAAGTTGACCTGCTGTGAGGAAGAGACGAGTTAGTACACTTCAAACATGAAAAAGGTCATTTTAAAATCAACATGAAAAACAATTATTCCGAAAGTATAATACACAAAAAAATCCTTACCAATGAAAGAAAATGTATCGTGCCCCGTTCCCTCCTGCCACCCTGTGGTGCAACAGATGTCCCTTTCTCCAAAAATGTACTCAATGGGATCGTAATGTTGCAACCACACACAAGTTGACCTGCTGTGAGGAAGAAACGAGTTAGTACACTTCAAACATGAAAAAGGTCATTTTAAAATCAACATGAAAAACAATTATTCCGAAAGTATAATACACAAAAAAATCCTTACCAATGAAAGAAAATGTATCGTGCCCCGTTCCCTCCTGCCACCCTGTGGTGCAACAGATGTCCCTTTCTCCAAAAATGTACTCAATGGGATCGTAATGTTGCAACCACACACAAGTTGACCTGCTGTGAGGAAGAGACGAGTTAGTACACTTCAAACATGAAAAAGGTCATTTTAAAATCAACATGAAAAACAATTATTCCGAAAGTATAATACACAAAAAAATCCTTACCAATGAAAGAAAATGTATCGTGCCCCGTTCCCTCCTGCCACCCTGTGGTGCAACAGATGTCCCTTTCTCCAAAAATGTACTCAATGGGATCGTAATGTTGCAACCACACACAAGTTGACCTGCTGTGAGGAAGAAACGAGTTAGTACACTTCAAACATGAAAAAGGTCATTTTAAAATCAACATTAAAAATCATAATTCCAAAAGTATAATACACAAAAAAATCCTTACCAATGAAAGAAAATGTATCGTGCCACGTTCCCTCCTGCCACCCTGTGGTGCAACAGATGTCCCTTTCTCCAAAAATGTACTCAATGGGATCGTAATGTTGCAACCACACACAAGTTGACCTGCTGTGAGGAAGAAACGAGTTAGTACACTTCAAACATGAAAAAGGTCATTTTAAAATCAACATTAAAAATCATAATTCCAAAAGTATAATACACAAAAAAATCCTTACCAATGAAAGAAAATGTATCGTGCCACGTTCCCTCCTGCCACCCTGTGGTGCAACAGATGTCCCTTTCTCCAAAAATGTACTCAATGGGATCGTAATGTTGCAACCACACACAAGTTGACCTGCTGTGAGGAAGAGACGAGTTAGTACACTTCAAACATGAAAAAGGTCATTTTAAAATCAACATGAAAAACAATTATTCCGAAAGTATAATACACAAAAAAATCCTTACCAATGAAAGAAAATGTATCGTGCCCCGTTCCCTCCTGCCACCCTGTGGTGCAACAGATGTCCCTTTCTCCAAAAATGTACTCAATGGGATCGTAATGTTGCAACCACACACAAGTTGACCTGCTGTGAGGAAGAAACGAGTTAGTACACTTCAAACATGAAAAAGGTCATTTTAAAATCAACATGAAAAACAATTATTCCGAAAGTATAATACACAAAAAAATCCTTACCAATGAAAGAAAATGTATCGTGCCACGTTCCCTCCTGCCACCCTGTGGTGCAACAGATGTCCCTTTCTCCAAAAATGTACTCAATGGGATCGTAATGTTGCAACCACACACAAGTTGACCTGCTGTGAGGAAGAGACGAGTTAGTACACTTCAAACATGAAAAAGGTCATTTTAAAATCAACATGAAAAACAATTATTCCGAAAGTATAATACACAAAAAAATCCTTACCAATGAAAGAAAATGTATCGTGCCCCGTTCCCTCCTGCCACCCTGTGGTGCAACAGATGTCCCTTTCTCCAAAAATGTACTCAATGGGATCGTAATGTTGCAACCACACACAAGTTGACCTGCTGTGAGGAAGAAACGAGTTAGTACACTTCAAACATGAAAAAGGTCATTTTAAAATCAACATGAAAAACAATTATTCCGAAAGTATAATACACAAAAAAATCCTTACCAATGAAAGAAAATGTATCGTGCCCCGTTCCCTCCTGCCACCCTGTGGTGCAACAGATGTCCCTTTCTCCAAAAATGTACTCAATGGGATCGTAATGTTGCAACCACACACAAGTTGACCTGCTGTGAGGAAGAGACGAGTTAGTACACTTCAAACATGAAAAAGGTCATTTTAAAATCAACATGAAAAACAATTATTCCGAAAGTATAATACACAAAAAAATCCTTACCAATGAAAGAAAATGTATCGTGCCCCGTTCCCTCCTGCCACCCTGTGGTGCAACAGATGTCCCTTTCTCCAAAAATGTACTCAATGGGATCGTAATGTTGCAACCACACACAAGTTGACCTGCTGTGAGGAAGAAACGAGTTAGTACACTTCAAACATGAAAAAGGTCATTTTAAAATCAACATTAAAAATCATAATTCCAAAAGTATAATACACAAAAAAATCCTTACCAATGAAAGAAAATGTATCGTGCCACGTTCCCTCCTGCCACCCTGTGGTGCAACAGATGTCCCTTTCTCCAAAAATGTACTCAATGGGATCGTAATGTTGCAACCACACACAAGTTGACCTGCTGTGAGGAAGAAACGAGTTAGTACACTTCAAACATGAAAAAGGTCATTTTAAAATCAACATTAAAAATCATAATTCCAAAAGTATAATACACAAAAAAATCCTTACCAATGAAAGAAAATGTATCGTGCCACGTTCCCTCCTGCCACCCTGTGGTGCAACAGATGTCCCTTTCTCCAAAAATGTACTCAATGGGATCGTAATGTTGCAACCACACACAAGTTGACCTGCTGTGAGGAAGAGACGAGTTAGTACACTTCAAACATGAAAAAGGTCATTTTAAAATCAACATGAAAAACAATTATTCCGAAAGTATAATACACAAAAAAATCCTTACCAATGAAAGAAAATGTATCGTGCCCCGTTCCCTCCTGCCACCCTGTGGTGCAACAGATGTCCCTTTCTCCAAAAATGTACTCAATGGGATCGTAATGTTGCAACCACACACAAGTTGACCTGCTGTGAGGAAGAAACGAGTTAGTACACTTCAAACATGAAAAAGGTCATTTTAAAATCAACATTAAAAATCATAATTCCAAAAGTATAATACACAAAAAAATCCTTACCAATGAAAGAAAATGTATCGTGCCACGTTCCCTCCTGCCACCCTGTGGTGCAACAGATGTCCCTTTCTCCAAAAATGTACTCAATGGGATCGTAATGTTGCAACCACACACAAGTTGACCTGCTGTGAGGAAGAAACGAGTTAGTACACTTCAAACATGAAAAAGGTCATTTTAAAATCAACATTAAAAATCATAATTCCAAAAGTATAATACACAAAAAAATCCTTACCAATGAAAGAAAATGTATCGTGCCACGTTCCCTCCTGCCACCCTGTGGTGCAACAGATGTCCCTTTCTCCAAAAATGTACTCAATGGGATCGTAATGTTGCAACCACACACAAGTTGACCTGCTGTGAGGAAGAGACGAGTTAGTACACTTCAAACATGAAAAAGGTCATTTTAAAATCAACATGAAAAACAATTATTCCGAAAGTATAATACACAAAAAAATCCTTACCAATGAAAGAAAATGTATCGTGCCACGTTCCCTCCTGCCACCCTGTGGTGCAACAGATGTCCCTTTCTCCAAAAATGTACTCAATGGGATCGTAATGTTGCAACCACACACAAGTTGACCTGCTGTGAGGAAGAAACGAGTTAGTACACTTCAAACATGAAAAAGGTCATTTTAAAATCAACATTAAAAATCATAATTCCAAAAGTATAATACACAAAAAAATCCTTACCAATGAAAGAAAATGTATCGTGCCACGTTCCCTCCTGCCACCCTGTGGTGCAACAGATGTCCCTTTCTCCAAAAATGTACTCAATGGGATCGTAATGTTGCAACCACACACAAGTTGACCTGCTGTGAGGAAGAAACGAGTTAGTACACTTCAAACATGAAAAAGGTCATTTTAAAATCAACATTAAAAATCATAATTCCAAAAGTATAATACACAAAAAAATCCTTACCAATGAAAGAAAATGTATCGTGCCACGTTCCCTCCTGCCACCCTGTGGTGCAACAGATGTCCCTTTCTCCAAAAATGTACTCAATGGGATCGTAATGTTGCAACCACACACAAGTTGACCTGCTGTGAGGAAGAAACGAGTTAGTACACTTCAAACATGAAAAAGGTCATTTTAAAATCAACATTAAAAATCATAATTCCAAAAGTATAATACACAAAAAAATCCTTACCAATGAAAGAAAATGTATCGTGCCCCGTTCCCTCCTGCCACCCTGTGGTGCAACAGATGTCCCTTTCTCCAAAAATGTACTCAATGGGATCGTAATGTTGCAACCACACACAAGTTGACCTGCTGTGAGGAAGAAACGAGTTAGTACACTTCAAACATGAAAAAGGTCATTTTAAAATCAACATGAAAAACAATTATTCCGAAAGTATAATACACAAAAAAATCCTTACCAATGAAAGAAAATGTATCGTGCCACGTTCCCTACTGCCACCCTGTGGTGCAACAGATGTCCCTTTCTCCAAAAATGTACTCAATGGGATCGTAATGTTGCAACCACACACAAGTTGACCTGCTGTGAGGAAGAGACGAGTTAGTACACTTCAAACATGAAAAAGGTCATTTTAAAATCAACATGAAAAACAATTATTCCGAAAGTATAATACACAAAAAAATCCTTACCAATGAAAGAAAATGTATCGTGCCCCGTTCCCTCCTGCCACCCTGTGGTGCAACAGATGTCCCTTTCTCCAAAAATGTACTCAATGGGATCGTAATGTTGCAACCACACACAAGTTGACCTGCTGTGAGGAAGAAACGAGTTAGTACACTTCAAACATGAAAAAGGTCATTTTAAAATCAACATGAAAAACAATTATTCCGAAAGTATAATACACAAAAAAATCCTTACCAATGAAAGAAAATGTATCGTGCCCCGTTCCCTCCTGCCACCCTGTGGTGCAACAGATGTCCCTTTCTCCAAAAATGTACTCAATGGGATCGTAATGTTGCAACCACACACAAGTTGACCTGCTGTGAGGAAGAGACGAGTTAGTACACTTCAAACATGAAAAAGGTCATTTTAAAATCAACATGAAAAACAATTATTCCGAAAGTATAATACACAAAAAAATCCTTACCAATGAAAGAAAATGTATCGTGCCCCGTTCCCTCCTGCCACCCTGTGGTGCAACAGATGTCCCTTTCTCCAAAAATGTACTCAATGGGATCGTAATGTTGCAACCACACACAAGTTGACCTGCTGTGAGGAAGAGACGAGTTAGTACACTTCAAACATGAAAAAGGTCATTTTAAAATCAACATGAAAAACAATTATTCCGAAAGTATAATACACAAAAAAATCCTTACCAATGAAAGAAAATGTATCGTGCCCCGTTCCCTCCTGCCACCCTGTGGTGCAACAGATGTCCCTTTCTCCAAAAATGTACTCAATGGGATCGTAATGTTGCAACCACACACAAGTTGACCTGCTGTGAGGAAGAAACGAGTTAGTACACTTCAAACATGAAAAAGGTCATTTTAAAATCAACATTAAAAATCATAATTCCAAAAGTATAATACACAAAAAAATCCTTACCAATGAAAGAAAATGTATCGTGCCACGTTCCCTCCTGCCACCCTGTGGTGCAACAGATGTCCCTTTCTCCAAAAATGTACTCAATGGGATCGTAATGTTGCAACCACACACAAGTTGACCTGCTGTGAGGAAGAGACGAGTTAGTACACTTCAAACATGAAAAAGGTCATTTTAAAATCAACATGAAAAACAATTATTCCGAAAGTATAATACACAAAAAAATCCTTACCAATGAAAGAAAATGTATCGTGCCACGTTCCCTCCTGCCACCCTGTGGTGCAACAGATGTCCCTTTCTCCAAAAATGTACTCAATGGGATCGTAATGTTGCAACCACACACAAGTTGACCTGCTGTGAGGAAGAAACGAGTTAGTACACTTCAAACATGAAAAAGGTCATTTTAAAATCAACATTAAAAATCATAATTCCAAAAGTATAATACACAAAAAAATCCTTACCAATGAAAGAAAATGTATCGTGCCACGTTCCCTCCTGCCACCCTGTGGTGCAACAGATGTCCCTTTCTCCAAAAATGTACTCAATGGGATCGTAATGTTGCAACCACACACAAGTTGACCTGCTGTGAGGAAGAGACGAGTTAGTACACTTCAAACATGAAAAAGGTCATTTTAAAATCAACATTAAAAATCATAATTCCAAAAGTATAATACACAAAAAAATCCTTACCAATGAAAGAAAATGTATCGTGCCACGTTCCCTCCTGCCACCCTGTGGTGCAACAGATGTCCCTTTCTCCAAAAATGTACTCAATGGGATCGTAATGTTGCAACCACACACAAGTTGACCTGCTGTGAGGAAGAGACGAGTTAGTACACTTCAAACATGAAAAAGGTCATTTTAAAATCAACATGAAAAACAATTATTCCGAAAGTATAATACACAAAAAAATCCTTACCAATGAAAGAAAATGTATCGTGCCACGTTCCCTCCTGCCACCCTGTGGTGCAACAGATGTCCCTTTCTCCAAAAATGTACTCAATGGGATCGTAATGTTGCAACCACACACAAGTTGACCTGCTGTGAGGAAGAAACGAGTTAGTACACTTCAAACATGAAAAAGGTCATTTTAAAATCAACATTAAAAATCATAATTCCAAAAGTATAATACACAAAAAAATCCTTACCAATGAAAGAAAATGTATCGTGCCACGTTCCCTCCTGCCACCCTGTGGTGCAACAGATGTCCCTTTCTCCAAAAATGTACTCAATGGGATCGTAATGTTGCAACCACACACAAGTTGACCTGCTGTGAGGAAGAAACGAGTTAGTACACTTCAAACATGAAAAAGGTCATTTTAAAATCAACATGAAAAATCATAATTCCAAAAGTATAATACACAAAAAAATCCTTACCAATGAAAGAAAATGTATCGTGCCACGTTCCCTCCTGCCACCCTGTGGTGCAACAGATGTCCCTTTCTCCAAAAATGTACTCAATGGGATCGTAATGTTGCAACCACACACAAGTTGACCTGCTGTGAGGAAGAGACGAGTTAGTACACTTCAAACATGAAAAAGGTCATTTTAAAATCAACATGAAAAACAATTATTCCGAAAGTATAATACACAAAAAAATCCTTACCAATGAAAGAAAATGTATCGTGCCACGTTCCCTCCTGCCACCCTGTGGTGCAACAGATGTCCCTTTCTCCAAAAATGTACTCAATGGGATCGTAATGTTGCAACCACACACAAGTTGACCTGCTGTGAGGAAGAGACGAGTTAGTACACTTCAAACATGAAAAAGGTCATTTTAAAATCAACATGAAAAACAATTATTCCGAAAGTATAATACACAAAAAAATCCTTACCAATGAAAGAAAATGTATCGTGCCACGTTCCCTCCTGCCACCCTGTGGTGCAACAGATGTCCCTTTCTCCAAAAATGTACTCAATGGGATCGTAATGTTGCAACCACACACAAGTTGACCTGCTGTGAGGAAGAGACGAGTTAGTACACTTCAAACATGAAAAAGGTCATTTTAAAATCAACATGAAAAACAATTATTCCGAAAGTATAATACACAAAAAAATCCTTACCAATGAAAGAAAATGTATCGTGCCCCGTTCCCTCCTGCCACCCTGTGGTGCAACAGATGTCCCTTTCTCCAAAAATGTACTCAATGGGATCGTAATGTTGCAACCACACACAAGTTGACCTGCTGTGAGGAAGAAACGAGTTAGTACACTTCAAACATGAAAAAGGTCATTTTAAAATCAACATTAAAAATCATAATTCCAAAAGTATAATACACAAAAAAATCCTTACCAATGAAAGAAAATGTATCGTGCCACGTTCCCTCCTGCCACCCTGTGGTGCAACAGATGTCCCTTTCTCCAAAAATGTACTCAATGGGATCGTAATGTTGCAACCACACACAAGTTGACCTGCTGTGAGGAAGAAACGAGTTAGTACACTTCAAACATGAAAAAGGTCATTTTAAAATCAACATTAAAAATCATAATTCCAAAAGTATAATACACAAAAAAATCCTTACCAATGAAAGAAAATGTATCGTGCCACGTTCCCTCCTGCCACCCTGTGGTGCAACAGATGTCCCTTTCTCCAAAAATGTACTCAATGGGATCGTAATGTTGCAACCACACACAAGTTGACCTGCTGTGAGGAAGAGACGAGTTAGTACACTTCAAACATGAAAAAGGTCATTTTAAAATCAACATGAAAAACAATTATTCCGAAAGTATAATACACAAAAAAATCCTTACCAATGAAAGAAAATGTATCGTGCCACGTTCCCTCCTGCCACCCTGTGGTGCAACAGATGTCCCTTTCTCCAAAAATGTACTCAATGGGATCGTAATGTTGCAACCACACACAAGTTGACCTGCTGTGAGGAAGAAACGAGTTAGTACACTTCAAACATGAAAAAGGTCATTTTAAAATCAACATTAAAAATCATAATTCCAAAAGTATAATACACAAAAAAATCCTTACCAATGAAAGAAAATGTATCGTGCCCCGTTCCCTCCTGCCACCCTGTGGTGCAACAGATGTCCCTTTCTCCAAAAATGTACTCAATGGGATCGTAATGTTGCAACCACACACAAGTTGACCTGCTGTGAGGAAGAAACGAGTTAGTACACTTCAAACATGAAAAAGGTCATTTTAAAATCAACATTAAAAATCATAATTCCAAAAGTATAATACACAAAAAAATCCTTACCAATGAAAGAAAATGTATCGTGCCACGTTCCCTCCTGCCACCCTGTGGTGCAACAGATGTCCCTTTCTCCAAAAATGTACTCAATGGGATCGTAATGTTGCAACAACACACAAGTTGACCTGCTGTGAGGAAGAAACGAGTTAGTACACTTCAAAGATGAAAAAGGTCATTTTAAAATCAACATGAAAAACCATAATTCCAAAAGTATAATACACAAAAAAATCCTTACCAATGAAAGAAAATGTATCGTGCCCCGTTCCCTCCTGCCACCCTGTGGTGCAACAGATGTCCCTTTCTCCAAAAATGTACTCAATGGGATCGTAATGTTGCAACCACACACAAGTTGACCTGCTGTGAGGAAGAAACGAGTTAGTACACTTCAAACATGAAAAAGGTCATTTTAAAATCAACATTAAAAATCATAATTCCAAAAGTATAATACACAAAAAAATCCTTACCAATGAAAGAAAATGTATCGTGCCCCGTTCCCTCCTGCCACCCTGTGGTGCAACAGATGTCCCTTTCTCCAAAAATGTACTCAATGGGATCGTAATGTTGCAACCACACACAAGTTGACCTGCTGTGAGGAAGAAACGAGTTAGTACACTTCAAACATGAAAAAGGTCATTTTAAAATCAACATTAAAAATCATAATTCCAAAAGTATAATACACAAAAAAATCCTTACCAATGAAAGAAAATGTATCGTGCCCCGTTCCCTCCTGCCACCCTGTGGTGCAACAGATGTCCCTTTCTCCAAAAATGTACTCAATGGGATCGTAATGTTGCAACCACACACAAGTTGACCTGCTGTGAGGAAGAAACGAGTTAGTACACTTCAAACATGAAAAAGGTCATTTTAAAATCAACATTAAAAATCATAATTCCAAAAGTATAATACACAAAAAAATCCTTACCAATGAAAGAAAATGTATCGTGCCCCGTTCCCTCCTGCCACCCTGTGGTGCAACAGATGTCCCTTTCTCCAAAAATGTACTCAATGGGATCGTAATGTTGCAACCACACACAAGTTGACCTGCTGTGAGGAAGAAACGAGTTAGTACACTTCAAACATGAAAAAGGTCATTTTAAAATCAACATTAAAAATCATAATTCCAAAAGTATAATACACAAAAAAATCCTTACCAATGAAAGAAAATGTATCGTGCCCCGTTCCCTCCTGCCACCCTGTGGTGCAACAGATGTCCCTTTCTCCAAAAATGTACTCAATGGGATCGTAATGTTGCAACCACACACAAGTTGACCTGCTGTGAGGAAGAAACGAGTTAGTACACTTCAAAGATGAAAAAGGTCATTTTAAAATCAACATTAAAAATCATAATTCCAAAAGTATAATACACAAAAAAATCCTTACCAATGAAAGAAAATGTATCGTGCCACGTTCCCTCCTGCCACCCTGTGGTGCAACAGATGTCCCTTTCTCCAAAAATGTACTCAATGGGATCGTAATGTTGCAACCACACACAAGTTGACCTGCTGTGAGGAAGAAACGAGTTAGTACACTTCAAAGATGAAAAAGGTCATTTTAAAATCAACATTAAAAACCATAATTCCAAAAGTATAATACACAAAAAAATCCTTACCAATGAAAGAAAATGTATCGTGCCAAGTTCCCTCCTGCCACCCTGTGGTGCAACAGATGTCCCTTTCTCCAAAAATGTACTCAATGGGATCGTAATGTTGCAACCACACACAAGTTGACCTGCTGTGAGGAAGAAACGAGTTAGTACACTTCAAACATGAAAAAGGTCAATTTAAAATCAACATGAAAAACCATAATTCCAAAAGTATAATACACAAAAAAATCCTTACCAATGAAAGAAAATGTATCGTGCCACGTTCCCTCCTGCCACACTGTGGTGCAACAGATGTCCCTTTCTCCAAAAATGTACTCAATGGGATCGTAATGTTGCAACCACACACAAGTTGACCTGCTGTGAGGAAGAAACGAGTTAGTACACTTCAAAGATGAAAAAGGTCATTTTAAAATCAACATGAAAAACCATAATTCCAAAAGTATAATACACAAAAAAATCCTTACCAATGAAAGAAAATGTATCGTGCCACGTTCCCTCCTGCCACCCTGTGGTGCAACAGATGTCCCTTTCTCCAAAAATGTACTCAATGGGATCGTAATGTTGCAACAACACACAAGTTGAACTGCTGTGAGGAAGAAACGAGTTAGTACACTTCAAACATGAAAAAGGTCATTTTAAAATCAACATGAAAAACCATAATTCCAAAAGTATAATACACAAAAAAATCCTTACCAATGAAAGAAAATGTATCGTGCCACGTTCCCTCCTGCCACCCTGTGGTGCAACAGATGTCCCTTTCTCCAAAAATGTACTCAATGGGATCGTAATGTTGCAACCACACACAAGTTGACCTGCTGTGAGGAAGAAACGAGTTAGTACACTTCAAACATGAAAAAGGTCATTTTAAAATCAACATGAAAAACCATAATTCCAAAAGTATAATACACAAAAAAATCCTTACCAATGAAAGAAAATGTATCGTGCCACGTTCCCCCCTGCCACCCTGTGGTGCAACAGATGTCCCTTTCTCCAAAAATGTACTCAATGGGATCATAATGTTGCAACCACACACAAGTTGACCTGCTGTGAGGAAGAAACGAGTTAGTACACTTCAAACATGAAAAAGGTCATTTTAACATCAACATGAGAAACCATAATTCCAAAAGTATAAAACACAAAAAAATCCTTACCAATGAAAGAAAATGTATCGTGCCACGTTCCCTCCTGCCACCCTGTGGTGCAACAGATGTCCCTTTCTCCAAAAATGTACTCAATGGGATCGTAATGTTGCAACCTCACACAAGTTGACCTGCTGTGAGGAAGAAACGAGTTAGTACACTTCAAACATGAAAAAGGTCATTTTAAAATCAACATGAAAAACCATAATTCCAAAAGTATAATACACAAAAAAATCCTTACCAATGAAAGAAAATGTATCGTGCCACGTTCCCTCCTGCCACCCTGTGGTGCAACAGATGTCCCTTTCTCCAAAAATGTACTCAATGGGATCGTAATGTTGCAACCACACACAAGTTGACCTGCTGTGAGGAAGAAACGAGTTAGTACACTTCAAAGATGAAAAAGGTCATTTTAAAATCAACATGAAAAACCATAATTCCAAAAGTATAATACACAAAAAAATCCTTACCAATGAAAGAAAATGTATCGTGCCACGTTCCCTCCTGCCACCCTGTGGTGCAACAGATGTCCCTTTCTCCAAAAATGTACTCAATGGGATCGTAATGTTGCAACCACACACAAGTTGACCTGCTGTGAGGAAGAAGCGAGTTAGTACACTTCAAACATGAAAAAGGTCATTTTAAAATCAACATTAAAAATCATAATTCCAAAAGTATAATACACAAAAAAAACCTTACCAATGAAAAAAAATGTATCGTCCCACGTTCCCTCCTGCCGCCCTGTGGTGCAACAGATGTCCCTTTCTCCAAAAATGTACTCAATGGGATCGTAATGTTGCAACCTCACACAATTTGACCTGCTGTGAGGAAGAAACGAGTTAGTACACTTCAAACATGAAAAAGGTCATTTTAAAATCAACATGAAAAACCATAATTCCAAAAGTATAATACACAAAAAAATCCTTACCAATGAAAGAAAATGTATCGTGCCACGTTCCCTCCTGCCACCCTGTGGTGCAACAGATGTCCCTTTCTCCAAAAATGTACTCAATGGGATCGTAATGTTGCAACCACAGAAGTTGACCTGCTGTGAGGAAGAAACGAGTTAGTACACTTCAAAGATGAAAAAGGTCATTTTAAAATCAACATGAAAAACCATAATTCCAAAAGTATAATACACAAAAAAATCCTTACCAACGAAAGAAAATGTATCGTGCCACGTTCCCTCCTGCCACCCTGTGGTGCAACAGATGTCCCTTTCTCCAAAAATGTCCTCAATGGGTTCTTAATGTTGCAACCTCACACAAGTTGACCTGCTGTGAGGAAGAAACGAGTTAGTACACTTCACACATGAAAAAGGTCATTTTAAAATCAACATGAAAAACCATGATTCCAAAAGTATAATACACAAAAAAATCCTTACCAATGAAAAAAAATGTATCGTCCCACGTTCCCTCCTGCCGCCCTGTGGTGCAACAGATGTCCCTTTCTCCAAAAATGTACTCAATGGGATCGTAATGTTGCAACCTCACACAATTTGACCTACCGTGAGGAAGAAACGAGTTAGTACACTTCAAACATGAAAAAGGTCATTTTAAAATCAACATGAAAAACCATAATTCCAAAAGTATAATACACAAAAAAATCCTTACCAATGAAAGAAAATGTATCGTGCCACGTTCCCTCCTGCCACCCTGTGGTGCAACAGATGTCCCTTTCTCCAAAAATGTACTCAATGGGATCGTAATGTTGCAACCACACACAAGTTGACCTGCTGTGAGGAAGAAACGAGTTAGTACACTTGAAAGATGAAAAAGGTCATTTTAAAATCAACATGAAAAACCATAATTCCAAAAGTATAATACACAAAAAAATCCTTACCAATGAAAGAAAATGTATCGTGCCACATTCCCTCCTGCCACCCTGTAGTGCAACAGATGTCCCTTTCTCCAAAAATGTACTCAATGGGATCGTAATGTTGCAACCTCACACAATTTGACCTACTGTGAGGAAGAAACGAGTTAGTACACTTCAAACATGAAAAAGGTCATTTTAAAATCAACATGAAAAACCATAATTCCAAAAGTATAATACACAAAAAAATCCTTACCAATGAAAGAAAATGTATCGTGCCACGTTCCCTCCTGCCACCCTGTGGTGCAACAGATGTCCCTTTCTCCAAAAATGTACTCAATGGGATCGTAATGTTGCAACCACACACAAGTTGACCTGCTGTGAGGAAGAAACGAGTTAGTACACTTGAAAGATGAAACAGGTCATTTTAAAATCAACATGAAAAACCATAATTCCAAAAGTATAATACACAAAAAAATCCTTACCAATGAAAGAAAATGTATCGTGCCACGTTCCCTCCTGCCACCCTGTGGTGCAACAGATGTCCCTTTCTCCAAAAATGTACTCAATGGGATCGTAATGTTGCAACCTCACACAATTTGACCTACTGTGAGGAAGAAACGAGTTAGTACACTTCAAACATGAAAAAGGTCATTTTAAAATCAACATGAAAAACCATAATTCCATAAGTATAATACACAAAAAAATCCTTACCAATGAAAGAAAATGTATCGTGCCACGTTCCCTCCTGCCACCCTGTGGTGCAACAGATGTCCCTTTCTCCAAAAATGTACTCAATGGGATCGTAATGTTGCAACCACACACAAGTTGACCTGCTGTGAGGAAGAAACGAGTTAGTACACTTCAAAGATGAAAAAGGTCATTTTAAAATCAACATGAAAAACCATAATTCCAAAAGTATAATACACAAAAAAATCCTTACCAATGAAAGAAAATGTATCGTGCCACGTTCCCTCCTGCCACCCTGTGGTGCAACAGATGTCCCTTTCTCCAAAAATGTACTCAATGGGATCGTAATGTTGCAACCACACACAAGTTGACCTGCTGTGAGGAAGAAACGAGTTAGTACACTTCAAACATGAAAAAGGTCATTTTAAAATCAACATGAAAAACCATAATTCCAAAACTATAATACACAAAAAAATCCTTACCAATGAAAGAAAATGTATCGTGCCACGTTCCCTCCTGCCACCCTGTGGTGCAACAGATGTCCCTTTCTCCAAAAATGTACTCAATGGGATCGTAATGTTGCAACCTCACACAATTTGACCTACTGTGAGGAAGAAACGAGTTAGTACACTTCAAACATGAAAAAGGTCATTTTAAAATCAACATGAAAAACCATAATTCCAAAAGTATAATACACAAAAAAAATCCTTACCAATGAAAGAAAATGTATCCTGCCACGTTCACTCCTCCCACCCTGTGGTGCAACAGATGTCCCTTTCTCCAAAAAATGTACTCAATGGGATCGTAATGTTGCAACCTCACACAAGTTGACCTGCTGTGAGGAACAAACGAGTTAGTACACTTCAAATATGAAAAAGGTCATTTTAAAATCAACATGAAAAACCATAATTCCAAAAGTATAAAATACACAAAAAAATCCTTACCAATGAAAGAAAATGTATCCTGCCACGTTCAATCCTCCCACCCTGTGGTGCAACAGATGTCCCTTTCTCCAAAAATGTATTCAATGGGATCGTAATGTTGCAACCTCACACAATTTGACCTGCTGTGAGGAAGAACGAGTTAGTACACTTCAAACATGAAAAAGGTCATTTTAAAATCAACATGAAAAACCATAATTCCAAAAGTATAATACACAAAAAAATCCTTACCAATGAAAGAAAATGTATCGTGCCACGTTCCCTCCTGCCACCCTGTGGTGCAACAGATGTCCCTTTCTCCAAAAATGTACTCAATGGGATCGTAATGTTGCAACCACACACAAGTTGACCTGCTGTGAGGAAGAAACGAGTTAGTACACTTCAAACATGAAAATGGTCATTTTAAAATCAACATGAAAAACCATAATTCCAAAAGTATAATACACAAAAAAATCCTTACCAATGAAAGAAAATGTATCCTGGCACGTTCACTCCTCCCACACTGTGGTGCAACAGATGTCCCTTTCTCCAAAAATGTACTCAATGGGATCGTAATGTTGCAACCACACACAAGTTGACCTGCTGTGAGGAAGAAACGAGTTAGTAGACTTCAAACATGAAAAAGGTCATTTTAAAATCAACATGAAAAACCATAATTCCAAAAGTATAATACACAAAAAAATCCTTACCAATGAAAGAAAATGTATCGTGCCACGTTCCCTCCTGCCACCCTGTGGTGCAACAGATGTCCCTTTCTCCAAAAATGTACTCAATGGGATCGTAATGTTGCAACCACACACAAGTTGACCTGCTGTGAGGAAGAAACGAGTTAGTACACTTCAAACATGAAAAAGGTCATTTTAAAATCAACATGAAAAACCATAATTCCAAAAGTATAATACACAAAAAAATCCTTACCAATGAAAGAAAATGTATCCTGTCACGTTCACTCCTCCCACATTGTGGTGCAACAGATGTCCCTTTCTCCAAAAATGTACTCAATGGGATCGTAATGTTGCAACCTCACACAAGTTGACCTGCTGTGAGGAAGAAACGAGTTAGTACACTTCAAACATGAAAAAGGTCATTTTAAAATCAGCATGAAAAACCATAATTCCAAAAGTATAATACACAAAAAAATCCTTACCAATGAAAGAAAATGTATCCTGCCACGTTCACTCCTCCCACCCTGTGGTGCAACAGATGTCCCTTTCTCCAAAAATGTACTCAATGGGATCGTAATGTTGCAACCACACACAAGTTGACCTGCGGTGAGGAAGAAACGAGTTTGTACACTTCAAACATGAAAAAGGTCATTTTAAAATCAACATGAAAAACCATAATTCCAAAAGTATAATACACAAGAAAATCCTTACCAATGAAAGAAAATGTATCGTGCCACGTTCACTCCTCCCACATTGTGGTGTAACAGATGTCCCTTTCTCCAAAAATGTACTCAATGGGATCGTAATGTTACAACCTCACACAAGTTGACCTGCTGTGAGGAAGAAACGAGTTAGTACACTTCAAACATGAAAAAGGTCATTTTAAAATCAACATGAAAAACCATAATTCCAAAAGTATAATACACAAAAAAATCCTTACCAATGAAAGAAAATGTATCGTGCCACGTTCCCTCCTGCCACCCTGTGGTGCAACAGATGTCCCTTTCTCCAAAAATGTACTCAATGGGATCGTAATGTTGCAACCTCACACAATTTGACCTGCTGTGAGGAAGAAACGAGTTAGTACACTTCAAACATGAAAAAGGTCATTTTAAAATCAACTTGAAAAACCATAATTCCAAAAGTATAATACACAAAAAAATCCTTACCAATGAAAGAAAATGTATCGTGCCACGTTCCCTCCTGCCACCCTGTTGTGCAACAGATATCCCTTTCTCCAAAAATGTACTCAATGGGATCGTAATGTTGCAACCACACACAAGTTGACCTGCTGTGAGGAAGAAACGAGTTAGTACACTTCAAACATTAAAAAGGTCATTTTAAAATCAACATGAAAAACCATAATTCCAAAAGTATAATACACAAAAAAATCCTTACCAATGAAAGAAAATGTATCGTGCCACGATCTCCCTCCCACCCTGTGGTGCAACAGATGTCCCTTTCTCCAAAAATGTACTCAATGGGATCGTAATGTTGCAACCTCACACAAGTTGACCTGCTGTGAGGAAGAAACGAGTTAGTACACTTCAAACATGAAAAAGGTCATTTTAAAATCAACATGAAAAACCATAATTCCAAAAGTATAATACACAAAATATCCTTACCAATGAAAGAAAATGTATCGTGCCACGTTCTATCCTGCCACCCTGTGGTGCAACAGATGTCCATTTCTCCAAAAATGTACTGAATGGGATCGTAATGTTGCAACCTCACACAAGTTGACCTGCTGTGAGGAAGAAACGAGTTAGTACACTTCAAACATGAAAAAGGTCATTTTAAAATCAACATGAAAAACCATAATTCCAAAAGTATAATACACAAAAAAATCCTTACCAATGAAAGAAAATGTATCCTGCCACGTTCACTCCTCCCACCCTGTGGTGCAACAGATGTCCCTTTCTCCAAAAATGTACTCAATGGGATCGTAATGTTGCAACCTCACACAATTTGACCTGCTGTGAGGAAGAAACGAGTTAGTACACTTCAAACATGAAAAAGGTCATTTTAAAATCAACATGAAAAACCATAATTCCAAAAGTATAATACACAAAAAAATCCTTACAAATGAAAGAAAATGTATCCTGCCACGTTCACTCCTCCCACCCTGTGGTGCAACAGATGTCCCTTTCTCCAAAAATGTACTCAATGGGATCGTAATGTTGCAACCTCACACAAGTTGACCTGCTGTGAGGAAGAAACGAGTTAGTACACTTCAAACATGAAAAAGGTCATTTTAAAATCAACATGAAAAACCATAATTCCAAAAGTATAATACACAAAAAAATCCTTACCAATGTAAGAAAATGTATCCTGCCACGTTCCCTCCTCCCACCCTGTGGTGCAACAGATGTCCCTTTCTCCAAAAATGTACTCAATGGGATCGTAATGTTGCAACCACTCACAATTTGACCTGCTGTGAGGGAGAAACGAGTTAGTACACTTCAAACATGAAAAAGGTCATTTTAAAATCAACATGAAAAACGATGATTCCAAAAGTATAAAACACAAAAAAATCCTTACCAATGAAAGAAAATGTATCCTGCCACTTTCACTCCTCCCACCCTGTGGTGCAACAGATGTCCCTTTCTCCAAAAATGTACTCAATGGGATTGTAATGTTGCAACCACACACAAATAGACCTGCTGTGAGGAAGAAACGAGTTAGTACACTTCAAACATGAAAAAGGTCATTTTAAAATCAACATGAAAAACCATGATTCCAAAAGTAAAAAACACAAAAAAATCCTTACCAATGAAAGAAAATGTATCGTGCCACGTTCCCTCCTGCCACCCTGTGGTGCAACAGATGTCCCTTTCTCCAAAAATGTACTCAATGGGATCATAATGTTGCAACCTCACACAATTTGACCTGCGGTGAGGAAGAAACGAGTTAGTACACTTCAAACATGAAAAAGGTCATTTTAAAATCAACATGAAAAACCATAATTCCAAAAGTATAATACACAAAAAAATCCTTACCAATGAAAGAAAATGTATCCTGCCACGTTCACTCCTCCCACCCTGTGGTGCAACAGATGTCCCTTTCTCCAAAAATGTACTCAATGGGATCGTAATGTTGCAACCTCACACAAGTTGACCTGCTGTGAGGAAGAAACGAGTTAGTACACTTCAAACATGAAAAAGGTCATTTTAAAATCAACATGAAAAACCATAATTCCAAAAGTATAATACACAAAAAAATCCTTACCAATGAAAGAAAATGTATCGTGCCACGTTCCCTCCTCCCACCCTGTGGTGCAACAGATGTCCCTTTCTCCAAAAATGTTCTCAATGGGATCGTAATGTTGCAACCACACACAAGTTGACCTGCTGTGAGGAAGAAACGAGTTAGTACACTTCAAACATGAAAAAGGTCATTTTAAAATCAACATGAAAAACCATAATTCCAAAAGTATAATACACAAAAAAATCCTTACCAATGAATGAAAATGTATCCTGCCACGTTCACTCTTCCCACCCTGTGGTGCAACAGATGTCCCTTTCTCCAAAAATGTACTCAATGGGATCGTAATGTTGCAACCACACACAAGTTGACCTGCTGTGAGGAAGAAACGAGTTAGTACACTTCAAACATGAAAAAGGTCATTTTAAAATCAACATGAAAAACCATAATTCCAAAAGTATAAAACACAAAAAAATCCTTACCAATGAAAGAAAATGTATCCTGCCACGTTCCCTCCTGCCACCCTGTGGTGCAACAGATGTCCCTTTCTCCAAAAATGTACTCAATGGGATCGTAATGATGCAACCACACACAAGTTGACCTCCTGTGAGGAAGAAACGAGTTAGTACACTTCAAACATGAAAAAGGTCATTTTAAAATCAACATGAAAAACCATAATTCCAAAAGTATAATACACAAAAAAATCCTTACCAATGAAAGAAAATGTATCGTGCCACGTTCCCTCCTGCCACCCTGTGGTGCAACAGATGTCCCTTTCTCCAAAAATGTACTCATTGGGATCGTAATGTTGCAACCTCACACAAGTTGACCTGCTGTGAGGAAGAAACGAGTTACTACACTGCAAACATGAAAAAGGTCATTTTAAAATCAACATGAAAAACCTTAATTCCAAAAGTATAATACACAAAAAAATCCTTACCAATGAAAGAAAATGTATCCTGCCACGTTCACTCCTCCCACCCTGTGGTGCAACAGATGTCCCTTTCTCCAAAAATGTACTCAATGGGATCGTAATGTTGCAACCACACACAAGTTGACCTGCTGTGAGGAAGAAACGAGTTAGTACACTTCAAACATGAAAAAGGTCATTTTAAAATCAACATGAAAAACCATAATTCCAAAAGTATAATACACAAAAAAATCCTTACCAATGAAAGAAAATGTATCGTGCCACGTTCCCTCCTGCCACCCTGTGGTGCAACAGATGTCCCTTTCTCCAAAAATGTACTCATTGGGATAGTAATGTTGCAACCTCACACAAGTTGACCTGCTGTGAGGAAGAAACTAGTTAGTACACTTCAAACATGAAAAAGGTCATTTTAAAATCAACATGAAAAACCATAATTCCAAAAGTATAATACACAAAAAAATCCTTACCAATGAATGAAAATGTATCGTGCCACGTTCCCTCCTGCCACCCTGTGGTGCAACAGATGTCCCTTTCTCCAAAAATGTACTCAATGGGATCGTAATGTTGCAACCACACACAAGTTGACCTGCTGTGAGGAAGAAACGAGTTAGTACACTTCAAACATGAAAAAGGTCATTTTAAAATCACCATGAAAAACCATAATTCCAAAAGTATAATACACAAAAAAATCCTTACCAATGAAAGAAAATGTATCGTGCCACGTTCCCTCCTCCCACCCTGTGGTGCAACAGATGTCCCTTTCTCCAAAAATGTACTCATTGGGATCGTAATGTTGCAACCTCACACAAGTTGACCTGCTGTGAGGAAGAAACGAGTTAGTACACTTCAAACATGAAAAAGGTCATTTTAAAATCAACATGAAAAACCATAATTCCAAAAGTATAATACACAAAAAAATCCTTACCAATGAATGAGAATGTATCCTGCCACGTTCACTCCTCCCACCCTGTGGTGCAACAGATGCCCCTTTCTCCAAAAATGTACTCAATGTGATCGTAATGTTGCAACCACACACAAGTTGACCTGCTGTGAGGAAGAAACGAGTTAGTACACTTCAAACATGAAAAAGGTCATTTTAAAGTCAACATGAAAAACCATAATTCCAAAAGTATAATACACAAAAAAATCCTTACCAATGAAAGAAAATGTATCGTGCCACGTTCCCTCCTCCCACCCTGTGGTGCAACAGATGTCCCTTTCTCCAAAAATGTACTCATTGGGATCGTAATGTTGCAACCTCACACAAGTTGACCTGCTGTGAGGAAGAAACGAGTTAGTACACTTCAAACATGAAAAAGGTCATTTTAAAATCAACATGAAAAACCATAATTCCAAAAGTATAATACACAAAAAAATCCTTACCAATTAAAGAAAATGTATCGTGCCACGTTCCCTCCTCCCACCCTGTGGTGCAACAGATTTCCCTTTCTCCAAAAATGTCCTCAATGTGATCGTAATGTTGCAACCACACACAAGTTGACCTGCTGTGAGGAAGAAACGAGTTAGTACACTTCAAACATGAAAAAGGTCATTTTAAATCAACATGAAAAACCATAATTCCAAAAGTATAATACACAAAAAAATCCTTACCAATGAAAGAAAATGTATCGTGCCACGTTCCCTCCTGCCACCCTGTGGTGCAACAGATGTCCCTTTCTCCAAAAATGTACTCATTGGGATCGTAATGTTGCAACCTCACACAAGTTGACCTGCTGTGAGGAAGAAACGAGTTAGTACACTTCAAACATGAAAAAGGTCATTTTAAAATCAACATGAAAAACCATAATTCCAAAAGTATAATACACAAAAAAATCCTTACCAATGAAAGAAAATGTATCGTGCCACGTTCACTCCTCCCACCCTGTGGTGCAACAGATGTCCCTTTCTCCAAAAATGTACTCAATGGGATCGTAATGTTGCAACCTCACACAAGTTGACCTGCTGTGAGGAAGAAACGAGTTAGTACACTTCAAACATGAAAAAGGTCATTTTAAAATCAACATGAAAAACCATAATTCCAAAAGTATAATACACAAAAAAATCCTTACCAATGAAAGAAAATGTATCGTGTCACATTCCCTCCTCCCACCCTGTGGTGCAACAGATGTCCCTTTCTCCAAAAATGTACTCAATGGGATCGTAATGTTGCAACCTCACACAAGTTGACCTGCTGTGAGGAAGAAACGAGTTAGTACACTTCAAACATGAAAAAGGTCATTTTAAAATCAACATGAAAAACCATAATTCCAAAAGTATAATACACAAAAAAATCCTTACCAATGAAAGAAAATGTATCCTGCCACGTTCACTCCTCCCACCCTGTGGTGCAACAGATGTCCCTTTCTCCAAAAATGTACTCAATGGGATTGTAATGTTGCAACCTCACACAAGTTGACCTGCTGTGAGGAAGAAACGAGTTAGTACACTTCAAACATGAAAAAGGTCATTTTAAAATCAACATGAAAAACCATAATTCCAAAAGTATAATACACAAAAAAATCCTTACCAATGAAAGAAAATGTATCGTGCCACGTTCCCTCCTCCCACCCTGTGGTGCAACAGATGTCCCTTTCTCCAAAAATGTACTCATTGGGATTGTAATGTTGCAACCTCACACAAGTTGACCTGCTGTGAGGAAGAAACGAGTTAGTACACTTCAAACATGAAAAAGGTCATTTTAAAATCAAGATGAAAAACCATAATTCCAAAAGTATAATACACAAAAAAATCCTTACCAATGAAAGAAAATGTATCCTGCCACGTTCACTCCTCCCACCCTGTGGTGCAACATATGTCCCTTTCTCCAAAAATGTACTCAATGGGATCGTAATGTTGCAACCACACACAAGTTGACCTGCTGTGAGGAAGAAACGAGTTAGTACACTTCAAACATGAAAAAGGTCATTTTAAAATCAAGATGAAAAACCATAATTCCAAAAGTATAATACACAAAAAAATCCTTACCAATGAAAGAAAATGTATCGTGCCACGTTCCCTCCTGCCACCCTGTGGTGCAACAGATGTCCCTTTCTCCAAAAATGTACTCAATGAGATTGTAATGTTGCAACCTCACACAAGTTGACCTGGTGTGAGGAAGAAACTAGTTAGTACACTTCAAACATGAAAATGGTCATTTTAAAATCAACATGAAAAACCATAATTCCAAAAGTATAATACACAAAAAAATCCTTACCAATGAATGAATATGTATCCTGCCACGTTCACTCCTCCCACCCTGTGGTGCAACAGATGTCCCTTTCTCCAAAAATGTACTCAATGTGATCGTAATGTTGCAACCACACACAAGTTGACCTGCTGTGAGGAAGAAACGAGTTAGTACACTTCAAACATGAAAAAGGTCATTTTAAAATCAAAATGAAAAACCATAATTCCAAAAGTATAATACACAAAAAAATCCTTACCAATGAAAGAAAATGTATCGTGCCACGTTCCCTCCTGCCACCCTGTGGTGCAACAGATGTCCCTTTCTCCAAAAATGTACTCATTGGGATCGTAATGTTGCAACCTCACACAAGTTGACCTGCTGTGAGGAAGAAACGAGTTAGTACACTTCAAACATGAAAAAGGTGATTTTAAAATCAACATGAAAAACCATAATTCCAAAAGTATAATACACAAAAAAATCCTTACCAATGAAAGAAAATGTATCGTGCCACGTTCACTCCTCCCACCCTGTGGTGCAACAGATGTCCCTTTCTCCAAAAATGTACTCAATGGGATCGTAATGTTGCAACCTCACACAAGTTGACCTGCTGTGAGGAAGAAACGAGTTAGTACACTTCAAACATGAAAAAGGTCATTTTAAAATCAACATGAAAAACCATAATTCCAAAAGTATAATACACAAAAAAATCCTTACCAATGAAAGAAAATGTATCCTGCCACGTTCACTCCTCCCACCCTGTGGTGCAACAGATGTCCCTTTCTCCAAAAATGTACTCAATGGGATTGTAATGTTGCAACCTCACACAAGTTGACCTGCTGTGAGGAAGAAACGAGTTAGTACACTTCAAACATGAAAAAGGTCATTTTAAAATCAACATGAAAAACCATAATTCCAAAAGTATAATACACAAAAAAATCCTTACCAATGAAAGAAAATGTATCGTGCCACGTTCCCTCCTCCCACCCTGTGGTGCAACAGATGTCCCTTTCTCCAAAAATGTACTCATTGGGATTGTAATGTTGCAACCTCACACAAGTTGACCTGCTGTGAGGAAGAAACGAGTTAGTACACTTCAAACATGAAAAAGGTCATTTTAAAATCAAGATGAAAAACCATAATTCCAAAAGTATAATACACAAAAAAATCCTTACCAATGAAAGAAAATGTATCCTGCCACGTTCACTCCTCCCACCCTGTGGTGCAACAGATGTCCCTTTCTCCAAAAATGTACTCAATGGGATCGTAATGTTGCAACCACACACAAGTTGACCTGCTGTGAGGAAGAAACGAGTTAGTACACTTCAAACATGAAAAAGGTCATTTTAAAATAAAGATGAAAAACCATAATTCCAAAAGTATAATACACAAAAAAATCCTTACCAATGAAAGAAAATGTATCGTGCCACGTTCCCTCCTGCCACCCTGTGGTGCAACAGATGTCCCTTTCTCCAAAAATGTACTCAATGAGATTGTAATGTTGCAACCTCACACAAGTTGACCTGGTGTGAGGAAGAAACTAGTTAGTACACTTCAAACATGAAAATGGTCATTTTAAAATCAACATGAAAAACCATAATTCCAAAAGTATAATACACAAAAAAATCCTTACCAATGAATGAATATGTATCCTGCCACGTTCACTCCTCCCACCCTGTGGTGCAACAGATGTCACTTTCTCCAAAAATGTACTCAATGTGATCGTAATGTTGCAACCACACACAAGTTGACCTGCTGTGAGGAAGAAACGAGTTAGTACACTTCAAACATGAAAAAGGTCATTTTAAAATCAAAATGAAAAACCATAATTCCAAAAGTATAATACACAAAAAAATCCTTACCAATGAAAGAAAATGTATCGTGCCACGTTCCCTCCTGCCACCCTGTGGTGCAACAGATGTCCCTTTCTCCAAAAATGTACTCATTGGGATCGTAATGTTGCAACCTCACACAAGTTGACCTGCTGTGAGGAAGAAACGAGTTAGTACACTTCAAACATGAAAAAGGTCATTTTAAAATCAACATGAAAAACCATAATTCCAAAAGTATAATACACAAAAAAATCCTTACCAATGAAAGAAAATGTATCGTGCCACGTTCACTCCTCCCACCCTGTGGTGCAACAGATGTCCCTTTCTCCAAAAATGTACTCAATGGGATCGTAATGTTGCAACCTCACACAAGTTGACCTGCTGTGAGGAAGAAACGAGTTAGTACACTTCAAACATGAAAAAGGTCATTTTAAAATCAACATGAAAAACCATAATTCCAAAAGTATAATACACAAAAAAATCCTTACCAATGAAAGAAAATGTATCGTGTCACATTCCCTCCTCCCACCCTGTGGTGCAACAGATGTCCCTTTCTCCAAAAATGTACTCAATGGGATCGTAATGTTGCAACCTCACACAAGTTGACCTGCTGTGAGGAAGAAACGAGTTAGTACACTTCAAACACGAAAAAGGTCATTTTAAAATCAACATGAAAAACCATAATTCCAAAAGTATAATACACAAAAAAATCCTTACCAATGAAAGAAAATGTATCCTGCCACGTTCACTCCTCCCACCCTGTGGTGCAACAGATGTCCCTTTCTCCAAAAATGTACTCAATGGGATCGTAATGTTGCAACCTCACACAAGTTGACCTGCTGTGAGGAAGAAACGAGTTAGTACACTTCAAACATGAAAAAGGTCATTTTAAAATCAACATGAAAAACCATAATTCCAAAAGTATAATACACAAAAAAAATCCTTACCAATGAAAGAAAATGTATCGTGCCACGTTCCCTCCTCCCACCCTGTAGTGCAACAGATGTCCCTTTCTCCAAAAATGTACTCATTGGGATTGTAATGTTGCAACCTCACACAAGTTGACCTGCTGTGAGGAAGAAACGAGTTAGTACACTTCAAACATGAAAAAGGTCATTTTAAAATCAACATGAAAAACCATAATTCCAAAAGTATAATACACAAAAAAATCCTTACCAATGAAAGAAAACGTATCCTGCCACGTTCACTCCTCCCACCCTGTGGTGCAACAGATGTCCCTTTCTCCAAAAATGTACTCAATGGGATCGTAATGTTGCAACCACACACAAGTTGACCTGCTGTGAGGAAGAAACGAGTTAGTACACTTCAAACATGAAAAAGGTCATTTTAAAATCAACATGAAAAACCATAATTCCAAAAGTATAATACACAAAAAAATCCTTACCAATGAAAGAAAATGTATCGTGCCACGTTCCCTCCTCCCACCCTGTGGTGCAACAGATGTCCCTTTCTCCAAAAATGTACTCATTGGGATTGTAATGTTGCAACCTCACACAAGTTGACCTGCTGTGAGGAAGAAACGAGTTAGTACACTTCAAACATGAAAAAGGTCATTTTAAAATCAACATGAAAAACCATAATTCCAAAAGTATAATACACAAAAAAATCCTTACCAATGAAAGAAAATGTATCCTGCCACGTTCACTCCTCCCACCCTGTGGTGCAACAGATGTCCCTTTCTCCAAAAATGTACTCAATGTGATCGTAATGTTGCAACCACACACAAGTTGACCTGCTGTGAGGAAGAAACGAGTTAGTACACTTCAAACATGAAAAAGGTCATTTTAAAATCAAAATGAAAAACCATAATTCCAAAAGTATAATACACAAAAAAATCCTTACCAATGAAAGAAAATGTATCGTGCCACGTTCCCTCCTGCCACCCTGTGGTGCAACAGATGTCCCTTTCTCCAAAAATGTACTCATTGGGATCGTAATGTTGCAACCTCACACAAGTTGACCTGCTGTGAGGAAGAAACGAGTTAGTACACTTCAAACATGAAAAAGGTCATTTTAAAATCAACATGAAAAACCATAATTCCAAAAGTATAATACACAAAAAAATCCTTACCAATGAAAGAAAATGTATCGTGCCACGTTCACTCCTCCCACCCTGTGGTGCAACAGATGTCCCTTTCTCCAAAAATGTACTCAATGGGATCGTAATGTTGCAACCTCACACAAGTTGACCTGCTGTGAGGAAGAAACGAGTTAGTACACTTCAAACATGAAAAAGGTCATTTTAAAATCAACATGAAAAACCATAATTCCAAAAGTATAATACACAAAAAAATCCTTACCAATGAAAGAAAATGTATCGTGTCACATTCCCTCCTCCCACCCTGTGGTGCAACAGATGTCCCTTTCTCCAAAAATGTACTCAATGGGATCGTAATGTTGCAACCTCACACAAGTTGACCTGCTGTGAGGAAGAAACGAGTTAGTACACTTCAAACATGAAAAAGGTCATTTTAAAATCAACATGTAAAACCATAATTCCAAAAGTATAATACACAAAAAAATCCTTACCAATGAAAGAAAATGTATCGTGCCACGTTCCCTCCTGCCACCCTGTGGTGCAACAGATGTCCCTTTCTCCAAAAATGTACTCAATGGGATCGTAATGTTGCAACCTCACACAAGTTGACCTGCTGTGAGGAAGAAACGAGTTAGTACACTTCAAACATGAAAAAGGTCATTTTAAAATCAACATGAAAAACCATAATTCCAAAAGTATAATACACAAAAAAATCCTTACCAATGAAAGAAAATGTATCGTGCCACGTTCCCTCCTCCCACCCTGTAGTGCAACAGATGTCCCTTTCTCGAAAAATGTACTCATTGGGATTGTAATGTTGCAACCTCACACAAGTTGACCTGCTGTGAGGAAGAAACGAGTTAGTACACTTCAAACATGAAAAAGGTCATTTTAAAATCAACATGAAAAACCATAATTCCAAAAGTATAATACACAAAAAAATCCTTACCAATGATAGAAAATGTATCGTGCCACGTTCCCTCCTCCCACCCTGTGGTGCAACAGATGTCCCTTTCTCCAAAAATGTACTCAATGGGATCGTAATGTTGCAACCTCACACAAGTTGACCTGCTGTGAGGTAGAAACGAGTTAGTACACTTCAAACACGAAAAAGGTCATTTTAAAATCAACATGAAAAACCATAATTCCAAAAGTATAATACACAAAAAAATCCTTACCAATGAAAGAAAATGTATTCTGCCACGTTCACTCCTCCCACCCTGTGGTGCAACAGATGTCCCTTTCTCCAAAAATGTACTCAATGGGATCGTAATGTTGCAACCTCACACAAGTTGACCTGCTGTGAGGAAGAAACGAGTTAGTACACTTCAAACATGAAAAAGGTCATTTTAAAATCAACATGAAAAACCATAATTCCAAAAGTATAATACACAAAAAAATCCTTACCAATGAAAGAAAATGTATTGTGCCACGTTCCCTCCTCCCACGCTGTGGTGCAACAGATGTCCCTTTCTCCAAAAATGTACTCATTGGGATCGTAATGTTGCAACCTCACACAAGTTGACCTGCTGTGAGGAAGATACGAGTTAGTACACTTCAAACATGAATAAGGTCATTTTAAAATCAACATGAAAAACCATAATTCCAAAAGTATAATACACAAAAAAATCCTTACCAATGAAAGAAAATGTATCCTGCCACGTTCACTCCTCCCACCCTGTGGTGCAACAGATGTCCCTTTCTCTAAAAATGTACTCAATGGGATCGTAATGTTGCAACCTCACACAAGTTGGCCTGCTGTGAGGAAGAAACGAGTTAGTACACTTCAAACATGAAAAAGGTCATTTTAAAATCAACATGAAAAACCATGATTCCAAAAGTATAAAACACAAAAAAATCCTTACCAATGAAAGAAAATGTATGGTGCCACGTTCCCTCCTGCCACCCTGTGGTGCAACAGATGTCCCTTTCTCCAAAAATGTACTCAATGGGTTCGTAATGTTGCAACCTCACACAATTTGACCTGCTGTGAGGAAGAAACGAGTTAGTACACTTCAAACATGAAAAAAGTCATTTTAAAATCAATATGAAAAACCATAATTCCAAAAGTATAATACACAAAAAAATCCTTACCAATGAAAGAAAATGTATCCTGCCACGTTCACTCCTCCCACCCTGTGGTGCAACAGATGTCCCTTTCTCCAAAAATGTACTCAATGGGATCGTAATGTTGCAACCTCACACAAGTTGACCTGCTGTTAGGAAGAAATGAGTTAGTACACTTCAAACATGAAAAAGGTCATTTTAAAATCAACATGAACAACCATAATTCCAAAAGTATAATACACAAAAAAATCCTTACCAATGAAAGAAAATGTATCCTGCCACGTTCACTCCTCCCACCCTGTGGTGCAACAGATGTCCCTTTCTCCAAAAATGTACTCAATGGGATCGTAATGTTGCAACCTCACACAAGTTGACCTGCTGTGAGGAAGAAACGAGTTAGTACACTTCAAACATGAAAAAGGTCATTTTAAAATCAACATGAAAAACCATAATTCCAAAAGTATAATACACAAAAAAATCCTTACCAATGAAAGAAAATGTATCGTGCCACGTTCCCTCCTGCCACCCCGTGGTGCAGCAGTTGTCCCTTTCTCCAAAAATGTACTCAATGGGATCGTAATGTTGCAACCACACACAAGTGGACCTGCTGTGAGGAAGAAACGAGTTAGTACACATCAAACATGAAAAAGGTCATTTTAAAATCAACATGAAAAACCATAATTCCAAAAGTATAATACACAAAAAAATCCTTACCAATGAAAGAAAATGTATCGTGCCACGTTCCCTCCTCCCACCCTGTGGTGCAACAGATGTCCCTTTCTCCAAAAATGTACTCATTGGGATCGTAATGTTGCAACCTCACACAAGTTGACCTGCTGTGAGGAAGAAAGGAGTTAGTACACTTCAAACATGAAAAAGGTCATTTTAAAATCAACATGAAAAACTATGATTCCAAAAGTATAAAACACAAAAAAATCCTTACCAATGAAAGAAAATGTATCGTGCCACGTTCCCTCCTGCCACCCTGTGCTGCAACAGATGTCCCTTTCTCCAAAAATGTACTCAATGGGATCGTAATGTTGCAACCTCACACAATTTGATCTGCTGTGAGGAAGAAACGAGTTAGTACACTTCAAACATGAAAAAGGTCATTTTAAAATCAACATGAAAAACCATAATTCCAAAAGTATAATACACAAAAAAATCCTTACCAATGAAAGAAAATGTATCGTGCCACGTTCCCTCCTGCCACCCTGTGGTGCAACAGATGTCCCTTTCTCCAAAAATGTACTCATTGGGATCGTAATGTTGCAACCTCACACAAGTTGACCTGCTGTGAGGAAGAAACGAGTTAGTACACTTCAAACATGAAAAAGGTCATTTTAAAATCAACATGAAAAACCATAATTCCAAAAGTATAATACACAAAAAAATCCTTACCAATGAAAGAAAATGTATCGTGCCACGTTCACTCCTCCCACCCTGTGGTGCAACAGATGTCCCTTTCTCCAAAAATGTACTCAATGGGATCGTAATGTTGCAACCTCACACAAGTTGACCTGCTGTGAGGAAGAAACGAGTTAGTACACTTCAAACATGAAAAAGGTCATTTTAAAATCAACATGAAAAACCATAATTCCAAAAGTATAATACACAAAAAAATCCTTACCAATGAAAGAAAATGTATCGTGTCACATTCCCTCCTCCCACCCTGTGGTGCAACAGATGTCCCTTTCTCCAAAAATGTACTCAATGGGATCGTAATGTTGCAACCTCACACAAGTTGACCTGCTGTGAGGAAGAAACGAGTTAGTACACTTCAAACACGAAAAAGGTCATTTTAAAATCAACATGAAAAACCATAATTCCAAAAGTATAATACACAAAAAAATCCTTACCAATGAAAGAAAATGTATCCTGCCACGTTCACTCCTCCCACCCTGTGGTGCAACAGATGTCCCTTTCTCCAAAAATGTACTCAATGGGATCGTAATGTTGCAACCTCACACAAGTTGACCTGCTGTGAGGAAGAAACGAGTTAGTACACTTCAAACATGAAAAAGGTCATTTTAAAATCAACATGAAAAACCATAATTCCAAAAGTATAATACACAAAAAAAATCCTTACCAATGAAAGAAAATGTATCGTGCCACGTTCCCTCCTCCCACCCTGTAGTGCAACAGATGTCCCTTTCTCCAAAAATGTACTCATTGGGATTGTAATGTTGCAACCTCACACAAGTTGACCTGCTGTGAGGAAGAAACGAGTTAGTACACTTCAAACATGAAAAAGGTCATTTTAAAATCAACATGAAAAACCATAATTCCAAAAGTATAATACACAAAAAAATCCTTACCAATGAAAGAAAATGTATCGTGTCACATTCCCTCCTCCCACCCTGTGGTGCAACAGATGTCCCTTTCTCCAAAAATGTACTCAATGGGATCGTAATGTTGCAACCTCACACAAGTTGACCTGCTGTGAGGAAGAAACGAGTTAGTACACTTCAAACATGAAAAAGGTCATTTTAAAATCAACATGTAAAACCATAATTCCAAAAGTATAATACACAAAAAAATCCTTACCAATGAAAGAAAATGTATCGTGCCACGTTCCCTCCTGCCACCCTGTGGTGCAACAGATGTCCCTTTCTCCAAAAATGTACTCAATGGGATCGTAATGTTGCAACCTCACACAAGTTGACCTGCTGTGAGGAAGAAACGAGTTAGTACACTTCAAACATGAAAAAGGTCATTTTAAAATCAACATGAAAAACCATAATTCCAAAAGTATAATACACAAAAAAAATCCTTACCAATGAAAGAAAATGTATCGTGCCACGTTCCCTCCTCCCACCCTGTAGTGCAACAGATGTCCCTTTCTCCAAAAATGTACTCAATGGGATCGTAATGTTGCAACCTCACACAAGTTGACCTGCTGTGAGGTAGAAACGAGTTAGTACACTTCAAACACGAAAAAGGTCATTTTAAAATCAACATGAAAAACCATAATTCCAAAAGTATAATACACAAAAAAATCCTTACCAATGAAAGAAAATGTATTCTGCCACGTTCACTCCTCCCACCCTGTGGTGCAACAGATGTCCCTTTCTCCAAAAATGTACTCAATGGGATCGTAATGTTGCAACCTCACACAAGTTGACCTGCTGTGAGGAAGAAACGAGTTAGTACACTTCAAACATGAAAAAGGTCATTTTAAAATCAACATGAAAAACCATAATTCCAAAAGTATAATACACAAAAAAATCCTTACCAATGAAAGAAAATGTATTGTGCCACGTTCCCTCCTCCCACGCTGTGGTGCAACAGATGTCCCTTTCTCCAAAAATGTACTCATTGGGATCGTAATGTTGCAACCTCACACAAGTTGACCTGCTGTGAGGAAGATACGAGTTAGTACACTTCAAACATGAATAAGGTCATTTTAAAATCAACATGAAAAACCATAATTCCAAAAGTATAATACACAAAAAAATCCTTACCAATGAAAGAAAATGTATCCTGCCACGTTCACTCCTCCCACCCTGTGGTGCAACAGATGTCCCTTTCTCTAAAAATGTACTCAATGGGATCGTAATGTTGCAACCTCACACAAGTTGGCCTGCTGTGAGGAAGAAACGAGTTAGTACACTTCAAACATGAAAAAGGTCATTTTAAAATCAACATGAAAAACCATGATTCCAAAAGTATAAAACACAAAAAAATCCTTACCAATGAAAGAAAATGTATGGTGCCACGTTCCCTCCTGCCACCCTGTGGTGCAACAGATGTCCCTTTCTCCAAAAATGTACTCAATGGGTTCGTAATGTTGCAACCTCACACAATTTGACCTGCTGTGAGGAAGAAACGAGTTAGTACACTTCAAACATGAAAAAAGTCATTTTAAAATCAATATGAAAAACCATAATTCCAAAAGTATAATACACAAAAAAATCCTTACCAATGAAAGAAAATGTATCCTGCCACGTTCACTCCTCCCACCCTGTGGTGCAACAGATGTCCCTTTCTCCAAAAATGTACTCAATGGGATCGTAATGTTGCAACCTCACACAAGTTGACCTGCTGTTAGGAAGAAATGAGTTAGTACACTTCAAACATGAAAAAGGTCATTTTAAAATCAACATGAACAACCATAATTCCAAAAGTATAATACACAAAAAAATCCTTACCAATGAAAGAAAATGTATCCTGCCACGTTCACTCCTCCCACCCTGTGGTGCAACAGATGTCCCTTTCTCCAAAAATGTACTCAATGGGATCGTAATGTTGCAACCTCACACAAGTTGACCTGCTGTGAGGAAGAAACGAGTTAGTACACTTCAAACATGAAAAAGGTCATTTTAAAATCAACATGAAAAACCATAATTCCAAAAGTATAATACACAAAAAAATCCTTACCAATGAAAGAAAATGTATCGTGCCACGTTCCCTCCTGCCACCCCATGGTGCAGCAGTTGTCCCTTTCTCCAAAAATGTACTCAATGGGATCGTAATGTTGCAACCACACACAAGTGGACCTGCTGTGAGGAAGAAACGAGTTAGTACACATCAAACATGAAAAAGGTCATTTTAAAATCAACATGAAAAACCATAATTCCAAAAGTATAATACACAAAAAAATCCTTACCAATGAAAGAAAATGTATCGTGCCACGTTCCCTCCTCCCACCCTGTGGTGCAACAGATGTCCCTTTCTCCAAAAATGTACTCATTGGGATCGTAATGTTGCAACCTCACACAAGTTGACCTGCTGTGAGGAAGAAAGGAGTTAGTACACTTCAAACATGAAAAAGGTCATTTTAAAATCAACATGAAAAACTATGATTCCAAAAGTATAAAACACAAAAAAATCCTTACCAATGAAAGAAAATGTATCGTGCCACGTTCCCTCCTGCCACCCTGTGCTGCAACAGATGTCCCTTTCTCCAAAAATGTACTCAATGGGATCGTAATGTTGCAACCTCACACAATTTGATCTGCTGTGAGGAAGAAACGAGTTAGTACACTTCAAACATGAAAAAGGTCATTTTAAAATCAACATGAAAAACCATAATTCCAAAAGTATAATACACAAAAAAATCCTTACCAATGAAAGAAAATGTATCGTGCCACGTTCCCTCCTGCCACCCTGTGGTGCAACAGATGTCCCTTTCTCCAAAAATGTACTCATTGGGATCGTAATGTTGCAACCTCACACAAGTTGACCTGCTGTGAGGAAGAAACGAGTTAGTACACTTCAAACATGAAAAAGGTCATTTTAAAATCAACATGAAAAACCATAATTCCAAAAGTATAATACACAAAAAAATCCTTACCAATGAAAGAAAATGTATCGTGCCACGTTCACTCCTCCCACCCTGTGGTGCAACAGATGTCCCTTTCTCCAAAAATGTACTCAATGGGATCGTAATGTTGCAACCTCACACAAGTTGACCTGCTGTGAGGAAGAAACGAGTTAGTACACTTCAAACATGAAAAAGGTCATTTTAAAATCAACATGAAAAACCATAATTCCAAAAGTATAATACACAAAAAAATCCTTACCAATGAAAGAAAATGTATCGTGTCACATTCCCTCCTCCCACCCTGTGGTGCAACAGATGTCCCTTTCTCCAAAAATGTACTCAATGGGATCGTAATGTTGCAACCTCACACAAGTTGACCTGCTGTGAGGAAGAAACGAGTTAGTACACTTCAAACACGAAAAAGGTCATTTTAAAATCAACATGAAAAACCATAATTCCAAAAGTATAATACACAAAAAAATCCTTACCAATGAAAGAAAATGTATCCTGCCACGTTCACTCCTCCCACCCTGTGGTGCAACAGATGTCCCTTTCTCCAAAAATGTACTCAATGGGATCGTAATGTTGCAACCTCACACAAGTTGACCTGCTGTGAGGAAGAAACGAGTTAGTACACTTCAAACATGAAAAAGGTCATTTTAAAATCAACATGAAAAACCATAATTCCAAAAGTATAATACACAAAAAAAATCCTTACCAATGAAAGAAAATGTATCGTGCCACGTTCCCTCCTCCCACCCTGTAGTGCAACAGATGTCCCTTTCTCCAAAAATGTACTCATTGGGATTGTAATGTTGCAACCTCACACAAGTTGACCTGCTGTGAGGAAGAAACGAGTTAGTACACTTCAAACATGAAAAAGGTCATTTTAAAATCAACATGAAAAACCATAATTCCAAAAGTATAATACACAAAAAAATCCTTACCAATGAAAGAAAACGTATCCTGCCACGTTCACTCCTCCCACCCTGTGGTGCAACAGATGTCCCTTTCTCCAAAAATGTACTCAATGGGATCGTAATGTTGCAACCACACACAAGTTGACCTGCTGTGAGGAAGAAACGAGTTAGTACACTTCAAACATGAAAAAGGTCATTTTAAAATCAACATGAAAAACCATAATTCCAAAAGTATAATACACAAAAAAATCCTTACCAATGAAAGAAAATGTATCGTGCCACGTTCCCTCCTCCCACCCTGTGGTGCAACAGATGTCCCTTTCTCCAAAAATGTACTCATTGGGATTGTAATGTTGCAACCTCACACAAGTTGACCTGCTGTGAGGAAGAAACGAGTTAGTACACTTCAAACATGAAAAAGGTCATTTTAAAATCAACATGAAAAACCATAATTCCAAAAGTATAATACACAAAAAAATCCTTACCAATGAAAGAAAATGTATCCTGCCACGTTCACTCCTCCCACCCTGTGGTGCAACAGATGTCCCTTTCTCCAAAAATGTACTCAATGGGATCGTAATGTTGCAACCACACACAAGTTGACCTGCTGTGAGGAAGAAACGAGTTAGTACACTTCAAACATGAAAAAGGTCATTTTAAAATCAACATGAAAAACCATAATTCCAAAAGTATAATACACAAAAAAATCCTTACCAATGAAAGAAAATGTATCGTGCCACGTTCCCTCCTGCCACCCTGTGGTGCAACAGATGTCCCTTTCTCCAAAAATGTACTCAATGAGATTGTAATGTTGCAACCTCACACAAGTTGACCTGCTGTGAGGAAGAAACTAGTTAGTACACTTCAAACATGAAAATGGTCATTTTAAAATCAACATGAAAAACCATAATTCCAAAAGTATAATACACAAAAAAATCCTTACCAATGAATGAAAATGTATCCTGCCACGTTCACTCCTCCCACCCTGTGGTGCAACAGATGTCCCTTTCTCCAAAAATGTACTCAATGTGATCGTAATGTTGCAACCACACACAAGTTGACCTGCTGTGAGGAAGAAACGAGTTAGTACACTTCAAACATGAAAAAGGTCATTTTAAAATCAAAATGAAAAACCATAATTCCAAAAGTATAATACACAAAAAAATCCTTACCAATGAAAGAAAATGTATCGTGCCACGTTCCCTCCTGCCACCCTGTGGTGCAACAGATGTCCCTTTCTCCAAAAATGTACTCATTGGGATCGTAATGTTGCAACCTCACACAAGTTGACCTGCTGTGAGGAAGAAACGAGTTAGTACACTTCAAACATGAAAAAGGTCATTTTAAAATCAACATGAAAAACCATAATTCCAAAAGTATAATACACAAAAAAATCCTTACCAATGAAAGAAAATGTATCGTGCCACGTTCACTCCTCCCACCCTGTGGTGCAACAGATGTCCCTTTCTCCAAAAATGTACTCAATGGGATCGTAATGTTGCAACCTCACACAAGTTGACCTGCTGTGAGGAAGAAACGAGTTAGTACACTTCAAACATGAAAAAGGTCATTTTAAAATCAACATGAAAAACCATAATTCCAAAAGTATAATACACAAAAAAATCCTTACCAATGAAAGAAAATGTATCGTGTCACATTCCCTCCTCCCACCCTGTGGTGCAACAGATGTCCCTTTCTCCAAAAATGTACTCAATGGGATCGTAATGTTGCAACCTCACACAAGTTGACCTGCTGTGAGGAAGAAACGAGTTAGTACACTTCAAACATGAAAAAGGTCATTTTAAAATCAACATGTAAAACCATAATTCCAAAAGTATAATACACAAAAAAATCCTTACCAATGAAAGAAAATGTATCGTGCCACGTTCCCTCCTGCCACCCTGTGGTGCAACAGATGTCCCTTTCTCCAAAAATGTACTCAATGGGATCGTAATGTTGCAACCTCACACAAGTTGACCTGCTGTGAGGAAGAAACGAGTTAGTACACTTCAAACATGAAAAAGGTCATTTTAAAATCAACATGAAAAACCATAATTCCAAAAGTATAATACACAAAAAAAATCCTTACCAATGAAAGAAAATGTATCGTGCCACGTTCCCTCCTCCCACCCTGTAGTGCAACAGATGTCCCTTTCTCGAAAAATGTACTCATTGGGATTGTAATGTTGCAACCTCACACAAGTTGACCTGCTGTGAGGAAGAAACGAGTTAGTACACTTCAAACATGAAAAAGGTCATTTTAAAATCAACATGAAAAACCATAATTCCAAAAGTATAATACACAAAAAAATCCTTACCAATGAAAGAAAACGTATCCTGCCACGTTCACTCCTCCCACCCTGTGGTGCAACAGATGTCCCTTTCTCCAAAAATGTACTCAATGGGATCGTAATGTTGCAACCACACACAAGTTGACCTGCTGTGAGGAAGAAACGAGTTAGTACACTTCAAAGATGAAAAAGGTCATTTTAAAATCAACATGAAAAACCATAATTCCAAAAGTATAATACACAAAAAAATCCTTACCAATGAAAGAAAATGTATCGTGCCACGTTCCCTCCTGCCACCCTATGGTGCAACAGATGTCCCTTTCTCCAAAAATGTACTCATTGGGATCGTAATGTTGCAACCTCACACAAGTTGACCTGCTGTGAGGAAGAAACGAGTTAGTACACTTCAAACATGAAAAAGGTCATTTTAAAATCAACATGAAAAACCATAATTCCAAAAGTATAATACACAAAAAAATCCTTAACAATGAAAGAAAATGTATACTGCCACGCTCACTCCTCCCACTCTGTGGTGCAACAGATGTCCCTTTCTCCAAAAATTTACTCAATGGGATCGTAATGTTGCAATCACACACAAGTTGACCTGCTGTGAGGAAGAAACGAGTTAGTACACTTAAACATGAAAAAGGTCATTTTAAAATCAACATGAAAAACCATAATTCCAAAAGTATAATACACAAAAAAATCCTTACCAATGAAAGAAAATGTATCGTGCCAGGTCCCCTCCATCCACCCTGTGGTGCAACAGATGTCCCTTTCTCCAAAAATGTACTCAATGGGATCGTAATGTTGCAACCTCACACAAGTTGACCTGCTGTGAGGAAGAAACGAATTAGTACACTTCAAACATGAAAAAGGTGATTTTAAAATCAAGATGAAAAACCTTAATTCCAAAAGTATAATACACAAAAAAATCCTTACCAATGAATGAAAATGTATCCTGCCACGTTCACTCCTCCCACCCTGTGGTGCAACAGATGTCCCTTTCTCCAAAAATGTACTCAATGGGATCGTAATGTTGCAACCTCACACAAGTTGACCTGCTGTGAGGAAGAAACGAGTTAGTACACTTCAAACATGAAAAAGGTCATTTTAAAATCAACATGAAAAACCATGATTCCAAAAGTATAAAACACCAAAAAATCCTTACCAATGAAAGAAAATGTATCCTGCCACGTTCACTCTTCCCACCCTGTGGTGCAACAGATGTCCCTTTCTCCAAAAATGTACTCAATGGGATCGTAATGTTGCAACCACTCACAAGTTGACCTGCTGTGAGGAAGAAACGAGTTAGTACACTTCAAACATGAAAAAGGTCATTTTAAAATCAACATGAAAAACCATAATTCCAAAAGTATAATACACAAAAAAATCCTTACCAATGAAAGAAAATGTATCGTGCCACGTTCACTCCTCCCACCCTGTGGTGCAACAGATGTCCCTTTCTCCAAAAATGTACTCATTGGGATCGTAATGTTGCAACCTCACACAAGTTGACCTGCTGTGAGGAAGAAACGAGTTAGTACACTTCAAACATGAAAAAGGTCATTTTAAAATCAACATGAAAAACCATAATTCCAAAAGTATAATACACAAAAAAATCCTTACCAATGAATGAAAATGTATCGTGCCACGTTCCCTCCTGCCAGCCTGTGGTGCAACAGATGTCCCTTTCACCAAAAATGTACTCAATGGGATCGTAATGTTGCAACCACACACAAGTTGACCTGCTGTGAGGAAGAAACGAGTTAGTACACTTCAAACATGAAAAAGGTCATTTTAAAATCAACATGAAAAACCATAATTCCAAAAGTATAATACACAAAAAAATCCTTACCAATGAAAGAAAATGTAATGTGCCACGTTCCCTCCTCCCACCCTGTGGTGCAACAGATGTCCCTTTCTCCAAAAATGTACTCATTGGGATCGTAATGTTGCAACCTCACACAAGTTGACCTGCTGTGAGGAAGAAACGAGTTAGTACACTTCAAACATGAAAAAGGTCATTTTAAAATCAACATGAAAAACCATAATTCCAAAAGTATAATACACAAAAATTCCTTACCAATGAATGAAAATGTATCCTGCCACGTTCACTCCTCCCACCCTGTGGTGCAACAGATGTCCCTTTCTCCAAAAATGTACTCAATGGGATCGTAATGTTGCAACAACACACAAGTTGACCTGCTGTGAGGAAGAAACGAGTTAGTACACTTCAAACATGAAAAAGGTCATTTTAAAGTCAACATGAAAAACCATAATTCCAAAAGTATAATACACAAAAAAATCCTTACCAATGAAAGAAAATGTATCGTGCCACGTTCCCTCCTCCCACCCTGTGGTGCAACAGATGTCCCTTTCTCCAAAAATGTACTCATTGGGATCGTAATGTTGCAACCTCACACAAGTTGACCTGCTGTGAGGAAGAAACGAGTTAGTACACTTCAAACATGAAAAAGGTCATTTTAAAATCAACATGAAAAACCATAATTCCAAAAGTATAATACACAAAAAAATCCTTACCAATGAAAGAAAATGTATCGTGCCACGTTCCCTCCTCCCACCCTGTGGTGCAACAGATGTCCCTTTCTCCAAAAATGTACTCAATGGGATTGTAATGTTGCAACCTCACACAAGTTGACCTGCTGTGAGGAAGAAACGAGTTAGTACACTTCAAACATGAAAAAGGTCATTTTAAAATCAAGATGAAAAACCATAATTCCAAAAGTATAATACACAAAAAAATCCTTACCAATGAATGAAAATGTATCCTGCCACGTTCACTCCTCCCACCCTGTGGTGCAACAGATGTCCCTTTCTCCAAAAATGTACTCATTGGGATCGTAATGTTGCAACCTCACACAAGTTGACCTGCTGTGAGGAAGAAACGAGTTAGTACACTTCAAACATGAAAAAGGTCATTTTAAAATCAACATGAAAAACCATGATTCCAAAAGTATAAAACACAAAAAAATCCTTACCAATGAAAGAAAATGTATCCTGCCACATTCACTCTTCCCACCCTGTGGTGCAACAGATGTCCCTTTCTCCAAAAATGTACTCAATGGGATCGTAATGTTGCAACCACACACAAGTTGACCTGCTGTGAGGAAGAAACGAGTTAGTACACTTCAAACATGAAAAAGGTCATTTTAAAATCAACATGAAAAACCATAATTCCAAAAGTATAATACACAAAAAAATCCTTACCAATGAAAGAAAATGTATCGTGCCACGTTCACTCCTCCCACCCTGTGGTGCAACAGATGTCCCTTTCTCCAAAAATGTACTCAATGGAATCGTAATGTTGCAACCACACACAAGTTGACCTGCTGTGAGGAAGAAACGAGTTAGTACACTTCAAACATGAAAAAGGTCATTTTAAAATCAACATGAAAAACCATAATTCCAAAAGTATAATACACAAAAAAATCCTTACCAATGAAAGAAAATGTATCGTGCCACGTTCCCTCCTGCCACCCTGTGGTGCAACAGATTTCCCTTTCTCCAAAAATGTACTCAATGAGATTGTAATGTTGCAACCTCACACAAGTTGACCTGCTGTGAGGAAGAAACGAGTTAGTACACTTCAAACATGAAAATGGTCATTTTAAAATCAACATGAAAAACCATAATTCCAAAAGTATAATACACAAAAAAATCCTTACCAATGAATGAAAATGTATCCTGTCACGTTCACTCCTCCCACCCTGTGGTGCAACAGATGTCCCTTTCTCCAAAAATGTACTCAATGGGATCGTAATGTTGCAACCTCACACAAGTTGACCTGCTGTGAGGAAGAAACGAGTTAGTACACTTCAAACATGAAAAAGGTCATTTTAAAATCAACATGAAAAACCATAATTCCAAAAGTATAAAACACAAAAAAATCCTTACCAATGAAAGAAAATGTATCGTGTCACATTCCCTCCTCCCACCCTGTGGTGCAACAGATGTCCCTTTCTCCAAAAATGTACTCAATGGGATCGTAATGTTGCAACCTCACACAAGTTGACCTGCTGTGAGGAAGAAACGAGTTAGTACACTTCAAACATGAAAAAGGTCATTTTAAAATCAACATGAAAAACCATAATTCCAAAAGTATAATACACAAAAAAATCCTTACCAATGAAAGAAAATGTATCCTGCCACGTTCACTCCTCCCACCCTGTGGTGTAACAGATGTCCCTTTCTCCAAAAATGTACTCAATGGGATCGTAATGTTGCAACCACACACAAGTTGACCTGCTGTGAGGAAGAAACGAGTTAGTACACTTCAAACATGAAAAAGGTCATTTTAAAGTCAACATGAAAAACCATAATTCCAAAAGTATAATACACAAAAAAATCCTTACCAATGAAAGAAAATGTATCGTGCCACGTTCCCTCCTGCCACCCTGTGGTGCAACAGATGTCCCTTTCTCCAAAAATGTACTCATTGGGATCGTAATGTTGCAACCTCACACAAGTTGACCTGCTGCGAGGAAGAAACGAGTTAGTACACTTCAAACATGAAAAAGGTCATTTTAAAATCAACATGAAAAACCATAATTCCAAAAGTATAACACACAAAAAAATCCTTACCAATGAAAGAAAATGTATCGTGCCACGTTCCCTCCTCCCACCCTGTGGTGCAACAGATGTCCCTTTCTCCAAAAATGTACTCATTGGGATTGTAATGTTGCAACCTCACACAAGTTGACCTGCTGTGAGGAAGAAACGAGTTAGTACACTTCAAACATGAAAAAGGTCATTTTAAAATCAAGATGAAAAACCATAATTACAAAAGTATAATACACAAAAAAATCCTTACCAATGAATGAAAATGTATCCTGCCACGTTCACTCCTCCCACCCTGTGGTGCAACAGATGTCCCTTTCTCCAAAAATGTACTCAATGGGATCGTAATGTGGCAACCTCACACAAGTTGACCTGCTGTGAGGAAGAAACGAGTTAGTACACTTCAAACATGAAAAAGGTCATTTTAAAATCAACATGAAAAACCATGATTCCAAAAGTATAAAACACAAAAAAATCCTTACCAATGAAAGAAAATGTATCCTGCCACATTCACTCTTCCCACTCTGTGGTGCAACAGATGTCCCTTTCTCCAAAAATGTACTCAATGGGATCGTAATGTTGCAACCACACACAAGTTGACCTGCTGTGATGAAGAAACGAGTTAGTACACTTCAAACATGAAAAAGGTGATTTTAAAATCAACATGAAAAACCATAATTCCAAAAGTATAATACACAAAAAAATCCTTACCAATGAAAGAAAATGTATCGTGCCACGTTCCCTCCTCCCACCCTGTGGTGCAACAGATGTCCCTTTCTCCAAAAATATACTCAATGAGATTGTAATGTTGCAACCTCACCCAAGTTGACCTGCTGTGAGGAAGAAACGAGTTAGTACACTTCAAACATGAAAAAGGTCATTTTAAAATCAACATGAAAAACCATAATTCCAAAAGTATAATACACAAAAAAATTCTTACCAACGAAAGAAAATGTATCGTGCCACGTTCCCTCCTGCCACCCTGTGGTGCAACAGATGTCCCTTTCTCCAAAAATGTACTCATTGGGATCGTAATGTTGCAACCTCACACAAGTTGACCTGCTGTGAGGAAGAAACGAGTTAGTACACTTCAAACATGAAAAAGGTCATTTTAAAATCAACATGAAAAACCATAATTCCAAAAGTATAATACACAAAAAAATCCTTACCAATGAAAGAAAATGTATTGTGCCACGTTCACTCCTCCCACCCTGTGGTGCAACAGATGTCCCTTTCTCCAAAAATGTACTCAATGGGATCGTAATGTTGCAACCTCACACAAGTTGACCTGCTGTGAGGAAGAAACGAGTTAGTACACTTCAAACATGAAAAAGGTCATTTTAAAATCAACATGAAAAACCATAATTCCAAAAGTATAATACACAAAAAAATCCTTACCAATGAAAGAAAATGTATCGTGTCACATTCCCTCCTCCCACCCTGTGGTGCAACAGATGTCCCTTTCTCCAAAAATGTACTCAATGGGATCGTAATGTTGCAACCTCACACAAGTTGACCTGCTGTGAGGAAGAAACGAGTTAGTACATTTCAAACATGAAAAAGGTCATTTTAAAATCAACATGAAAAACCATAATTCCAAAAGTATAATACACAAAAAAATCCTTACCAATGAAAGAAAATGTATCCTGCCACGTTCACTCCTCCCACCCTGTGGTGCAACAGATGTCCCTTTCTCCAAAAATGTACTCAATGGGATCGTAATGTTGCAACCTCACACAAGTTGACCTGCTGTGAGGAAGAAACGAGTTAGTACACTTCAAACATGAAAAAGGTCATTTTAAAATCAACATGAAAAACCATAATTCCAAAAGTATAATACACAAAAAAAATCCTTACCAATGAAAGAAAATGTATCGTGCCACGTTCCCTCCTCCCACCCTGTAGTGCAACAGATGTCCCTTTCTCCAAAAATGTACTCATTGGGATTGTAATGTTGCAACCTCACACAAGTTGACCTGCTGTGAGGAAGAAACGAGTTAGTACACTTCAAACATGAAAAAGGTCATTTTAAAATCAACATGAAAAACCATAATTCCAAAAGTATAATACACAAAAAAATCCTTACCAATGAAAGAAAATGTATGGTGCCACGTTCCCTCCTGCCACCCTGTGGTGCAACAGATGTCCCTTTCTCCAAAAATGTACTCAATGGGATCGTAATGTTGCAACCTCACACAATTTGACCTGCTGTGAGGAAGAAACGAGTTAGTACACTTCAAACATGAAAAAGGTCATTTTAAAATCAACAAGAAAAACCATAATTCCAAAAGTATAATACACAAAAAAATCCTTCCCAATGAAAGAAAATGTATCGTGCCACGTTCCCTCCTGCCACCCTGTGGTGTAACAGATGTCCCTATCTCCAAAAATGTACTCATTGGGATCGTAATGTTGCAACCTCACACAAGTTGACCTGCTGTGAGGAAGAAACGAGTTAGTACACTTCAAACATGAAAAAGGTCATTTTAAAATCAACATGAAAAACCATAATTCCAAAAGTATAATACACAAAAAAATCCTTACCAATGATAGAAAATGTATCGTGCCACGTTCCCTCCTCCCACCCTGTGGTGCAACAGATGTACCATTCTCCAAAAATGTACTCAATGGGATCGTAATGTTGCAACCTCACACAAGTTGACCTGCTGTGAGGTAGAAACGAGTTAGTACACTTCAAACACGAAAAAGGTCATTTTAAAATCAACATGAAAAACCATAATTCCAAAAGTATAATACACAAAAAAATCCTTACCAATGAAAGAAAATGTATTCTGCCACGTTCACTCCTCCCACCCTGTGGTGCAACAGATGTCCCTATCTCCAAAAATGTACTCAATGGGATCGTAATGTTGCAACCTCACACAAGTTGACCTGCTGTGAGGAAGAAACGAGTTAGTACACTTCAAACATGAAAAAGGTCATTTTAAAATCAACATGAAAAACCATAATTCCAAAAGTATAATACACAAAAAAATCCTTACCAATGAAAGAAAATGTATTGTGCCACGTTCCCTCCTCCCACGCTGTGGTGCAACAGATGTCCCTTTCTCCAAAAATGTACTCATTGGGATCGTAATGTTGCAACCTCACACAAGTTGACCTGCTGTGAGGAAGATACGAGTTAGTACACTTCAAACATGAATAAGGTCATTTTAAAATCAACATGAAAAACCATAATTCCAAAAGTATAATACACAAAAAAATCCTTACCAATGAAAGAAAATGTATCCTGCCACGTTCACTCCTCCCACCCTGTGGTGCAACAGATGTCCCTTTCTCTAAAAATGTACTCAATGGGATCGTAATGTTGCAACCTCACACAAGTTGGCCTGCTGTGAGGAAGAAACGAGTTAGTACACTTCAAACATGAAAAAGGTCATTTTAAAATCAACATGAAAAACCATGATTCCAAAAGTATAAAACACAAAAAAATCCTTACCAATGAAAGAAAATGTATGGTGCCACGTTCCCTCCTGCCACCCTGTGGTGCAACAGATGTCCCTTTCTCCAAAAATGTACTCAATGGGTTCGTAATGTTGCAACCTCACACAATTTGACCTGCTGTGAGGAAGAAACGAGTTAGTACACTTCAAACATGAAAAAAGTCATTTTAAAATCAATATGAAAAACCATAATTCCAAAAGTATAATACACAAAAAAATCCTTACCAATGAAAGAAAATGTATCCTGCCACGTTCACTCCTCCCACCCTGTGGTGCAACAGATGTCCCTTTCTCCAAAAATGTACTCAATGGGATCGTAATGTTGCAACCTCACACAAGTTGACCTGCTGTTAGGAAGAAATGAGTTAGTACACTTCAAACATGAAAAAGGTCATTTTAAAATCAACATGAACAACCATAATTCCAAAAGTATAATACACAAAAAAATCCTTACCAATGAAAGAAAATGTATCCTGCCACGTTCACTCCTCCCACCCTGTGGTGCAACAGATGTCCCTTTCTCCAAAAATGTACTCAATGGGATCGTAATGTTGCAACCTCACACAAGTTGACCTGCTGTGAGGAAGAAACGAGTTAGTACACTTCAAACATGAAAAAGGTCATTTTAAAATCAACATGAAAAACCATAATTCCAAAAGTATAATACACAAAAAAATCCTTACCAATGAAAGAAAATGTATCGTGCCACGTTCCCTCCTGCCACCCCGTGGTGCAGCAGTTGTCCCTTTCTCCAAAAATGTACTCAATGGGATCGTAATGTTGCAACCACACACAAGTGGACCTGCTGTGAGGAAGAAACGAGTTAGTACACATCAAACATGAAAAAGGTCATTTTAAAATCAACATGAAAAACCATAATTCCAAAAGTATAATACACAAAAAAATCCTTACCAATGAAAGAAAATGTATCGTGCCACGTTCCCTCCTCCCACCCTGTGGTGCAACAGATGTCCCTTTCTCCAAAAATGTACTCATTGGGATCGTAATGTTGCAACCTCACACAAGTTGACCTGCTGTGAGGAAGAAAGGAGTTAGTACACTTCAAACATGAAAAAGGTCATTTTAAAATCAACATGAAAAACTATGATTCCAAAAGTATAAAACACAAAAAAATCCTTACCAATGAAAGAAAATGTATCGTGCCACGTTCCCTCCTGCCACCCTGTGCTGCAACAGATGTCCCTTTCTCCAAAAATGTACTCAATGGGATCGTAATGTTGCAACCTCACACAATTTGATCTGCTGTGAGGAAGAAACGAGTTAGTACACTTCAAACATGAAAAAGGTCATTTTAAAATCAACATGAAAAACCATAATTCCAAAAGTATAATACACAAAAAAATCCTAACCAATGAAAGAAAATGTATCCTGCCACGTTCACTCCTTCCACCCTGTGGTGCAACAGATGTCCCTTTCTCCAAAAATGTACTCAATGGGATCGTAATGTTGCAACCTCACACAAGTTGACCTGCTGTGAGGAAGAAACGAGTTAGTACACTTCAAACATGAAAAAGGTCATTTTAAAATCAACATGAAAAACCATAATTCCAAAAGTATAATACACAAAAAAATCCTTACCAATGAAAGAAAATGTATGGTGCCACGTTCCCTCCTCCCACCCTGTGGTGCAACAGATGTCCCTTTCTCCAAAAATGTACTCAATGGGATCGTAATGTTGCAACCACACACAAGTGGACCTGCTGTGAGGAAGAAACGAGTTAGTACACTTCAAACATGAAAAAGGTCATTTTGAAATCAACATGAAAAACCATAATTCCAAAAGTATAATACACAAAAAAATCCTTACCAATGAAAGAAAATGTATCCTGCCACGTTCACTCCTCCCACCCTGTAGTGCAACAGATGTCCCTTTCTCCAAAAATGTACTCAATGGGATCATAATGTTGCAACCTCACAAAAGTTGACCTGCTGTGAGGAAGAAACGAGTTAGTACACTTCAAACATGAAAAAGGTCATTTTAAAGTCAACATGAAAAACCATAATTCCAAAAGTATAATACACAAAAAAATCCTTACCAATGAAAGAAAATGTAATGTGCCACGTTCCCTCCTCCCACCCTGTGGTGCAACAGATGTCCCTTTCTCCAAAAATGTACTCAATGGGATCGTAATGTTGCAACCACACACAAGTGGACCTGCTGTGAGGAAGAAACGAGTTAGTACACTTCAAACATGAAAAAGGTCATTTTAAAATCAACATGAAAAACCATAATTCCAAAAGTATAATACACAAAAAAATCCTTACCAATGAAAGAAAATGTATCCTGCCACGTTCACTCCTCCCACCCTGTGGTGCAACAGATGTCCCTTTCTCCAAAAATGTACTCAATGGGATCGTAATGTTGCAACCTCACACAAGTTGACCTGCTGTGAGGAAGAAACGAGTTAGTACACTTCAAACATGAAAAAGGTCATTTTAAAATCAACATGAAAAACCATAATTCCAAAAGTATAATACACAAAAAAAATCCTTACCAATGAAAGAAAATGTATCGTGCCACGTTCCCTCCTCCCACCCTGTAGTGCAACGGATGTCCCTTTCTCCAAAAATGTACTCATTGGGATTGTAATGTTGCAACCTCACACAAGTTGACCTGCTGTGAGGAAGAAACGAGTTAGTACACTTCAAACATGAAAAAGGTCATTTTAAAATCAACATGAAAAACCATAATTCCAAAAGTATAATACACATAAATATCCTTACCGATGAAAGAAAATGTATGGTGCCACGTTCCCTCCTGCCACCCTGTGGTGCAACAGATGTCCCTTTCTCCAAAAATGTACTCAATGGGATCGTAATGTTGCAACCTCACACAAGTTGACCTGCTGTGAGGAAGAAACGAGTTAGTACACTTAAACATGAAAAAGGTCATTTTAAAATCAACATGAAAAACCATAATTCCAAAAGTATAATACACAAAAAAATCCTTACCAATGAAAGAAAATGTATCCTGCCACGTTCACTCCTCCCACCCTGTGGTGCAACAGATGTCCCTTTCTCCAAAAATGTACTCAATGGGATCGTAATGTTGCAACCACACACAAGTTGACCTGCTGTGAGGAAGAAACGAGTTAGTACACTTAAACATGAAAAAGGTCATTTTAAAATCAACATGAAAAACCATAATTCCAAAAGTATAATACACAAAAAAATCCTTACCAATGAAAGAAAATGTATCGTGCCACGTTCACTCCTCCCACCCTGTGGTGCAACAGATGTCCCTTTCTCCAAAAATGTACTAAATGGGATCGTAATGTTGCAACCACACACAAGTTGACCTGCTGTGAGGAAGTAACGAGTTAGTACACTTAAACATGAAAAAGGTCATTTTAAAATCAACATGAAAAACCATAATTCCAAAAGTATAATACACAAAAAAATCCTTACCAATGAAAGAATATGTATCGTGCCACGTTCCCTCCTGCCACCCTGTGGTGCAACAGATGTCCCTTTCTCCAAAAATGTACTCAATGGGATCGTAATGTTGCAACCTCACACAAGTTGACCTGCTGTGAGGAAGAAACGAGTTAGTACACTTAAACATGGAAAAGGTCATTTTAAAATCAACATGAAAAACCATAATTCCAAAAGTATAATACACAAAAAAATCCTTACCAATGAAAGAAAATGTATCGTGCCACGTTACCTCCTGCCACCCTGTGGTGCAACAGATGTCCCTTTCTCCAAAAATGTACTCAATGGGATCGTAATGTTGCAACCACACACAAGTTGACCTGCTGTGAGGAAGAAACGAGTTAGTACACTTAAACATGAAAAAGGTCATTTTAAAATCAACATGAAAAACCATAATTCCAAAAGTATAATACACAAAAAAATCCTTACCAATGAAAGAAAATGTATCCTGCCACGTTCACTCCTCCCACCCTGTGGTGCAACAGATGTCCCTTTCTCCAAAAAATGTACTCAATGGGATCGTAATGTTGCAACCTCACACAAGTTGACCTGCTGTGAGGAAGAAACGAGTTAGTACACTTCAAACATGAAAAAGGTCATTTTAAAATCAACATGAAAAACCATAATTCCAAAAGTATAATACACAAAAAAATCCTTACCAATGAAAGAAAATGTATCGAGCCACGTTCCCTCCTGCCACCCTGTGCTGCAACAGATGTCCCTTTCTCCAAAAATGTACTCAATGGGATCGTAATGTTGCAACCTCAGACAAGTTGACCTGCTGTGAGGAAGAAACGAGTTAGTACACTTCAAACATGAAAAAGGTCATTTTAAAATCAACATGAAAAACCATAATTCCAAAAGTATAAAACACAAAAAAATCCTTACCAATGAAAGAAAATGTATCCTGTCACGTTCACTCCTCCCACCCTGTGGTGCAACAGATGTCCCTTTCTCCAAAAATGTACTCAATGGGATCGTAATGTTGCAACCACACACAAGTTGACCTGCTGTGAGGAAGAAACGAGTTAGTACACTTAAACATGAAAAAGGTCATTTTAAAATCAACATGAAAAACCATAATTCCAAAAGTATAATACACAAAAAAAATCCTTACCAATGAAAGAAAATGTATCGTGCCACGTTCCCTCCTGCCACCCTGTGGTGCAACAGATGTCCCTTTCTCCAAAAATGTACTCAATGGGATCGTAATGTTGCAACCACACACAAGTTGACCTGCTGTGAGGAAGAAACGAGTTAGTACACTTAAACATGAAAAAGGTCATTTTAAAATCAACATGAAAAACCATAATTCCAAAAGTATAATACACAAAAAAATCCTTACCAATGAAAGAAAATGTATCGTGCCACGTTCACTCCTCCCACCCTGTGGTGCAACAGATGTCCCTTTCTCCAAAAATGTACTCAATGGGATCGTAATGTTGCAACCACACACAAGTTGACCTGCTGTGAGGAAGTAACGAGTTAGTACACTTAAACATGAAAAAGGTCATTTTAAAATCAACATGAAAAACCATAATTCCAAAAGTATAATACACAAAAAAATCCTTACCAATGAAAGAAAATGTATCGTGCCACGTTCCCTCCTGCCACCCTGTGGTGCAACAGATGTCCCTTTCTCCAAAAATGTACTCAATGGGATCGTAATGTTGCAACCACACACAAGTTGACCTGCTGTGAGGAAGAAACGAGTTAGTACACTTCAAACATGAAAAAGGTCATTTTAAAATCAACATGAAAAACCATAATTCCAAAAGTATAATACACAAAAAAATCCTTACCAATGAAAGAAAATGTATCCTGCCACGTTCACTCCTCCCACCCTGTGGTGCAACAGATGTCCCTTTCTCCAAAAATGTACTCAATGGGATCGTAATGTTGCAACCACACACAAGTTGACCTGCTGTGAGGAAGAAACGAGTTAGTACACTTCAAACATGAAAAAGGTCATTTTAAAATCAACATGAAAAACCATAATTCCAAAAGTATAATACACAAAAAAATCCCTACCAATGAAAGAAAATGTATCGTGCCACGTTCCCTCCTGCCACCCTGTGGTGCAACAGATGTCCCTTTCTCCAAAAATGTACTCAATGGGATCGTAATGTTGCAACCACACACAAGTTGACCTGCTGTGAGGAAGAAACGAGTTAGTACACTTAAACATGAAAAAGGTCATTTTAAAGTCAACATGAAAAACCATCATTCCAAAAGTAAAATACACAAAAAAATCCTTACCAATGAAAGAAAATGTATCGTGCCACGTTCCCTCCTGCCACCCTGTGGTGCAACAGATGTCCCTTTCTCCAAAAATGTACTCAATGGGATCGTAATGTTGCAACCTCACATAATTTGATCTGCTGTGAGGAAGAAACGAGTTAGTACACTTCAAACATGAAAAATGTCATATTAAAATCAACATGAAAAACCATAATTCCAAAAGTATAATACACAAAAAAATCCTTACCAATGAAAGAAAATGTATCGTGCCACGTTCCCTCCTGCCACCCTGTGGTGCAACAGATGTCCCTTTCTCCAAAAATGTACTCAATGGGATCGTAATGTTTCAACCACACACAAGTGGACCTGCTGTGAGGAAGAAACGAGTTAGTACACTTCAAACATGAAAAAGGTCATTTTAAAATCAACATGAAAAACCATCATTCCAAAAGTATAATACACAAAAAAATCCTTACCAATGAAAGAAAATGTATCGTGCCACGTTCCCTCCTCCCACCTTGTGGTGCAACAGATGTCCCTTTCTCCAAAAATGTACTCAATGGGATCGTAATGTTGCAACCACACACAAGTTGACCTGCTGTGAGGAAGAAACGAGTTAGTACACTTCAAACATGAAAAAGGTCATTTTAAAATCAACATGAAAAACCATAATTCCAAAAGTATAAAACACAAAAAAATCCTTACCAATGAAAGAAAATGTATCCTGTCACGTTCACTCCTCCCACCCTGTGGTGCAACAGATGTCCCTTTCTCCAAAAATGTACTCAATGGGATCGTAATGTTGCAACCACACACAAGTTGACCTGCTGTGAGGAAGAAACGAGTTAGTACACTTCAAACATGAAAAAGGTCATTTTAAAATCAACATGAAAAACCATATTTCCAAAAGTATAATACACAAAAAAATCCTTACCAATGAAAGAAAATGTATCGTGCCACGTTCCCTCCTGCCACCCTGTGGTGCAACAGATGTCCCTTTCTCCAAAAATGAACTCAATGGGATCGTAATGTTGCAACCTCATACAAGTTGACCTGCTGTGAGGAAGAAACGAGTTAGTACACTTAAACATGAAAAAGGTCATTTTAAAATCAACATGAAAAACCATAATTCCAAAAGTATAATACACAAAAAAATCCTTACCAATGAAAGAAAATGTATCGTGCCACGTTCCCTCCTGCCACCCTGTGGTGCAACAGATGTCCCTTTCTCCAAAAATGTACTCAATGGGATCGTAATGTTGCAACCACACACAAGTTGACCTGCTGTGAGGAAGAAACGAGTTAGTACACTTAAACATGAAAAAGGTCATTTTAAAATCAACATGAAAAACCATAATTCCAAAAGTATAATACACAAAAAAATCCTTACCAATGAAAGAAAATGTATCGTGCCACGTTACCTCCTGCCACCCTGTGGTGCAACAGATGTCCCTTTCTCCAAAAATGTACTCAATGGGATCGTAATGTTGCAACCACACACAAGTTGACCTGCTGTGAGGAAGAAACGAGTTAGTACACTTAAACATGAAAAAGGTCATTTTAAAATCAACATGAAAAACCATAATTCCAAAAGTATAATACACAAAAAAATCCTTACCAATGAAAGAAAATGTATCCTGCCACGTTCACTCTTCCAACCCTGTGGTGCAACAGATGTCCCTTTCTCCAAAAATGTACTCAATGGGATCGTAATGTTGCAACCACACACAAGTTGACCTGCTGTGAGGAAGAAACGAGTTAGTACACTTCAAACATGAAAAAGGTCATTTTAAAATCAACATGAAAAACCATAATTCCAAAAGTATAATACACAAAAAAATCCTTACCAATGAAAGAAAATGTATCGTGCCACGTTCCCTCCTGCCACCCTGTGGTGCAACAGATGTCCCTTTCTCCAAAAATGTACTCAATGGGATCGTAATGCTGCAACCACACACAAGTTGACCTGCTGTGAGGAAGAAACGAGTTAGTACACTTCAAACATGAAAAAGGTCATTTTAAAATCAACATGAAAAACCATAATTCCAAAAGTATAATACACAAAAAAATCCTTACCAATGAAAGAAAATGTATCCTGCCACGTTCACTCCTCCCACCCTGTGGTGCAACAGATGTCCCTTTCTCCAAAAATGTACTCAATGGGATCGTAATGTTGCAACCACACACAAGTTGACCTGCTGTGAGGAAGAAACGAGTTAGTACACTTCAATCATGAAAAAGGTCATTTTAAAATCAACATGAAAAACCATAATTCCAAAAGTATAATACACAAAAAAATCCTTACCAATGAAAGAAAATGTATCGTGCCACGTTCCCTCCTGCCACCCTGTGGTGCAACAGATGTCCCTTTCTCCAAAAATGTACTCAATGGGATCGTAATGTTGCAACCACACACAAGTTGACCTGCTGTGAGGAAGAAACGAGTTAGGACACTTCAAACATGAATAAGGTCATTTTAAAATCAACATGAAAAACCATAATTCCAAAAGTATAATACACAAAAAAATCCTTACCAATGAAAGAAAATGTATCCTGCCACGTTCACTCCTCCCACCCTGTGGTGCAACGGATGTCCCTTTCTCCAAAAATGTACTCAATGGGATCGTAATGTTGCAACCACACATAAGTTGACCTGCTGTGAGGAAGAAACGAGTTAGTACACTTAAACATGAAAAAGGTCATTTTAAAATCAACATGAAAAACCATAATTCCAAAAGTATAATACACAAAAAAATCCTTACCAATGAAAGAAAATGTATCGTGCCACGTTCCCTCCTGCCACCCTGTGGTGCAACAGATGTCCCTTTCTCCAAAAATGTACTCAATGGGATCGTAATGTTGCAACCACACACAAGTTGACCTGCTGTGAGGAAGAAACGAGTTAGTACACTTAAACATGAAAAAGGTCATTTTAAAATCAACATGAAAAACCATAATTCCAAAAGTATAATACACAAAAAAATCCTTACCAATGAAAGAAAATGTATCCTGCCACGTTCACTCCTCCCACCCTGTGGTGCAACGGATGTCCCTTTCTCCAAAAATGTACTCAATGGGATCCTAATGATGCAACCACACACAAGTTGACCTGCTGTGAGGAAGAAACGAGTTAGTACACTTCAAACATCAAAAAGGTCATTTTAAAATCTACATGAAAAACCATAATTCCAAAAGTATAATACACAAAAAAATCCTTACCAATGAAAGAAAATGTATCCTGCCACGTTCACTCCTCCCACCCTGTGGTGCAACGGATGTCCCTTTCTCCAAAAATGTACTCAATGGGATCGTAATGTTGCAACCACACACAAGTTGACCTGCTGTGAGGAAGAAACGAGTTAGTACACTTCAAACTTGAAAAGGGTCATTTTAAAATCTACATGAAAAACCACAATTCCAAAAGTATAATACACAAAAAAATCCTTACCAATGAAAGAAAATGTATCGTGCCACGTTCCCTCCTGCCACCCTGTGGTGCAACAGATGTCCCTTTCTCCAAAAATGTACTCAATAGGATCGTAATGTTGCAACCACACACAAGTTGACCTGCTGTGAGGAAGAAACGAGTTAGTACACTTAAACATGAAAAAGGTCATTTTAAAATCAACATGAGAAGCCATAATTCCAAAAGTATAATACACAAAAAAATCCTTACCAATGAAAGAAAATGTATCCTGCCACGTTCACTCCTCCCACCCTGTGGTGCAACGGATGTCCCTTTCTCCAAAAATGTACTCAATGGGATCGTAATGTTGCAACCACACACAAGTTGACCTGCTGTGAGGAAGAAACGAGTTAGGACACTTCAAACATGAATAAGGTCATTTTAAAATCAACATGAAATACCATAATTCCAAAAGTATAATACACAAAAAAATCCTTACCAATGAAAGAAAATGTATCGTGCCACGTTCCCTCCTGCCACCCTGTGGTGCAACAGATGTCCCTTTCTCCAAAAATGTACTCAATGGGATCGTAATGTTGCAACCACACACAAGTTGACCTGCTGTGAGGAAGAAACGAGTTAGGACACTTCAAACATGAATAAGGTCATTTTAAAATCAACATGAAAAACCATAATTCCAAAAGTATAATACACAAAAAAATCCTTACCAATGAAAGAAAATGTATCCTGCCACGTTCACTCCTCCCACCCTCTGGTGCAACGGATGTCCCTTTCTCCAAAAATGTACTCAATGGGATCGTAATGTTGCAACCACACACAAGTTGACCTGCTGTGAGGAAGAAACGAGTTAGTACACTTAAACATGAAAAAGGTCATTTTAAAATCAACATGAAAAACAATAATTCCAAAAGTATAATACACAAAAAAATCCTTACCAATGAAAGAAAATGTATCGTGCCACGTTCCCTCCTGCCACCCTGTGGTGCAACAGATGTCCCTTTCTCCAAAAATGTACTCAATGGGATCGTAATGTTGCAACCACACACAAGTTGACCTGCTGTGAGGAAGAAACGAGTTAGTACACTTAAACATGAAAAAGGTCATTTTAAAATCAAAATGAAAAACCATAATTCCAAAAGTATAATACACAAAAAAATCCTTACCAATGAAAGAAAATGTATCCTGCCACGTTCACTCCTCCCACCCTGTGGTGCAACGGATGTCCCTTTCTCCAAAAATGTACTCAATGGGATCGTAATGATGCAACCACACACAAGTTGACCTGCTGTGAGGAAGAAACGAGTTAGTACACTTCAAACATGAAAAAGGTCATTTTAAAATCAACATGAAAAACCATAATTCCAAAAGTATAATACACAAAAAAATCCTTACCAATGAAAGAAAATGTATCCTGCCACGTTCACTCCTCCCACCCTGTGGTGCAACGGATGTCCCTTTCTCCAAAAATGTACTCAATGGGATCGTAATGTTGCAACCACACACAAGTTGACCTGCTGTGAGGAAGAAACGAGTTAGTACACTTCAAACATGAAAAGGGTCATTTTAAAATCTACATGAAAAACCACAATTCCAAAAGTATAATACACAAAAAAATCCTTACCAATGAAAGAAAATGTATCGTGCCACGTTCCCTCCTGCCACCCTGTGGTGCAACAGATGTCCCTTTCTCCAAAAATGTACTCAATAGGATCGTAATGTTGCAACCACACACAAGTTGACCTGCTGTGAGGAAGAAACGAGTTAGTACACTTAAACATGAAAAAGGTCATTTTAAAATCAACATGAGAAGCCATAATTCCAAAAGTATAATACACAAAAAAATCCTTACCAATGAAAGAAAATGTATCCTGCCACGTTCACGCCTCCCACCCTGTGGTGCAACGGATGTCCCTTTCTCCAAAAATGTACTCAATGGGATCGTAATGTTGCAACCACACACAAGTTTACCTGCTGTGAGGAAGAAACGAGTTAGGACACTTCAAACATGAATAAGGTCATTTTAAAATCAACATGAAAAACCATAATTCCAAAAGTATAATACACAAAAAAATCCTTACCAATGAAAGAAAATGTATCCTGCCACTTTCACTCTTCCCACCCTGTGGTGCAACAGATGTCCCTTTCTCCAAAAATGTACTCAATGGGATCGTAATGTTGCAACCTCACACAAGTTGACCTGCTGTGAGGAAGAAACGAGTTAGTACACTTCAATCATGAAAAAGGTCATTTTAAAATCAACATGAAAAACCATAATTCCAAAAGTATAATACACAAAAAAATCCTTACCAATGAAAGAAAATGTATCGTGCCACGTTCCCTCCTGCCACCCTGTGGTGCAACAGATGTCCCTTTCTCCAAAAATGTACTCAATGGCATCGTAATGTTGCAACCACACACAAGTTGACCTGCTGTGAGGAAGAAACGAGTTAGTACACCTCAAACATGAAAAAGGTCATTTTAAAATCAACATGAAAAACCATAATTCCAAAAGTATAATACACAAAAAAATCCTTACCAATGAAAGAAAATGTATCCTGCCACGTTCACTCCTCCCACCCTGTGGTGCAACAGATGTCCCTTTCTCCAAAAATGTACTCAATGGGATCGTAATGTTGCAACCACACACAAGTTGACCTGCTGTGAGGAAGAAACGAGTTAGTACACTTCAAACATGAAAAAGGTCATTTTAAAATCAACATGAAAAACCATAATTCCAAAAGTATAATACACAAAAAAATCCTTACCAATGAAAGAAAATGGATCCTGCCACGTTCACTCCTCCCACCCTGTGGTGCAACAGATGTCCCTTTCTCCAAAAATGTACTCAATGGGATCGTAATGTTGCAACCACACACAAGTTGACCTGCTGTGAGGAAGAAACGAGTTAGTACACTTCAAACATGAAAAAGGTCATTTTAAAATCAACATGAAAAACCATAATTCCAAAAGTATAATACACACAAAAATCCTTACCAATGAAAGAAAATGTATCCTGCCACGTTCACTCCTCCCACCCTGTGGTGCAACAGATGTCCCTTTCTCCAAAAATGTACTCAATGGGATCGTAATGTTGCAACCACACACAAGTTGACCTGCTGTGAGGAAGTAACGAGTTAGTACACTTAAACATGAAAAAGGTCATTTTAAAATCAACATGAAAAACCATAATTCCAAAAGTATAATACACAAAAAAATCCTTACCAATGAAAGAAAATGTATCGTGCCACGTTCCCTCCTGCCACCCTGTGGTGCAACAGATGTCCCTTTCTCCAAAAATGTATTCAATGGGATCGTAATGTTGCAACCACACACAAGTTGACCTGCTGTGAGGAAGAAACGAGTTAGTACACTTAAACATGAAAAAGGTCATTTTAAAATCAACATGAAAAACCATAATTCCAAAAGTATAATACACAAAAAAATCCTTACCAATGAAAGAAAATGTATCCTGCCACGTTCACTCCTCCCACCCTGTGGTGCAACGGATGTCCCTTTCTCCAAAAATGTACTCAATGGGATCGTAATGTTGCAACCACACACAAGTTGACCTGCTGTGAGGAAGAAACGAGTTAGTACACTTCAAACATGAATAAGGTCATTTTAAAATCAACATGAAAAACCATAATTCCAAAAGTATAATACACAAAAAAATCCTTACCAATGAAAGAAAATGTATCCTGCCACGTTCACTCTTCCCACCCTGTGGTGCAACAGATGTCCCTTTCTCCAAAAATGTACTCAATGGGATCGTAATGTTGCAACCTCACACAAGTTGACCTGCTGTGAGGAAGAAACGAGTTAGTACACTTCAAACATGAAAAAGGTCATTTTAAAATCAACATGAAAAACCATCATTCCAAAAGTATAATACACAAAAAAATCCTTACCAATGAAAGAAAATGTATCCTGCCACTTTCACTCCTCCCACCCTGTGGTGCAACAGATGTCCCTTTCTCCAAAAATGTACTCAATGGGATCGTAATGTTGCAACCACACACAGGTTGACCTGCTGTGAGGAAGAAACGAGTTAGTACACTTCAAACATGATAAAGGTCATTTTAAAATCAACATGAAAAACCATAATTCCAAAAGTATAATACACAAAAAAATCCTTACCAATGAAAGAATATGTATCCTGCCACGTTCACTCCTCCCACCCTGTGGTGCAACAGATGTCCCTTTCTCCAAAAAAGTACTCAATGGGATCGTAATGTTGCAACCACACACAAGTTGACCTGCTGTGAGGAAGAAACGAGTTAGTACACTTCAAACATGAAAAAGGTCATTTTAAAATCAACATGAAAAACCATAATTCCAAAAGTATAATACACAAAAAAATCCTTACCAATGAAAGAAAATGGATCCTGCCACGTTCACTCCTCCCACCCTGTGGTGCAACAGATGTCCCTTTCTCCAAAAATGTACTCAATGGGAACGTAATGTTGCAACCACACACAAGTTGACCTGCTGTGAGGAAGAAACGAGTTAGTACACTTCAAACATGAATAAGGTCATTTTAAAATCAACATGAAAAACCATAATTCCAAAAGTATAATACACAAAAAAATCCTTACCAATGAAAGAAAATGTGTCCTTCCACGTTCACTCCTCCCACGCTGTGGTGCAATGGATGTCCCTTTCTCCAAAAATGTACTCAATGGGATCGTAATGTTGCAACCACACACAAGTTGACCTGCTGTGAGGAAGAAACGAGTTAGTACACTTCAATCATGAAAAAGGTCATATTAAAATCAACATGAAAAACCATAATTCCAAAAGTATAATACACAAAAAAATCCTTACCAATGAAAGAAAATGTATCGTGCCACGTTCCCTCCTGCCACCCTGTGGTGCAACAGATGTCCCTTTCTCCAAAAATGTACTCAATGGGATCGTAATGTTGCAACCACACACAAGTTGACCTGCTGTGAGGAAGAAACGAGTTAGTATACCTCAAACATGAAAAAGGTCATTTTAGAATCAACATGAAAAACCATAATTCCAAAAGTATAATACACAAAAAAATCCTTACCAATGAAAGAAAATGTATCCTGCCACTTTCACTCCTCCCACCCTGTGGTGCAACAGATGTCCCTTTCTCCAAAAAGTACTCAATGGGATCGTAATGTTGCAACCACACACAAGTTGACCTGCTGTGAGGAAGAAACGAGTTAGTACACTTCAAACATGAAAAAGGTCATTTTACAATCAACATGAAAAACCATAATTCCAAAAGTATAATACACACAAAAATCCTTACCAATGAAAGAAAATGTATCGTGCCACGTTCCCTTCTGCCACCCTGTGGTGCAACAGATGTCCCTTTCTCCAAAAATGTATTCAATGGGATCGTAATGTTGCAACCACACACAAGTTGACCTGTTGTGAGGAAGAAACGAGTTAGTACACTTCAAACATGAAAAAGGTCATTTTAAAATCAACATGAAAAACCATAATTCCAAAAGTATAATACACAAAATAATCCTTACCAATGAAAGAAAATGTATCCTGCCACGTTCACTCCTCCCACCCTGTGGTGCAACAGATGTCCCTTTCTCCAAAAATGTACTCAGTGGGATCGTAATGTTGCAACCACACACAAGTTGACCTGCTGTGAGGAAGAAACGAGTTAGTACACTTCAAACATGAATAAGGTCATTTTAAAATCAACATGAAAAACCATAATTCCAAAAGTATAATACACAAAAAAATCCTTACCAATGAAAGAAAATGTATCCTGCCACGTTCACTCTTCCCACCCTGTGGTGCAACAGATGTCCCTTTCTCCAAAAATGTACTCAATGGGATCGTAATGTTGCAACCTCACACAAGTTGACCTGCTGTGAGGAAGAAACGAGTTAGTACACTTCAAACATGAAAAAGGTCATTTTAAAATCAACATGAAAAACCATAATTCCAAAAGTATAATACACAAAAAAATCCTTACCAATGAAAGAAAATGTATCGTGCCACGTTCCCTCCTGCCACCCTGTGGTGCAACAGATGTCCCTTTCTCCAAAAATATACTCAATGGGATTGTAATGTTGCAACCTCACACAAGTTGACCTGCTGTGAGGAAGAAACGAGTTAGTACACTTCAAACATGAAAAAGGTCATTTTAAAATCAACATGAAAAACCATAATTCCAAAAGTATAATACACAAAGAAATCCTTAAAAATGAAAGAAAATGTATCCTGCCACGTTCACTCCTCTCACCCTGTGGTGCAACATATGTCCCTTTCTCCAAAAATGTACTCAATGGGATTGTAATGTTGCAACCACACACAAGTTGACCTGCTGTGAGGAAGAAACGAGTTAGTACACTTCAAACATGAAAAAGGTCATTTTAAAATCAACATGAAAAACCATAATTCCAAAAGTATAATACACAAAAAAATCCTTACCAATGAAAGAAAATGTATCCTGCCACGTTCACTCCTCCCACCCTGTGGTGCAACAGATGTCCCTTTCTCCAAAATTGTACTCAATGGGATCGTAATGTTGCAACCACACACAAGTTGACCTGCTGTGAGGAAGAAACGAGTTAGTACACTTCAAACATGAAAAAGGTCATTTTAAAATCAACATGAAAAACCATAATTCCAAAAGTATAATACACAAAAAAATCCTTACCAATGAAAGAAAATGTATCCTGCTACGTTCACTCCTCCCACCCTGTGGTGCAACGGATGTCCCTTTCTCCAAAAATGTACTCAATGGGATCGTAATGTTGCAACCACACACAAGTTGACCTGCTGTGAGGAAGAAACGAGTTAGTACACCTCAAACATGAATAAGGTCATTTTAAAATCAACATGAAAAACCATAATTCCAAAAGTATAATACACAAAAAAATCCTTACCAATGAAAGAAAATGTATCCTGCCACGTACACCCCTCCCACCCTGTGGTGCAACAGATGTCCCTATCTCCAAAACTGTACTCAATGGGATTGTAATGTTGCAACCTCACACAAGTTGACCTGCTGTGAGGAAGAAACGAGTTAGTACACTTCAAACATGAAAAAGGTCATTTTAAAATCGACATGAAAAACCATAATTCCAAAAGTATAATACACAAAAAATCCTTACCAATGAAAGAAAATGTATCCTGCCACGTTCACTCCTCTCACCCTGTGGTGCAACAGATGTCCCTTTCTCCAAAAATGTACTCAATGGGATTGTAATGTTGCAACCACACACAAGTTGACCTGCTGTGAGGAAGAAACGAGTTAGTACACTTAAACATGAAAAAGGTCATTTTAAAATCAACATGAAAAACCATAATTCCAAATGTATAATACACAAAGAAATCCTTACCAATGAAAAAAATGTATCCTGCCACGTTCACTCCTCTCACCCTGTGGTGCAACAGATGTCCCTTTCTCCAAAAATGTACTCAATGGGATTGTAATGTTGCAACCACACACAAGTTGACCTGCTGTGAGGAAGAAACGAGTTAGTACACTTAAACATGAAAAAGGTCATTTTAAAATCAACATGAAAAACCATAATTCCAAAAGTATAATACACAAAGAATTCCTTACCAATGAAAGAAAATGTATCCTGCCACGTTCACTCCGGTCACCCTGTGGTGCAACAGATGTCCCTTTCTCCAAAAATATACTCAATGGGATTGTAATGTTGCAACCTCACACAAGTTGACCTGCTGTGAGGAAGAAACGAGTTAGTACACTTCAAACATGAAAAAGGTCATTTTAAAATCAACATGAAAAACCATAATTCCAAAAGTATAATACACAAAGAAATCCTTAAAAATGAAAGAAAATGTATCCTGCCACGTTCACTCCTCTCACCCTGTGGTGCAACAGATGTCCCTTTCTCCAAAAATGTACTCAATGGGATTGTAATGTTGCAACCACACACAAGTTGACCTGCTGTGAGGAAGAAACGAGTTAGTACACTTAAACATGAAAAAGGTCATTTTAAAATCAACATGAAAAACCATAATTCCAAAAGTATAATATACAAAGAAATCCTTACCATTGAAAGAAAATGTATCGTGCCACGTTCACTCCTCTCACTCTGTGGTGCAACAGATGTCCCTTTCTCCAAAAATGTACTCAATTGGATTGTAATGTTGCAACCACACACAAGTTGACCTGCTGTGAGGAAGAAACGAGTTAGTACACTTAAACTTGAAAAAGGTCATTTTAAAATCAACATGAAAAACCATAATTCCAAAAGTATAATACACAAAGAAATCCTTACCAATGAAAGAAAATGTATCCTGCCACGTTCACCCCTCCCACCCTGTGGTGCAACAGATGTCCCTATCTCCAAAAATGTACTCAATGGGATTGTAATGTTGGAACCTCACACAAGTTGACCTGCTGTGAGGAAGAAACAAGTTAGTACACTTCAAACATGAAAAAGGTCATTTTAAAATCAACATGAAAAACCATAATTCCAAAAGTATAATACACAAAAAAATTCTTACCAATGAAAGAAAATGTATCTTGCCACGTTCACTCCTCCCACCCTGTGGTGCAACACATGTCCCTTTCTCCAAAAATATACTCAATGGGATCGTAATGTTGCAACCACACACAAGTTGAGCTGCTGTGAGGAAGAAAGGAGTTAGTACACTTCAAACATGAAAAAGGTCATTTTAAAATCAACATGAAAAACCATAATTCGAAAAGTATAATACACAAAAAAATCCTTACCAATGAAAGAAAATGTATCCTGTACGTTCACCCCTCCCACCCTGTGGTGCAACAGATGTCCCTATCTCCAAAAATGTACTCAATGGGATTGTAATGTTGGAACCTCACACAAGTTGACCTGCTGTGAGGAAGAAACGAGTTAGTACACTTCAAACATGAAAATGGTCATTTTAAAATCAACATGAAAAACCATATTTCCAAAAGTATAATACACAAAAAAATCCTTACCAATGAAAGAAAATGTATCCTGCCACGTTCACTCCTCCCACCCTGTGGTGCAACACATGTCCCTTTCTCCAAAAATATACTCAATGGGATCGTAATGTTGCAACCACACACAAGTTGACCTGCTGTGAGGAAGAAAGGAGTTAGTACACTTCAAACATGAAAAAGGTCATTTTAAAATCAACATGAAAAACCATAATTCCAAAAGTATAATACACAAAAAAATCCTTACCAATGAAAGAAAATGTATCCTGCCACTTTCACTCCTCCCACCCTGTGGTGCAACAGATGTCCCTTTCTCCAAAAATGTACTCAATGGGATCGTAATGTTGCAACCACACACAGGTTGACCTGCTGTGAGGAAGAAACGAGTTAGTACACTTCAAACATGAAAAAGGTCATTTTAAAATCAACATGAAAAACCATAATTCCAAAAGTATAATACACAAAAAAATCCTTACCAATGAAAGAAAATGTATCCTGCCACGTTCACTCCTCCCACCCTGTGGTGCAACAGATGTCCCTTTCTCCAAAAAAGTACTCAATGGGATCGTAATGTTGCAACCACACACAAGTTGACCTGCTGTGAGGAAGAAACGAGTTAGTACACTTCAAACATGAAAAAGGCCATTTTAAAATCAACATGAAAAACCATAATTCCAAAAGTATAATACACAAAAAAATCCTTACCAATGAAAGAAAATGTATCCTGCCACGTTCACTCCTCCCATCCTGTGGTGCAACAGATGTCCCTTTCTCCAAAAATGTACTCAATGGGAACGTAATGTTGCAACCACACACAAGTTGACCTGCTGTGAGGAAGAAACGAGTTAGTACACTTCAAACATGAAAAAGGTCATTTTAAAATCAACATGAAAAACCATAATTCCAAAAGTATAATACACAAAAAAATCCTTACCAATGAAAGAAAATGTGTCCTTCCACGTTCACTCCTCCCACCCTGTGGTGCAACGGATGTCCCTTTCTCCAAAAATGTACTCAATGGGATCGTAATGTTGCAACCACACACAAGTTGACCTGCTGTGAGGAAGAAACGAGTTAGTACACTTCAATCATGAAAAAGGTCATATTAAAATCAACATGAAAAACCATAATTCCAAAAGTATAATACACAAAAAAATCCTTACCAATGAAAGAAAATGTATCGTGCCACGTTCCCTCCTGCCACCCTGTGGTGCAACAGATGTCCCTTTCTCCAAAAATGTACTCAATGGGATCGTAATGTTGCAACCACACACAAGTTGACCTGCTGTGAGGAAGAAACGAGTTAGTACACCTCAAACATGAAAAAGGTCATTTTAAAATCAACATGAAAAACCATAATTCCAAAAGTATAATACACAAAAAAATCCTTACCAATGAAAGAAAATGTATCCTGCCACTTTCACTCCTCCCACCCTGTGGTGCAACAGATGTCCCTTTCTCCAAAAAGTACTCAATGGGATCGTAATGTTGCAACCACACACAAGTTGACCTGCTGTGAGGAAGAAACGAGTTAGTACACTTCAAACATGAAAAAGGTCATTTTAAAATCAACATGAAAAACCATAATTCCAAAAGTATAATACACAAAAAAATCCTTACCAATGAAAGAAAATGTATCCTGCCACGTTCACTCCTCCCACCCTGTGGTGCAACAGATGTCCCTTTCTCCAAAAATGTACTCAATGGGATCGTAATGTTGCAACCACACACAAGTTGACTGCTGTGAGGAAGAAACGAGTTAGTACACTTCAAACATGAAAAAGGTCATTTTAAAATCAACATGAAAAACCATAATTCCAAAAGTATAATACACAAAAAAATCCTTACCAATGAAAGAAAATGTATCCTGCCACGTTCACTCCTCCCACCCTGTGGTGCAACAGATGTCCCTTTCTCCAAAAATGTACTCAATGGGATCGTAATGTTGCAACCACACACAAGTTGACCTGCTGTGAGGAAGAAACGAGTTAGTACACTTCAAACATGAAAAAGGCCATTTTAAAATCAACATGAAAAACCATAATTCCAAAAGTATAATACACAAAAAAATCCTTACCAATGAAAGAAAATGTATCCTGCCACGTTCACTCCTCCCACCCTGTGGTGCAACAGATGTCCCTTTCTCCAAAAATGTACTCAATGGGAACGTAATGTTGCAACCACACACAAGTTGACCTGCTGTGAGGAAGAAACGAGTTAGTACACTTCAAACATGAAAAAGGTCATTTTAAAATCAACATGAAAAACCATAATTCCAAAAGTATAATACACAAAAAAATCCTTACCAATGAAAGAAAATGTGTCCTTCCACGTTCACTCCTCCCACCCTGTGGTGCAACGGATGTCCCTTTCTCCAAAAATGTACTCAATGGGATCGTAATGTTGCAACCACACACAAGTTGACCTGCTGTGAGGAAGAAACGAGTTAGTACACTTCAATCATGAAAAAGGTCATATTAAAATCAACATGAAAAACCATAATTCCAAAAGTATAATACACAAAAAAATCCTTACCAATGAAAGAAAATGTATCGTGCCACGTTCCCTCCTGCCACCCTGTGGTGCAACAGATGTCCCTTTCTCCAAAAATGTACTCAATGGGATCGTAATGTTGCAACCACACACAAGTTGACCTGCTGTGAGGAAGAAACGAGTTAGTACACCTCAAACATGAAAAAGGTCATTTTAAAATCAACATGAAAAACCATAATTCCAAAAGTATAATACACAAAAAAATCCTTACCAATGAAAGAAAATGTATCCTGCCACTTTCACTCCTCCCACCCTGTGGTGCAACAGATGTCCCTTTCTCCAAAAAGTACTCAATGGGATCGTAATGTTGCAACCACACACAAGTTGACCTGCTGTGAGGAAGAAACGAGTTAGTACACTTCAAACATGAAAAAGGTCATTTTAAAATCAACATGAAAAACCATAATTCCAAAAGTATAATACACAAAAAAATCCTTACCAATGAAAGAAAATGTATCCTGCCACGTTCACTCCTCCCACCCTGTGGTGCAACAGATGTCCCTTTCTCCAAAAATGTACTCAATGGGATCGTAATGTTGCAACCACACACAAGTTGACTGCTGTGAGGAAGAAACGAGTTAGTACACTTCAAACATGAAAAAGGTCATTTTAAAATCAACATGAAAAACCATAATTCCAAAAGTATAATACACAAAAAAATCCTTACCAATGAAAGAAAATGTATCCTGCCACGTTCACTCCTCCCACCCTGTGGTGCAACAGATGTCCCTTTCTCCAAAAATGTACTCAATGGGATCGTAATGTTGCAACCACACACAAGTTGACATGCTGTGAGGAAGAAACGAGTTAGTACACTTCAAACATGAAAAAGGTCATTTTAAAATCAACATGAAAAACCATAATTCCAAAAGTATAATACACACAAAAATCCTTACCAATGAAAGAAAATGTATCCTGCCACGTTCACTCCTCCCACCCTGTGGTGCAACAGATGTCCCTTTCTCCAAAAATGTACTCAATGGGATCGTAATGTTGCAACCACACACAAGTTGACCTGCTGTGAGGAAGAAACGAGTTAGTACACTTCAAACATGAAAAAGGTAATTTTAAAATCAACATGACAAACCATAATTCCAAAAGTATAATACACAAAAAAATCCTTACCAATGAAAGAAAATGTATCGTGCCACGTTCCCTTCTGCCACCCTGTGGTGCAACAGATGTCCCTTTCTCCAAAAATGTATTCAATGGGATCGTAATGTTGCAACCACACACAAGTTGACCTGTTGTGAGGAAGAAACGAGTTAGTACACTTCAAACATGAATAAGGTCATTTTAAAATCAACATGAAAAACCATAATTCCAAAAGTATAATACACAAAATAATCCTTACCAATGAAAGAAAATGTATCCTGCCACGTTCACTCCTCCCACCCTGTGGTGCAACGGATGTCCCTTTCTCCAAAAATGTACTCAGTGGGATCGTAATGTTGCAACCACACACAAGTTGACCTGTTGTGAGGAAGAAACGAGTTAGTACACTTCAAACATGAAAAAGGTCATTTTAAAATCAACATGAAAAACCATAATTCCAAAAGTATAATACACAAAATAATCCTTACCAATGAAAGAAAATGTATCCTGCCACGTTCACTCCTCCCACCCTGTGGTGCAACGGATGTCCCTTTCTCCAAAAATGTACTCAGTGGGATCGTAATGTTGCAACCACACACAAGTTGACCTGCTGTGAGGAAGAAACGAGTTAGTACACTTCAAACATGAATAAGGTCATTTTAAAATCAACATGAAAAACCATAATTCCAAAAGTATAATACACAAAAAAATCCTTACCAATGAAAGAAAATGTATCCTGCCACGTTCACTCTTCCCACCCTGTGGTGCAACAGATGTCCCTTTCTCCAAAAATGTACTCAATGGGATCGTAATGTTGCAACCTCACACAAGTTGACCAGCTGTGAGGAAGAAACGAGTTAGTACACTTCAAACATGAAAAAGGTCATTTTAAAATCAACATGAAAAACCATAATTCCAAAAGTATAATACACAAAAAAATCCTTACCAATGAATGAAAATGTATCGTGCCACGTTCCCTCCTGCCACCCTGTGGTGCAACAGATGTCCCTTTCTCCAAAAATATACTCAATGGGATTGTAATGTTGCAACCTCACACAAGTTGACCTGCTGTGAGGAAGAAACGAGTTAGTACACTTCAAACATGAAAAAGGTCATTTTAAAATCAACATGAAAAACCATAATTCCAAAAGTATAATACACAAAGAAATCCTTAAAAATGAAAGAAAATGTATCCTGCCACTTTCACTCCTCTCACCCTGTGGTGCAACAGATGTCCCTTTCTCCAAAAATGTACTCAATGGGATTGTAATGTTGCAACCACACACAAGTTGACCTGCTGTGAGGAAGAAACGAGTTAGTACACTTCAAACATGAAAAAGGTCATTTTAAAATCAACATGAAAAACCATAATTCCAAAAGTATAATACACAAAAAAATCCTTACCAATGAAAGAAAATGTATCCTGCCACGTTCACTCCTCCCACCCTGTGGTGCAACAGATGTCCCTTTCTCCAAAAATGTACTCAATGGGATCGTAATGTTGCAACCACACACAAGTTGACCTGCTGTGAGGAAGAAACGAGTTAGTACACTTCAAACATGAAAAAGGTCATTTTAAAATCAACATGAAAAACCGTAATTCCAAAAGTATAATACACACAAAAATCCTTACCAATGAAAGAAAATGTATCCTGCCACGTTCACTCCTCCCACCCTGTGGTGCAACAGATGTCCCTTTCTCCAAAAATGTACTCAATGTGATCGTAATGTTGCAACCACACACAAGTTGACCTGCTGTGAGGAAGAAACGAGTTAGTACACTTCAAACATGAAAAAGGTAATTTTAAAACCATCATGAAAAACCATAATTCGAAAAGTATAATACACAAAAAAATCCTTACCAATGAAAGAAAATGTATCGTGCCACGTTCCCTCCTGCCACCCTGTGGTGCAAAAGATGTCCCTTCCTCCAAAAATGTATTCAATGGGATCGTAATGTTGCAACCACACACAAGTTGACCTGCTGTGAGGAAGAAACGAGTTAGTACACTTAAACATGAAAAAGGTCATTTTAAAATCAACATGAAAAACCATAATTCCAAAAGTATAATACACAAAAAAATCCTTACCAATGAAAGAAAATGTATCCTGCCACGTTCACTACTCCCACCCTGTGGTGCAACGGATGTCCCTTTCTCCAAAAATGTACTCAATGGGATCGTAATGTTGCAACCACACACAAGTTGACCTGCTGTGAGGAAGAAATGAGTTAGTACACTTCAAACATGAATAAGGTCATATTAAAATCAACATGAAAAACCATAATTCCAAAAGTATAATACACAAAAAAATCCTTACCAATGAAAGAAAATGTATCCTGCCACGTTCACTCTTCCCACCCTGTGGTGCAACAGATGTCCCTTTCTCCAAAACTGTACTCAATGGGATCGTAATGTTGCAACCTCACACAAGTTGACCTGCTGTGAGGAAGAAACGAGTTAGTACACTTAAACATGAAAAAGGTCATTTTAAAATCAACATGAAAAACCATAATTCCAAGTGTATAATACGCAAAGAAATCCTTACCAATGAAAAAAATGTATCCTGCCACGTTCACTCCTCTCACCCTGTGGTGCAACAGATGTCCCTTTCTCCAAAAATGTACTCAATGGGATTGTAATGTTGCAACCACACACAAGTTGACCTGCTGTGAGGAAGAAACGAGTTAGTACACTTAAACATGAAAAAGGTCATTTTAAAATCAACATGAAAAACCATAATTCCAAAAGTATAATACACAAAGAAATCCTTACCAATGAAAGAAAATGTATCCTGCCACGTTCACTCCGGTCACCCTGTGGTGCAACAGATGTCCCTTTCTCCAAAAATATACTCAATGGGATTGTAATGTTGCAACATCACACAAGTTGACCTGCTGTGAGGAAGAAACGAGTTAGTACACTTCAAACATGAAAAAGGTCATTTTAAAATCAACATGAAAAACCATAATTCCAAAAGTATAATACACAAAGAAATCCTTAAAAATGAAAGAAAATGTATCCTGCCACGTTCACTCCTCTCACCCTGTGGTGCAACAGATGTCCCTTTATCCAAAAATGTACTCAATGGGATTGTAATGTTGCAACCACACACAAGTTGACCTGCTGTGAGGAAGAAACGAGTTAGTACACTTAAACATGAAAAAGGTCATTTTAAAATCAACATGAAAAACCATAATTCCAAAAGTATAATATACAAAGAAATCCTTACCATTGAAAGAAAATGTATCGTGCCACGTTAACTCCTCTCACCCTGTGGTGCAACAGATGTCCCTTTCTCCAAAAATGTACTCAATGGGATTGTAATGTTGCAACCACACACAAGTTGACCTGCTGTGAGGAAGAAACGAGTTAGTACACTTAAACTTGAAAAAGGTCATTTTAAAATCAACATGAAAAACCATAATTCCAAAAGTATAATACACAAAGAAATCCTTACCAATGAAAGAAAATGTATCCTGCCACGTTCACCCCTCCCACCCTGTGGTGCAACAGATGTCCCTATCTCCAAAAATGTACTCAATGGGATCGTAATGTTGCAACCTCACACAAGTTGACCTGCTGTGAGGAAGAAACGAGTTAGTACACTTCAAACATGAAAAAGGTCAATTTAAAATCAACATGAAAAACCATAATTCCAAAAGTATAATACACAAAAAAATCCTTACCAATGAAAGAAAATGTATCCTGCCACGTTCACCCCTCCCACCCTGTGGTGCAACAGATGTCCCTATCTCCAAAAATGTACTCAATGGGATTGTAATGTTGCAACCACACACAAGTTGACCTGCTGTGAGGAAGAAACGAGTTAGTACACTTCAAACATGAAAAAGGTCATTTTAAAATCAACATGAAAAACCATAATTCCAAAAGTATAATACACAAAGAAATCCTTAAAAATGAAAGAAAATGTATCGTGCCACGTTAACTCCTCTCACCCTGTGGTGCAACAGATGTCCCTTTCTCCAAAAATGTACTCAATGGGATTGTAATGTTGCAACCACACACAAGTTGACCTGCTGTGAGGAAGAAACGAGTTAGTACACTTAAACTTGAAAAAGGTCATTTTAAAATCAACATGAAAAACCATAATTCCAAAAGTATAATACACAAAGAAATCCTTACCAATGAAAGAAAATGTATCCTGCCACGTTCACCCCTCCCACCCTGTGGTGCAACAGATGTCCCTATCTCCAAAAATGTACTCAATGGGATCGTAATGTTGGAACCTGACACAAGTTGACCTGCTGTGAGGAAGAAACGAGTTAGTACACTTCAAACATGAAAAAGGTCAATTTAAAATCAACATGAAAAACCATAATTCCAAAAGTATAATACACAAAAAAATCCTTACCAATGAAAGAAAATGTATCTTGCCACGTTCACTCCTCCCACCCTGTGGTGCAACACATGTCCCTTTCTCCAAAAATATACTCAATGGGATCGTAATGTTGCAAACACACACAAGTTGAGCTGCTGTGAGGAAGAAAGGAGTTAGTACACTTCAAACATGAAAAAGGTCATTTTAAAATCAACATGAAAAACCATAATTCCAAAAGTATAATACACAAAGAAATCCTTACCAATGAAAGAAAATGTATCCTGCCACGTTCACCCCTCCCACCCTGTGGTGCAACAGATGTCCCTATCTCCAAAAATGTACTCAATGGGATTGTAATGTTGGAACCTGACACAAGTTGACCTGCTGTGAGGAAGAAACGAGTTAGTACACTTCAAACATGAAAAAGGTCATTTTAAAATCAACATGAAAAACCATAATTCCAAAAGTATAATACACAAAAAATCCTTACCAATGAAAGAAAATGTATCCTGCCACGTTCACTCCTCTCACCCTGTGGTGCAACAGATGTCCCTTTCTCCAAAAATGTACTCAATGGGATTGTAATGTTGCAACCACACACAAGTTGACCTGCTGTGAGGAAGAAACGAGTTAGTACACTTAAACATGAAAAAGGTCATTTTAAAATCAACATGAAAAACCATAATTCCAAATGTATAATACACAAAGAAATCCTTACCAATGAAAAAAATGTATCCTGCCACGTTCACTCCTCTCACCCTGTGGTGCAACAGATGTCCCTTTCTCCAAAAATGTACTCAATGGGATTGTAATGTTGCAACCACACACAGGTTGACCTGCTGTGAGGAAGAAAGGAGTTAGTACACTTCAAACATGAAAAAGGTCATTTTAAAATCAACATGAAAAACCATAATTCCAAAAGTATAATACACAAAAAAATCCTTACCAATGAAAGAAAATGTATCCTGCCACGTTCACTCCTCCCACCCTGTGGTGCAACAGATGTCCCTTTCTCCAAAAATGTACTCAATGGGATCGTAATGTTGCAACCTCACACAAGTTGACCTGCTGTGAGGAAGAAACGAGTTAGTACACTTCAAACATGAAAAAGGTCATTTTAAAATCAACATGAAAAACCATAATTCCAAAAGTATAATACACAAAAAAATCCTTACCAATGAAAGAAAATGTAACCGGCCACGTTCACTCCTCCCACCCTGTGGTGCAACAGATGTCCCTTTCTCCAAAAATGTTCTCAATGGGATCGTAATGTAGCAACCACACACAAGTTGACCTGCTGTGAGGAAGAAACGAGTTAGACACTTCAAACATGAAAAAGGTCATTTTAAAATCAACATGAAAAACCATGATTCCAAAAGTGTAAAATACAATAAAATCCTTACCAATGAAAGAAAATGTATCGTGCCACGTTCCCTCCTGCCACCCTGTGGTGCAACAGATGTCCCTTTCTCCAAAAATGTACTCAATGGGATCGTAATGTTGCAACCTCACACAAGTTGACCTGCTGTGAGGAAGAAACGAGTTAGTACACTTCAAACATGAAAAAGGTCATTTTAAAATCAACATGAAAAACCATAATTCGAAAAGTATAATACACAAAAAAATCCTTACCAATGAAAAAAATGTATCCTGCCACGTTCACTCCTCTCACCCTGTGGTGCAACAGATGTCCCTTTCTCCAAAAATGTACTCAATGGGATTGTAATGTTGCAACCACACACAAGTTGACCTGCTGTGAGGAAGAAAGGAGTTAGTACACTTCAAACATGAAAAAGGTCATTTTAAAATCAACATGAAAAACCATAATTCCAAAAGTATAATACACAAAAAAATCCTTACCAATGAAAGAAAATGTATCCTGCCACGTTCACTCCTCCCACCCTGTGGTGCAACAGATGTCCCTTTCTCCAAAAATGTACTCAATGGGATCGTAATGTTGCAACCTCACACAAGTTGACCTGCTGTGAGGAAGAAACGAGTTAGTACACTTCAAACATGAAAAAGGTCATTTTAAAATCAACATGAAAAACCATAATTCCAAAAGTATAATACACAAAAAAATCCTTACCAATGAAAGAAAATGTAACCGGCCACGTTCACTCCTCCCACCCTGTGGTGCAACAGATGTCCCTTTCTCCAAAAATGTTCTCAATGGGATCGTAATGTAGCAACCACACACAAGTTGACCTGCTGTGAGGAAGAAACGAGTTAGACACTTCAAACATGAAAAAGGTCATTTTAAAATCAACATGAAAAACCATGATTCCAAAAGTGTAAAATACAATAAAATCCTTACCAATGAAAGAAAATGTATCGTGCCACGTTCCCTCCTGCCACCCTGTGGTGCAACAGATGTCCCTTTCTCCAAAAATGTACTCAATGGGATCGTAATGTTGCAACCTCACACAAGTTGACCTGCTGTGAGGAAGAAACGAGTTAGTACACTTCAAACATGAAAAAGGTCATTTTAAAATCAACATGAAAAACCATAATTCGAAAAGTATAATACACAAAAAAATCCTTACCAATGAAAGAAAATGTAACCGGCCACATTCACTCCTCCCACCCTGTGGTGCAACAGATGTCCCTTTCTCCAAAAATGTACTCAATGGGATCGTAATGTTGCAACCTCACACAATTTGACCTGCTGTGAGGAAGAAACGAGTTAGTACACTTCAAACATGAAAAAGGTCATTTTAAAATCAACATGAAAAACCATAATTCCAAAAGTATAATACACAAAAAAATCCTTACCAATGAAAGAAAATGTATCCTGCCACGTTCACTCCTTCCACCCTGTGGTGCAACAGATGTCCCTTTCTCCAAAAATGTACTCAATGGGATCGTAATTTTGCAACCTCACACAAGTTGACCTGCTGTGAGGAAGAAACGAGTTAGTACACTTCAAACATGAAAAAGGTCATTTTAAAATCAACATGAAAAACCATAATTCCAAAAGTATAATACACAAAATAATCATTACCAATGAAAGAAAATGTATCCTGCCACGTTCACTCCTCCCACCCTGTGGTGCAACAGATGTCCCTTTCTCCAAAAATGTACTCAATGGGATCGTAATGTTGCAACCTCACACAAGTTGACCTGCTGTGAGGAAGAAACGAGTTAGTACACTTCAAACATGAAAATGGTCATTTTAAAATCAACATGAAAAACCATAATTCCAAAAGTATAATACACAAAAAAATCCTTACCAATGAAAGAAAATGTATCCTGCCACGTTCACTCCTCCCACCCTGTGGTGCAACAGATGTCCCTTTCTCCAAAAATGTACTCAATGGGATCGTAATGTTGCAACCTCACACAAGTTGACCTGCTGTGAGGAAGAAATGAGTTAGTACACTTCAAACATGAAAAAGGTCATTTTAAAATCAACATGAAAAACCATGATTCCAAAAGTATAAAACACAAAAAAATCCTTACCAATGAAAGAAAATGTATCCTGCCACGTTCACTCCTGCCACCCTGTGGTGCAACAGATGTCCCTTTCTCCAAAAATGTACTCAATGGGATCGTAATGTTGCAACCACACACAAGTTGACCTGCTGTGAGGAAGAAACGAGTTAGTACACTTCAAGCATGAAAAAGGTCATTTTAAAATCAACATGAAAAACCATAATTCCAAAAGTATAATACACAAAAAAATCCTTACCAATGAAAGAAAATGTATCCTGCCACGTTCACTCCTCCCACCCTGTGGTGCAACAGATGTCCCTTTCTCCAAAAATGTACTCAATGGGATCGTAATGTTGCAACCTCACACAAGTTGACCCGCTGTGAGGAAGAAACGAGTTAGTACACTTCAAACATGAAAAAGGTCATTTTAAAATCAACATGAAAAACCATGATTCCAAAAGTATAAAACACAAAAAAATCCTTACCAATGAAAGAAAATGTATCGTGCCACGTTCCCTCCTGCCACCCTGTGGTGCAACAGATGTCCCTTTCTCCAAAAATGTACTCAATGGGATCGTAATGTTGCAACCTCACACAAGTTGACCTGCTGTGAGGAAGAAACGAGTTAGTACACTTCAAACATGAAAAAGGTCATTTTAAAATCAACATGAAAAACCATAATTCCAAAAGTATAATACACAAAACAATCCTTACCAATGAAAGAAAATGTATCCTGCCACGTTCACTCCTCCCACCCTGTGGTGCAACAGATGTCCCTTTCTCCAAAAATGTACTCAATGTGATCGTAATGTTGCAACCTCACACAAGTTGACCTGCTGTGAGGAAGAAACGAGTTAGTACACTTCAAACATGAAAAAGGTCATTTTAAAATCAACATGAAAAACCATGATTCCAAAATTATAAAACACAACAAAATCCTTATCAATGAAAGAAAATGTATCGTGCCACTTTCCCTCCTGCCACCCTGTGGTGCAACAGATATCCCTTTCTCCAAAAATGTACTCAATGGGATCGTAATGTTGCAACCACACACAAGTTGACCTGCTGTGAGGAAGAAACGAGTTAGTACACTTCAAACATGAAAAAGGTCATTTTAAAATCAACATGAAAAACCATAATTCCAAAAGTATAATACACAAAATAATCATTACCAATGAAAGAAAATGTATCCTGCCACGTTCACTCCTCCCACCCTGTGGTGCAACAGATGTCCCTTTCTCCAAAAATGTACTCAATGGGATCGTAATGTTGCAACCTCACACAAGTTGACCTGCTGTGAGGAAGAAACAAGTTAGTACACTTCAAACATGAAAATGGTCATTTTAAAATCAACATGAAAAACCATAATTCCAAAAGTATAATACACAAAAAAATCCTTACCAATGAAAGAAAATGTATCCTGCCACGTTCACTCCTCCCACCCTGTGGTGCAACAGATGTCCCTTTCTCCAAAAATGTACTCAATGGGATCGTAATGTTGCAATCTAACACAAGTTGACCTGCTGTGAGGAAGAAACGAGTTCGTACACTTCAAACATGAAAATGGTCATTTTAAAATCAACATGAAAAACCATAATTCCAAAAGTATAATACACAAAAAAATCATTACCAATGAAAGAAAATGTATCCTGCCACGTTCACTCCTCCCACCCTGTGGTGCAACAGATGTCCCTTTCTCCAAAAATGTACTCAATGGGATCGTAATGTTGCAACCTCACACAAGTTGACCTGCTGTGAGGAAGAAACGAGTTAGTACACTTCAAACATGAAAATGGTCATTTTAAAATCAACATGAAAAACCATAATTCCAAATGTATAATACACAAAATAATCATTACCAATGAAAGAAAATGTATCCTGCCACGTTCACTCCTCCCACCCTGTGGTGCAACAGATGTCCCTTTCTCCAAAAATGTGCTCAATGGGATCGTAATGTTGCAACCTCACACAAGTTGACCTGCTGTGAGGAAGAAACGAGTTAGTACACTTCAAACATGAAAATGGTCATTTTAAAATCAACATGAAAAACCATAATTCCAAAAGTATAATACACAAAAAAATCCTTACCAATGAAAGAAAATGTACCCTGCCACGTTCACTCCTCCCACCCTGTGGTGCAACAGATGTCCCTTTCTCCAAAAATGTACTCAATGGGATCGTAATGTTGCAACCTCACACAAGTTGACCTGCTGTGAGGAAGAAACGAGTTAGTACACTTCAAACATGAAAAAGGTCATTTTAAAATCAACATGAAAAACCATGATTCCAAAAGTATAAAACACAAAAAAATCCTTACCAATGAAAGAAAATGTATCCTGCCACGTTCACTCCTCCCACTCTGTGGTGCAACAGATGTAACTTTCTCCAAAAATGTACTCAATGGGATCGTAATGTTGCAACCTCACACAAGTTGACCTGCTGTGAGGAAGAAACGAGTTAGTACACTTCAAACATGCAAAAGTTCATTTTAAAATCAACATGAAAAACCATAATTCCAAAAGTATAATACACAAAAAAATCCTTACCAATGAAAGAAAATGTATCGTGCCACGTTCACTCCTCGCACCCTGTGGTGCAACAGATGTCCCTTTCTCCAAAAATGTACTCAATGGGATCGTAATGTTGCAACCTCACACAAGTTGACCTGCTGTGAGGAAGAAAAGAGTTAGTACACTTCAAACATGAAAAAGGTCATTTTAAAATCAACATGAAAAACCATGATTCCAAAAGTATAAAACACAAAAAAATCCTTATCAATGAAAGAAAATGTATCGTGCCACGTTCCCTCCTCACACCCTGTGGTGCAACAGATGTCCCTTTCTCCAAAAATGTACTCAATGGGATCGTAATGTTGCAACCACACACAAGTTGACCTGCTGTGAGGAAGAAACGAGTTAGTACACTTCAAACATGAAAAAGGTCATTTTAAAATTAACATGAAAAACCATAATTCCAAAAGTATAATACACAAAAAAATCCTTACCAATGAAAGAAAATGTATCCTGCCACATTCACTCCTCCCACCCTGTGGTGCACCAGATGTCCCTTTCTCAAAAAATGTACTCAATGGGATCACAATGTTGAAACCTCACACAAGTTGACCTGCTGTGAGGAAGAAACGAGTTAGTACACTTCAAACATGAAAATGGTCATTTTAAAATCAACATGAAAAACCATAATTCCAAAAGTATAATACACAAAAAAATCCTTACCAATGAAAGAAAATGTATCCTGCCACGTTCACTCCTCCCACTCTGTGGTGCAACAGATGTCCCTTTCTCCAAAAATGTACTCAATGGGATCGTAATGTTGCAACCACATACAAGTTGACCTGCTGTGAGGAAGAAACGAATTAGTACACTTCAAACATGAAAAAGGTCATTTTAAAATCAACATGAAAAACCATAATTCCAAAAGTATAATACACAAAAAAATCCTTACCAATGAAAGAAAATGTATCCTGCCACGTTCACTCCTCCCACCCTGTGGTGCAACAGATGTCCCTTTCTCCAATAATGTACTCAATGGGATCGTAATGTTGCAACCTCACACAAGTTGACCTGCTGTGAGGAAGAAACGAGTTAGTACACTTCAAACATGAAAATGGTCATTTTAAAATCAACATGAAAAACCATAATTCCAAAAGTATAATACACAAAAAAATCATTACCAATGAAAGAAAATGTATCCTGCCACGTTCACTCCTCCCACCCTGTGGTGCAACAGATGTTCCTTTCTCCAAAAATGTACTCAATGGGATCGTAATGTTGCAACCTCACACAAGTTGACCTGCTGTGAGGAAGAAACGAGTTAGTACACTTCAAACATGAAAATGGTCATTTTAAAATCAACATGAAAAACCATAATTCCAAAAGTATAATACACAAAAAAACCCTTACCAATGAAAGAAAATGTATCCTGCCACGTTCCCTCCTCCCACCCTGTGGTGCAACAGATGTCCCTTTCTCCAAAAATGTACTCAATGGGATCGTAATGTTGCAACCTCACACAAGTTGACCTGCTGTGAGGAAGAAACGAGTTAGTACACTTCAAACATGAAAAAGGTCATTTTAAAATCAACATGAAAAACCATGATTCCAAAAGTATAAAACACAAAAAAATCCTTACCAATGAAAGAAAATGTATCCTGCCACGTTCACTCCTGCCACCCTGTGGTGCAACAGATGTCCCTTTCTCCAAAAATGTACTCAATGGGATCGTAATGTTGCAACCACATACAAGTTGACCTGCTGTGAGGAAGAAACGAGTTAGTACACTTCAAACATGAAAAAGGTCATTTTAAAATCAACATGAAAAACCATAATTCCAAAAGTATAATACACAAAAAAGCCATACCAATGAAAGAAAATGTATCCTGCCACGTTCACTCCTCCCACCCTGTGGTGCAACAGATGTCCCTTTCTCCAAAAATGTACTCAATGGGATCGTAATGTTGCAACCTCACACAAGTTGACCTGCTGTGAGGAAGAAACGAGTTAGTACACTTCAAACATGAAAAAGGTCATTTTAAAATCAACATGAAAAACCATAATTCCAAAAGTATAATACACAAAAAAATCCTTACCAATGAAAGGTAATGTATCCTGCCACGTTCACTCCTCCCACCCTGTGGTGCAACAGATGTCCCTTTCTCCAAAAAATGTACTCAATTGGATCGTTATGTTGCAACCACACACAAGTTGACCTGCTGTGAGGAAGAAACGAGTTAGTACACTTCAAACATTAAAAAGGTCATTTTAAAATCAACATGAAAAACCATAATTCCAAAAGTATAATACACAAAAAAATTCTTACCAATGAAAGAAAATGTAGCGTGCCACGTTCACTCCTACCACCTTGTGGTGTAACAGATGTCCCTTTCTCCAAAAATGTACTCAATGAGATCGTAATGTTGCAACCACACACAAGTTGACCTGCTGTGAGGAAGAAACGAGTTAGTACACTTCAACCATGTAAAATTCATTTTAAAATCAACATGAAAAACCATGATTCCAAAAGTATAAAACACAAAAAAATCCTTACCAATGAAAGAAAATGTATCGTGCCACGTTCCCTCTTTCCACCCTGTGGTGCAACAGATGTCCCTTTCTCCTAAAATGTACTCAATGGGATCGTAATGTTGCAACCACACACAAGTTGACCTGCTGTGAGGAAGAAACGAGATAGTACACTTAGACATGAAAAAGGTCATTTCAAAATCAACATGAAAAACCATAATTCCAAAAGTATAATACACAAAAAAATCCTTACCAATGAAAGAAAATGTATCCTGCCACGTTCACTCCTCCCACACTGTGGTGCAACAGATGTCCCTTTCTCCAAAAATGTACTCAATGGGATCGTAATGTTGCAACCTCACACAAGTTTACCTGCTGTGAGGAAGAAACGAGTTAGTACACTTCAAACATGAAAAAGGTCATTTTAAAATCAACATGAAAAACCATAATTCCAAAAGTATAATACACAAAACAATCCTTACCAATGAAAGAAAATGTATCCTGCCACGTTCACTCCTCCCACCCTGTGGTGCAACAGATGTCCCTTTCTCCAAAAATGTACTCAATGTGATCGTAATGTTGCAACCTCACACAAGTTGACCTGCTGTGAGGAAGAAACGAGTTAGTACACTTCAAACATGAAAAAGGTCATTTTAAAATCAACATGAAAAACCATGATTCCAAAATTATAAAACACAACAAAATCCTTATCAATGAAAGAAAATGTATCGTGCCACGTTCCCTCCTGCCACCCTGTGGTGCAACAGATATCCCTTTCTCCAAAAATGTACTCAATGGGATCGTAATGTTGCAACCACACACAAGTTGACCTGCTGTGAGGAAGAAACGAGTTAGTACACTTCAAACATGAAAAAGGTCATTTTAAAATCAACATGAAAAACCATGATTCCAAAAGTATAATACACAAAAAAATCCTTACCAATGAAAGAAAATGTATCGCGCCACGTTCCCCCCTCCCACCCTGTGGTGCAACAGATGTCCCTTTCTCCAAAAATGTACTCAATGGGATCGTAATGTTGCAACCTCACACAAGTTGACCTGCTGTGAGGAAGAAAAGAGTTAGTACACTTCAAACATGAAAAAGGTCATTTTAAAATCAACTTGAAAAACCATGATTCCAAAAGTATAAAACACAAAGAAATCCTTACCAATGAAAGAAAATGTATCCTGCCACGTTCACTCCTCCCACCCTGTGGTGCAACAGATGTCCCTTTCTCCAAAAATGTACTCAATGGGATCGTAATGTTGCAACCACATACAAGTTGACCTGCTGTGAGGAAGAAACGAGTTAGTACACTTCAAACATGAAAAAGGTCATTTTAAAATCAACATGAAAAACCATCATTCCAAAAGTATAAAACACAAAAAAATCCTTACCAATGAAAGAAAATGTATCCTGCCACGTTCACTCCTCCCACCCTGTGGTGCAACAGATGTCCCTTTCTCCAAAAATGTACTCAATGGGATCGTAATGTTGCAACCTCACACAAGTTGACCTGCTGTGAGGAAGAAAAGAGTTAGTACACTTCAAACATGAAAAAGGTAATTTTAAAATCAACATGAAAAACCATAATTCCAAAAGTATAATACACAAAAAAATCCTTACCAATGAAAGGTAATGTATCCTGCCACGTTCACTCCTACCACCCTGTGGTGCAACAGATGTCCCTTTCTCCAAAAATGTACTCAATGGGATCGTAATGTTGCAACCTCACACAAGTTGACCTGCTGTGAGGAAGAAACGAGTTAGTACACTTCAAACATGAAAAAGGTCATTTTAAAATCAACATGAAAAACCTTAATTCCAAAAGTACAATACACAAAAAAATCCTTACCAATGAAAGAAAAAGTATCCTGCCACGTTCACTCCTCCCACCCTGTGGTGCAACAGATGTCCCTTTCTCCAAAAATGTACTCAATGGGATCGTAATGTTGCAACCTCACACAAGTTGACCTGCTGTGAGGAAGATACGAGTTAGTACACTTCAAACATGAAAAAGGTCATTTTAAAATCAACATGAAAAACCATGATTCCAAAAGTATAAAACACAAAAAAATCCTTACCAATGAAAGAAAATGTATCCTTCCACGTTCACTCCTCCCACCCTGTGGTGCAACAGATGTCCCTTTCTCCAAAAATGTACTCAATGGGATCGTAATGTTGCACCCACACACAAATAGACCTGCTGTGAGGAAGAAACGAGTTAGTACACTTTAAACATGAAAAAGGTCATTTTAAAATCAACATGAAAAACCGTGATTCCAAAAGTATAATACACAAAAAAATCCTTACCCATGAAAGAAAATGTATCGTGCCACGTTCCCTCCTCCCACCCTGTGGTGCAACAGATGTCCCTTTCTCCAAAAATGTACTCAATGGGATCGTAATGTTGCAACCACACACAAATAGACCTGCTGTGAGGAAGAAACGAGTTAGTACACTTCAAACATGAAAAAGGTCATTTTAAAATCAACATGAAAAACCATGATTCCAAAAGTATAAAACACAAAAAAATCCTTACCAATGAAAGAAAATGTATCCTGCCACGTTCACTCCTCCCACCTTGTGGTGCAACAGATGTCCCTTTCTCCAAATATGTACTCAATGGGATCGTAATGATGCAACCACACACAAGTTGACCTGCTGTGAGGAAGAAACGAGTTAGTACACTTCAAACATGAAAAAGGTCATTTTAAAATCAACATGAAAAACCATGATTCCAAAAGTATAATACACAAAAAAATCCTTACCAATGAAAGAAAATGTATCGCGCCACGTTCCCCCCTCCCACCCTGTGGTGCAACAGATGTCCCTTTCTCCAAAAATGTACTCAATGGGATCGTAATGTTGCAACCTCACACAAGTTGACCTGCTGTGAGGAAGAAACGAGTTAGTACACTTCAAACATGAAAAAGGTCATTTTAAAATCAACATGAAAAACCATGATTCCAAAAGTATAATACACAAAAAAATCCTTACCAATGAAAGAAAATGTATCGCGCCACGTTCCCCCCTCCCACCCTGTGGTGCAACAGATGTCCCTTTCTCCAAAAATGTACTCAATGGGATCGTAATGTTGCAACCTCACACAAGTTGACCTGCTGTGAGGAAGAAACGAGTTAGTACACTTCAAACATGAAAAAGGTCATTTTAAAATCAACATGAAAAACCATGATTCCAAAAGTATAATACACAAAAAAATCCTTACCAATGAAAGAAAATGTATCGCGCCACGTTCCCCCCTCCCACCCTGTGGTGCAACAGATGTCCCTTTCTCCAAAAATGTACTCAATGGGATCGTAATGTTGCAACCACACACAAGTTACCTGCTGTGAGGAAGAAACGAGTTAGTACACTTCAAACATGAAAAAGGTCATTTTAAAATCAACATGAAAAACCATGATTCCAAAAGTATAATACACAAAAAAATCCTTACCAATGAAAGAAAATGTATCCTGCCACGTTCACTCCTCCCACCTTGTGGTGCAACAGATGTCCCTTTCTCCAAATATGTACTCAATGGGATCGTAATGATGCAACCACACACAAGTTGACCTGCTGTGAGGAAGAAACGAGTTAGTACACTTCAAACATGAAAAAGGTCATTTTAAAATCAACATGAAAAACCATGATTCCAAAAGTATAATACACAAAAAAATCCTTACCAATGAAAGAAAATGTATCGCGCCACGTTCCCCCCTCCCACCCTGTGGTGCAACAGATGTCCCTTTCTCCAAAAATGTACTCAATGGGATCGTAATGTTGCAACCTCACACAAGTTGACCTGCTGTGAGGAAGAAACGAGTTAGTACACTTCAAACATGAAAAAGGTCATTTTAAAATCAACATGAAAAACCATGATTCCAAAAGTATAATACACAAAAAAATCCTTACCAATGAAAGAAAATGTATCGCGCCACGTTCCCCCCTCCCACCCTGTGGTGCAACAGATGTCCCTTTCTCCAAATATGTACTCAATGGGATCGTAATGTTGCAACCTCACACAAGTTGACCTGCTGTGAGGAAGAAACGAGTTAGTACACTTCAAACATGAAAAAGGTCATTTTAAAATCAACATGAAAAACCATGATTCCAAAAGTATAATACACAAAAAAATCCTTACCAATGAAAGAAAATGTATCGCGCCACGTTCCCCCCTCCCACCCTGTGGTGCAACAGATGTCCCTTTCTCCAAAAATGTACTCAATGGGATCGTAATGTTGCAACCTCACACAAGTTGACCTGCTGTGAGGAAGAAACGAGTTAGTACACTTCAAACATGAAAAAGGTCATTTTAAAATCAACATGAAAAACCATGATTCCAAAAGTATAATACACAAAAAAATCCTTACCAATGAAAGAAAATGTATCGCGCCACGTTCCCCCCTCCCACCCTGTGGTGCAACAGATGTCCCTTTCTCCAAATATGTACTCAATGGGATCGTAATGTTGCAACCTCACACAAGTTGACCTGCTGTGAGGAAGAAACGAGTTAGTACACTTCAAACATGAAAAAGGTCATTTTAAAATCAACATGAAAAACCATGATTCCAAAAGTATAATACACAAAAAAATCCTTACCAATGAAAGAAAATGTATCGCGCCACGTTCCCCCCTCCCACCCTGTGGTGCAACAGATGTCCCTTTCTCCAAAAATGTACTCAATGGGATCGTAATGTTGCAACCACACACAAACAGACCTGCTGTGAGGAAGAAACGAGTTAGTACACTTCAAACATGAAAAAGGTCATTTTAAAACCAACATGAAAAACCATGATTCCAAAAGTATAATACACAAAAAAATCCTTACCAATGAAAGAAAATGTATCCTGCCACGTTCACTCCTCCCACCTTGTGGTGCAACAGATGTCCCTTTCTCCAAATATGTACTCAATGGGATCGTAATGATGCAACCACACACAAGTTGACCTGCTGTGAGGAAGAAACGAGTTAGTACACTTCAAACATGAAAAAGGTCATTTTAAAATCAACATGAAAAACCATGATTCCAAAAGTATAATACACAAAAAAATCCTTACCAATGAAAGAAAATGTATCGCGCCACGTTCCCCCCTCCCACCCTGTGGTGCAACAGATGTCCCTTTCTCCAAAAATGTACTCAATGGGATCGTAATGTTGCAACCACACACAAGTTGACCTGCTGTGAGGAAGAAACGAGTTAGTACACTTCAAACATGAAAAAGGTCATTTTAAAATCAACATGAAAAACCATGATTCCAAAAGTATAATACACAAAAAAATCCTTACCAATGAAAGAAAATGTATCGCGCCACGTTCCCCCCTCCCACCCTGTGGTGCAACAGATGTCCCTTTCTCCAAAAATGTACTCAATGGGATCGTAATGTTGCAACCTCACACAAGTTGACCTGCTGTGAGGAAGAAACGAGTTAGTACACTTCAAACATGAAAAAGGTCATTTTAAAATCAACATGAAAAACCATGATTCCAAAAGTATAATACACAAAAAAATCCTTACCAATGAAAGAAAATGTATCGCGCCACGTTCCCCCCTCCCACCCTGTGGTGCAACAGATGTCCCTTTCTCCAAAAATGTACTCAATGGGATCGTAATGTTGCAACCACACACAAGTTGACCTGCTGTGAGGAAGAAACGAGTTAGTACACTTCAAACATGAAAAAGGTCATTTTAAAATCAACATGAAAAACCATGATTCCAAAAGTATAATACACAAAAAAATCCTTACCAATGAAAGAAAATGTATCGCGCCACGTTCCCCCCTCCCACCCTGTGGTGCAACAGATGTCCCTTTCTCCAAAAATGTACTCAATGGGATCGTAATGTTGCAACCTCACACAAGTTGACCTGCTGTGAGGAAGAAACGAGTTAGTACACTTCAAACATGAAAAAGGTCATTTTAAAATCAACATGAAAAACCATGATTCCAAAAGTATAATACACAAAAAAATCCTTACCAATGAAAGAAAATGTATCGCGCCACGTTCCCCCCTCCCACCCTGTGGTGCAACAGATGTCCCTTTCTCCAAAAATGTACTCAATGGGATCGTAATGTTGCAACCTCACACAAGTTGACCTGCTGTGAGGAAGAAACGAGTTAGTACACTTCAAACATGAAAAAGGTCATTTTAAAATCAACATGAAAAACCATGATTCCAAAAGTATAATACACAAAAAAATCCTTACCAATGAAAGAAAATGTATCGCGCCACGTTCCCCCCTCCCACCCTGTGGTGCAACAGATGTCCCTTTCTCCAAAAATGTACTCAATGGGATCGTAATGTTGCAACCACACACAAGTTGACCTGCTGTGAGGAAGAAACGAGTTAGTACACTTCAAACATGAAAAAGGTCATTTTAAAATCAACATGAAAAACCATGATTCCAAAAGTATAATACACAAAAAAATCCTTACCAATGAAAGAAAATGTATCGCGCCACGTTCCCCCCTCCCACCCTGTGGTGCAACAGATGTCCCTTTCTCCAAAAATGTACTCAATGGGATCGTAATGTTGCAACCACACACAAGTTGACCTGCTGTGAGGAAGAAACGAGTTAGTACACTTCAAACATGAAAAAGGTCATTTTAAAATCAACATGAAAAACCATGATTCCAAAAGTATAATACACAAAAAAATCCTTACCAATGAAAGAAAATGTATCGCGCCACGTTCCCCCCTCCCACCCTGTGGTGCAACAGATGTCCCTTTCTCCAAAAATGTACTCAATGGGATCGTAATGTTGCAACCACACACAAGTTGACCTGCTGTGAGGAAGAAACGAGTTAGTACACTTCAAACATGAAAAAGGTCATTTTAAAATCAACATGAAAAACCATGATTCCAAAAGTATAATACACAAAAAAATCCTTACCAATGAAAGAAAATGTATCGCGCCACGTTCCCCCCTCCCACCCTGTGGTGCAACAGATGTCCCTTTCTCCAAAAATGTACTCAATGGGATCGTAATGTTGCAACCACACACAAGTTGACCTGCTGTGAGGAAGAAACGAGTTAGTACACTTCAAACATGAAAAAGGTCATTTTAAAATCAACATGAAAAACCATGATTCCAAAAGTATAATACACAAAAAAATCCTTACCAATGAAAGAAAATGTATCGCGCCACGTTCCCCCCTCCCACCCTGTGGTGCAACAGATGTCCCTTTCTCCAAAAATGTACTCAATGGGATCGTAATGTTGCAACCTCACACAAGTTGACCTGCTGTGAGGAAGAAACGAGTTAGTACACTTCAAACATGAAAAAGGTCATTTTAAAATCAACATGAAAAACCATGATTCCAAAAGTATAATACACAAAAAAATCCTTACCAATGAAAGAAAATGTATCGCGCCACGTTCCCCCCTCCCACCCTGTGGTGCAACAGATGTCCCTTTCTCCAAAAATGTACTCAATGGGATCGTAATGTTGCAACCACACACAAGTTGACCTGCTGTGAGGAAGAAACGAGTTAGTACACTTCAAACATGAAAAAGGTCATTTTAAAATCAACATGAAAAACCATGATTCCAAAAGTATAATACACAAAAAAATCCTTACCAATGAAAGAAAATGTATCGCGCCACGTTCCCCCCTCCCACCCTGTGGTGCAACAGATGTCCCTTTCTCCAAAAATGTACTCAATGGGATCGTAATGTTGCAACCACACACAAGTTGACCTGCTGTGAGGAAGAAACGAGTTAGTACACTTCAAACATGAAAAAGGTCATTTTAAAATCAACATGAAAAACCATGATTCCAAAAGTATAATACACAAAAAAATCCTTACCAATGAAAGAAAATGTATCGCGCCACGTTCCCCCCTCCCACCCTGTGGTGCAACAGATGTCCCTTTCTCCAAAAATGTACTCAATGGGATCGTAATGTTGCAACCTCACACAAGTTGACCTGCTGTGAGGAAGAAACGAGTTAGTACACTTCAAACATGAAAAAGGTCATTTTAAAATCAACATGAAAAACCATGATTCCAAAAGTATAATACACAAAAAAATCCTTACCAATGAAAGAAAATGTATCGCGCCACGTTCCCCCCTCCGACCCTGTGGTGCAACAGATGTCCCTTTCTCCAAAAATGTACTCAATGGGATCGTAATGTTGCAACCTCACACAAGTTGACCTGCTGTGAGGAAGAAACGAGTTAGTACACTTCAAACATGAAAAAGGTCATTTTAAAATCAACATGAAAAACCATGATTCCAAAAGTATAATACACAAAAAAATCCTTACCAATGAAAGAAAATGTATCGCGCCACGTTCCCCCCTCCCACCCTGTGGTGCAACAGATGTCCCTTTCTCCAAAAATGTACTCAATGGGATCGTAATGTTGCAACCACACACAAGTTGACCTGCTGTGAGGAAGAAACGAGTTAGTACACTTCAAACATGAAAAAGGTCATTTTAAAATCAACATGAAAAACCATGATTCCAAAAGTATAATACACAAAAAAATCCTTACCAATGAAAGAAAATGTATCGCGCCACGTTCCCCCCTCCCACCCTGTGGTGCAACAGATGTCCCTTTCTCCAAAAATGTACTCAATGGGATCGTAATGTTGCAACCACACACAAGTTGACCTGCTGTGAGGAAGAAACGAGTTAGTACACTTCAAACATGAAAAAGGTCATTTTAAAATCAACATGAAAAACCATGATTCCAAAAGTATAATACACAAAAAAATCCTTACCAATGAAAGAAAATGTATCGCGCCACGTTCCCCCCTCCCACCCTGTGGTGCAACAGATGTCCCTTTCTCCAAAAATGTACTCAATGGGATCGTAATGTTGCAACCTCACACAAGTTGACCTGCTGTGAGGAAGAAACGAGTTAGTACACTTCAAACATGAAAAAGGTCATTTTAAAATCAACATGAAAAACCATGATTCCAAAAGTATAATACACAAAAAAATCCTTACCAATGAAAGAAAATGTATCGCGCCACGTTCCCCCCTCCCACCCTGTGGTGCAACAGATGTCCCTTTCTCCAAAAATGTACTCAATGGGATCGTAATGTTGCAACCACACACAAGTTGACCTGCTGTGAGGAAGAAACGAGTTAGTACACTTCAAACATGAAAAAGGTCATTTTAAAATCAACATGAAAAACCATGATTCCAAAAGTATAATACACAAAAAAATCCTTACCAATGAAAGAAAATGTATCGCGCCACGTTCCCCCCTCCCACCCTGTGGTGCAACAGATGTCCCTTTCTCCAAAAATGTACTCAATGGGATCGTAATGTTGCAACCTCACACAAGTTGACCTGCTGTGAGGAAGAAACGAGTTAGTACACTTCAAACATGAAAAAGGTCATTTTAAAATCAACATGAAAAACCATGATTCCAAAAGTATAATACACAAAAAAATCCTTACCAATGAAAGAAAATGTATCGCGCCACGTTCCCCCCTCCCACCCTGTGGTGCAACAGATGTCCCTTTCTCCAAAAATGTACTCAATGGGATCGTAATGTTGCAACCACACACAAGTTGACCTGCTGTGAGGAAGAGACGAGTTGGTACACTTCAAACATGAAAAAGGTCATTTTAAAATCAACATGAAAAACCATGATTCCAAAAGTATAATACACAAAAAAATCCTTACCAATGAAAGAAAATGTATCGCGCCACGTTCCCCCCTCCCACCCTGTGGTGCAACAGATGTCCCTTTCTCCAAAAATGTACTCAATGGGATCGTAATGTTGCAACCACACACAAGTTGACCTGCTGTGAGGAAGAAACGAGTTAGTACACTTCAAACATGAAAAAGGTCATTTTAAAATCAACATGAAAAACCATGATTCCAAAAGTATAATACACAAAAAAATCCTTACCAATGAAAGAAAATGTATCCTGCCACGTTCCCCCCTCCCACCCTGTGGTGCAACAGATGTCCCTTTCTCCAAAAATGTACTCAATGGGATCGTAATGTTGCAACCACACACAAGTTGACCTGCTGTGAGGAAGAAACGAGTTAGTACACTTCAAACATGCAAAAGGTCATTTTAAAATCGACATGAAAAACCATAATTCCAAAAGTATAATACACAAAAAAATCCTTACCAATGAAAGAAAATGTATCGTGCCACGTTCACTCCTCGCACCCTGTGGTGCAACAGATGTCCCTTTCTCCAAAAATGTACTCAATGGGATCGTAATGTTGCAACCTCACACAAGTTGACCTGCTGTGAAGAAGAAACGAGTTAGTACACTTCAAACATGAAAAAGGTCATTTTAAAATCAACATGAAAAACCATGATTCCAAAAGTATAAAACACAAAAAAATCCTTACCAATGAAAGAAAATGTATCCTGCCACGTTCACTCCTCCCACCCTGTGGTGCAACAGATGTCCCTTTCTCCAAAAATGTACTCAATGGGATCGTAATGTTGCAACCACATACAAGTTGACCTGCTGTGAGGAAGAAACGAGTTAGTACACTTCAAACATGAAAAAGGTCATTTTAAAATCAACATGAAAAACCATCATTCCAAAAGTATAAAACACAAAAAAATCTTTAGCAATGAAAGAAAATGTATCCTGCCACGTTCACTCCTCCCACCCTGTGGTGCAACAGATGTCCCTTTCTCCAAAAATGTACTCAATGGGATCGTAATGTTGCAACCACATACAAGTTGACCTGCTGTGAGGAAGAAACGAGTTAGTACACTTCAAACATGAAAAAGGTCATTTTAAAATCAACATGAAAAACCATAATTCCAAAAGTATAATACACAAAAAAATCCTTACCAATGAAAGAAAATGTATCGTGCCACGTTCACTCCTCGCACCCTGTGGTGCAACAGATGTCCCTTTCTCCAAAAATGTACTCAATGGGATCGTAATGTTGCAACCTCACACAAGTTGACCTGCTGTGAAGAAGAAACGAGTTAGTACACTTCAAACATGAAAAAGGTCATTTTAAAATCAACATGAAAAACCATGATTCCAAAAGTATAAAACACAAAAAAATCCTTACCAATGAAAGAAAATGTATCCTGCCACGTTCACTCCTCCCACCCTGTGGTGCAACAGATGTCCCTTTCTCCAAAAATGTACTCAATGGGATCGTAATGTTGCAACCACATACAAGTTGACCTGCTGTGAGGAAGAAACGAGTTAGTACACTTCAAACATGAAAAAGGTCATTTTAAAATCAACATGAAAAACCATCATTCCAAAAGTATAAAACACAAAAAAATCTTTAGCAATGAAAGAAAATGTATCCTGCCACGTTCACTCCTCCCACCCTGTGGTGCAACAGATGTCCCTTTCTCCAAAAATGTACTCAATGGGATCGTAATATTGCAACCTCACACAAGTTGACCTGCTGTGAGGAAGAAACGAGTTAGTACACTTCAAACATGAAAAAGGTCATTTTAAAATCAACATGATAAACCATAATTCCAAAAGTATAATACACAAAAAAATCCTTACCAATGAAAGGTAATGTATCCTGCCACGGTCACTCCTCCCACCCTGTGGTGCAACAGATGTCCCTTTCTCCAAAAATGTACTCAATGGGATCGTAATGTTGCAACCTCACACAAGTTGACCTGCTGTGAGGAAGAAACGAGTTAGTACACTTCAAACATGAATAAGGTCATTTTAAAATCAACATGAAAAACCATAATTCCAAAAGTATAATACACAAAAAAATCCTTACCAATGAAAGAAAAAGTATCCTACCACGTTCACTCCTCCCACCCTGTGGTGCAACAGATGTCCCTTTCTCCAAAAATGTACTCAATGGGATCGTAATGTTGCAACCTCACACAAGTTGACCTGCTGTGAGGAAGATACGAGTTAGTACACTTCAAACATGAAAAAGGTCACTTTAAAATCAACATGAAAAACCATGATTCCAAAAGTATAAAACACAAAAAAATCCTTACCAATGAAAGAAAATGTATCGTGCCACGTTCCCTCCTCCGACCCTGTGGTGCAACAGATGTCCCTTTCTCCAAAAATGTACTCAATGGGATCGTAATGTTGCAACCACACACAAATAGACCTGCTGTGAGGAAGAAACGAGTTAGTACACTTTAAACATGAAAAAGGTCATTTTAAAATCAACATGAAAAACCGTGATTCCAAAAGTATAATACACAAAAAAATCCTTACCAATGAAAGAAAATGTATCGTGCCACGTTCCCTCCTCCCACCCTGTGGTGCAACAGATGTCCCTTTCTCCAAAAATGTACTCAATGGGATCGTAATGTTGCAACCACACACAAATAGACCTGCTGTGAGGAAGAAATGAGTTAGTACACTTCAAACATGAAAAAGGTCATTTTAAAATCAACATGAAAAACCATAATTCCAAAAGTATAATACACAAAAAAATCCTTACCAATGAAAGAAAATGTATCGTGCCACATTCCCTCCTCCCACCCTGTGGTGCAACAGATGTCCCTTTCTCCAAAAATGTACTCAATGGGATCGTAATGTTGCAACCACACACAAGTTAACCTGCTGTGAGGAAGAAACGAGTTAGTACACTTCAAACATGAAAAAGGTCATTTTAAAATCAACATGAAAAACCATGATTCCAAAAGTATAAAACACAAAAAAATCCTTACCAATGAAAGAAAATGTATCCTGCCACGTTCACTCCTCCCACCCTGTGGTGCAACAGATGTCCCTTTCTCCAAAAATGTACGCAATGGGATCGTAATGTTGCAACCACACACAAATAGACCTGCTGTGAGGAAGAAACGAGTTAGTACACTTCAAACATGAAAAAGGTCATTTTAAAATCAACATGAAAAACCATGATTCCAAAAGTATAAAACACAAAAAAATCCTTACCAATGAAAGAAAATGTATCCTGCCACGTTCACTCCTCCCACCTTGTGGTGCAACAGATGTCCCTTTCTCCAAATATGTACTCAATGGGATCGTAATGTTGCAACCACACACAAGTTGACCTGCTGTGAGGAAGAAACGAGTTAGTACACTTCAAACATGTAAAATTCATTTTAAAAACAACATGAAAAACCATGATTCCAAAAGTATAAAACACAAAAAAATCCTTACCAATGAAAGAAAATGTATCGTGCCATGTTCCCTCTTTCCACCCTGTGGTGCAACAGATGTCCCTTTCTCCAAAAATGTACTCAATGGGATCGTAATGTTGCAACCTCACACAAGTTGACCTGCTGTGAGGAAGAAACGAGTTAGTACACTTCAAACATGAAAAAGGTCATTTTAAAATCAACATGAAAAACCATGATTCCAAAAGTATAAAACACAAAAAAATCCTTACCAATGAAAGAAAATGTATCGTGCCACGTTCCCTCCTCCCACCCTGTGGTGCAACAGATGTCCCTTTCTACAAAAATGTACTCAATGGGATCGTAATGTTGCAACCTCACACAAGTTGACCTGCTGTGAGGAAGAAACGAGTTAGTACACTTCAAACATGAAAAAGGTCATTTTAAAATCAACATGAAAAACCATAATTCCAAAAGTATAATACACAAAAAAATCCTTACCAATGAAAGAAAATGTATCCTGCCACGTTCACTCCTCCCACCCTGTGGTGCAAAAGATGTCCCTTTCTCCAAAAATGTACTCAATGGGATCGTAATGTTGCAACCACACACAAATAGACCTGCTGTGAGGAAGAAACGAGTTAGTACACTTCAAACATGAAAAAGGTCATTTTAAAATCAACATGAAAAATCATGATTCCAAAAGTATAATACACAAAAAAATCCTTACCAATGAAAGAAAATATATCGTGCCACGTTCCCTCCTCCCACCCTGTGGTGCAACAGATGTCCCTCTCTCCAAAAATGTACTCAATGTGATCGTAATGTTGCAACCTCACACAAGTTGACCTGCTGTGAGGAAGAAACGAGTTAGTACACTTCAAACATGAAAAAGGTCATTTTAAAATCAACATGAAGAACCATGATTCCAAATGTATAATACACAAAAAAATCCTTACCAATGAAAGAAAATGTATCGTGCCACGATCCCTCCTCCCACCCTGTGGTGCAACAGATGTCCCTTTCTCCAAAAATGTACTCAATGGGATCGTAATGTTGCAACCTCACACAATTTGACCTGCTGTGAGGAAGAAACGAGTTAGTACACTTCAAACATGAAAAAGGTCATTTTAAAATCAACATGAAAAACCATAATTCCAAAAGTATAATACACAAAAAAATCCTTACCAATGAAAGAAAATGTATCCTGCCACGTTCACTCCTCCCACCCTGTGGTGCAACAGATGTCCCTTTCTCCAAAAATGTACTCAATGGGATCGTAATGTTGCAACCTCACACAAGTTGACCTGCTGTGAGGAAGAAACGAGTTAGTACACTTCAAACATGAAAAAGGTCATTTTAAAATCAACATGAAAAACCATGATTCCAAAAGTATAAAACACAAGAAAATCCTTACCAATGAAAGAAAATGTATCGTGCCACGTTCCCTCCTCCGACCCTGTGGTGCAACAGATGTCCCCTTCTCCAAAAATGTACTCAATGGGATTGTAATGTTGCAACCACACACAAATAGACCTGCTGTGAGGAAGAAACGAGTTAGTACACTTCAAACATGAAAAAGGTCATTTTAAAATCCACATGAAAAACCATGATTCCAAAAGTATAAAACACAAAAAAATCCTTACCAATGAAAGAAAATGTATCCTGCCACGTTCACTCCTCCCACCCTGTGGTGCAACAGATGTCCCTTTCTCCAAAAATGTACTCAATGGGATCGTAATGTTGCAACCACACACAAGTTGACCTGCTGTGAGGAAGAAACGAGTCAGTACACTTCAAACATGAAAAAGGTCATTTTAAAATCAACATGAAAAACCATGATTCCAAAAGTATAAAACACAAAAAAATCCTTACCAATGAAAGAAAATGTATCCTGCCACGTTCACTCCTCCCACCCTGTGGTGCAACAGATGTCCGTTTCTCCAAAAATGTACTCAATGGTATCGTAATGTTGCAACCACACACAAATAGACCTGCTGTGAGGAAGAAACGAGTTAGTACACTTCAAACATGAAAAAGGTCATTTTAAAATCAACATGAAAAACCATGATTCCAAAAGTATAATACACAAAAAAATCCTTACCAATGAAAGAAAATGTATCCTGCCACGTTTACTCCTCCCACACTGTAGTGCAACAGATGTCCCTTTCTCCAAAAATGTACTCAATGGGATCGTAATGTTGCAACCACACACAAATAGACCTGCTGTGAGGAAGAAACGAGTTAGTACACTTCAAACATGAAAAAGGTCATTTTAAAATCAACATGAAAAACCATGATTCCAAAAGTATAATACACAAAAAAATCCTTACCAATGAAAGAAAATGTATCCTGCCACGTTCACTCCTCCCACCCTGCGGTGCAACAGATGTCCTTTTCTCCAAAAATGTACTCAATGGGATCGTAATGTTGCAACCACACACAAATAGACCTGCTGTGAGGAAGAAACGAGTTAGTACACTTCAAACATGAAAAAGGTCATTTTAAAATCAACATGAAAAACCATGATTCCAAAAGTATAATACACAAAAAAATCCTTACCAATGAAAGAAAATGTATCCTGCCACGTTCACTCCTCCCACACTGTGGTGCAACAGATGTCCCTTTCTCCAAAAATGTACTCAATGGGATCGTAATGTTGCAACCACACACAAATAGACCTGCTGTGAGGAAGAAACGAGTTAGTACACTTCAAACCTGAAAAAGGTCATTTTGAAATCAACATGAAAAACCATGATTCCAAAAGTATAAAACACAAAAAAATCCTTACCAATGAAAGGAAATGTATCCTGCCACGTTCACTCCTCCCACCCTGTGGTGCAACAGATGTCCCTTTCTCCAAAAATGTACTCAATGGGATCGTAATGTTGCAACCACACACAAATAGACCAGCTGTGAGGAAGAAACGAGTTAGTACACTTCAAACATGAAAAAGGTCATTTTAAAATCAACATGAAAAACCATGATTCCAAAAGTATAATACACAAAAAAATCCTTACCAATGAAACAAAATGTATCCTGCCACGTTCCCTCCTCCCACCCTGTGGTGCAACAGATGTCCCTTTCTCCAAAAATGTACTCAATGGGATCGTAATGTTGCAACCACACACAAATTGACCTGCTGTGAGGAAGAAACGAGTTAGTACACTTCAAACATGAAAAAGGTCATTTTAAAATCAACATGAAAAACCATGATTCCAAAAGTATAATACACAAAAAAATCCTTACCAATGAAAGAAAATGTATCCTGCCACGTTCACTCCTCCCACCCTGTGGTGCAACAGATGTCCCTTTCTCCAAAAATGTACTCAATGGGATCGTAATGTTGCAACCACACACAAATAGACCAGCTGTGAGGAAGAAACGAGTTAGTACACTTCAAACATGAAAAAGGTCATTTTAAAATCAACATGAAAAACCATGATTCCAAAAGTATAATACACAAAAAAATCCTTACCAATGAAAGAAAATGTATCCTGCCACGTTCACTCCTCCCACCCTGTGGTGCAACAGATGTCCCTTTCTCCAAAAATGTACTCAATGGGATCGTAATGTTGCAAGCACACACAAATAGACCTGCTGTGAGGAAGAAACGAGTTAGTACACTTCAAACATGAAAAAGGTCATTTTAAAATCAACATGAAAAACCATGATTCCAAAAGTATAATACACAAAAAAATCCTTACCAATGAAAGAAAATGTATCCTGCCACGTTCACTCCTGCCACCCTGTGGTGCAACAGATGTCCCTTTCTCCAAAAATGTACTCAATGGGATCGTAATGTTGCAACCACACACAAATAGACCTGCTGTGAGGAAGAAAAGAGTTAGTACACTTCAAACATGAAAAAGGTCATTTTAAAATCAACATGAAAAACCATAATTCCAAAAGTATAATACACAAAAAAATCCTTACCAATGAAAGAAAATGTATCGTGCCACGTTCCCTCCTCCCACCCTGTGGTGCAACAGATGTCCCTTTCTCCAAAAATGTACTCAATGGGGTCGTAATGTTGCAACCACACACAAATAGAACTGCTGTGAGGAAGAAACTAGTTAGTAGACTTTAAACATGGAAAAGGTCATTTTAAAATCAACATGAAAAACCATGATTCCAAAAGTATAAAACACAAAAAAATCCTTACCAATGAAAGAAAATGTATCCTGCCACGTTCACTCCCCCACCCTGTGGTGACACAGATGTCCCTTTCTCGAAAAATGTACTCAATGGGATCGTAATGTTGCAACCACACACAAATAGACCTGCTGTGAGGAAGAATCGAGTTAGTACACTTCAAACATGAAAAAGGTCATTTTAAAATCAACATGAAAAACCATGATTCCAAAAGTATAAAACACAAAAAAATCCTTACCAATGAAAGAAAATGTATCCTGCCACGTTCACTCCTCCCACCCTGTGGTGCAACAGATGTCCCTTTCTCGAAAAATGTACTCAATGTGATCGTAATGTTGCAACCACACACAAATAGACCTGCTGTGAGGAAGAAACGAGTTAGTACACTTCAAACATGAAAAAGGTCATTTTAAAATCAACATGAAAAACCATGATTCCAAAAGTATAATACACAAAAAAATCCTTACCAATGAAAGAAAATGTATCCTGCCACGTTCACTCCTCCCACCCTGTGGTGCAACAGATGTCCCTTTCTCCAAAAATGTACTCAATGGGATCGTAATGTTGCAACCACACACAAATAGACCTGCTGTGAGGAAGAAACGAGTTAGTACACTTCAAACATGAAAAAGGTCATTTTAAAATCAACATGAAAAACCATGATTCCAAAAGTATAAAACACAAAAATATCCTTACCAATGAAAGAAAATGTATCCCGCCACGTTCACTCCTCCCACCCTGTGGTGCAACAGATGTCCCTTTCTCCAAAAATGTACTCAATGGGATCGTAATGTTGCAAGCACACACAAATAGACCTGATGTGAGGAAGAAACGAGTTAGTACACTTCAAACATGAAAAAGGTCATTTTAAAATCAACATGAAAAACCATGATTCCAAAAGTATAATACACAAAAAAATCCTTACCAATGAAAGAAAATGTATCCTGCCACGTTCACTCCTCCCACACTGTGGTGCAACAGATGTCCCTTTCTCCAAAAATGTACTCAATGGGATCGTAATGTTGCAACCACACACAAATAGACCTGCTGTGAGGAAGAAACGAGTTAGTACACTTCAAACATGAAAAAGGTCATTTTAAAATCAACATGAAAAACCATAATTCCAAAAGTATAATACACAAAAAAATCCTTACCAATGAAAGAAAATGTATCGTGCCACGTTCCCTCCTCCCACCCTGTGGTGCAACAGATGTCCCTTTCTCCAAAAATGTACTCAATGGGGTCGTAATGTTGCAGCCACACACAAATAGAACTGCTGTGAGGAAGAAACTAGTTAGTAGACTTTAAACATGAAAAAGGTCATTTTAAAATCAACATGAAAAACCATGATTCCAAAAGTATAAAACACAAAAAAATCCTTACCAATGAAAGAAAATGTATCCTGCCACGTTCACTCCCCCACCCTGTGGTGACACAGATGTCCCTTTCTCGAAAAATGTACTCAATGGGATCGTAATGTTGCAACCACACACAAATAGACATGCTGTGAGGAAGAATCGAGTTAGTACACTTCAAACATGAAAAAGGTCATTTTAAAATCAACATGAAAAACCATGATTCCAAAAGTATAAAACACAAAAAAATCCTTACCAATGAAAGAAAATGTATCGTGCCACGTTCTCTCCTCCCACCCTGTGGTGCAACAGATGTCCCTTTCTCCAAAAATGTAATCAATGGGATCGTAATGTTGCAACCACACACAAATAGACCAGCTGTGAGGAAGAAACGAGTGAGTACACTTCAAACATGAAAAAGGTCATTTTAAAATCAACATGAAAAACCATAATTCCAAAAGTATAATACACAAAAAAATCCTTACCAATGAAATAAAATGTATCCTGCCACGTTCACTCCTCCCACCCTGTGGTGCAACAGATGTCCCTTTCTCCAAAAATGTACTCAATGGGATCGTAATGTTGCAACCACACACAAATAGACCTGCTGTGAGGAAGAAACGAGTTAGTACACTTCAAACATGAAAAAGGTCATTTTAAAATCAACATGAAAAACCATGAATCCAAAAGTATAATACACAAAAAAATCCTTACCAATGAAAGAAAATGTATCCTGCCACGTTCACTCCTCCCACCCTGTGGTGCAACAGATGTCCCTTTCTCGAAAAATGTACTCAATGTGATCGTAATGTTGCAACCACACACAAATAGACCTGCTGTGAGGAAGAAACGAGTTAGTACACTTCAAACATGAAAAAGGTCATTTTGAAATCAACAAGAAAAACCATGATTCCAAAAGTATAATACACAAAAAAATCCTTACCAATGAAAGAAAATGTATCCTGACACGTTCACTCCTCCCACACTGTGGTGCAACAGATGTCCCTTTCTCCAAAAATGTACTCAATGGGATCGTAATGTTGCAACCACACACAAATAGACCTGCTGTGAGGAAGAAACGAGTTAGTACACTTCAAACATGAAAAAGGTCATTTTAAAATCAACATGAAAAACCATAATTCCAAAAGTATAATACACAAAAAAATCCTTACCAATGAAAGAAAATGTATCGTGCCACGTTCCCTCCTCCCACCCTGTGGTGCAACAGATGTCCCTTTCTCCAAAAATGTACTCAATGGGGTCGTAATGTTGCAACCACACACAAATAGAACTGCTGTGAGGAAGAAACTAGTTAGTAGACTTTAAACATGGAAAAGGTCATTTTAAAATCAACATGAAAAACCATGATTCCAAAAGTATAAAACACAAAAAAATCCTTACCAATGAAAGAAAATGTATCCTGCCACGTTCACTCCCCCACCCTGTGGTGACACAGATGTCCCTTTCTCGAAAAATGTACTCAATGGGATCGTAATGTTGCAACCACACACAAATAGACCTGCTGTGAGGAAGAATCGAGTTAGTACACTTCAAACAACATGAAAAACCATAATTCCAAAAGTATAATACACAAAAAAATCCTTACCAATGAAAGAAAATGTATCGTGCCACATTCCCTCCTCCCACCCTGTGGTGCAACAGATGTCCCATTCTCCAAAAATGTACTCAATGGGATCGTAATGTTGCAACCACACACAAGTTAACCTGCTGTGAGGAAGAAACGAGTTAGTACACTTCAAACATGAAAAAGGTCATTTTAAAATCAACATGAAAAACCATGATTCCAAAAGTATAAAACACAAAAAAATCCTTACCAATGAAAGAAAATGTATCCTGCCACGTTCACTCCTCCCACCCTGTGGTGCAACAGATGTCCCTTTCTCCAAAAATGTACGCAATGGGATCGTAATGTTGCAACCACACACAAATAGACCTGCTGTGAGGAAGAAACGAGTTAGTACACTTCAAACATGAAAAAGGTCATTTTAAAATTAAAACGAAAAACCATAATTCCAAAAGTATAATACACAAAAAATTCCTTACCAATGAAAGAAAATGTATCGTGCCACGTTCACTCCTCCCACCCTGTGGTGCAACAGATGTCCCTTTCTCCAAAAATGTACTCAATGGGATCGTAATGTTGCAACTTCACACAAGTTGACCTGCTGTGAGGAAGATACGAGTTAGTACACTTCAAACATGAAAAAGGTCATTTTAAAATCAACATAAAAAACCATGATTCCAAAAGTATAAAACACAAAAAAATCCTTACCAATGAAAGAAAATATATCCTGCCTCGTTCACTCCTCCCACCCTGTGTTGCAACAGATGTCCCTTTCTCCAAAGATGTACTCAATGGGATCGTAATGTTGCAACCACACACAAGTTGACCTGCTGTGAGGAAGAAACGAGTTAGTACACTTCAAACATGAAAAAGGTCATTTTAAAATCAACATGAAAAACTATGATTCCAAAAGTATAATACACAAAAAAATCCTTACCAATGAAAGAAAATGTATCGCGCCACGTTCCCTCCTCCCACCCTGTGGTGCAACAGATGTCCCTTTCTCCAAAAATGTACTCAATGGGATCGTAATGTTGCAACCACACACAAGTTGACCTGCTGTGAGGATGAAACGAGTTAGTACACTTAAAACATGAAAATGGTCATTTTGAAATCAACATGAAAAACCATAATTCCATAAGTATAATACACAAAAAAATCATTACCAATGAAATAAAATGTATCCTGCCATGTTCACTCCTCCCACCCTGTGGTGCAACAGATGTCCCTTTCTCCAAAAATGTACTCAATGGGATCGTAATGTTGCAACCTCACACAAGTTGACCTGCTGTGAGGAAGAAACGAGTTAGTACACTTCAAACATGAAAATGGTCATTTTAAAATCAACATGAAAAACCATAATTCCAAAAGTATAATACACAAAATAATCATTACCAATGAAAGAAAATGTATCCTGCCACGTTCACTCCTCCCACCCTGTGGTGCAACAGATGTCCCTTTCTCCAAAAATGTGCTCAATGGGATCGTAATGTTGCAACCTCACACAAGTTGACCTGCTGTGAGGAAGAAACGAGTTAGTGCACTTCAAACATGAAAATGGTCATTTTAAAATCAACATGAAAAACCATAATTCCAAAAGTATAATACACAAAAAAATCCTTACCAATGAAAGAAAATGTATCCTGCCACGTTCACTCCTCCCACCCTGTGGTGCAACAGATGTCCCTTTCTCCAAAAATGTACTCAATGGGATCGTAATGTTGCAACCTCACACAAGTTGACCTGCTGTGAGGAAGAAACGAGTTAGTACACTTCAAACATGAAAATGGTCATTTTAAAATCAACATGAAAAACCATAATTCCAAAAGTATAATACACAAAATAATCATTACCAATGAAAGAAAATGTATCCTGCCACGTTCACTCCTCCCACCCTGTGGTGCAACAGATGTCCCTTTCTCCAAAAATGTGCTCAATGGGATCGTAATGTTGCAACCTCACACAAGTTGACCTGCTGTGAGGAAGAAACGAGTTAGTGCACTTCAAACATGAAAATGGTCATTTTGAAATCAACATGAAAAACCATAATTCCATAAGTATAATACACAAAAAAATCCTTACCAATGAAATAAAATGTATCCTGCCATGTTCACTCCTCCCACCCTGTGGTGCAACAGATGTCCCTTTCTCCAAAAATGTACTCAATGGGATCGTAATGTTGCAACCTCACACAAGTTGACCTGCTGTGAGGAAGAAACGAGTTAGTACACTTCAAACATGAAAATGGTCATTTTAAAATCAACATGAAAAACCATAATTCCAAAAGTATAATACACAAAATAATCATTACCAATGAAAGAAAATGTATCCTGCCACGTTCACTCCTCCCACCCTGTGGTGCAACAGATGTCCCTTTCTCCAAAAATGTACTCATTGGGATCGTAATGTTGCAACCACATACAAGTTGACCTGCTGTGAGGAAGAAACGAGTTAGTACACTTCAAACATGAAAAAGGTCATTTTAAAATCAACATGAAAAAACATAATTCCAAAAGTATAATACACAAAAAAATCCTTACCAATGAAAGAAAATGTATCCTGCCACGTTCACTCCTCCCACCCTGTGGTGCAACAGATGTCCCTTTCTCCAAAAATGTACTCAATGGGATCGTAATGTTGCAACCTCACACAAGTTGACCTGCTGTGAGGAAGAAACGAGTTAGTACACTTCAAACATGAAAAAGGTCATTTTAAAATCAACATGAAAAACCATAATTCCAAAAGTATAATACACAAAAAAACCCTTACCAATGAAAGAAAATGTATCCTGCCACGTTCACTCCTCCCACCCTGTGGTGCAACAGATGTCCCTTTCTCCAAAAATGTACTCAATGGGATCGTAATGTTGCAACCTCACACAAGTTGACCTGCTGTGAGGAAGAAACGAGTTAGTACACTTCAAACATGAAAAAGGTCATTTTAAAATCAACATGAAAAACCATAATTCCAAAAGTATAATACACAAAAAAATTCTTACCAATGAAAGAAAATGTATCGTGCCACGTTCCCTCTTTCCACCCTGTGGTGCAACAGATGTCCCTTTCTCCTAAAATGTACTCAATGGGATCGTAATGTTGCAACCACACACAAGTTGACCTGCTGTGAGGAAGAAACGAGATAGTACACTCAGACACGAAAAAGGTCATTATAAAAACAACATGAAAAACCATAATTCCGAAAGTATAATACACAAAAAAATCCTTACCAATGAAAGAAAATGTATCCTGCCACGTTCACTCCTCCCACCCTGTGGTGCAACAGATGTCCCTTTCTCCAAAAATGTACTCAATGGGATCATAATGTTGCAACCTCACACAAGTTGACCTGCTGTGAGGAAGAAACGAGTTAGTACACTTCAAACATGAAAAAGGTCATTTTAAAATCAACATGAAAAACCATGATTCCAAAAGTATAAAACACAAAAAAATCCTTACCAATGAAAGAAAATGTATCGTGCCACGTTCCCTCTTCTCACCCTGTGGTGCAACAGATGTCCCTTTCTCCAAAAATGTACTCAATGTGATCGTAATGTTGCAACCTCACACAAGTTGACCTGCTGTGAGGAAGAAACCAGTTAGTACACTTCAAACATGAAAAAGGTCATTTTAAAATCAACAAGAAAAACCATGATTCTAAAAGTATAAAACACAAAAAAATCCTTACCAATGAAAGAAAATGTATCCTGCCACGTTCACTCCTCCCACCCTGTGGTGCAACAGATGTCCCTTTCTCCAAAAATGTACTCAATGGGATCATAATGTTGCAACCTCACACAAGTTGACCTGCTGTGAGGAAGAAACGAGTTAGTACACTTCAAACATGAAAAAGGTCATTTTAAAATCAACATGAAAAACCATAATTCCAAAAGTATAATACACAAAAAAACCCTTACCAATGAAAGAAAATGTATCGTGCCACGTTCCCCCCTCCCACCCTGTGGTGCAACAGATGTCGCTTTCTCCAAAAATGTACTCAATGGGATCGTAATGTTGCAACCTCACACAAGTTGACCTGCTGTGAGGAAGAAACGAGTTAGTACACTTCAAACATGCAAAAGGTCATTTTAAAATCAACATGAAAAACCATAATTCCAAAAGTATAAAACACAAAAAAATCCTTACCAATGAAAGAAAATATATCCTGCCACGTTCACTCCTCCCACCCTGTGGTGCAACAGATGTCCCTTTCTCGAAAAATGTACTCAATGGGATCGTAATGTTGCAACCTCACACAAGTTGACCTGCTGTGAGGAAGAAACGAGTTAGTACACTTCAAACATGAAAAAGGTCATTTCGAAATCAACAAGAAAAACCATAATTCCAAAAGTATAAAACACAAAAAAATCCTTACCAATGAAAGAAAATGTATCGTGCACCGTTCACTCATCCCACCCTGTGGTGCAACAGATGTCCCTTTCTCCAAAAATGAACTCAATGGTATCGTAATGTTGCAACCACACACAAATAGACCTGCTGTGAAGAAGAAACGAGTTAGTACACTTCAAACATGAAAAAGGTCATTTTAAAATCAACATGAAAAACCATAATTCCAAAAGTATAATACACAAAAAAATCCTTACCAATGAAAGAAAATGTATCGTGCCACGTTCCCTCCTCCCACCCTGTGGTGCAACAGATGTCCCTTTCTCCAAAAATGTACTCAATGGGATCGTAATGTTGCAACCACACACAAATAGACCTGCTGTGAGGAAGAAACGAGTTAGTACACTTCAAACATGAAAAAGGTCATTTTGAAATCAACAAGAAAAACCATAATTCCAAAAGTATAAAACACAAAAAAATCCTTACCAATGAAAGAAAATATATCCTGCCACGTTCACTCCTCCCACCCTGTGGTGCAACAGATGTCCCTTTCTCCAAAAATGTACTCAATGGGATCGTAATGTTGCAACCACACACAAATAGACCTGCTGTGAGGAAGAAACGAGTTAGTACACTTCAAACATGAAAAAGGTCATTTCAAAATCAACATGAAAAACCATAATTCCAAAAGTATAATACACAAAAAAATCCTTACCAATGAAAGAAAATGTATCCTGCCACGTTCACTCCTCCCACCCTGTGGTGCAACAGATGTCCCTTTCTCCAAAAATGTACTCAATGGGATCGTAATGTTGCAACCACACACAAGTTGACTTGCTGTGAGGAAGAAACGAGTTAGTACACTTCAAACATGAAAAAGGTCATTTTTAAATCAACAAGAAAAACCATGATTCCAAAAGTATAAAACACAAAACAATCCTTACCAATGAAAGAAAATGTATCCTGCCACGTTCACTCCTCCCACCCTGTGGTGCAACAGATGTCCCTTTCTCCAAAAATGTACTCAATGGGATCGTAATGTTGCAACCACACACAAATAGACCTGCTGTGAGGAAGAAACGAGTTAGTACACTTCAAACATGAAAAAGGTCATTTTAAAATCAACATGAAAAACCATAATTCCAAAAGTGTAATACACAAAAAAATCCTTACCAATGAAAGAAAATGTATCCTGCCACGTTCACTCCTCCCACCCTGTGGTGCAACAGATGTCCCTTTCTCCAAAAATGTACTCAATGGGATCGTAATGTTGCAACCACACACAAATAGACCTGCTGTGAGGAAGAAACGAGTTAGTACACTTCAAATATGAAAAAGGTCATCTTGAAATCAACAAGAAAAACCATGATTCCAAAAGTATAAAACACAAAAAAATCCTTACCAATGAAAGAAAATGTATCCTGCCACGTTCACTCCTCCCACCCTGTGGTGCAACAGATGTCCCTTTCTCCAAAAATGTACTCAATGGGATCGTAATGTTGCAACCACACACAAATAGACCTGCTGTGAGGAAGAAACGAGTTAGTACACTTCAAACATGAAAAAGGTCATTTTAAAATTAAAATGAAAAACCATAATTCCAAAAGTATAATACACAAAAAATTCCTTACCAATGAAAGAAAATGTATCGTGCCACGTTCACTCCTCCCACCCTGTGGTCCAACAGATGTCCCTTTCTCCAAAAATGTACTCAATGGGATCGTAATGTTGCAACCACACACAAATAGACCTGCTGTGAGGAAGAAACGAGTTAGTACACTTCAAACATGAAAAAGGTCATTTTGAAATCAACAAGAAAAACCATGATTCCAAAAGTATAAAACACAAAAAAATCCTTACCAATGAAAGAAAATGTATCCTGCCACGTTCACTCCTCCCACCCTGTGGTGCAACAGATGTCCCTTTCTCCAAAAATGTACTCAATGGGATCGTAATGTTGCAACCACACACAAATAGACCTGCTGTGAGTAAGAAACGAGTTAGTACACTTCAAACATGAAAAAGGTCATTTCAAAATCAACATGAAAAACCATAATTCCAAAAGTATAATACACAAAAAAATCCTTACCAATGAAAGAAAATGTATCCTGCCACGTTCACTCCTCCCACCCTGTGGTGCAACAGATGTCCCTTTCTCCAAAAATGTACTCAATGGGATCGTAATGTTGCAACCACACACAAGTTGACTTGCTGTGAGGAAGAAACGAGTTAGTACACTTCAAACATGAAAAAGGTCATTTTTAAATCAACAAGAAAAACCATGATTCCAAAAGTATAAAACACAAAACAATCCTTACCAATGAAAGAAAATGTATCCTGCCACGTTCACTCCTCCCACCCTGTGGTGCAACAGATGTCCCTTTCTCCAAAAATGTACTCAATGGGATCGTAATGTTGCAACCACACACAAATAGACCTGCTGTGAGGAAGAAACGAGTTAGTACACTTCAAACATGAAAAAGGTCATTTTAAAATCAACATGAAAAACCATAATTCCAAAAGTGTAATACACAAAAAAATCCTTACCAATGAAAGAAAATGTATCCTGCCACGTTCACTCCTCCCACCCTGTGGTGCAACAGATGTCCCTTTCTCCAAAAATGTACTCAATGGGATCGTAATGTTGCAACCACACACAAATAGACCTGCTGTGAGGAAGAAACGAGTTAGTACACTTCAAACATGAAAAAGGTCATTTTGAAATCAACAAGAAAAACCATGATTCCAAAAGTATAAAACACAAAAAAATCCTTACCAATGAAAGAAAATGTATCCTGCCACGTTCACTCCTCCCACCCTGTGGTGCAACAGATGTCCCTTTCTCCAAAAATGTACTCAATGGGATCGTAATGTTGCAACCACACACAAATAGACCTGCTGTGAGTAAGAAACGAGTTAGTACACTTCAAACATGAAAAAGGTCATTTCAAAATCAACATGAAAAACCATAATTCCAAAAGTATAATACACAAAAAAATCCTTACCAATGAAAGAAAATGTATCCTGCCACGTTCACTCCTCCCACCCTGTGGTGCAACAGATGTCCCTTTCTCCAAAAATGTACTCAATGGGATCGTAATGTTGCAACCACACACAAGTTGACTTGCTGTGAGGAAGAAACGAGTTAGTACACTTCAAACATGAAAAAGGTCATTTTTAAATCAACAAGAAAAACCATGATTCCAAAAGTATAAAACACAAAACAATCCTTACCAATGAAAGAAAATGTATCCTGCCACGTTCACTCCTCCCACCCTGTGGTGCAACAGATGTCCCTTTCTCCAAAAATGTACTCAATGGGATCGTAATGTTGCAACCACACACAAATAGACCTGCTGTGAGGAAGAAACGAGTTAGTACACTTCAAACATGAAAAAGGTCATTTTAAAATCAACATGAAAAACCATAATTCCAAAAGTGTAATACACAAAAAAATCCTTACCAATGAAAGAAAATGTATCCTGCCACGTTCACTCCTCCCACCCTGTGGTGCAACAGATGTCCCTTTCTCCAAAAATGTACTCAATGGGATCGTAATGTTGCAACCACACACAAATAGACCTGCTGTGAGGAAGAAACGAGTTAGTACACTTCAAACATGAAAAAGGTCATTTTAAAATCAACATGAAAAACCATGATTCCAAAAGTATAAAACGCAAAAAAATCCTTACCAATGAAAGAAAATGTATCCTGCCACGTTCACTCCTCCCACCCTGTGTTGCAACAGATGTCCCTTTCTCCAAAAATGTACTCAATGGGATCGTAATGTTGCAACCACACACAAATAGACCTGCTGTGAGGAAGAAACGAGTTAGTACACTTCAAACAAAAAAGGTCATTTTAAAATCAACATGAAAAACCATGATTCCAAAAGTATAAAACACAAAAAAATCCTTACCAATGAAAGAAAATGTATCCTGCCACGTTCACTCCTCCCACCCTGTGGTGCAACAGATGTCCCTTTCTCCTAAAATGTACTCAATGGGATCGTAATGTTGCAACCTCACACAAGTTGACCTGCTGTGAGGAAGAAACTAGTTAGTACACTTAAAACATGAAAATGGTCATTTTGAAATCAACATGAAAAACCATAATTCCATAAGTATAATACACAAAAAAATCATTACCAATGAAATAAAATGTATCCTGCCATGTTCACTCCTCCCACCCTGTGGTGCAACAGATGTCCCTTTCTCCAAAAATGTACTCAATGGGATCGTAATGTTGCAACCTCACACAAGTTGACCTGCTGTGAGGAAGAAACGAGTTAGTACACTTCAAACATGAAAATGGTCATTTTAAAATCAACATGAAAAACCATAATTCCAAAAGTATAATACACAAAATAATCATTACCAATGAAAGAAAATGTATCCTGCCACGTTCACTCCTCCCACCCTGTGGTGCAACAGATGTCCCTTTCTCCAAAAATGTACTCAATGTGATCGTAATGTTGCAACCTCACACAAGTTGACCTGCTGTGAGGAAGAAACGAGTTAGTACACTTCAAACATGAAAAAGGTCATTTTAAAATCAACATGAAAAACCATAATTCCAAAAGTATAATACACAAAAAAATCCTTGCCAATGAAAGAAAATGTATCCTGCCACGTTCACTCCTCCCACCCTGTGGTGCAACAGATGTCCCTTTCTCCAAAAATGTACTCAATGGGATCGTAATGTTGCAACCTCACACAAGTTGACCTGCTGTGAGGAAGAAACGAGTTAGTACACTTCAAACATGAAAAAGGTCATTTTAAAATCAACATGAAAAACCATGATTCCAAAAGTATAAAACACAAAAAAATCCTTACCAATGAAAGAAAATGTATCCTGCCACGTTCACTCCTCCCATCCTGTGGTGCAACAGATGTCCCTTTCTCCAAAAATGTACTCATTGGGATCGTAATGTTGCAACCACATACAAGTTGACCTGCTGTGAGGAAGAAACGAGTTAGTACACTTCAAACATGAAAAAGGTCATTTTAAAATCAACATGAAAAAACATAATTCCAAAAGTATAATTCACAAAAAAATCCTTACCAATGAAAGAAAATGTATCCTGCCACGTTCACTGCTCCCACCCTGCGGTGCAACAGATGTCCCTTTCTCCAAAAATGTACTCAATGGGATCGTAATGTTGCAACCTCACACAAGTTGACCTGCTGTGAGGAAGAAACGAGTTAGTACACTTCAAACATGAAAAAGGTCATTTTAAAATCAACATGAAAAACCATAATTCCAAAAGTATAATACACAAAAAAATTCTTACCAATGAAAGAAAATGTATCGTGCCACGTTCAATCCTACCACCCTGTGGTGTAACAGATGTCCCTTTCTCCAAAAATGTACTCAATGGGATCGTAATGTTGCAACCACACACAAGTTGACCTGCTGTGAGGAAGAAACGAGTTAGTACACTTCAAACATGTAAAATTCATTTTAAAATCAACATGAAAAACCATGAATCCAAAAGTATAAAACACAAAAAAATCCTTACCAATGAAAGAAAATGTATCGTGCCACGTTCCCTCTTTCCACCCTATGGTGCAACAGATGTCCCTTTCTCCTAAAATGTACTCAATGGGATCGTAATGTTGCAACCACACACAAGTTGACCTGCTGTGAGGAAGAAACGAGATAGTACACTTAGAGATGAAAAAGGTCATTTTAAAATCAACATGAAAAACCATAATTCCGAAAGTATAATACACAAAAAAATCCTTACCAATGAAAGAAAATGTATCCTGCCACGTTCACTCCTCCCACCCTGTGGTGCAACAGATGTCCCTTTCTCCAAAAATGTACTCAATGGGATCGTAATGTTGCAACCTCACACAAGTTGACCTGCTGTGAGGAGGAAACGAGTTAGTACACTTCAAACATGAAAAAGGTCATTTTAAAATCAACATGAAAAACCATGATTCCAAAAGTATAAAACACAAAAAAATCCTTACCAATGAAAGAAAATATATCGTGCCACGTTCTCTCCTCTCACCCTGTGGTGCAACAGATGTCCCTTTCTCCAAAAATGTACTCAATGGGATCGTAATGTTGCACCTCACACAATTTGACCTGCTGTGAGGAAGAAACGAGTTAGTACACTTCAAACATGAAAAAGGTCATTTTAAAATCAACATGAAAAACCATAATTCCAAAATTATAATACACAAAAAAATCCTTACCAATGAAAGAAAATGTATCCTGCCACGTTCACTCCTCCCACCCTGTGGTGCAACAGATGTCTCTTTCTCCAAAAATGTTGTTGATTTTAAAATCAACATGAAAAACCATAATTCCAAAAGTATAATACACAAAAAAATCCTTACCAATGAAAGAAAATGTATCGTGCCACGTTCCCTCCTCCCACCCTGTGGTGCAACAGATGTCCCTTTCTCCAAAAATGTACTCAATGGGGTCGTAATGTTGCAACCACACACAAATAGAACTGCTGTGAGGAAGAAACTAGTTAGTAGACTTTAAACATGGAAAAGGTCATTTTAAAATCAACATGAAAAACCATGATTCCAAAAGTATAAAACACAAAAAAATCCTTACCAATGAAAGAAAATGTATCCTGCCACGTTCACTCCCCTACCCTGTGGTGACACAGATGTCCCTTTCTCGAAAAATGTACTCAATGGGATCGTAATGTTGCAACCACACACAAATAGACCTGCTGTGAGGAAGAATCGAGTTAGTACACTTCAAACATGAAAAAGGTCATTTTAAAATCAACATGAAAAACCATGATTCCAAAAGTATAAAACACAAAAAAATCCTTACCAATGAAAGAAAATGTATCCTGCCACGTTCACTCCTCCCACCCTGTGGTGCAACAGATGTCCCTTTCTCGAAAAATGTACTCAATGTGATCGTAATGTTGCAACCACACACAAATAGACCTGCTGTGAGGAAGAAACGAGTTAGTACACTTCAAACATGAAAAAGGTCATTTTAAAATCAACATGAAAAACCATGATTCCAAAAGTATAATACACAAAAAAATCCTTACCAATGAAAGAAAATGTATCCTGCCACGTTCACTCCTCCCACACTGTGGTGCAACAGATGTCCCTTTCTCCAAAAATGTACTCAATGGGATCGTAATGTTGCAACCACACACAAATAGACCTGCTGTGAGGAAGAAACGAGTTAGTACACTTCAAACATGAAAAAGGTCATTTTAAAATCAACATGAAAAACCATGATTCCAAAAGTATAAAACACAAAAAAATCCTTACCAATGAAAGAAAATGTATCCTGCCACGTTCACTCCTCCCACCCTGTGGTGCAACAGATGTCCCTTTCTCCAAAAATGTACTCAATGGGATCGTAATGTTGCAAGCACACACAAATAGACCTGCTGTGAGGAAGAAACGAGTTAGTACACTTCAAACATGAAAAAGGTCATTTTAAAATCAACATGAAAAACCATGATTCCAAAAGTATAATACACAAAAAAATCCTTACCAATGAAAGAAAATGTATCCTGCCACGTTCACTCCTCCCACCCTGTGGTGCAACAGATGTCCCTTTCTCCAAAAATGTACTCAATGGGATCGTAATGTTGCAACCACACACAAATAGACCTGCTGTGAGGAAGAAACGAGTTAGTACACTTCAAACATGAAAAAGGTCATTTTAAAATCAACATGAAAAACCATAATTCCAAAAGTATAATACACAAAAAAATCCTTACCAATGAAAGAAAATGTATCGTGCCACGTTCCCTCCTCCCACCCTGTGGTGCAACAGATGTCCCTTTCTCCAAAAATGTACTCAATGGGGTCGTAATGTTGCAACCACACACAAATAGAACTGCTGTGAGGAAGAAACTAGTTAGTACACTTCAAACATGAAAAAGGTCATTTTAAAATCAACATGAAAAACCATGATTCCAAAAGTATAAAACACAAAAAAATCCTTACCAATGAAAGAAAATGTATCCTGCCACGTTCCCTCCTCCCACCCTGTGGTGACACAGATGTCCCTTTCTCGAAAAATGTACTCAATGGGATCGTAATGTTGCAACCACACACAAATAGACCTGCTGTGAGGAAGAAACGAGTTAGTACACTTCAAACCTGAAAAAGGTCATTTTAAAATCAACATGAAAAACCATAATTCCAAAAGTATAATACACAAAAAAATCCTTACCAATGAAAGAAAATGTATCCTGCCACGTTCACTCCTCCCACCCTGTGATGCAACAGATGTCCCTTTCTCCAAAAATGTACTCAATGGGATCGTAATGTTGCAACCACACACAAATAGACCTGCTGTGAGGAAGCAACGAGTTAGTACACTTCAAACATGAAAAAGGTCATTTTAAAATCAACATGAAAAACCATGCTTCCAAAAGTATAATACACAAAAAAATCCTTACCAATGAAAGAAAATGTATCCTGCCACGTTCACTCCTCCCACCCTGTGGTGACACAGATGTCCCTTTCTCCAAAAGTGTACTCAATGGGATCGTAATGTTGCAACCACACACAAACGAGTTAGTACACTTTAAACATGAAAAAGCTCATTTTAAAATCAACATGAAAAACCATGATTCCAAAAGTATAAAACACAAAAAAATCCTTACCAATGACAGAAAATGTATCCTGCCACGTTCACTCCTCCCACCCTGTGGTGCAACAGATGTCCCTTTCTCGAAAAATGTACTCAATGTGATCGTAATGTTGCAACCACACACAAGTAGACCTGCTGTGAGGAAGAAACGAGTTAGTACACTTCAAACATGAAAAAGGTCATTTTAAAATCAACTTGAAAAACCATGATTCCAAAAGTATAATACACAAAAAAATCCTTACCAATGAAAGAAAATGTATCCTGCCACGTTCACTCCTCCCACCCTGTGGTGCAACAGATGTCCCTTTCTCCAAAAATGTACTCAATGGGATCGTAATGTTGCAACCACACACAAGTTGACCTGCTGTGAGGAAGAAACGAGTTAGTACACTTCAAACATGAAAAAGGTCATTTTAAAATCAACATGAAAAACCATGATTCCAAAAGTATAAAACACAAAAAAATCCTTACCAATGAAAGAAAATGTATCCTGCCACGTTCACTCCCCCACCCTGTGGTGCAACAGATGTCCCTTTCTCGAAAAATGTACTCAATGGGATCGTAATGTTGCAACCACACACAAATAGACCTGCTGTGAGGAAGAAACGAGTTAGTACACTTCAAACATGAAAAAGGTCATTTTAAAATCAACATGAAAAACCATGATTCCAAAAGTATAAAACACAAAAAAATCCTTACCAATGAAAGAAAATGTATCGTGCCACGTTCCCTCCTCCCACCCTGTGGTGCAACAGATGTCCCTTTCTCCAAAAATGTACTCAATGGGATCGTAATGTTGCAACCACACACAAATAGACCAGCTGTGAGGAAGAAACGAGTGAGTACACTTCAAACATGAAAAAGGTCATTTTAAAATCAACATGAAAAACCATAATTCCAAAAGTATAATACACAAAAAAATCCTTACCAATGAAATAAAATGTATCGTGCCACGTTCACTCCTCCCACCCTGTGGTGCAACAGATGTCCCTTTCTCGAAAAATGTACTCAATGTGATCGTAATGTTGCAACCACACACAAATAGACCTGCTGTGAGGAAGAAACGAGTTAGTACACTTCAAACATGAAAAAGGTCATTTTGAAATCAACAAGAAAAACCATAATTCCAAAAGTATAAAACACAAAAAAATCCTTACCAATGAAAGAAAATATATCCTGCCACGTTCACTCCTCCCACCCTGTGGTGCAACAGATGTCCCTTTCTCCAAAAATGTACTCAATGTGATCGTAATGTTGCAACCACACACAAATAGACCTGCTGTGAGGAAGAAACCAGTTAGTACACTTCAAACATGAAAAAGGTCATTTTAAAATCGACAAGAAAAACCATAATTCCAAAAGTATAAAACACAAAAAAATCCTTACCAATGAAAGAAAATATATCCTGCCACGTTCACTCCTCCCACCCTGTGGTGCAACAGATGTCCCTTTCTCCAAAAATGTACTCAATGGGATCGTAATGTTGCAACCACACACAAATAGACCTGCTGTGAGGAAGAAACCAGTTAGTACACTTCAAACATGAAAAAGGTCATTTTGAAATCAACAAGAAAAACCATAATTCCAAAAGTATAAAACACAAAAAAATCCTTACCAATGAAAGAAAATATATCCTGCCACGTTCACTCCTCCCACCCTGTGGTGCAACAGATGTCCCTTTCTCCAAAAATGTACTCAATGGGATCGTAATGTTGCAACCACACACAAGTTGACCTGCTGTGAGGAAGAAACGAGTTAGTACACTTCAAACATGAAAAAGGTCATTTTGAAATCAACAAGAAAAACCATAATTCCAAAAGTATAAAACACAAAAAAATCCTTACCAATGAAAGAAAATGTATCGTGCACCGTTCACTCATCCCACCCTGTGGTGCAACAGATGTTCCTTTCTCCAAAAATGAACTCAATGGTATCGTAATGTTGCAACCACACACACCTGCTGTGAAGAAGAAACGAGTTAGTACACTTCAAACATGAAAAAGGTCATTTTAAAATCAACATGAATAACCATAATTCCAAAAGTATAATACACAAAAAAATCCTTACCAATGAAAGAAAATGTATCGTGCCACGTTCCCTCCTCCCACCCTGTGGTGCAACAAATGTCCCTTTCTCCAAAAATGTACTCAATGGGATCGTAATGTTGCAACCACACACAAATAGACCTGCTGTGAGGAAGAAACGAGTTAGTACACTTCAAACATGAAAAAGGTCATTTTAAAATCAACATGAAAAACCATAATTCCAAAAGTATAATACACAAAAAAATCCTTACCAATGAAAGAAAATGTATCCTGCCACGTTCACTCGTCCCACCCTGTGGTGCAACAGATGTCCCTTTCTCCAAAAATGTACTCAATGGGATCGTAATGTTGCAACTACACACAAATAGACCTGCTGTGAGGAAGAAACGAGTTAGTACACTTCAAACATGAAAAAGGTCATTTTAAAATCAACATGAAAAACCATGATTCCAAAAGTATAATACACAAAAAAATCCTTACCGATGACAGAAAATGTATCCTGCCACGTTCACTCCTCCCACCCTGTGGTGCAACAGATGTCCCTTTCTCCAAAAATGTACTCAATGGGATCGTAATGTTGCAACCACACACAAATAGAACTGCTGTGAGGAAGAAACGAGTTAGTACACTTCAAACATGAAAAAGGTCATTTTAAAATCAACATGAAAAACCATGATTCCAAAAGTATAAAACACAAAAAAATCCTTACCAATGAAAGAAAATGTATCCTGCCACGTTCACTCCTCCCACCCTGTGGTGCAACAAATGTCCCTTTCTCCAAAAATGTACTCAATGGTATCGTAATGTTGCAACCACACACAAATAGACCTGCTGTGAGGAAGAAACGAGTTAGTACACTTCAAACATGAAAAAGGTCATTTTAAAATCAACATGAAAAACCATATTTCCAAAAGTATAATACACAAAAAAATCCTTACCAATGAAGGAAAATGTATCCTGCCACGTTCACTCCTCCCACCCTGTGGTGCAACAGATGTCCCTTTCTCCAAAAATGTACTCAATGGGATCGTAATGTTGCAACCACACACAAATAGACCTGCTGTGAGGAAGAAACGAGTTAGTACACTTCAAACAAAAAAGGTCATTTTAAAATCAACATGAAAAACCATGATTCCAAAAGTATAAAACACAAAAAAATCCTTACCAATGAAAGAAAATGTATCCTGCCACGTTCACTCCTCCCACCCTGTGGTGCAACAGATGTCCCTTTCTCCAAAAATGTACTCAATGGGATCGTAATGTTGCAACCACACACAAATAGACCTGCTGTGAGGAAGAAACGAGTTAGTACACTTCAAACATGAAAAAGGTCATTTTAAAATCAACATGAAAAACCATGATCCAAAAGTATAAAACACAAAAAAATCCTTACCAATGAAAGAAAATGTATCCTGCCACGTTCCCTCCTCCCACCCTGTGGTGCAACAGATGTCCCTTTCTCCAAAAATGTACTCAATGGGATCGTAATGTTGCAACCACACACAAATAGACCTGCTGTGAGGAAGAAACGAGTTAGTACACTTCAAACATGAAAAAGGTCATTTTAAAATCAACATGAAAAACCATAATTCCAAAAGTATAATACACAAAAAAATCCTTACCAATGAAAGAAAATGTATCGTGCCACGTTCACTCCTCCCACCCTGTGGTGCAACAGATGTCCCTTTCTCCAAAAATGTACTCAATGGGATCGTAATGTTGCAACCACACACAAATAGACCTGCTGTGAGGAAGAAACGAGTTAGTACACTTCAAACATGAAAAAGGTCATTTTAAAATCAACATGAAAAACCATAATTCCAAAAGTATAATACACAAAAAAATCCTTACCAATGAAAGAAAATGTATCCCGCCACGTTCACTCCTCCCACCCTGTGGTGCAACAGATGTCCCTTTCTCCAAAAATGTACTCAATGGGATCGTAATGTTGCAACCACACACAAATAGACCTGCTATGAGGAAGAAATGAGTTAGTACACTTCAAACATGAAAAAGGTCATTTTAAAATCAACATGAAAAACCATAACTCCAAAAGTATAATACACAAAAAAATCCTTACCAATGAAAGAAAATGTATCCTGCCACGTTCACTCCTCCCACCCTGTGGTGCAACAGATGTCCCTTTCTCCAAAAATGTACTCAATGGGATCGTAATGTTGCAACCACACACAAATAGACCTGCTGTGAGGAAGAAACGAGTTAGTACACTTCAAACATGAAAAAGGTCATTTTAAATTCAACATGAAAAACCATAATTCCAAAAGTATAATACACAAAAAAATCCTTACCAATGAAAGAAAATGTATCCTGCCACGTTCCCTCCTCCCACCCTGTGGTGCAACAGATGTCCCTTTCTCCAAAAATGTACTCAATGGGATCGTAATGTTGCAACCACACACAAATAGACCTGCTGTGAGGAAGAAACGAGTTAGTACACTTCAAACATGAAAAAGGTCATTTTAAAATCAACATGAAAAACAATAATTCCAAAAGTATAATACACAAAAAAATCCTTACCAATGAAAGAAAATGTATCCTGCCACGTTCACTCCTCCCACAATGTGGTGCAACAGATGTCCCTTTCTCCAAAAATGTACTCAATGGGATCGTAATGTTGCAACCACACACAAATAGACCTGCTGTGAGGAAGAAACGAGTTAGTACACTTAAAACATGAAAAAGGTCATTTTAAAATCAACATGAAAAACCATAATTCCAAAAGTATAATACACATAAAAATCATTACCAATGAAAGAAAATGTATCCTGCCACGTTCACTCCTCCCACCCTGTGTTGCAACAGATGTCCCTTTCTCCAAAAATGTACTCAATGGGATCGTAATGTTGCAACCACACACAAATAGACCTGCTGTGAGGAAGAAACGAGTTAGTACACTTCAAACATGAAAAAGGTCATTTTAAAATCAACATGAAAAACCATGATTCCAAAAGTATAAAACGCAAAAAAATCCTTACCAATGAAAGAAAATGTATCGTGCCACGTTCCCTCCTGCCACCCTGTGTTGCAACAGATGTCCCTTTCTCCAAAAATGTACTCAATGGGATCGTAATGTTGCAACCACACACAAATAGACCTGCTGTGAGGAAGAAACGAGTTAGTACACTTCAAACATGAAAAAGGTCATTTTAAAAGTAAACATGAAAAACCATGATTCCAAAAGTATAAAACACAAAAAAATCCTTACCAATGAAAGAAAATGTATCCTGCCACGTTCACTCCTCCCACCCTGTGGTGTAACAGATGTCCCTTTCTCCAAAAATGTACTCAATGGGATCGTAATGTTGCAACCACACACAAATAGACCTGCTGTGAGGAAGAAACGAGTTAGTACACTTCAAACATGAAAAAGGTCATTTTAAAATCAACATGAAAAACCATGATTCCAAAAGTATAAAACACAAAAAAATCCTTACCAATGAAAGAAAATGTATCCTGCCACGTTCCCTCCTCCCACCCTGTGGTGCAAGAGATGTCCCTTTCTCCAAAAATGTACTCAATGGGATCCTAATGTTGCAATCACACACAAATAGACCTGTGTGAGGAAGAAACGAGTTAGTACACTTCAAACATGAAAAAGGACATTTTAAAATCAACATGAAAAACAATAATTCCAAAAGTATAAAACACAAAAAAATCCTTACCAATGAAAGAAAATATATCCTGCCACGTTCACTCCTCCCACCCTGTGGTGCAACAGATGTCCCTTTCTCCAAAAATGTACTCAATGGGATCGTAATGTTGCAACCACACACAAATAGACCTGCCGTGAGGAAGAAACGAGTTAGTACACTTCAAACATGAAAAAGGTCATTTTGAAATCAACAAGAAAAACCATGATTCCAAAAGTGTAAAACACAAAAAAATCCTTACCAATGAAAGAAAATGTATCCTGCCACGTTCACTCCCCCCACCCTGTGGTGCAACAGATGTCCCTTTCTCCAAAAATGTACTCAATGGGATCGTAATGTTGCAACCACACACAAATAGACCTGCTGTGAGTAAGAAACGAGTTAGTACACTTCAAACATGAAAAAGGTTATTTTAAAATCAACATGAAAAACCATAATTCCAAAAGTATAATACACAAAAAAATCCTTACCAATGAAAGAAAATGTATCCTGCCACGTTCACTCCTCCCACCCTGTGGTGCAACAGATGTCCCTTTCTCGAAAAATGTACTCAGTGGGATCGTAATGTTGCAACCACACACAAATAGACCTGCTGTGAGGAAGAAACGAGTTAGTACACTTCAAACATGAAAAAGGTCATTTTAAAATCAACATGAAAAACCATGATTCCAAAAGTATAAAACACAAAGAAATCCTTACCAATGAAAGAAAATGTATCGTGCCACGTTCCCTCCTCCCACCCTGTGGTGCAACAGATGTCCCTTTCTCCAAAAATGTACTCAATGGGATCGTAATGTTGCAACCACACACAAATAGACCAGCTGTGAGGAAGAAACGAGTGAGTACACTTCAAACATGAAAAAGGTCATTTTAAAATCAACATTAAAAACCATAATTCCAAAAGTATAATACACAAAAAAATCCTTACCAATGAAATACAATGTATCGTGCCACGTTCACTCCTCCCACCCTGTGGTGCAACAGATGTCCCTTTCTCGAAAAATGTACTCAATGTGATCGTAATGTTGCAACCACACACAAATAGACCTGCTGTGAGGAAGAAACGAGTTAGTACACTTCAAACATGAAAAAGGTCATTTTGAAATCAACAAGAAGAACCATAATTCCAAAAGTATAAAACACAAAAAAATCCTTACCAATGAAAGAAAATATATCCTGCCACGTTCACTCCTCCCACCCTGTGGTGCAACAGATGTCCCTTTCTCCAAAAATGTACTCAATGTGATCGTAATGTTGCAACCACACACAAATAGACCTGCTGTGAGGAAGAAACCAGTTAGTACACTTCAAACATGAAAAAGGTCATTTTAAAATCGACAAGGAAAACCATAATTCCAAAAGTATAAAACACAAAAAAATCCTTACCAATGAAAGAAAATATATATTGCCACGTTCACTCCTCCCACCCTGTGGTGCAACAGATGTCCCTTTCTCGAAAAATGTACTCAATGGGATCGTAATGTTGCAACCACACACAAGTTGACCTGCTGTGAGGAAGAAACGAGTTAGTACACTTCAAACATGAAAAAAGGTCATTTTGAAATCAACAAGAAAAACCATAATTCCAAAAGTATAAAACACAAAAAAATCCTTACCAATGAAAGAAAATGTATCGTGCCACGTTCCCTCCTCCCACCCTGTGGTGCAACAGATGTCCCTTTCTCCAAAAATGTACTCAATGGGATCGTAATGTTGCAACCACACACAAATAGACCTGCTGTGAGGAAGAAACAAGTTAGTACACTTCAAACATGAAAAAGGTCATTTTAAAATCAACAAGAAAAACCATGATTCTAAAAGTATAAAACACAAAAAAATCCTTACCAATGAAAGAAAATATATCCTGCCACGTTCACTCCTCCCACCCTGTGGTGCAACAGATGTCCCTTTCTCCAAAAATGTACTCAATGTGATCGTAATGTTGAACCACACACAAATAGACCTGCTGTGAGGAAGAAACCAGTTAGTACACTTCAAACATGAATAAGGTCATTTTAAAATCGACAAGATAAACCATAATTCCAAAAGTATAAAACACAAAAAAATCCTTACCAATGAAAGAAAATATATCCTGCCACGTTCACTCCTCCCACCCTGTGGTGCAACAGATGTCCCTTTCTCCAAAAATGTACTCAATGGGATCGTAATGTTGCAACCACACACAAATAGACCTGCTGTGAGGAAGAAACCAGTTAGTACACTTCAAACATGAAAAAGGTCATTTTGAAATCAACAAGAAAAACCATAATTCCAAAAGTACAAAACACAAAAAAATCCTTACCAATGAAAGAAAATATATCCTGCCACGTTCACTCCTCCCACCCTGTGGTGCAACAGATGTCCCTTTCTCCAAAAATGTACTCAATGTGATCGTAATGTTGCAACCACACACAAGTTGACCTGCTGTGAGGAAGAAACGAGTTAGTACACTTCAAACATGAAAAAGGTCATTTAGAAATCAACAAGAAAAACCATAATTCCAAAAGTATAAAACACAAAAAAATCCTTACCAATGAAAGAAAATGTATCGTGCACCGTTCACTCATCCCACCCTGTGGTGCAACAGATGTCCCTTTCTCCAAAAATGAACTCAATGGTATCGTAATGTTGCAACCGCACACACCTGCTGTGAAGAAGAAACGAGTTAGTACACTTCAAACATGAAAAAGGTCATTTTAAAATCAACATGAAAAACCATAATTCCAAAAGTATAATACACAAAAAATCCTTACCAATGAAAGAAAATGTATCGTGCCACGTTCCCTCCTCCCACCCTGTGGTGCAACAGATGTCCCTTTCTCCAAAAATGTACTCAATGGGGTCGTAATGTTGCAACCACACACAAATAGAACTGCTGTGAGGAAGAAACGAGTTAGTACACTTCAAACATTAAAAAGGTCATTTTAAAATCAACATGAAAAACCATGATTCCAAAAGTATAACACACAAAAAATTCCTTACCAATGAAAGAAAATGTATCCTGCCACGTTCACTCCTCCCACCCTGTGGTGCAACAGATGTCCCTTTCTCGAAAAATGTACTCAATGTGATCGTAATGTTGCAACCACACACAAGTTGAAGTGCTGTGAGGAAGAAACCAGTTAGTACACTTCAAACATGAAAAAGGTCATTTTAAAATCGACAAGAAAAACCATAATTCCAAAAGTATAAAACACAAAAAAATCCTTACCAATGAAAGAAAATATATCCTGCCACGTTCACTCCTCCCACCCTGTGGTGCAACAGATGTCCCTTTCTCCAAAAATGTACTCAATGGGACCGTAATGTTTGCAACCACACACAAATAGACCTGCTGTGAGGAAGAAACGAGTTAGTACACTTCAAACATGAAAAAGGTCATTTTGAAATCAACAAGAAAAACCATAATTCCAAAAGTATAAAACACAAAAAAATCCTTACCAATGAAAGAAAATATATCCTGCCACGTTCCCTCCTCCCACCCTGTGGTGCAACAGATGTCCCTTTCTCCAAAAATGTACTCAATGGGATCGTAATGTTGCAACCACCCACAAATAGACCTGCTGTGAGGAAGAAACGAGTTAGTACACTTCAAACATGAAAAAGGTCATTTTAAAATCAACATGAAAAACCATAATTCCAAAAGTATAAAACACAAAAAAATCCTTACCAATGAAAGAAAATATATCCTGCCACGTTCACTCCTCCCACCCTGTGGTGCAACAGATGTCCCTTTCTCCAAAAATGTACTCAATTGGATCGTAATGTTGCAACCACACACAAATAGACCTGCCGTGAGGAAGAAACGAGTTAGTACACTTCAAACATGAAAAAGGTCATTTTGAAATCAACAAGAAAAACCATGATTCCAAAAGTATAAAACACAAAAAAAAATCCTTACCAATGAAAGAAAATGTATCCTGCCACGTTCACTCCTCCCACCCTGTGGTGCAACAGATGTCCCTTTCTCCAAAAATGTACTCAATGGGATCGTAATGTTGCAACCACACACAAATAGACCTGCTGTGAGTAAGAAACGAGTTAGTACACTTCAAACATGAAAAAGGTCATTTTAAAATCAACATGAAAAACCATAATTCCAAAAGTATAATACACAAAAAAATCCTTACCAATGAAAGAAAATGTATCCTGCCACGTTCACTCCTCCCACCCTGTGGTGCAACAGATGTCCCTTTCTCCAAAAATGTACTCATTGGGATCGTAATGTTGCAACCACACACAAGTTGACCTGCTGTGGGGAAGAAACGAGTTAGTACACTTCAAACATGAAAAAGGTCATTTTTAAATCAACAAGAAAAACCATGATTCCAAAAGTATAAAACACAAAAAAATCCTTACCAATGAAAGAAAATGTATCCTGCCACGTTCACTCCTCCCACCCTGTGGTGCAACAGATGTCCCTTTCTCCAAAAATGTACTCAATGGGATCGTAATGTTGCAACCACACACAAATAGAGCTGCTGTGAGGAAGAAACGAGTTAGTTCACTTCAAACATGAAAAAGGTCATTTTAAAAGCAACATGAAAAACCATAATTCCAAAAGTGTAATACACAAAAAAATCCTTACCAATGAAAGAAAATGTATCCTGCCACGTTCACTCCTCCCACCCTGTGGTGCAACAGATGTCCCTTTCTCCAAAAATGTACTCAATGGGATCGTAATGTTGCAACCACACACAAATAGACCTGCTGTGAGGAAGAAATGAGTTAGTACACTTCAAACATGAAAAAGGTCATTTTGAAATCAACATGAAAAACCATGATTCCAAAAGTATAAAACACAAAAAAATCCTTACCAATGAAAGAAAATGTATCCTGCCACGTTCACTCCTCCCACCCTGTGGTGCAACAGATGTCCCTTTCTCCAAAAATGTACTCAATGTGATCGTAATGTTGCAACCACACACAAATAGACCTGCTATGAGGAAGAAACGAGTTAGTACACTTCAAACATGAAAAAGGTCATTTTAAAATCAACATGAAAAACCATGATTCCAAAAGTATAAAACGCAAAAAAATCCTTACCAATGAAAGAAAATGTATCCTGCCACGTTCACTCCTCCCACCCTGTGTTGCTACAGATGTCCCTTTCTCCAAAAATGTACTCAGTGGGATCGTAATGTTGCAACCACACACAAATAGAACTGCTGTGAGGAAGTAACGAGTTAGTACACTTCAAACAAAAAAGGTCATTTTAAAATCAACATGAAAAACCATGATTCCAAAAGTATAAAACACAAAAAAATCCTTACCAATGAAAGAAAATGTATCCTGCCACGTTCCCTCCTCCCACCCTGTGGTGCAACAGATGTCCCTTTCTCCAAAAATGTACTCAATGGGATCGTAATGTTGCAACCACACACAAATAGACCTGCTGTGAGGAAGAAACGAGTTAGTACACTTCAAACATGAAAAAGGTCATTTTAAAATCAACATGAAAAACCATGATTCCAAAAGTATAAAACACAAAAAAATCCTTACCAATGAAAGAAAATGTATCCTGCCACGTTCACTCCTCCCACCCTGTGGTGCAACAGATGTCCCTTTCTCCAAAAATGTACTCAATGGGATCGTAATGTTGCAACCACACACAAATAGACCTGCTGTGAGGAAGAAACGAGTTAGTACACTTCAAACATGAAAAAGGTCATTTTAAAATCAACATGAAAAACCATAATTCCAAAAGTATAATACACAAAAAAATCCTTACCAATGAAAGAAAATGTATCCTGCCACGTTCACTCCTCCCACCCTGTGGTGCAACAGATGTCCCTTTCTCCAAAAATGTACTCAATGGGATCGTAATGTTGCAACCACACACAAATAGACCTGCTGTGAGGAAGAAACGAGTAAGTACACTTCAAACATGAAAAAGGTCATTTTAAAATCAACATGAAAAACCATGATTCCAAAAGTATAATACACAAAAAAATCCTTACCAATGACAGAAAATGTATCCTGCCACGTTCACTCCTCCCACCCTGTGGTGCAACAGATGTCCCTTTCTCCAAAAATGTACTCAATGGGATCGTAATGTTGCAACTACACACAAATAGACCTGCTGTGAGGAAGAAACGAGTTAGTACACTTCAAACATGAAAAAGGTCATTTTAAAATCAACATGAAAAACCATGATTCCAAAAGTATAATACACAAAAAAATGCTTACCAATGAAAGAAAATGTATCGTGCCACGTTCCCTCCTCCCACCCTGTGGTGCAACAGATGTCCCTTTCTCCAAAAATGTACTCAATGGGATCGTAATGTTCCAACCACACACAAATAGACCTGCTATGAGGAAGAAACGAGTTAGTACACTTCAAACATGAAAAAGGTCATTTTATGATCAACATGAAAAACCATAATTCCAAAAGTATAATACACAAAAAACTCTTACCAATGAAAGAAAATGTATCGTGCCGCGTTCCCTCCTCCCACCCTGTGGTGCAACAGATGTCCCTTTCTCCAAAAATGTACTCAATGGGATCGTAATGTTGCAACCACACACAAATAGACCTGCTGTGAGGAAGAAACGAGTTAGTACACTTGAAACATGAAAAAGGTCATTTTAACATCAACATGAAAAACCATGATTCCAAAAGTATAAAACACAAAAAAATCCTTACCAATGAAAGAAAATGTATCCTGCCACGTTCACTCCTCCCACCCTGTGGTGCAACAGATGTCCCTTTCTCCAAAAATGTACTCAATGGGATTGTAATGTTGCAACCACACACAAATAGACCTGCTGTGAGGAAGAAACGAGTAAGTACACTTCAAACATGAAAAAGGTCATTTTAAAATCAACATGAAAAACCATGATTCCAAAAGTATAATACACAAAAAAATCCTCACCAATGAAAGAAAATGTATCCTGCCACGTTCACTCCTCCCACCCTGTGGTGCAACAGATGTCCCTTTCTCCAAAAATGTACTCAATGGGATCGTAATGTTGCAACCACACACAAATAGACCTGCTGTGAGGAAGGAACGAGTTAGTACACTTCAAACATGAAAAAGGTCATTTTAAAATCAACATGAAAAACCATAATTCCAAAAGTATAATACACAAAAAAATCCTTACCAATGAAAGAAAATGTATCGTGCCACGTTCCCTCCTCCCACCCTGTGGTGCGACAGATGTCCCTTTCTCCAAAAATGTACTCAATGGGATCGTAATGTTGCAACCACACACAAATAGACCTGCAGTGAGGAAGAAACGAGTTAGTACACTTCAAACATGAAAAAGGTCATTTTAAAATCAACATGAAAAACCATAATTCCAAAAGTATAATACACAAAAAAATCCTTACCAATGAAAGAAAATGTATCCTGCCACGTTCACTCGTCCCACCCTGTGGTGCAACAGATGTCCCTTTCTCCAAAAATGTACTCAATGGGATCGTAATGTTGCAACTACACACAAATAGACCTGCTGTGAGGAAGAAACGAGTTAGTACACTTCAAACATGAAAAAGGTCATTTTAAAATCAACATGAAAAACCATGATTCCAAAAGTATAATACACAAAAAAATCCTTACCAATGACAGAAAATGTATCCTGCCACGTTCACTCCTCCCACCCTGTGGTGCAACAGATGTCCCTTTCTCCAAAAATGTACTCAATGGGATCGTAATGTTGCAACCACACACAAATAGACCTGCTGTGAGGAAGAAACGAGTTAGTACACTTCAAACATGAAAAAGGTCATTTTAAAATCAACATGAAAAACCATGATTCCAAAAGTATAAAACACAAAAAAATCCTTACCAATGAAAGAAAATGTATCCTGCCACGTTCACTCCTCCCACCCTGTGGTGCAACAAATGTCCCTTTCTCCAAAAATGTACTCAATGGGATCGTAATGTTGCAACCACACACAAATAGACCTGCTGTGAGGAAGAAACGAGTTAGTACACTTGAAACATGAAAAAGGTCATTTTAAAATCAACATGAAAAACCATAATTCCAAAAGTATAATACACAAAAAAATCCTTACCAATGAAAGAAAATGTATCCTGCCACGTTCACTCCTCCCATCCTGTGGTGCAACAGATGTCCCTTTCTCCAAAAATGTACTCAATGGGATCGTAATGTTGCAACCACACACAAATATACCTGCTGTGAGGAAGAAACGAGTTAGTACACTTCAAACAAAAAAGGTCATTTTAAAATCAACATGAAAAACCATGATTCCAAAAGTATAAAACACAAAAAAATCCTTACCAATGAAAGAAAATGTATCCTGCCACGTTCACTCCTCCCACCCTGTGGTGCAACAGATGTCCCTTTCTCCAAAAATGTACTCAATGGGATCGTAATGTTGCAAGCACACACAAATAGACCTGCTGTGAGGAAGAAACGAGTTAGTACACTTCAAACATGAAAAAGGTCATTTTAAAATCAACATGAAAAACCATAATTCCAAAAGTATAATACACAAAAAAATCCTTACCAATGAAAGAAAATGTATCCTGCCACGTTCACTCCTCCCACCCTGTGGTGCAACTGATGTCCCTTTCTCCAAATATGTACTCAATGGGATCGTAATGTTGCAACCACACACAAATAGACCTGCTGTGAGGAAGAAACGAGTTAGTACACTTCAAACATGAAAAAGGTCATTTTAAAATCAACATGAAAAACCATAATTCCAAAAGTATAATACAGAAAAAAATCCTTACCAATGAAAGAAAATGTATCCTGCCACGTTCACTCCTCCCACCCTGTGGTGCAACAGATGTCCCTTTCTCCAAAAATGTACTCAATGGGATCGTAATGTTGCAACCACACACAAATAGACCTGCTGTGAGGAAGAAACGAGTTAGTACACTTCAAACATGAAAAAGGTCATTTTAAAATCAACATGAAAAACCATAATTCCAAAAGTATAATACACAAAAAAATCCTTACCAATGAAAGAAAATGTATCGTGCCACGTTCCCTCCTCCCACCCTGTGGTGCAACAGATGTCCCTTTCTCCAAAAATGTACTCAATGGGATCGTAATGTTGCAACCACGCACAAATAGACCTGCTGTGAGGAAGAAACGAGTTAGTACACATCAAACATGAAAAAGGTCATTTTAAAATCAACATGAAAAACAATAATTCCAAAAGTATAATACACAAAAAAATCCTTACCAATGAAAGAAAATGTATCCTGCCACGTTCACTCCTCCCACCCTGTGGTGCAACAGATGTCCCTTTCTCCAAAAATGTACTCAATGGGATCGTAATGTTGCAACCACACACAAATAGACCTGCTGTGAGGAAGAAACGAGTTAGTACACTTAAAACATGAAAAAGGTCATTTTAAAATCAACATGAAAAACCATAATTCCAAAAGTATAATACACATAAAAATCCTTACCAATGAAAGAAAATGTATCCTGCCACGTTCACTCCTCCCACCCTGTGTTGCAACAGATGTCCCTTTCTCCAAAAATGTACTCAATGGGATCGTAATGTTGCAACCACACACAAATAGACCTGCTGTGAGGAAGAAACGAGTTAGTACACTTCAAACATGAAAAAGGTCATTTTAAAAGTAAACATGAAAAACCATGATTCCAAAAGTATAAAACACAAAAAAATCCTTACCAATGAAAGAAAATATATCCTGCCACGTTCACTCCTCCCACCCTGTGGTGTAACAGATGTCCCTTTCTCCAAAAATGTACTCAATGGGATCGTAATATTACAACCACACACAAATAGACCTGCTGTGAGGAAGAAACGAGTTAGTACACTTCAAACATGAAAAAGGTCATTTTAAAATCAACATGAAAAACCATGATTCCAAAAGTATAAAACACAAAAAAATCCTTACCAATGAAAGAAAATGTATCCTGCCACGTTCCCTCCTCCCACCCTGTGGTGCAAGAGATGTCCCTTTCTCCAAAAATGTACTCAATGGGATCCTAATGTTGCAATCACACACAAATAGACCTGTGTGAGGAAGAAACGAGTTAGTACACTTCAAACATGAAAAAGGTCATTTTAAAATCAACATGAAAAACAATAATTCCAAAAGTATAAAACACAAAAAAATCCTTACCAATGAAAGAAAATATATCCTGCCACGTTCACTCCTCCCACCCTGTGGTGCAACAGATGTCCCTTTCTCCAAAAATGTACTCAATGGGATCGTAATGTTGCAACCACACACAAATAGACCTGCCGTGAGGAAGAAACGAGTTAGTACACTTCAAACATGAAAAAGGTCATTTTGAAATCAACAAGAAAAACCATGATTCCAAAAGTATAAAACACAAAAAAAAAATCCTTACCAATGAAAGAAAATGTATCCTGCCACGTTCACTCCCCCCACCCTGTGGTGCAACAGATGTCTCTTTCTCCAAAAATGTACTCAATGGGATCGTAATGTTGCAACCACACACAAATAGACCTGCTGTGAGTAAGAAACGAGTTAGTACACTTCAAACATGAAAAAGGTCATTTTAAAATCAACATGAAAAACTATAATTCCAAAAGTATAATACACAAAAAAATCCTTACCAATGAAAGAAAATGTATCCTGCCACGTTCACTCCTCCCACCCTGTGGTGCAACAGATGTCCCTTTCTCCAAAAATGTACTCAATGGGATCGTAATGTTGCAACCACACACAAGTTGACCTGCTGTGAGGAAGAAACGAGTTAGTACACTTCAAACATGAAAAAGGTCATTTTTAAATCAACAAGAAAAACCATGATTCCAAAAGTATAAAACACAAAAAAATCCTTACCAATGAAAGAAAATGTATCGTGCCACGTTCACTCCTCCCACCCTGTGGTGCAACAGATGTCCCTTTCTCCAAAAATGTACTCAATGGGATCGTAATTTTGCAACCACACACAAATAGACCTGCTGTGAGGAAGAAACGAGTTAGTACACTTCAAACATGAAAAAGGTCATTTTAAAATCAACATGAAAAACCATAATTCCAAAAGTGTAATACACAAAAAAATCCTTACCAATGAAAGAAAATGTATCCTGCCACGTTCACTCCTCCCACCCTGTGGTGCAACAGATGTCCCTTTCTCCAAAAATGTACTCAATGGGATCGTAATGTTGCAACCACACACAAATAGACCTGCTGTGAGGAAGAAACGAGTTAGTACACTTCAAACATGAAAAAGGTCATTTTGAAATCAACATGAAAAACCATGATTCCAAAAGTATAAAACACAAAAAAATCCTTACCAATGAAAGAAAATGTATCCTGCCACGTTCACTCCTCCCACCCTGTGGTGCAACAGATGTCCCTTTCTCCAAAAATGTACTCAATGGGATCGTAATGTTGCAACCACACACAAATAGACCTGCTATGAGGAAGAAACGAGTTAGTACACTTCAAACATGAAAAAGGTCATTTTAAAATCAACATGAAAAACCATGATTCCAAAAGTATAAAACGCAAAAAAATCCTTACCAATGAAAGAAAATGTATCCTGCCACGTTCACTCCTCCCACCCTGTGTTGCAACAGATGTCCCTTTCTCCAAAAATGTACTCAATGGGATCGTAATGTTGCAACCACACACAAATAGAACTGCTGTGAGGAAGAAACGAGTTAGTACACTTCAAACAAAAAAGGTCATTTTAAAATCAACATGAAAAACCATGATTCCAAAAGTATAAAACACAAAAAAATCCTTACCAATGAAAGAAAATGTATCCTGCCACGTTCACTCCTCCCACCCTGTGGTGTAACAGATGTCCCTTTCTCCAAAAATGTACTCAATGGGATCGTAATGTTGCAACCACACACAAATAGACCTGCTGTGAGGAAGAAACGAGTTAGTACACTTCAAACATGAAAAAGGTCATCTTAAAATCAACATGAAAAACCATGATTCCAAAAGTATAAAACACAAAAAAATCCTTACCAATGAAAGAAAATGTATCCTGCCACGTTCACTCCTCCCACACTGTGGTGCAACAGATGTCCCTTTCTCCAAAAATGTACTCAATGGGATCGTAATGTTGCAACCACACACAAATAGACCTGCTGTGAGGAAGAAACGAGTTAGTACCCTTCAAACATGAAAAAGGTCATTTTAAAATCAACATGAAAAACCATAATTCCAAAAGTATAATACACAAAAAAATCCTTACCAATGAAAGAAAATGTATCCTGCCACGTTCACTCCTCCCACCCTGTGGTGCAACAGATGTCCCTTTCTCCAAAAATGTACTCAATGGGATCGTAATGTTGCAACCACACACAAATAGACCTGCTGTGAGGAAGAAACGAGTAAGTACACTTCAAACATGAAAAAGGTCATTTTAAAATCAACATGAAAAATAATTATTCCGAAAGTATAAAACACAAAAAAATCCTTACCAATGAAAGAAAATGTATCGTGCCACGTTCCCTCCTCCCACCCTGTGGTGCAACAGATGTCCCTTTCTCCAAAAATGTACTCAATGGGATCGTAATGTTGCAACCACATACAAGTTGACATGCTGTGAGGAAGAGACGAGTTAGTACACTTCATATATGAAAAAGTTTATTTAAAAATCAACATGAAAAATCATAATTCCAAAAGTATAAAACACAAAAACATCCTTACCAATGAAGGACAATGTATCGTGCCACGTTCCCTCCTGCCACCCTGTGGTGCAACAGATGTCCCTTTCTCCAAAAATGTACTCAATGGGATCGTAATGTTGCAACCACACACAAGTTGACCTGCTGTGAGGAAGAAATGAGTTAGTACACTTCAAACATGAAAAAGGTCATTTTAAAATCAACATGAAAAACAATTATTCCGAAAGTATAAAACACAAAAAAATCCTTACCAATGAAAGAAAATGTATCGTGCCACGTTCCCTCCTCCCACCCTGTGGTGCAACAGATGTCCCTTTCTCCAAAAATGTACTCAATGGGATCGTAATGTTGCAACCACATACAAGTTGACCTGCTGTGAGGAAGAGAAGAGTTAGTACACTTCATACATGAAAAAGTTTATTTAAAAATCAACATGAAAAATCATAATTCCAAAAGTATAAAACACAAAAACATCCTTACCAATGAAAGAAAATGTATCGTGCCACGTTCCCTCTTCCCACCCTGTGGTGCAACAGATGTCCCTTTCTCCAAAAATGTACTCAATGGGATCGTAATGTTGCAACCACATACAAGTTGACCTGCTGTGAGGAAGTGACGAGTTAGTACACTTCATACATGAAAAAGTTTATTTAAAAATCAACATGAAAAATCATAATTCCAAAACTATAAAACTCAAAAAAATCCTTACCAATGAAAGAAAATGTATCGTGCCACGTTCCCTCCTCCCACCCTGTGGTGCAACAGATGTCCTTTTCTCCAAAAATGTACTCAATGGGATCGTAATGTTGCAACCACACACAAGTTGACCTGCTGTGAGGAAGAAACGAGTTAGTACACTTCAAACATGAAAAAGGTCATTTTAAAATCAACATGAAAAATAATTATTCCGAAAGTATAAAACACAAAAAAATCCTTACCAATGAAAGAAAATGTATCGTGCCACGTTCCCTCCTCCCACCCTGTGGTGCAACAGATGTACCTTTCTCCAAAAATGTACTCAATGGGATCGTAATGTTGCAACCACATACAAGTTGACATGCTGTGAGGAAGAGACGAGTTAGTACACTTCATACATGAAAAAGTTTATTTAAAAATCAACATGAAAAATCATAATTCCAAAAGTATAAAACACAAAAACATCCTTACCAATGAAGGAAAATGTATCGTGCCACGTTCCCTCCTGCCACCCTGTGCTGCAACAGATGTCCCTTTCTCCAAAAATGTACTCAATGGGATCGTAATGTTGCAACCACACACAAGTTGACCTGCTGTGAGGAAGAAACGAGTTAGTACACTTCAAACATGAAAAAGGTCATTTTAAAATCAACATGAAAAACAATTATTCCGAAAGTATAAAACACAAAAAAATCCTTTCCAATGAAAGAAAATGTATCGTGCCACGTTCCCTCCTCCCACCCTGTGGTGCAACAGATGTCCCTTTCTCCAAAAATGTACTCAATGGGATCGTAATGTTGCAACCACGTACAAGTTGACCTGCTGTGAGGAAGAGACGAGTTAGTACACTTCATACATGAAAAAGTTTATTTAAAAATCAACATGAAAAATCATAATTCCAAGAGTATAAAACACAAAAAAATCCTTACCAATGAAAGAAAATGTATCGTGCCATGTTCCCTCCTCCCACCCTGTGGTGCAACAGATGTCCCTTTCTCCAAAAATGTACTCAATGGGATCGTAATGTTGCAACCACATACAAGTTGACCTGCTGTGAGGAAGAAACGAGTTAGTACACTTCATACATGAAAAAGTTTATTTTAAAATCAACATGAAAAACCATAATTCCAAAAGTATAATACACAAAAAAATCCTTACCAATGAAAGAAAATGTATCGTGCCACGTTCCCTCCTCCCACCCTGTGGTGCAACAGATGTCCCTTTCTCCAAAAATGTACTCAATGGGATCGTAATGTTGCAACCACATACAAGTTGACCTGCTGTGAGGAAGTGACGAGTTAGTACACTTCATACATGAAAAAGTTTATTTAAAAATCAACATGAAAAATCATAATTCCAAAACTATAAAACTCAAAAAAATCCTTACCAATGAAAGAAAATGTATCGTGCCACGTTCCCTCCTCCCACCCTGTGGTGCAACAGATGTCCCTTTCTCCAAAAATGTACTCAATGGGATCGTAATGTTGCAACCACATACAAGTTGACCTGCTGTGAGGAAGAGAAGAGTTAGTACACTTCATACATGAAAAAGTTTATTTAAAATTCAACATGAAAAATCATAATTCCAAAAGTATAAAACACAAAAACATCCTTACCAATGAAAGAAAATGTATCGTGCCACGTTCCCTCTTCCCACCCTGTGGTGCAACAGATGTCCCTTTCTCCAAAAATGTACTCAATGGGATCGTAATGTTGCAACCACATACAAGTTGACCTGCTGTGAGGAAGTGACGAGTTAGTACACTTCATACATGAAAAAGTTTATTTAAAAATCAACATGAAAAATCATAATTCCAAAACTATAAAACTCAAAAAAATCCTTACCAATGAAAGAAAATGTATCGTGCCACGTTCCCTCCTCCCACCCTGTGGTGCAACAGATGTCCTTTTCTCCAAAAATGTACTCAATGGGATCGTAATGTTGCAACCACACACAAGTTGACCTGCTGTGAGGAAGAAACGAGTTAGTACACTTCAAACATGAAAAAGGTCATTTTAAAATCAACATGAAAAATAATTATTCCGAAAGTATAAAACACAAAAAAATCCTTACCAATGAAAGAAAATGTATCGTGCCACGTTCCCTCCTCCCACCCTGTGGTGCAACAGATGTACCTTTCTCCAAAAATGTACTCAATGGGATCGTAATGTTGCAACCACATACAAGTTGACATGCTGTGAGGAAGAGACGAGTTAGTACACTTCATACATGAAAAAGTTTATTTAAAAATCAACATGAAAAATCATAATTCCAAAAGTATAAAACACAAAAAAATCCTTACCAATGAAAGAAAATGTATCGTGCCATGTTCCCTCCTCCCACCCTGTGGTGCAACAGATGTCCCTTTCTCCAAAAATGTACTCAATGGGATCGTAATGTTGCAACCACATACAAGTTGACCTGCTGTGAGGAAGAAACGAGTTAGTACACTTCATACATGAAAAAGTTTATTTTAAAATCAACATGAAAAACCATAATTCCAAAAGTATAATACACAAAAAAATCCTTACCAATGAAAGAAAATGTATCGTGCCACGTTCCCTCCTCCCACCCTGTGGTGCAACAGATGTCCCTTTCTCCAAAAATGTACTCAATGGGATCGTAATGTTGCAACCACATACAAGTTGACCTGCTGTGAGGAAGTGACGAGTTAGTACACTTCATACATGAAAAAGTTTATTTAAAAATCAACATGAAAAATCATAATTCCAAAACTATAAAACTCAAAAAAATCCTTACCAATGAAAGAAAATGTATCGTGCCACGTTCCCTCCTCCCACCCTGTGGTGCAACAGATGTCCCTTTCTCCAAAAATGTACTCAATGGGATCGTAATGTTGCAACCACATACAAGTTGACCTGCTGTGAGGAAGAGAAGAGTTAGTACACTTCATACATGAAAAAGTTTATTTAAAATTCAACATGAAAAATCATAATTCCAAAAGTATAAAACACAAAAACATCCTTACCAATGAAAGAAAATGTATCGTGCCACGTTCCCTCTTCCCACCCTGTGGTGCAACAGATGTCCCTTTCTCCAAAAATGTACTCAATGGGATCGTAATGTTGCAACCACATACAAGTTGACCTGCTGTGAGGAAGTGACGAGTTAGTACACTTCATACATGAAAAAGTTTATTTAAAAATCAACATGAAAAATCATAATTCCAAAACTATAAAACTCAAAAAAATCCTTACCAATGAAAGAAAATGTATCGTGCCACGTTCCCTCCTCCCACCCTGTGGTGCAACAGATGTCCTTTTCTCCAAAAATGTACTCAATGGGATCGTAATGTTGCAACCACACACAAGTTGACCTGCTGTGAGGAAGAAACGAGTTAGTACACTTCAAACATGAAAAAGGTCATTTTAAAATCAACATGAAAAATAATTATTCCGAAAGTATAAAACACAAAAAAATCCTTACCAATGAAAGAAAATGTATCGTGCCACGTTCCCTCCTCCCACCCTGTGGTGCAACAGATGTACCTTTCTCCAAAAATGTACTCAATGGGATCGTAATGTTGCAACCACATACAAGTTGACATGCTGTGAGGAAGAGACGAGTTAGTACACTTCATACATGAAAAAGTTTATTTAAAAATCAACATGAAAAATCATAATTCCAAAAGTATAAAACACAAAAACATCCTTACCAATGAAGGAAAATGTATCGTGCCACGTTCCCTCCTGCCACCCTGTGCTGCAACAGATCTCCCTTTCTCCAAAAATGTACTCAATGGGATCGTAATGTTGCAACCACACACAAGTTGACCTGCTGTGAGGAAGAAACGAGTTAGTACACTTCAAACATGAAAAAGGTCATTTTAAAATCAACATGAAAAACAATTATTCCGAAAGTATAAAACACAAAAAAATCCTTTCCAATGAAAGAAAATGTATCGTGCCACGTTCCCTCCTCCCACCCTGTGGTGCAACAGATGTCCCTTTCTCCAAAAATGTACTCAATGGGATCGTAATGTTGCAACCACGTACAAGTTGACCTGCTGTGAGGAAGAGACGAGTTAGTACACTTCATACATGAAAAAGTTTATTTAAAAATCAACATGAAAAATCATAATTCCAAAAGTATAAAACACAAAAAAATCCTTACCAATGAAAGAAAATGTATCGTGCCACGTTCCCTCCTCCCACCCTGTGGTGCAACAGATGTCCCTTTCTCCAAAAATGTACTCAATGGGATCGTAATGTTGCAACCACATACAAGTTGACCTGCTGTGAGGAAGAAACGAGTTAGTACACTTCATACATGAAAAAGTTTATTTTAAAATCAACATGAAAAACCATAATTCCAAAAGTATAATACACAAAAAAATCCTTACCAATGAAAGAAAATGTATCGTGCCACGTTCCCTCCTCCCACCCTGTGGTGCAACAGATGTCCCTTTCTCCAAAAATGTACTCAATGGGATCGTAATGTTGCAACCACATACAAGTTGACCTGCTGTGAGGAAGTGACGAGTTAGTACACTTCATACATGAAAAAGTTTATTTAAAAATCAACATGAAAAATCATAATTCCAAAACTATAAAACTCAAAAAAATCCTTACCAATGAAAGAAAATGTATCGTGCCACGTTCCCTCCTCCCACCCTGTGGTGCAACAGATGTCCCTTTCTCCAAAAATGTACTCAATGGGATCGTAATGTTGCAACCACACACAAGTTGACCTGCTGTGAGGAAGAAACGAGTTAGTACACTTCAAACATGAAAAAGGTCATTTTAAAATCAACATGAAAAATAATTATTCCGAAAGTATAAAACACAAAAAAATCCTTACCAATGAAAGAAAATGTATCGTGCCACGTTCCCTCCTCCCACCCTGTGGTGCAACAGATGTCCCTTTCTCCAAAAATGTACTCAATGGGATCGTAATGTTGCAACCACATACAAGTTGACATGCTGTGAGGAAGAGACGAGTTAGTACACTTCATACATGAAAAAGTTTATTTAAAAATCAACATGAAAAATCATAATTCCAAAAGTATAAAACACAAAAACATCCTTACCAATGAAGGAAAATGTATCGTGCCACGTTCCCTCCTGCCACCCTGTGGTGCAACAGATGTCCCTTTCTCCAAAAATGTACTCAATGGGATCGTAATGTTGCAACCACACACAAGTTGACCTGCTGTGAGGAAGAAACGAGTTAGTACACTTCAAACATGAAAAAGGTCATTTTAAAATCAACATGAAAAACAATTATTCCAAAAGTATAAAACACAAAAAAATCCTTACCAATGAAAGAAAATGTATCGTGCCACGTTCCCTCCTCCCACCCTGTGGTGCAACAGATGTCCCTTTCTCCAAAAATGTACTCAATGGGATCGTAATGTTGCAACCACATACAAGTTGACCTGCTGTGAGGAAGAGACGAGTTAGTACACTTCATACATGAAAAAGGTTATTTAAAAATCGACATGAAAAATCATAATTCCAAAAGTATAAAACACAAAAAAATCCTTACCAATGAAAGAAAATGTATCGTGCCACGTTCCCTCCTCCCACCCTGTGGTGCAACAGATGTCCCTTTCTCCAAAAATGTACTCAATGGGATCGTAATGTTGCAACCACACACAAGTTGACCTGCTGTGAGGAAGAAACGAGTTAGTACACTTCAAACATGAAAAAGGTCATTTTAAAATCAACATGAAAAACAATTATTCCGAAAGTATAAAACACAAAAAAATCCTTACCAATGAAAGAAGATGTATCGTGCCACGTTCCCTCCTCCCACCCTGTGGTGCAACAGATGTCCCTTTCTCCAAAAATGTACTCAATGGGATCGTAATGTTGCAACCACACACAAGTTGACCTGCTGTGAGGAAGAGACGAGTTAGTACACTTCAAACATGAAAAAGGTCATTTTAAAATCAACATGAAAAACAATTATTCCGAAAGTATAAAACACAAAAAAAATCCTTTCCAATGAAAGAAAATGTATCGTGCCACGTTCCCTCCTCCCACCCTGTGGTGCAACAGATGTCCCTTTCTCCAAAAATGTACTCAATGGGATCGTAATGTTGCAACCACATACAAGTTGACCTGCTGTGAGGAAGAGACGATTTAGTACACTTCATACATGAAAAAGTTTATTTAAAAATCAACATGAAAAATCATAATTCCAAAAGTATAAAACACAAAAAAATCCTTACCAATGAAAGAAAATGTATCGTGCCACGTTCCCTCCTCCCACCCTGTGGTGCAACAGATGTCCCTTTCTCCAAAAATGTACTCAATGGGATCGTAATGTTGCAACCACACACAAGTTGACCTGCTGTGAGGAAGAAACGAGTTAGTACACTTCAAACATGAAAAAGGTCATTTTAAAATCAACATGAAAAACAATTATTCCAAAAGTATAAAACACAAAAAAATCCTTACCAATGAAAGAAAATGTATCATGCCACGTTCCCTCCTCCCACCCTGTGGTGCAACAGATGTCCCTTTCTCCAAAAACGTACTCAATGGGATCGTAATGTTGCAACCACATACAAGTTGACCTGCTGTGAGGAAGAGACGAGTTAGTACACTTCATACATGATAAAGTTTATTTAAAAATCAACATGAAAAATCATAATTCCAAAAGTATAAAACACAAAAAAATCCTTACCAATGAAAGAAAATGTATCGTGCCACGTTCCCTCCTCCCACCCTGTGGTGCAACAGATGTCCCTTTCTCCAAAAATGTACTCAATGGGATCGCAATGTTGCAACCACACACAAGTTGACCTGCTGTGAGGAAGAAACGAGTTAGTACACTTCAAACATGAATAAGGTCACTTTAAAATCAACATGAAAACAATTATTCCGAAAGTATAAAACACAAAAAATCCTTACCAATGAAAGAAAATGTATCGTGCCACGTTCCCTCCTCCCACCCTGTGGTGCAACAGATGTCCCTTTCTCCAAAAATGTACTCAATGGCATCGTAATGTTGCAACCACATACAAGTTGACCTGCTGTGTGGAAGAGACGAGTTAGTACACTTCATACATGAAAAAGTTTATTTAAAAATCAACATGAAAAATCATAATTCCAAAAGTATAAAACACAAAAAAAACCTTACCAATGAAAGAAAATGTATCGTGCCACGTTCCCTCCTCCCACCCTGTAGTGCAACAGATGTCCCTTTCTCCAAAAATGTACTCAATGGGATCGTAATGTTGCAACCACATACAAGTTGACCTGCTGTGAGGAAGAAACGAGTTAGTACACTTCAAACATGAAAAAGGTCATTATAAAATCAACATGAAAAACCATGATTCCAAAAGTATAAAACACAAAAAAATCCTTACCAATGAAAGAAAATGTATCGTGCCACGTTCCCTCCTGCCACCCTGTGGTGCAACAGATGTCCCTTTCTCCAAAAATGTACTCAATGGGATCGTAATGTTGCAACCACATACAAGTTGACCTGCTGTGAGGAAGAAACGAGTTAGTACACTTCAAACATGAAAAGGGTCATTTTAAAATCAACATGAAAAACAATTATTCCAAAAGTATAAAACACAAAAAAATCCTTATCAATGAAAGAAAATGTATCGTGCCACGTTCCCTCCTCCCACCCTGTAGTGCAACAGATGTCCCTTTCTCCAAAAATGTACTCAATGGGATCGTAATGTTGCAACCACATACAAGTTGACCTGCTGTGAGGAAGAAACGAGTTAGTACACTTCAAACAAGAAAAAGGTCATTTTAAAATCAACATGAAAAACAATTATTCCAAAAGTATAAAACACAAAAAAATCCTTACCAATGAAAGAAAATGTATCGTGCCACGTTCCCTCCTTCCACCCTGTGGTGCAACAGATGTCCCTTTCTCCAAAAATGTACTCAATGGGATCGTAATGTTGCAACCACATACAAGTTGACCTGCTGTGAGGAAGAAACGAGTTAGTACACTTCAAACATGAAAAAGGTCATTTTAAAAGTCAACATGAAAAACAATTATTCCAAAAGTATAAAACACAAAAAAATCCTTACCAATGAATGAAAATGTATCGTGCCACGTTCCCTCCTCCCACCCTGTGGTGCAACAGATGTCCCTTTCTCCAAAAATGTACTCAATGGGATCGTAATGTTGCAACCTCACACAAGTTGACCTGCTGTGAGGAAGAAACGAGTTAGTACACTTCAAACATGAAGAAAGTCATTTTAAAATCAACATGAAAAACCATAATTCCAAAAGTATAAAACACAAAAAAAACCTTACCAATGAAAGAAAATGTATCGTGCCACGTTCCCTCCTCCCACCCTGTGGTGCAACAGATGTCCCTTTCTCCTAAAATGTACTCAATGGGATCGTAATGTTGCAACCACACACAAGTTGACCTGCTGTGAGGAAGAAACGAGTTAGTACACTTCAAAATTGAAAAAGGTCATTTTAAAAGTCAACATGAATAACAAATATTCCAAAAGTATAAAACACAAAAAAATCCTTACCAATGAAAGAAAATGTATCGTGCCACGTTCCCTCCTGCCACCCTGTGGTGCAACAGATGTCCCTTTCTCCAAAAATGTACTCAATGGGATCGTAATGTTGCAACCACATACAAGTTGACCTGCTGTGAGGAAGAAACGAGTTAGTACACTTCAAACATGAAAAAGGTCATTTTAAAAGTCAACATGAAAAACAATTATTCCAAAAGTATAAAACACAAAAAAATCCTTACCAATGAAAGAAAATGTATCGTGCCACGTTCCCTCCTGCCACCCTGTGGTGCAACAGATGTCCCTTTCTCCAAAAATGTACTCAATGGGATCGTAATGTTGCAACCACACACAAGTTGACCTGCTGTGAGGAAGAAACGAGTTAGTACACTTCAAACATGAAAAAGGTCATTTTAAAATCAACATGAAAAATAATTATTCCGAAAGTATAAAACACAAAAAAATCCTTACCAATGAAAGAAAATGTATCGTGCCACGTTCCCTCCTCCCACCCTGTGGTGCAACAGATGTCCCATTCTCCAAAAATGTACTCAATGGGATCGTAATGTTGCAACCACATACAAGTTGACATGCTGTGAGGAAGAGACGAGTTAGTACACTTCATATATGAAAAAGTTTATTTAAAAATCAACATGAAAAATCATAATTCCAAAAGTATAAAACACAAAAACATCCTTACCAATGAAGGACAATGTATCGTGCCACGTTCCCTCCTGCCACCCTGTGGTGCAACAGATGTCCCTTTCTCCAAAAATGTACTCAATGGGATCGTAATGTTGCAACCACACACAAGTTGACCTGCTGTGAGGAAGAAATGAGTTAGTACACTTCAAACATGAAAAAGGTCATTTTAAAATCAACATGAAAAACAATTATTCCGAAAGTATAAAACACAAAAAAATCCTTACCAATGAAAGAAAATGTATCGTGCCACGTTCCCTCCTCCCACCCTGTGGTGCAACAGATGTCCCTTTCTCCAAAAATGTACTCAATGGGATCGTAATGTTGCAACCACATACAAGTTGACCTGCTGTGAGGAAGAGAAGAGTTAGTACACTTCATACATGAAAAAGTTTATTTAAAAATCAACATGAAAAATCATAATTCCAAAAGTATAAAACACAAAAACATCCTTACCAATGAAAGAAAATGTATCGTGCCACGTTCCCTCTTCCCACCCTGTGGTGCAACAGATGTCCCTTTCTCCAAAAATGTACTCAATGGGATCGTAATGTTGCAACCACATACAAGTTGACCTGCTGTGAGGAAGTGACGAGTTAGTACACTTCATACATGAAAAAGTTTATTTAAAAATCAACATGAAAAATCATAATTCCAAAACTATAAAACTCAAAAAAATCCTTACCAATGAAAGAAAATGTATCGTGCCACGTTCCCTCCTCCCACCCTGTGGTGCAACAGATGTCCTTTTCTCCAAAAATGTACTCAATGGGATCGTAATGTTGCAACCACACACAAATAGACCTGCTGTGAGGAAGAAACGAGTTAGTACACTTCAAACATGAAAAAGGTCATTTTAAAATCAACATGAAAAATAATTATTCCGAAAGTATAAAACACAAAAAAATCCTTACCAATGAAAGAAAATGTATCGTGCCACGTTCCCTCCTCCCACCCTGTGGTGCAACAGATGTACCTTTCTCCAAAAATGTACTCAATGGGATCGAAATGTTGCAACCACATACAAGTTGACATGCTGTGAGGAAGAGACGAGTTAGTACACTTCATACATGAAAAAGTTTATTTAAAAATCAACATGAAAAATCATAATTCCAAAAGTATAAAACACAAAAACATCCTTACCAATGAAGGAAAATGTATCGTGCCACGTTCCCTCCTGCCACCCTGTGCTGCAACAGATGTCCCTTTCTCCAAAAATGTACTCAATGGGATCGTAATGTTGCAACCACACACAAGTTGACCTGCTGTGAGGAAGAAACGAGTTAGTACACTTCAAACATGAAAAAGGTCATTTTAAAATCAACATGAAAAACAATTATTCCGAAAGTATAAAACACAAAAAAATCCTTTCCAATGAAAGAAAATGTATCGTGCCACGTTCCCTCCTCCCACCCTGTGGTGCAACAGATGTCCCTTTCTCCAAAAATGTACTCAATGGGATCGTAATGTTGCAACCACGTACAAGTTGACCTGCTGTGAGGAAGAGACGAGTTAGTACACTTCATACATGAAAAAGTTTATTTAAAAATCAACATGAAAAATCATAATTCCAAAAGTATAAAACACAAAAAAATCCTTACCAATGAAAGAAAATGTATCGTGCCACGTTCCCTCCTCCCACCCTGTGGTGCAACAGATGTCCCTTTCTCCAAAAATGTACTCAATGGGATCGTAATGTTGCAACCACATACAAGTTGACCTGCTGTGAGGAAGAAACGAGTTAGTACACTTCATACATGAAAAAGTTTATTTTAAAATCAACATGAAAAACCATAATTCCAAAAGTATAATACACAAAAAAATCCTTACCAATGAAAGAAAATGTATCGTGCCACGTTCCCTCCTCCCACCCTGTGGTGCAACAGATGTCCCTTTCTCCAAAAATGTACTCAATGGGATCGTAATGTTGCAACCACATACAAGTTGACCTGCTGTGAGGAAGTGACGAGTTAGTACACTTCATACATGAAAAAGTTTATTTAAAAATCAACATGAAAAATCATAATTCCAAAACTATAAAACTCAAAAAAATCCTTACCAATGAAAGAAAATGTATCGTGCCACGTTCCCTCCTCCCACCCTGTGGTGCAACAGATGTCCCTTTCTCCAAAAATGTACTCAATGGGATCGTAATGTTGCAACCACATACAAGTTGACCTGCTGTGAGGAAGAGAAGAGTTAGTACACTTCATACATGAAAAAGTTTATTTAAAAATCAACATGAAAAATCATAATTCCAAAAGTATAAAACACAAAAACATCCTTACCAATGAAAGAAAATGTATCGTGCCACGTTCCCTCTTCCCACCCTGTGGTGCAACAGTTGTCCCTTTCTCCAAAAATGTACTCAATGGGATCGTAATGTTGCAACCACATACAAGTTGACCTGCTGTGAGGAAGTGACGAGTTAGTACACTTCATACATGAAAAAGTTTATTTAAAAATCAACATGAAAAATCATAATTCCAAAACTATAAAACTCAAAAAAATCCTTACCAATGAAAGAAAATGTATCGTGCCACGTTCCCTCCTCCCACCCTGTGGTGCAACAGATGTCCTTTTCTCCAAAAATGTACTCAATGGGATCGTAATGTTGCAACCACACACAAGTTGATTTGCTGTGAGGAAGAAACGAGTTAGTACACTTCAAACATGAAAAAGGTCATTTTAAAATCAACATGAAAAATAATTATTCCAAAAGTATAAAACACAAAAAAATCCTTACCAATGAAAGAAAATGTATCGTGCCACGTTCCCTCCTCCCACCCTGTGGTGCAACAGATGTACCTTTCTCCAAAAATGTACTCAATGGGATCGTAATGTTGCAACCACATACAAGTTGACATGCTGTGAGGAAGAGACGAGTTAGTACACTTCATACATGAAAAAGTTTATTTAAAAATCAACATGAAAAATCATAATTCCAAAAGTATAAAACACAAAAACATCCTTACCAATGAAGGAAAATGTATCGTGCCACTTTCCCTCCTGCCACCCTGTGCTGCAACAGATGTCCCTTTCTCCAAAAATGTACTCAATGGGATCGTAATGTTGCAACCACACACAAGTTGACCTGCTGTGAGGAAGAAACGAGTTAGTACACTTCAAACATGAAAAAGGTCATTTTAAAATCAACATGAAAAACAATTATTCCGAAAGTATAAAACACAAAAAAATCCTTTCCAATGCAAGAAAATGTATCGTGCCACGTTCCCTCCTCCCACCCTGTGGTGCAACAGATGTCCCTTTCTCCAAAAATATACTCAATGGGATCGTAATGTTGCAACCACGTACAAGTTGACCTGCTGTGAGGAAGAGACGAGTTAGTACACTTCATACATGAAAAAGTTTATTTAAAAATCAACATGAAAAATCATAATTCCAAAAGTATAAAACACAAAAAAATCCTTACCAATGAAAGAAAATGTATCGTGCCACGTTCCCTCCTCCCACCCTGTGGTGCAACAGATGTCCCTTTCTCCAAAAATGTACTCAATGGGATCGTAATGTTGCAACCACATACAAGTTGACCTGCTGTGAGGAAGAAACGAGTTAGTACACTTCATACATGAAAAAGTTTATTTTAAAATCAACATGAAAAACCATAATTCCAAAAGTATAATAAACAAAAAAATCCTTACCAATGAAAGAAAATGTATCGTGCCACGTTCCCTCCTCCCACCCTGTGGTGCAACAGATGTCCCTTTCTCCAAAAATGTACTCAATGGGATCGTAATGTTGCAACCACATACAAGTTGACCTGCTGTGAGGAAGTGACGAGTTAGTACACTTCATACATGAAAAAGTTTATTTAAAAATCAACATGAAAAATCATAATTCCAAAACTATAAAACTCATTAAACTCCTTACCAATGAAAGAAAATGTATCGTGCCACGTTCCCTCCTCCCACCCTGTGGTGCAACAGATGTCCCTTTCTCCAAAAATGTACTCAATGGGATCGTAATGTTGCAACCACACACAAGTTGACCTGCTGTGAGGAAGAAACGAGTTAGTACACTTCAAACATGAAAAAGGTCATTTTAAAATCAACATGAAAAATAATTATTCCGAAAGTATAAAACACAAAAAAATCCTTACCAATGAAAGAAAATGTATCGTGCCACGTTCCCTCCTCCCACCCTGTGGTGCAACAGATGTCCCTTTCTCCAAAAATGTACTCAATGGGATCGTAATGTTGCAACCACATACAAGTTGACATGCTGTGAGGAAGAGACGAGTTAGTACACTTCATACATGAAAAAGTTTATTTAAAAATCAACATGAAAAATCATAATTCCAAAAGTATAAAACACAAAAACATCCTTACCAATGAAGGAAAATGTATCGTGCCACGTTCCCTCCTGCCACCCTGTGGTGCAACAGATGTCCCTTTCTCCAAAAATGTATTCAATGGGATCGTAATGTTGCAACCACACACAAGTTGACCTGCTGTGAGGAAGAAACGAGTTAGTACACTTCAAACATGAAAAAGGTCATTTTAAAATCAACATGAAAAACAATTATTCCAAAAGTATAAAACACAAAAAAATCCTTATCAATGAAAGAAAATGTATCGTGCCACGTTCCCTCCTCCCACCCTGTAGTGCAACAGATGTCCCTTTCTCCAAAAATGTACTCAATGGGATCGTAATGTTGCAACCACATACAAGTTGACCTGCTGTGAGGAAGAAACGAGTTAGTACACTTCAAACAAGAAAAAGGTCATTTTAAAATCAACATGAAAAACAATTATTCCAAAAGTATAAAACACAAAAAAATCCTTACCAATGAAAGAAAATGTATCGTGCCACGTTCCCTCCTTCCACCCTGTGGTGCAACAGATGTCCCTTTCTCCAAAAATGTACTCAATGGGATCGTAATGTTGCAACCACATACAAGTTGACCTGCTGTGAGGAAGAAACGAGTTAGTACACTTCAAACATGAAAAAGGTCATTTTAAAAGTCAACATGAAAAACAATTATTCCAAAAGTATAAAACACAAAAAAATCCTTACCAATGAATGAAAATGTATCGTGCCACGTTCCCTCCTCCCACCCTGTGGTGCAACAGATGTCCCTTTCTCCAAAAATGTACTCAATGGGATCGTAATGTTGCAACCTCACACAAGTTGACCTGCTGTGAGGAAGAAACGAGTTAGTACACTTCAAACATGAAGAAAGTCATTTTAAAATCAACATGAAAAACCATAATTCCAAAAGTATAAAACACAAAAAAAACCTTACCAATGAAAGAAAATGTATCGTGCCACGTTCCCTCCTCCCACCCTGTGGTGCAACAGATGTCCCTTTCTCCTAAAATGTACTCAATGGGATCGTAATGTTGCAACCACACACAAGTTGACCTGCTGTGAGGAAGAAACGAGTTAGTACACTTCAAAATTGAAAAAGGTCATTTTAAAAGTCAACATGAATAACAAATATTCCAAAAGTATAAAACACAAAAAAATCCTTACCAATGAAAGAAAATGTATCGTGCCACGTTCCCTCCTGCCACCCTGTGGTGCAACAGATGTCCCTTTCTCCAAAAATGTACTCAATGGGATCGTAATGTTGCAACCACATACAAGTTGACCTGCTGTGAGGAAGAAACGAGTTAGTACACTTCAAACATGAAAAAGGTCATTTTAAAAGTCAACATGAAAAACAATTATTCCAAAAGTATAAAACACAAAAAAATCCTTACCAATGAAAGAAAATGTATCGTGCCACGTTCCCTCCTGCCACCCTGTGGTGCAACAGATGTCCCTTTCTCCAAAAATGTACTCAATGGGATCGTAATGTTGCAACCACACACAAGTTGACCTGCTGTGAGGAAGAAACGAGTTAGTACACTTCAAACATGAAAAAGGTCATTTTAAAATCAACATGAAAAATAATTATTCCGAAAGTATAAAACACAAAAAAATCCTTACCAATGAAAGAAAATGTATCGTGCCACGTTCCCTCCTCCCACCCTGTGGTGCAACAGATGTCCCATTCTCCAAAAATGTACTCAATGGGATCGTAATGTTGCAACCACATACAAGTTGACATGCTGTGAGGAAGAGACGAGTTAGTACACTTCATATATGAAAAAGTTTATTTAAAAATCAACATGAAAAATCATAATTCCAAAAGTATAAAACACAAAAACATCCTTACCAATGAAGGACAATGTATCGTGCCACGTTCCCTCCTGCCACCCTGTGGTGCAACAGATGTCCCTTTCTCCAAAAATGTACTCAATGGGATCGTAATGTTGCAACCACACACAAGTTGACCTGCTGTGAGGAAGAAATGAGTTAGTACACTTCAAACATGAAAAAGGTCATTTTAAAATCAACATGAAAAACAATTATTCCGAAAGTATAAAACACAAAAAAATCCTTTCCAATGAAAGAAAATGTATCGTGCCACGTTCCCTCCTCCCACCCTGTGGTGCAACAGATGTCCCTTTCTCCAAAAATGTACTCAATGGGATCGTAATGTTGCAACCACATACAAGTTGACCTGCTGTGAGGAAGAGAAGAGTTAGTACACTTCATACATGAAAAAGTTTATTTAAAAATCAACATGAAAAATCATAATTCCAAAAGTATAAAACACAAAAACATCCTTACCAATGAAAGAAAATGTATCGTGCCACGTTCCCTCTTCCCACCCTGTGGTGCAACAGATGTCCCTTTCTCCAAAAATGTACTCAATGGGATCGTAATGTTGCAACCACATACAAGTTGACCTGCTGTGAGGAAGTGACGAGTTAGTACACTTCATACATGAAAAAGTTTATTTAAAAATCAACATGAAAAATCATAATTCCAAAACTATAAAACTCAAAAAAATCCTTACCAATGAAAGAAAATGTATCGTGCCACGTTCCCTCTTCCCACCCTGTGGTGCAACAGATGTCCTTTTCTCCAAAAATGTACTCAATGGGATCGTAATGTTGCAACCACACACAAATAGACCTGCTGTGAGGAAGAAACGAGTTAGTACACTTCAAACATGAAAAAGGTCATTTTAAAATCAACATGAAAAATAATTATTCCGAAAGTATAAAACACAAAAAAATCCTTACCAATGAAAGAAAATGTATCGTGCCACGTTCCCTCCTCCCACCCTGTGGTGCAACAGATGTACCTTTCTCCAAAAATGTACTCAATGGGATCGAAATGTTGCAACCACATACAAGTTGACATGCTGTGAGGAAGAGACGAGTTAGTACACTTCATACATGAAAAAGTTTATTTAAAAATCAACATGAAAAATCATAATTCCAAAAGTATAAAACACAAAAACATCCTTACCAATGAAGGAAAATGTATCGTGCCACGTTCCCTCCTGCCACCCTGTGCTGCAACAGATGTCCCTTTCTCCAAAAATGTACTCAATGGGATCGTAATGTTGCAACCACACACAAGTTGACCTGCTGTGAGGAAGAAACGAGTTAGTACACTTCAAACATGAAAAAGGTCATTTTAAAATCAACATGAAAAACAATTATTCCGAAAGTATAAAACACAAAAAAATCCTTTCCAATGAAAGAAAATGTATCGTGCCACGTTCCCTCCTCCCACCCTGTGGTGCAACAGATGTCCCTTTCTCCAAAAATGTACTCAATGGGATCGTAATGTTGCAACCACGTACAAGTTGACCTGCTGTGAGGAAGAGACGAGTTAGTACACTTCATACATGAAAAAGTTTATTTAAAAATCAACATGAAAAATCATAATTCCAAAAGTATAAAACACAAAAAAATCCTTACCAACGAAAGAAAATGTATCGTGCCACGTTCCCTCCTCCCACCCTGTGGTGCAACAGATGTCCCTTTCTCCAAAAATGTACTCAATGGGATCGTAATGTTGCAACCACATACAAGTTGACCTGCTGTGAGGAAGAAACGAGTTAGTACACTTCATACATGAAAAAGTTTATTTTAAAATCAACATGAAAAACCATAATTCCAAAAGTATAATACACAAAAAAATCCTTACCAATGAAAGAAAATGTATCGTGCCACGTTCCCTCCTCCCACCCTGTGGTGCAACAGATGTCCCTTTCTCCAAAAATGTACTCAATGGGATCGTAATGTTGCAACCACATACAAGTTGACCTGCTGTGAGGAAGTGACGAGTTAGTACACTTCATACATGAAAAAGTTTATTTAAAAATCAACATGAAAAATCATAATTCCAAAACTATAAAACTCAAAAAAATCCTTACCAATGAAAGAAAATGTATCGTGCCACGTTCCCTCCTCCCACCCTGTGGTGCAACAGATGTCCCTTTCTCCAAAAATGTACTCAATGGGATCGTAATGTTGCAACCACATACAAGTTGACCTGCTGTGAGGAAGAGAAGAGTTAGTACACTTCATACATGAAAAAGTTTATTTAAAAATCAACATGAAAAATCATAATTCCAAAAGTATAAAACACAAAAACATCCTTACCAATGAAAGAAAATGTATCGTGCCACGTTCCCTCTTCCCACCCTGTGGTGCAACAGATGTCCCTTTCTCCAAAAATGTACTCAATGGGATCGTAATGTTGCAACCACATACAAGTTGACCTGCTGTGAGGAAGTGACGAGTTAGTACACTTCATACATGAAAAAGTTTATTTAAAAATCAACATGAAAAATCATAATTCCAAAACTATAAAACTCAAAAAAATCCTTACCAATGAAAGAAAATGTATCGTGCCACGTTCCCTCCTCCCACCCTGTGGTGCAACAGATGTCCTTTTCTCCAAAAATGTACTCAATGGGATCGTAATGTTGCAACCACACACAAGTTGATTTGCTGTGAGGAAGAAACGAGTTAGTACACTTCAAACATGAAAAAGGTCATTTTAAAATCAACATGAAAAATAATTATTCCAAAAGTATAAAACACAAAAAAATCCTTACCAATGAAAGAAAATGTATCGTGCCACGTTCCCTCCTCCCACCCTGTGGTGCAACAGATGTACCTTTCTCCAAAAATGTACTCAATGGGATCGTAATGTTGCAACCACATACAAGTTGACATGCTGTGAGGAAGAGACGAGTTAGTACACTTCATACATGAAAAAGTTTATTTAAAAATCAACATGAAAAATCATAATTCCAAAAGTATAAAACACAAAAACATCCTTACCAATGAAGGAAAATGTATCGTGCCACGTTCCCTCCTGCCACCCTGTGCTGCAACAGATGTCCCTTTCTCCAAAAATGTACTCAATGGGATCGTAATGTTGCAACCACACACAAGTTGACCTGCTGTGAGGAAGAAACGAGTTAGTACACTTCAAACATGAAAAAGGTCATTTTAAAATCAACATGAAAAACAATTATTCCGAAAGTATAAAACACAAAAAAATCCTTTCCAATGAAAGAAAATGTATCGTGCCACGTTCCCTCCTCCCACCCTGTGGTGCAACAGATGTCCCTTTCTCCAAAAATGTACTCAATGGGATCGTAATGTTGCAACCACGTACAAGTTGACCTGCTGTGAGGAAGAGACGAGTTAGTACACTTCATACATGAAAAAGTTTATTTAAAAATCAACATGAAAAATCATAATTCCAAAAGTATAAAACACAAAAAAATCCTTACCAATGAAAGAAAATGTATCGTGCCACGTTCCCTCCTCCCACCCTGTGGTGCAACAGATGTCCCTTTCTCCAAAAATGTACTCAATGGGATCGTAATGTTGCAACCACATACAAGTTGACCTGCTGTGAGGAAGAAACGAGTTAGTACACTTCATACATGAAAAAGTTTATTTTAAAATCAACATGAAAAACCATAATTCCAAAAGTATAATACACAAAAAAATCCTTACCAATGAAAGAAAATGTATCGTGCCACGTTCCCTCCTCCCACCCTGTGGTGCAACAGATGTCCCTTTCTCCAAAAATGTACTCAATGGGATCGTAATGTTGCAACCACATACAAGTTGACCTGCTGTGAGGAAGTGACGAGTTAGTACACTTCATACATGAAAAAGTTTATTTAAAAATCAACATGAAAAATCATAATTCCAAAACTATAAAACTCAAAAAACTCCTTACCAATGAAAGAAAATGTATCGTGCCACGTTCCCTCCTCCCACCCTGTGGTGCAACAGATGTCCCTTTCTCCAAAAATGTACTCAATGGGATCGTAATGTTGCAACCACACACAAGTTGACCTGCTGTGAGGAAGAAACGAGTTAGTACACTTCAAACATGAAAAAGGTCATTTTAAAATCAACATGAAAAATAATTATTCCGAAAGTATAAAACACAAAAAAATCCTTACCAATGAAAGAAAATGTATCGTGCCACGTTCCCTCCTCCCACCCTGTGGTGCAACAGATGTCCCTTTCTCCAAAAATGTACTCAATGGGATCGTAATGTTGCAACCACATACAAGTTGACATGCTGTGAGGAAGAGACGAGTTAGTACACTTCATACATGAAAAAGTTTATTTAAAAATCAACATGAAAAATCATAATTCCAAAAGTATAAAACACAAAAACATCCTTACCAATGAAGGAAAATGTATCGTGCCACGTTCCCTCCTGCCACCCTGTGGTGCAACAGATGTCCCTTTCTCCAAAAATGTATTCAATGGGATCGTAATGTTGCAACCACACAGAAGTTGACCTGCTGTGAGGAAGAAACGAGTTAGTACACTTCAAACATGAAAAAGGTCATTTTAAAATCAACATGAAAAACAATTATTCCAAAAGTATAAAACACAAAAAAATCCTTACCAATGAAAGAAAATGTATCGTGCCACGTTCCCTCCTCCCACCCTGTGGTGCAACAGATGTCCCTTTCTCCAAAAATGTACTCAATGGGATCGTAATGTTGCAACCACATACAAGTTGACCTGCTGTGAGGAAGAGACGAGTTAGTACACTTCATACATGAAAAAGTTTATTTAAAAATCGACATGAAAAATCATAATTCCAAAAGTATAAAACACAAAAAAATCCTTACCAATGAAAGAAAATGTATCGTGCCACGTTCCCTCCTCCCACCCTGTGGTGCAACAGATGTCCCTTTCTCCAAAAATGTACTCAATGGGATCGTAATGTTGCAACCACATACAAGTTGACCTGCTGTGAGGAAGAGACGAGTTAGTACACTTCATACATGAAAAAGTTTATTTAAAAATCAACATGAAAAATCATAATTCCAAAACTATAAAACTCATTAAACTCCTTACCAATGAAAGAAAATGTATCGTGCCACGTTCCCTCCTCCCACCCTGTGGTGCAACAGATGTCCCTTTCTCCAAAAATGTACTCAATGGGATCGTAATGTTGCAACCACACACAAGTTGACCTGCTGTGAGGAAGAAACGAGTTAGTACACTTCAAACATGAAAAAGGTCATTTTAAAATCAACATGAAAAATAATTATTCCGAAAGTATAAAACACAAAAAAATCCTTACCAATGAAAGAAAATGTATCGTGCCACGTTCCCTCCTCCCACCCTGTGGTGCAACAGATGTCCCTTTCTCCAAAAATGTACTCAATGGGATCGTAATGTTGCAACCACATACAAGTTGACATGCTGTGAGGAAGAGACGAGTTAGTACACTTCATACATGAAAAAGTTTATTTAAAAATCGACATGAAAAATCATAATTCCAAAAGTATAAAACACAAAAAAATCCTTACCAATGAAAGAAAATGTATCGTGCCACGTTCCCTCCTCCCACCCTGTGGTGCAACAGATGTCCCTTTCTCCAAAAATGTACTCAATGGGATCGTAATGTTGCAACCACATACAAGTTGACCTGCTGTGAGGAAGTGACGAGTTAGTACACTTCATACATGAAAAAGTTTATTTAAAAATCAACATGAAAAATCATAATTCCAAAACTATAAAACTCAAAAAACTCCTTACCAATGAAAGAAAATGTATCGTGCCACGTTCCCTCCTCCCACCCTGTGGTGCAACAGATGTCCCTTTCTCCAAAAATGTACTCAATGGGATCGTAATGTTGCAACCACACACAAGTTGACCTGCTGTGAGGAAGAAACGAGTTAGTACACTTCAAACATGAAAAAGGTCATTTTAAAATCAACATGAAAAATAATTATTCCGAAAGTATAAAACACAAAAAAATCCTTACCAATGAAAGAAAATGTATCGTGCCACGTTCCCTCCTCCCACCCTGTGGTGCAACAGATGTCCCTTTCTCCAAAAATGTACTCAATGGGATCGTAATGTTGCAACCACATACAAGTTGACATGCTGTGAGGAAGAGACGAGTTAGTACACTTCATACATGAAAAAGTTTATTTAAAAATCAACATGAAAAATCATAATTCCAAAAGTATAAAACACAAAAACATCCTTACCAATGAAGGAAAATGTATCGTGCCACGTTCCCTCCTGCCACCCTGTGGTGCAACAGATGTCCCTTTCTCCAAAAATGTATTCAATGGGATCGTAATGTTGCAACCACACAGAAGTTGACCTGCTGTGAGGAAGAAACGAGTTAGTACACTTCAAACATGAAAAAGGTCATTTTAAAATCAACATGAAAAACAATTATTCCAAAAGTATAAAACACAAAAAAATCCTTACCAATGAAAGAAAATGTATCGTGCCACGTTCCCTCCTCCCACCCTGTGGTGCAACAGATGTCCCTTTCTCCAAAAATGTACTCAATGGGATCGTAATGTTGCAACCACACACAAGTTGACCTGCTGTGAGGAAGAAACGAGTTAGTACACTTCAAACATGAAAAAGGTCATTTTAAAATCAACATGAAAAATAATTATTCCGAAAGTATAAAACACAAAAAAATCCTTACCAATGAAAGAAAATGTATCGTGCCACGTTCCCTCCTCCCACCCTGTGGTGCAACAGATGTCCCTTTCTCCAAAAATGTACTCAATGGGATCGTAATGTTGCAACCACATACAAGTTGACATGCTGTGAGGAAGAGACGAGTTAGTACACTTCATACATGAAAAAGTTTATTTAAAAATCAACATGAAAAATCATAATTCCAAAAGTATAAAACACAAAAACATCCTTACCAATGAAGGAAAATGTATCGTGCCACGTTCCCTCCTGCCACCCTGTGGTGCAACAGATGTCCCTTTCTCCAAAAATGTATTCAATGGGATCGTAATGTTGCAACCACACACAAGTTGACCTGCTGTGAGGAAGAAACGAGTTAGTACACTTCAAACATGAAAAAGGTCATTTTAAAATCAACATGAAAAACAATTATTCCAAAAGTATAAAACACAAAAAAATCCTTATCAATGAAAGAAAATGTATCGTGCCACGTTCCCTCCTCCCACCCCGTAGTGCAACAGATGTCCCTTTCTCCAAAAATGTACTCAATGGGATCGTAATGTTGCAACCACATACAAGTTGACCTGCTGTGAGGAAGAAACGAGTTAGTACACTTCAAACAAGAAAAAGGTCATTTTAAAATCAACATGAAAAACAATTATTCCAAAAGTATAAAACACAAAAAAATCCTTACCAATGAAAGAAAATGTATCGTGCCACGTTCCCTCCTTCCACCCTGTGGTGCAACAGATGTCCCTTTCTCCAAAAATGTACTCAATGGGATCGTAATGTTGCAACCACATACAAGTTGACCTGCTGTGAGGAAGAAACGAGTTAGTACACTTCAAACATGAAAAAGGTCATTTTAAAAGTCAACATGAAAAACAATTATTCCAAAAGTATAAAACACAAAAAAATCCTTACCAATGAATGAAAATGTATCGTGCCACGTTCCCTCCTCCCACCCTGTGGTGCAACAGATGTCCCTTTCTCCAAAAATGTACTCAATGGGATCGTAATGTTGCAACCTCACACAAGTTGACCTGCTGTGAGGAAGAAACGAGTTAGTACACTTCAAACATGAAGAAAGTCATTTTAAAATCAACATGAAAAACCATAATTCCAAAAGTATAAAACACAAAAAAAACCTTACCAATGAAAGAAAATGTATCGTGCCACGTTCCCTCCTCCCACCCTGTGGTGCAACAGATGTCCCTTTCTCCTAAAATGTACTCAATGGGATCGTAATGTTGCAACCACACACAAGTTGACCTGCTGTGAGGAAGAAACGAGTTAGTACACTTCAAAATTGAAAAAGGTCATTTTAAAAGTCAACATGAATAACAAATATTCCAAAAGTATAAAACACAAAAAAATCCTTACCAATGAAAGAAAATGTATCGTGCCACGTTCCCTCCTGCCACCCTGTGGTGCAACAGATGTCCCTTTCTCCAAAAATGTACTCAATGGGATCGTAATGTTGCAACCACATACAAGTTGACCTGCTGTGAGGAAGAAACGAGTTAGTACACTTCAAACATGAAAAAGGTCATTTTAAAAGTCAACATGAAAAACAATTATTCCAAAAGTATAAAACACAAAAAAATCCTTACCAATGAAAGAAAATGTATCGTGCCACGTTCCCTCCTGCCACCCTGTGGTGCAACAGATGTCCCTTTCTCCAAAAATGTACTCAATGGGATCGTAATGTTGCAACCACACACAAGTTGACCTGCTGTGAGGAAGAAACGAGTTAGTACACTTCAAACATGAAAAAGGTCATTTTAAAATCAACATGAAAAATAATTATTCCGAAAGTATAAAACACAAAAAAATCCTTACCAATGAAAGAAAATGTATCGTGCCACGTTCCCTCCTCCCACCCTGTGGTGCAACAGATGTCCCATTCTCCAAAAATGTACTCAATGGGATCGTAATGTTGCAACCACATACAAGTTGACATGCTGTGAGGAAGAGACGAGTTAGTACACTTCATATATGAAAAAGTTTATTTAAAAATCAACATGAAAAATCATAATTCCAAAAGTATAAAACACAAAAACATCCTTACCAATGAAGGACAATGTATCGTGCCACGTTCCCTCCTGCCACCCTGTGGTGCAACAGATGTCCCTTTCTCCAAAAATGTACTCAATGGGATCGTAATGTTGCAACCACACACAAGTTGACCTGCTGTGAGGAAGAAATGAGTTAGTACACTTCAAACATGAAAAAGGTCATTTTAAAATCAACATGAAAAACAATTATTCCGAAAGTATAAAACACAAAAAAATCCTTACCAATGAAAGAAAATGTATCGTGCCACGTTCCCTCCTCCCACCCTGTGGTGCAACAGATGTCCCTTTCTCCAAAAATGTACTCAATGGGATCGTAATGTTGCAACCACATACAAGTTGACCTGCTGTGAGGAAGAGAAGAGTTAGTACACTTCATACATGAAAAAGTTTATTTAAAAATCAACATGAAAAATCATAATTCCAAAAGTATAAAACACAAAAACATCCTTACCAATGAAAGAAAATGTATCGTGCCACGTTCCCTCTTCCCACCCTGTGGTGCAACAGATGTCCCTTTCTCCAAAAATGTACTCAATGGGATCGTAATGTTGCAACCACATACAAGTTGACCTGCTGTGAGGAAGTGACGAGTTAGTACACTTCATACATGAAAAAGTTTATTTAAAAATCAACATGAAAAATCATAATTCCAAAACTATAAAACTCAAAAAAATCCTTACCAATGAAAGAAAATGTATCGTGCCACGTTCCCTCCTCCCACCCTGTGGTGCAACAGATGTCCTTTTCTCCAAAAATGTACTCAATGGGATCGTAATGTTGCAACCACACACAAATAGACCTGCTGTGAGGAAGAAACGAGTTAGTACACTTCAAACATGAAAAAGGTCATTTTAAAATCAACATGAAAAATAATTATTCCGAAAGTATAAAACACAAAAAAATCCTTACCAATGAAAGAAAATGTATCGTGCCACGTTCCCTCCTCCCACCCTGTGGTGCAACAGATGTACCTTTCTCCAAAAATGTACTCAATGGGATCGAAATGTTGCAACCACATACAAGTTGACATGCTGTGAGGAAGAGACGAGTTAGTACACTTCATACATGAAAAAGTTTATTTAAAAATCAACATGAAAAATCATAATTCCAAAAGTATAAAACACAAAAACATCCTTACCAATGAAGGAAAATGTATCGTGCCACGTTCCCTCCTGCCACCCTGTGCTGCAACAGATGTCCCTTTCTCCAAAAATGTACTCAATGGGATCGTAATGTTGCAACCACACACAAGTTGACCTGCTGTGAGGAAGAAACGAGTTAGTACACTTCAAACATGAAAAAGGTCATTTTAAAATCAACATGAAAAACAATTATTCCGAAAGTATAAAACACAAAAAAATCCTTTCCAATGAAAGAAAATGTATCGTGCCACGTTCCCTCCTCCCACCCTGTGGTGCAACAGATGTCCCTTTCTCCAAAAATGTACTCAATGGGATCGTAATGTTGCAACCACGTACAAGTTGACCTGCTGTGAGGAAGAGACGAGTTAGTACACTTCATACATGAAAAAGTTTATTTAAAAATCAACATGAAAAATCATAATTCCAAAAGTATAAAACACAAAAAAATCCTTACCAATGAAAGAAAATGTATCGTGCCACGTTCCCTCCTCCCACCCTGTGGTGCAACAGATGTCCCTTTCTCCAAAAATGTACTCAATGGGATCGTAATGTTGCAACCACATACAAGTTGACCTGCTGTGAGGAAGAAACGAGTTAGTACACTTCATACATGAAAAAGTTTATTTTAAAATCAACATGAAAAACCATAATTCCAAAAGTATAATACACAAAAAAATCCTTACCAATGAAAGAAAATGTATCGTGCCACGTTCCCTCCTCCCACCCTGTGGTGCAACAGATGTCCCTTTCTCCAAAAATGTACTCAATGGGATCGTAATGTTGCAACCACATACAAGTTGACCTGCTGTGAGGAAGTGACGAGTTAGTACACTTCATACATGAAAAAGTTTATTTAAAAATCAACATGAAAAATCATAATTCCAAAACTATAAAACTCAAAAAAATCCTTACCAATGAAAGAAAATGTATCGTGCCACGTTCCCTCCTCCCACCCTGTGGTGCAACAGATGTCCCTTTCTCCAAAAATGTACTCAATGGGATCGTAATGTTGCAACCACATACAAGTTGACCTGCTGTGAGGAAGAGAAGAGTTAGTACACTTCATACATGAAAAAGTTTATTTAAAAATCAACATGAAAAATCATAATTCCAAAAGTATAAAACACAAAAACATCCTTACCAATGAAAGAAAATGTATCGTGCCACGTTCCCTCTTCCCACCCTGTGGTGCAACAGATGTCCCTTTCTCCAAAAATGTACTCAATGGGATCGTAATGTTGCAACCACATACAAGTTGACCTGCTGTGAGGAAGTGACGAGTTAGTACACTTCATACATGAAAAAGTTTATTTAAAAATCAACATGAAAAATCATAATTCCAAAACTATAAAACTCAAAAAAATCCTTACCAATGAAAGAAAATGTATCGTGCCACGTTCCCTCCTCCCACCCTGTGGTGCAACAGATGTCCTTTTCTCCAAAAATGTACTCAATGGGATCGTAATGTTGCAACCACACACAAGTTGATTTGCTGTGAGGAAGAAACGAGTTAGTACACTTCAAACATGAAAAAGGTCATTTTAAAATCAACATGAAAAATAATTATTCCAAAAGTATAAAACACAAAAAAATCCTTACCAATGAAAGAAAATGTATCGTGCCACGTTCCCTCCTCCCACCCTGTGGTGCAACAGATGTACCTTTCTCCAAAAATGTACTCAATGGGATCGTAATGTTGCAACCACATACAAGTTGACATGCTGTGAGGAAGAGACGAGTTAGTACACTTCATACATGAAAAAGTTTATTTAAAAATCAACATGAAAAATCATAATTCCAAAAGTATAAAACACAAAAACATCCTTACCAATGAAGGAAAATGTATCGTGCCACGTTCCCTCCTGCCACCCTGTGCTGCAACAGATGTCCCTTTCTCCAAAAATGTACTCAATGGGATCGTAATGTTGCAACCACACACAAGTTGACCTGCTGTGAGGAAGAAACGAGTTAGTACACTTCAAACATGAAAAAGGTCATTTTAAAATCAACATGAAAAACAATTATTCCGAAAGTATAAAACACAAAAAAATCCTTTCCAATGAAAGAAAATGTATCGTGCCACGTTCCCTCCTCCCACCCTGTGGTGCAACAGATGTCCCTTTCTCCAAAAATGTACTCAATGGGATCGTAATGTTGCAACCACGTACAAGTTGACCTGCTGTGAGGAAGAGACGAGTTAGTACACTTCATACATGAAAAAGTTTATTTAAAAATCAACATGAAAAATCATAATTCCAAAAGTATAAAACACAAAAAAATCCTTACCAATGAAAGAAAATGTATCGTGCCACGTTCCCTCCTCCCACCCTGTGGTGCAACAGATGTCCCTTTCTCCAAAAATGTACTCAATGGGATCGTAATGTTGCAACCACATACAAGTTGACCTGCTGTGAGGAAGAAACGAGTTAGTACACTTCATACATGAAAAAGTTTATTTTAAAATCAACATGAAAAACCATAATTCCAAAAGTATAATACACAAAAAAATCCTTACCAATGAAAGAAAATGTATCGTGCCACGTTCCCTCCTCCCACCCTGTGGTGCAACAGATGTCCCTTTCTCCAAAAATGTACTCAATGGGATCGTAATGTTGCAACCACATACAAGTTGACCTGCTGTGAGGAAGTGACGAGTTAGTACACTTCATACATGAAAAAGTTTATTTAAAAATCAACATGAAAAATCATAATTCCAAAACTATAAAACTCAAAAAACTCCTTACCAATGAAAGAAAATGTATCGTGCCACGTTCCCTCCTCCCACCCTGTGGTGCAACAGATGTCCCTTTCTCCAAAAATGTACTCAATGGGATCGTAATGTTGCAACCACACACAAGTTGACCTGCTGTGAGGAAGAAACGAGTTAGTACACTTCAAACATGAAAAAGGTCATTTTAAAATCAACATGAAAAATAATTATTCCGAAAGTATAAAACACAAAAAAATCCTTACCAATGAAAGAAAATGTATCGTGCCACGTTCCCTCCTCCCACCCTGTGGTGCAACAGATGTCCCTTTCTCCAAAAATGTACTCAATGGGATCGTAATGTTGCAACCACATACAAGTTGACATGCTGTGAGGAAGAGACGAGTTAGTACACTTCATACATGAAAAAGTTTATTTAAAAATCAACATGAAAAATCATAATTCCAAAAGTATAAAACACAAAAACATCCTTACCAATGAAGGAAAATGTATCGTGCCACGTTCCCTCCTGCCACCCTGTGGTGCAACAGATGTCCCTTTCTCCAAAAATGTATTCAATGGGATCGTAATGTTGCAACCACACAGAAGTTGACCTGCTGTGAGGAAGAAACGAGTTAGTACACTTCAAACATGAAAAAGGTCATTTTAAAATCAACATGAAAAACAATTATTCCAAAAGTATAAAACACAAAAAAATCCTTACCAATGAAAGAAAATGTATCGTGCCACGTTCCCTCCTCCCACCCTGTGGTGCAACAGATGTCCCTTTCTCCAAAAATGTACTCAATGGGATCGTAATGTTGCAACCACATACAAGTTGACCTGCTGTGAGGAAGAGACGAGTTAGTACACTTCATACATGAAAAAGTTTATTTAAAAATCGACATGAAAAATCATAATTCCAAAAGTATAAAACACAAAAAAATCCTTACCAATGAAAGAAAATGTATCGTGCCACGTTCCCTCCTCCCACCCTGTGGTGCAACAGATGTCCCTTTCTCCAAAAATGTACTCAATGGGATCGTAATGTTGCAACCACACACAAGTTGACCTGCTGTGAGGAAGAAACGAGTTAGTACACTTCAAACATGAAAAAGGTCATTTTAAAATCAACATGAAAAACAATTATTCCCAAAGTATAAAACACAAAAAAATCCTTACCAATGAAAGAAAATGTATCGTGCCACGTTCCCTCCTCCCACCCTGTGGTGCAACAGACGTCCCTTTCTCCAAAAATGTACTCAATGGGATCGTAATGTTGCAACCACACACAAGTTGACCTGCTGTGAGGAAGAGACGAGTTAGTACACTTCAAACATGATAAAGGTCATTTTAAAATCAACATGAAAAACAATTATTCCGAAAGTATAAAACACAAAAAAAATCCTTTCCAATGAAAGAAAATGTATCGTGCCACGTTCCCTCCTCCCACCCTGTGGTGCAACAGATGTCCCTTTCTCCAAAAATGTACTCAATGGGATCGTAATGTTGCAACCACATACAAGTTGACCTGCTGTGAGGAAGAGACGATTTAGTACACTTCATACATGAAAAAGTTTATTTAAAAATCAACATGAAAAATCATAATTCCAAAAGTATAAAACACAAAAAAATCCTTACCAATGAAAGAAAATGTATCGTGCCACGTTCCCTCCTCCCACCCTGTGGTGCAACAGATGTCCCTTTCTCCAAAAATGTACTCAATAGGATCGTAATGTTGCAACCACACACAAGTTGACCTGCTGTGAGGAAGAAACGAGTTAGTACACTTCAAACATGAAAAAGGTCATTTTAAAATCAACATGAAAAACAATTATTCTGAAAGTATAAAACACAAAAAAATCCTTACCAATGAAAGAAAATGTATCGTGCCACGTTCCCTCCTCCCACCCTGTGGTGCAACAGATGTCCCTTTCTCCAAAAATGTACTCAATGGGATCGTAATGTTGCAACCACATACAAGTTGACCTGCTGTGAGGAAGAGACGAGTTAGTACACTTCATACATGAAAAAGTTTATTTAAAAATCAACATGAAAAATCATAATTCCAAAAGTATAAAACACAAAAAAATCCTTACCAATGAAAGAAAATGTATCGTGCCACGTTCCCTCCTCCCACCCTGTGGTGCAACAGATGTCCCTTTCTCCAAAAATGTACTCAATGGGATCGCAATGTTGCAACCACACACAAGTTGACCTGCTGTGAGGAAGAAACGAGTTAGTACACTTCAAACATGAATAAGGTCACTTTAAAATCAACATGAAAACAATTATTCCGAAAGTATAAAACACAAAAAATCCTTACCAATGAAAGAAAATGTATCGTGCCACGTTCCCTCCTCCCACCCTGTGGTGCAACAGATGTCCCTTTCTCCAAAAATGTACTCAATGGCATCGTAATGTTGCAACCACATACAAGTTGACCTGCTGTGAGGAAGAGACGAGTTAGTACACTTCATACATGAAAAAGTTTATTTAAAAATCAACATGAAAAATCATAATTCCAAAAGTATAAAACACAAAAAAATCCTTACCAATGAAAGAAAATGTATCGTGCCACGTTCCCTCCTCCCACCCTGTGGTGCAACAGATGTCCCTTTCTCCAAAAATGTACTCAATGGGATCGTAATGTTGCAACCACACACAAGTTGACCTGCTGTGAGGAAGAAACGAGTTAGTACACTTCAAACATGAAAAAGGTCATTTTAAAATCAACATGAAAAACAATTATTCCGAAAGTATAAAACACAAAAAAATCCTTACCAATGAAAGAAAATGTATCGTGCCACGTTCCCTCCTCCCACCCTGTGGTGCAACAGATGTCCCTTTCTCCAAAAATGTACTCAATGGGATCGTAATGTTGCAACCACATACAAGTTGACCTGCTGTGAGGAAGAGACGAGTTAGTACACTTCATACATGAAAAAGTTTATTTAAAAATCAACATGAAAAATCATAATTCCAAAAGTATAAAACACAAAAAAATCCTTACCAATGAAAGAAAATGTATCGTGCCACGTTCCCTCCTCCCACCCTGTGGTGCAACAGATGTCCCTTTCTCCAAAAATGTACTCAATGGGATCGTAATGTTGCAACCACACACAAGTTGACCTGCTGCGAGGAAGAAACGAGTTTGTACACTTCAAACATGAAAAAGGTCATTTTAAAATCAACATGAAAAACAATTATTCCGAAAGTATAAAACACAAAAAAATCCTTACCAATGAAAGAAAATGTATCGTGCCACGTTCCCTCCTCCCACCCTGTGGTGCAACAGATGTCCCTTTCTCCAAAAATGTACTCAATGGGATCGTAATGTTGCAACCACATACAAGTTGACCTGCTATGAGGAAGAGACGAGTTAGTACACTTCATACATGAAAAAGTTTATTTAAAAATCAACATGAAAAATCATAATTCCAAAAGTATAAAACACAAAAAAATCCTTACCAATGAAAGAAAATGTATCGTGCCACGTTCCCTCCTCCCACCCTGTGGTGCAACAGATGTCCCTTTCTCCAAAAATGTACTCAATGGGATCGTAATGTTGCAACCACACACAAGTTGACCTGCTGTGCGGAAGAAACGAGTTAGTACACTTCATACATGAAAAAGTTTATTTAAAAATCAACATGAAAAATCATAATTCCAAAAGTATAAAACACAAAAAAATCCTTACCAATGAAAGAAAATGTATCGTGCCACGTTCCCTCCTCCCACCCTGTGGTGCAACAGATGTCCCTTTCTCCAAAAATGTACTCAATGGGATCGTAATGTTGCAACCACATACAAGTTGACCTGCTGTGAGGAAGAGACGAGTTAGTACACTTCATACATGAAAAAGTTTATTTAAAAACCAACATGAAAAACAATTATTCCGAAAGTATAAAACACAAAAAAATCCTTACCAATGAAAGAAAATGTATCGTGCCACGTTCCCTCCTCCCACCCTGTGGTGCAACAGATGTCCCTTTCTCCAAAAATGTACTCAATGGGATCGTAATGTTGCAACCACATACAAGTTGACCTGCTGTGAGGAAGAGACGAGTTAGTACACTTCATACATGAAAAAGTTTATTTAAAAATCAACATGAAAAACAATTATTCCGAAAGTATAAAACACAAAAAAATCCTTACCAAAGAAAGAAAATGTATCGTGCCACGTTCCCTCCTCCCACCCTGTGGTGCAACAGATGTACCTTTCTCCAAAAATGTACTCAATGGGATCGTAATGTTGCAACCACATACAAGTTGACCTGATGTGAGGAAGAAACGAGTTAGTACACTTCAAACATGAAAAAGGTCATTTTAAAATCAACATGAAAAACAATGATTCCAAAAGTATAAAACACAAAAAAATCCTTACCAATGAAAGAAAATGTATCGTGCCACGTTCCCTCCTCCCACCCTGTGGTGCAACAGATGTCCCTTTCTCCAAAAATGTACTCAATGGGATCGTAATGTTGCAACCACATACAAGTTGACCTGCTGTGAGGATGAAACGAGTTAGTACACTTCAAACATGAAAAAGGTCATTTTAAAATCAACATGAAAAACCATGATTCCAAAAGTATAAAACACAAAAAAATCCTTACCAATGAAAGAAAATGTATCGTGCCACGTTCCCTCCTCCCACCCTGTGGTGCAACAGATGTCCCTTTCTCCAAAAATGTACTCAATGGGATCGTAATGTTGCAACCACATACAAGTTGACCTGCTGTGAGGAAGAAACGAGTTAGTACACTTCAAACATGAAAAAGGTCATTTTAAAATCAACATGAAAAACCATGATTCCAAAAGTATGAAACACAAAAAAATCCTTACCAATGAAAGAAAATGTAACGTGCCACGTTCCCTCCTCCCACCCTGTGGTGCAACAGATGTCCCTTTCTCCAAAAATGTACTCAATGGGATCGTAATGTTGCAACCACACACAAGTTGACCTGCTGTGAGGAAGAAACGAGTTAGTACACTTCAAACATGAAAAAGGTCATTTTAAAATCAACATGAAAAACCATGATTCCAAAAGTATAAAACACAAAAAAATCCTTACCAATGAAAGAAAATGTATCGTGCCACGTTCCCTCCTCCCACCCTGTTGTGCAACAGATGTCCCTTTCTCCAAAAATGTACTCAATGGGATCGTAATGTTGCAACCACATACAAGTTGACCTGCTGTGAGGAAGAAACGAGTTAGTACACTTCAAACATGAAAAAGGTCATTTTAAAATCAACATGAAAAACCATGATTCCAAAAGTATAAAACACAAAAAAATCCTTACCAATGAAAGAAAATGTATCGTGCCACGTTCCCTCCTCCCACCCTGTGGTGCAACAGATGTCCCTTTCTCCAAAAATGTACTCAATGGGATCGTAATGTTGCAACCACATACAAGTTGACCTGCTGTGAGGAAGAAACGAGTTAGTACACTTCAAACATGAAAAAGGTCATTTTAAAATCAACATGAAAAACCATGATTCCAAAAGTATAAAACACAAAAAAATCCTTACCAATGAAAGAAAATGTATCGTGCCACGTTCCCTCCTCCCACCCTGTGGTGCAACAGATGTCCCTTTCTCCAAAAATGTACTCAATGGGATCGTAATGTTGCAACCACACACAAGTTGACCTGCTGTGAGGAAGAAACGAGTTAGTACACTTCAAACATGAAAAAGGTCATTTTAAAATCAACATGAAAAACAATTATTCCGAAAGTATAAAACACAAAAAAATCCTTACCAATGAAAGAAAATGTATCGTGCCACGTTCCCTCCTCCCACCCTGTGGTGCAACAGATGTCTCTTTCTCCAAAAATGTACTCAATGGGATCGTAATGTTGCAACCACATACAAGTTGGCCTGCTGTGAGGAAGAAACGAGTTAGTACACTTCAAACATGAAAAAGGTCATTTTAAAATCAACATGAAAAACCATGATTCCAAAAGTATAAAACACAAAAAAATCCTTACCAATGAAAGAAAATGTATCGTGCCACGTTCCCTCCTCCCACCCTGTGGTGCAACAGATGTCCCTTTCTCCAAAAATGTACTCAATGGGATCGTAATGTTGCAACCACATACAAGTTGACCTGCTGTGAGGAAGAAACGAGTTAGTACACCTCAAACATGAAAAAGGTCATTTTAAAATCAACATGAAAAACCATGATTCCAAAAGTATAAAACACAAAAAAATCCTTACCAATGAAAGAAAATGTATCGTGCCACGTTCCGTCCTCCCACGCTGTGGTGCAACAGATGTCCCTTTCTCCAAAAATGTACTCAATGGGATCGTAATGTTGCAACCACATACAAGTTGACCTGCTGTGAGGAAGAGACGAGTTAGTACACTTCACACATGAAAAAGTTTATTTAAAAATCAACATGAAAAATCATAATTCCAAAAGTATAAAACACAAAAAAATCCTTACCAATGAAAGAAACTGTATCGTGCCACGTTCCCTCCTCCCACCCTGTGGTAAAACAGATGTCCCTTTCTCCAAAAATGTACTCAATGGGATCGTAATGTTGCAACCACATACAAGTTGACCTGCTGTGAGGAAGAAACGAGTTAGTACACTTCAAACATGAAAAAGGTCATTTTAAAATCAACATGAAAAACAATTATTCCGAAAGTATAAAACACAAAAAAATCCTTCCCAATGAAAGAAAATGTATCGTGCCCCGTTCCCTCCTCCCACCCTGTGGTGCAACAGATGTCCCTTTCTCCAAAAATGTACTCAATGGGATCGTAATGTTGCAACCACATACAAGTTGACCTGCTGTGAGGAAGAAACGAGTTAGTACACTTCAAACATGAAAAAGGTCATTTTAAAATCAACATGAAAAACAATTATTCCGAAAGTATAAACCACAAAAAAATCCTTACCAATGAAAGAAAATGTATCGTGCCCCATTCCCTCCTCCCACCCTGTGGTGCAACAGATGTCCCTTTCTCCAAAAATGTACTCAATGGGATCGTAATGTTGCAACCACATACAAGTTGACCTGCTGTGAGGAAGAAACGAGTTAGTACACTTCAAACATGAAAAAGGTCATTTTAAAATCAACATGAAAAACCATGATTCCAAAAGTATAAAACACAAAAAAATCCTTACCAATGAAAGAAAATGTATCGTGCCCTGTTCCCTCCTCCCACCCTGTGGTGCAACAGATGTCCCTTTCTCCAAAAATGTACTCAATGGGATCGTAATGTTGCAACCACACACAAGTTGACCTGCTGTGAGGAAGAAACGAGTTAGTACACTTCAAACATGAAAAAGGTCATTTTGAAATCAACATGAAAAACCATGATTCCAAAAGTATAAAACACAAAAAAAATCCTTACCAATGAAAGAAACTGTATTGTGAAACATTCCCTCCTCCCACCCTGTGGTGCAACAGATGTCCCTTTCTCCAAAAATGTACTCAATGGGATCGTAATGTTGCAACCACATACAAGTTGACCTGCTGTGAGGAAGAAACGAGTTAGTACACTTCAAACATGAAAAAGGTCATTTTAAAATCAACATGAAAAACAACTATTCCGAAAGTATAAAACACAAAAAAATCCTTACCAATCAAAGAAAATGTATCGTGCCCCGTTCCCTCCTCCCACCCTGTGGTGCAACAGATGTCCCTTTCTCCAAAAATGTACTCAATGGGATCGTAATGTTGCAACCACACACAAGTTGACCTGCTGTGAGGAAGAAACGAGTTAGTACACTTCAAACATGAAAAAGGTCACTTTAAAATCAACATGAAAAACCATGATTCCAAAAGTATAAAACACAAAAAAATCCTTACCAATGAAAGAAAATGTATCGTGCCCCGTTCCCTCCTCCCACCCTGTGGTGCAACAGATGTCCCTTTCTCCAAAAATGTACTCAATGGGATCGTAATGTTGCAACCACATACAAGTTGACCTGCTGTGAGGAAGAAACGAGTTAGTACACTTCAAACATGAAAAAGGTCATTTTAAAATCAACATGAAAAACAATTATTCCGAAAGTATAAAACACAAAAAAATCCTTACCAATGCAAGAAAATGTATCGTGCCCCGTTCCCTCCTCCCACCCTGTGGTGCAACAGATGTCCCTTTCTCCAAAAATGTACTCAATGGGATCGTAATGTTGCAACCACATACAAGTTTACCTGCTGTGAGGAAGAAACGAGTTAGTACACATCAAACATGAAAAAGGTCATTTTAAAATCAACATGAAAAACCATGATTCTAAAAGTATAAAACACAAAAAAATCCTTACCAATGAAAGAAAATGTATCGTGCCCCGTTCCCTCCTCCCACCCTGTGGTGCAACAGATGTCCCTTTCTCCAAAAATGTACTCAATGGGATCGTAATGTTGCAACCACATACAAGTTGACCTGCTGTGAGGAAGAAACGAGTTAGTACACTTCAAACATGAAAAAGGTCATTTTAAAATCAACATGAAAAACCATGATTCCAAAAGTATAAAACACAAAAAATCCATACCATTGAAAGAAAATGTATCGTGCCCCGTTCCCTCCTCCCACCCTGTGGTGCAACAGATGTCCCTTTCTCCAAAAATGTACTCAATGGGATCATAATGTTGCAACCACACACAAGTTGACCTGCTGTGAGGAAGAAACGAGTTAGTACACTTCAAACATGAAAAAGGTCATTTTGAAATCAACATGAAATACCATGATTCCAAAAGTATAAAACACAAAAAAATCCTTACCAATGAAAGAAAATGTATCGTGCCCTGTTCCCTCCTCCCACCCTGTGGTGCAACAGATGTCCCTTTCTCCAAAAATGTACTCAATGGGATCGTAATGTTGCAACCACACACAAGTTGACCTGCTGTGAGGAAGAAACGAGTTAGTACACTTCAAACATGAAAAAGGTCATTTTAAAATCAACATGAAAAACCATGATTCCAAAAGTATAAAACACAAAAAAATCCTTACCAATGAAAGAAAATGTATCGTGCCCCGTTCCCTCCACCCACCCTGTGGTGCAACAGATGTCCCTTTCTCCAAAAATGTACTCAATGGGATCGTAATGTTGCAACCACACACAAGTTGACCTGCTGTGAGGAAGAAACGAGTTAGTACACTTCAAAATGAAAAAGGTCATTTTGAAATCAACATGAAAAACCATGATTCCAAAAGTATAAAACACAAAAAAATCCTTACCAATGAAAGAAAATGTATCGTGCCCCGTTCCCTCCTCCCACCCTGTGGTGCAGCAGATGTCCCTTTCTCCAAAAATGTACTCAATGGGATCGTAATGTTGCAACCACATACAAGTTGACCTGCAGTGAGGAAGAAACGAGTTAGTACACTTCAAACATGAAAAAGTTTATTTAAAAATCAACATGAAAAACTATTATTCCGAAAGTATAAAACACAAAAAAATCCTTACCAATGAAAGAAAATGTATCGTGCCCCGTTCCCTCCTCCCACCCTGTGGTGCAACAGATGTCCCTTTCTCCAAAAATGTACTCAATGGGATCGTAATGTTGCAACCACACACAAGTTGACCTGCTGTGAGGAAGAAACGAGTTAGTACACTTCAAACATGAAAAAGGTCATTTTAAAATCAACATGAAAAACCATGATTCCAAAAGTATAAAACACAAAAAAATCCTTACCAATGAAAGAAAATGTATCGTGCCCCGTTCCCTCCTCCCACCCTGTGGTGCAACAGATGTCCCTTTCTCCAAAAATGTACTCAATGGGATCGTAATGTTGCAACCACATACAAGTTGACCTGCTGTGAGGAAGAAACGAGTTAGTACACTTCAAACATGAAAAAGTTTATTTAAAAATCAACATGAAAAACCATGATTCCAAAAGTATAAAACACAAAAACATCCTTACCAATGAAAGAAAATGTATCGTGCCCCGTTCCCTCCTCCCACCCTGTGGTGCAACAGATGTCCCTTTCTCCAAAAATGTACTCAATGGGATCGTAATGTTGCAACCACACACAAGTTGACCTGCTGTGAGGAAGAAACGAGTTAGTACACTTCAAACATGAAAAAGGTCATTTTAAAATCAACATGAAAAACCATGATTCCAAAAGTATAAAACACAAAAAAATCCTTACCAATGAAAGAAAATGTATCGTGCCCCGTTCCCTCCTCCCACCCTGTGGTGCAACAGATGTCCCTTTCTCCAAAAATGTACTCAATGGGATCGTAATGTTGCAACCACATACAAGTTGACCTGCTGTGAGGAAGAAACGAGTTAGTACACTTCAAACATGAAAAAGGTCATTTTAAAATCAACATGAAAAACCATGATTCCAAAAGTATAAAACACAAAAAAATCCTTACCAATGAAAGAAAATGTATCGTGAACCCGTTCCCTCCTCCCACCCTGTGGTGCAACAGATGTCCCTTTCTCCAAAAATGTACTCAATGGGATCGTAATGTTTCAACCACATACAAGTTGACATGCTGTGAGGAAGAAACGAGTTAGTACACTTCAAACATGAAAAAGGTCATTTTAAAATCAACATGAAAAACCATGATTCCAAAAGTATAAAACACAAAAAAATCCTTACCAATGAAAGAAAATGTATCGTGCCCCGTTCCCTCCTCCCACCCTGTGGTGCAACAGATGTCCCTTTCTCCAAAAATGTACTCAATGGGATCGTAATGTTGCAACCACATACAAGTTGACCTGCTGTGAGGGAGAAACGAGTTAGTACACTTCAAACATGAAAAAGGTCATTTTAAAATCAACATGAAAAACCATGATTCTAAAAGTACAAAACACAAAAAAATCCTTACCAATGAAAGAAAATGTATCGTGCCCCGTTCCCTCCTCCCACCCTGTGGTGCAACAGATGTCCCTTTCTCCAAAAATGTACTCAATGGGATCGTAATGTTGCAACCACACACAAGTTGACCTGCTGTGAGGAAGAAACGAGTTAGTACACTTCAAACATGAAAAAGGTCATTTTAAAATCAACATGAAAAACCATGATTCCAAAAGTATAAAACACAAAAAAATCCTTACCAATGAAAGAAAATGTATCGTGCCCCGTTCCCTCCTCCCACCCTGTGGTGCAACAGATGTCCCTTTCTCCAAAAATGTACTCAATGGGATCGTAATGTTGCAACCACATACAAGTTGACCTGCTGTGAGGAAGAAACGAGTTAGTACACTTCAAACATGAAAAAGGTCATTTTAAAATCAACATGAAAAACCATGATTCCAAAAGTATAAAACACAAAAAAATCCTTACCAATGAAAGAAAATGTATCGTGCCCCGTTCCCTCCTCCCACCCTGTGGTGCAACAGATGTCCCTTTCTCCAAAAATGTACTCAATGGGATCATAATGTTGCAACCACACACAAGTTGACCTGCTCTGAGGAAGAAACGAGTTAGTACACTTCAAACATGAAAAAGGTCATTTTGAAATCAACATGAAAAACCATGATTCCAAAAGTATAAAACACAAAAAAATCCTTACCAATGAAAGAAAATGTATCGTGCCACGTTCCCTCCTGCCACCCTGTGGTGCAACAGATGTCCCTTTCTCCAAAAATGTACTCAATGGGATCGTAATGTTTCAACCACATACAAGTTGACCTGCTGTGAGGAAGAAACGAGTTAGTACACTTCAAACATGAAAAAGTTTATTTAAAAATCAACATGAAAAACCATGATTCCAAAAGTATAAAACACAAAAAAATCCTTACCAATGAAAGAAAATGTATCGTGCCACGTTCCCTCCTCCCACCCTGTGGTGCAACAGATGTCCCTTTCTCCAAAAATGTACTCAATGGGATCGTAATGTTGCAACCACATACAAGTTGACCTGCTGTGAGGAAGAAACGAGTTAGTACACTTCAAACATGAAAAAGGTCATTTTAAAATCAACATGAAAAACAATTATTCCGAAAGTATAAAACACAAAAAAATCCTTACCAATGAAAGAAAATGTATCGTGCCCCGTTCCCTCCTCCCACCCTGTGGTGCAACAGATGTCCCTTTCTCCAAAAATGTACTCAATGAGATCGTAATGTTGCAACCACATACAAGTTGACCTGCTGTGAGGAAGAAACGAGTTAGTACACTTCAAACATGAAAAAGGTCATTTTAAAATCAACATGAAAAACCATGATTCCAAAAGTATAAAACAGAAAAAAATCCTTACCAATGAAAGAAAATGTATCGTGCCCCGTTCCCTCCTCCCACCCTGTGGTGCAACAGATGTCCCTTTCTCCAAAAATGTACTCAATGGGATCGTAATGTTGCAACCACATACAAGTTGACCTGCTGTGAGGAAGAAACGAGTTAGTACACTTCAAACATGAAAAAGTTTATTTAAAAATCAACATGAAAAACCATGATTCCAAAAGTATAAAACACAAAAAAATCCTTACCAATGAAAGAAAATGTATCGTGCCCCGTTCCCTCCTCCCATCCTGTGGTGCAACAGATGTCCCTTTCTCCAAAAATGTACTCAATGGGATCGTAATGTTGCAACCACACACAAGTTGACCTGCTGTGAGGAAGAAACGAGTTAGTACACTTCAAACATGAAAAAGGTCATTTTAAAATCAACATGAATAACAATTATTCCGAAAGTATAAAACACAAAAAAATCCTTACCAATGAAAGAAAATGTATCGTGCCACGTTCCCTCCTCCCACCCTGTGGTGCAACAGATGTCCCTTTCTCCAAAAATGTACTCAATGGGATCGTAATGTTGCAACCACACACAAGTTGACCTGCTGTGAGGAAGAAACGAGTTAGTACACTTCAAAAATGAAAAAGGTCATTTTAAAATCAACATGAAAAACAATTATTCCAAAAGTATAAAACACAAAAAAATCCTTACCAATGAAAGAAAATGTATCGTGCCACGTTCCCTCCTCCCACCCTGTGGTGCAACAGATGTCCCTTTCTCCAAAAATGTACTCAATGGGATCGTAATGTTGCAACCACACACAAGTTGACCTGCTGTGAGGAAGAAACGAGTTAGTACACTTCAAACATGAAAAAGGTCATTTTAAAATCAACATGAAAAACAATTATTCCGAAAGTATAAAACACAAATAAATCCTTACCAATGAAAGAAAATGTATCGTGCCACGTTCCCTCCTCCCACCCTGTGGTGCAACAGATGTCCCTTTCTCCAAAAATGTACTCAATGGGATCGTAATGTTGCAACCACACACAAGTTGACCTGCTGTGAGGAAGAAACGAGTTAGTACACTTCAAACATGAAAAAGGTCATTTTAAAATCAACATGAAAAACAATTATTCCGAAAGTATAAAACACAAATAAATCCTTACCAATGAAAGAAAATGTATCGTGCCACGTTCCCTCCTCCCACCCTGTGGTGCAACAGATGTCCCTTTCTCCAAAAATGCACTCAATGGGATCGTAATGTTGCAACCACATACAAGTTGACCTGCTGTGAGGAAGAAACGAGTTAGTACACTTCAAACATGAAAAAGGTCATTTTAAAATCAACATGAAAAACCATGATTCCAAAAGTATAAAACACAAAAAAATCCTTACCAATGAAAGAAAATGTATCGTGCCACGTTCCCTCCTCCCACCCTGTGGTGCAACAGATGTCCCTTTCTCCAAAAATGTACTCAATGGGATCGTAATGTTGCAACCACACACAAGTTGACCTGCTGTGAGGAAGAAACGAGTTAGTACACTTCAAACATCAAAAAGGTCATTTTAAAATCAACATGAAGAACAATTATTCCGAAAGTATAATACACAAAAAAATCCTTACCAATGAAAGAAAATGTATCGTGCCACGTTCCCTCCTCCCACCCTGTGGTGCAACAGATGTCCCTTTCTCCAAAAATGTACTCAATGGGATCGTAATGTTGCAACCACACACAAACAGACCTGCTGTGAGGAAGAAACGAGTTAGTAAACTTCAAACATGAAAAAGGTCATTTTAAAATCAACATGAAAAACCATGATTCCAAAAGTATAAAACACAAAAAAATCCTTACCAATGAAAGAAAATGTATCGTGCCACGTTCCCTCCTCCCACCCTGTGGTGCAACAGATGTCCCTTTCTCCAAAAATGTACTCAATGGGATCGTAATGTTGCAACCACACACAAGTTGACCTGCTGTGAGGAAGAAACGAGTTAGTACACTTCAAACATGAAAAAGGTCATTTTAAAATCAACATGAAAAACAATTATTCCGAAAGTATAAAACACAAAAAAATCCTTACCAATGATAGAAAATGTATCGTGCCACGTTCCCTCCTCCCACCCTGTGGTGCAACAGATGTCCCTTTCTTCAAAAATGTACTCAATGGGATCGTAATGTTGCAATGACATACAAGTTGACCTGCTGTGAGGAAGAGACAAGTTAGTACACTTCATACATGAAAAAGTTTATTTAAAAGTCAACATGAAAAACAATTATTCCAAAAGTATAAAACACAAAAAAATCCTTACCAATGAAAGGAAATGTATCGTGCTACGCTCTCTCCTCCGACACTGTGGTGCAACAGATGTCCCTTTCTCCAAAAATGTACTCAATGGGATCGCAATGTTGCAACCACACACAAGTTCACCTGCTGTGAGGAAGAAACGAGTTAGTACACTTCAAACATGAAAAAGGTCATTTTAAAATCAACATGAAAAACAATTATTCCAAAAGTATAAAACACAAAAAAATCCTTACCAATGAAAGAAAATGTATCGTGCCAAGTTCCCTCCTCCCACCCTGTGGTGCAACAGATGTCCCTTTCTCCAAAAATGTACTCAATGGGATCGTAATGTTGCAACCACACACAAGTTGACCTGCTGTGAGGAAGAAACGAGTTAGTACACTTCAAACATGAAAAAGGTCATATTAAAATCAACATGAAAAACAATTACTCCAAAAGTATAAAACACAAAAAAATCCTTACCAATGAAAGAAAATGTATCGTGCCACGTTCCCTCCCCCCACCCTGTGGTGCAACAGATGTCCCTTTCTCCAAAAATGTACTCAATGGGATCGTAATGTTGCAACCACACACAAGTTACCTGCTGTGAGGAAGAAACGAGTTAGTACACTTCAAACATGAAAAAGGTCATTTTAAAATCAACATGAAAAATAATTATTCCGAAAGTATAAAACACAAAAAAATCCTTACCAATGAAAGAAAATGTATCGTGCCACGTTCCCTCCTCCCACCCTGTGGTGCAACAGATGTCCCTTTCTCCAAAAATGTACTCAATGGGATCGTAATGTTGCAACCACATACAAGTTGACATGCTGTGAGGAAGAGACGAGTTAGTACACTTCATACATGAAAAAGTTTATTTAAAAATCAACATGAAAAATCATAATTCCAAAAGTATAAAACACAAAAACATCTTTACCAATGAAAGAAAATGTATCGTGCCACGTTCCCTCCTCCCACCCTGTGGTGCAACAGATGTCCCTTTCTCCAAAAATGTACTCAATGGGATCGTAATGTTGCAACCACATACAAGTTGACCTGCTGTGAGGAAGAGAAGAGTTGGTACACTTCATACATGAAAAAGTTTATTTAAAAATCAACATGAAAAATCATAATTCCAAAAGTATAAAACACAAAAACATCCTTACCAATGAAAGAATATGTATCGTGCCACGTTCCCTCCTCCCACCCTGTGGTGTAACAGATGTCCCTTTCTCCAAAAATGTACTCAATGGGATCGTAATGTTGCAACCACATACAAGTTGACCTGCTGTGAGGAAGAGAAGAGTTAGTACACTTCATACATGAAAAAGTTTATTTAAAAGTCAACATGAAAAACAATTATTCCAAAAGTATAAAACACAAAAAAATCCTTACCAATGAAAGAAAATGTATCGTGCTACGCTCTCTCCTCCGACACTGTGGTGCAACAGATGTCCCTTTCTCCAAAAATGTACTCAATGGGATCGTAATGTTGCAACCACACACAAGTTGACCTGCCGTGAGGAAGAAACGAGATAGTACACTTCAAACATGAAAAAGGTCATTTTAAAATCAACATGAAAAACAATTATTCCAAAAGTATAAAACACAAAAAAATCTTTACCAATGAAGGAAAATGTATCGTGCCACGTTCCCTCCTCCCACCGTGTGGTGCAACAGATGTCCCTTTCTCCAAAAATTTACTCAATGGGATCGTAATGTTGGAACCACACACAAGTTGACCTGCGGTGAGGAAGAAACGAGTTAGTACACTTCAAACATGAAAAAGGTCATTTTAAAATCAACATGAAAAACAATTATTCCGAAAGTATAAAACACAAAAAAATCCTTACCAATGAAAGAAAATGTATCGTGCCACGTTACCTCCTCCCACCCTGTGGTGCAACAGATGTCCCTTTCTCCAAAAATGTACTCAATGGGATCGTAATGTTGCAACCACATACAAGTTGACCTGCTGTGAGGAAGAGAAGAGTTAGTACACTTCATACATGAAAAAGTTTATTTAAAAATCAACATGAAAAATCATAATTCCAAAAGTAAAAAACACAAAAAAATCCTAACCAATGAAAGAAAATGTATCATGCCACGTTCCCTCCTCCCACCCTGTGGTGCAACAGATGTCCCTTTCTCCAAAAATGTACTCAATGGGATCGTAATGTTGCAACCACATACAAGTTGACCTGCTGTGAGGAAGAGAAGAGTTAGTACACTTCATACATGAAAAAGTTTATTTAAAAATCAACATGAAAAATCATAATTCCAAAACTATAAAACACAAAAAAATCCTTACCAATGAAAGAAAATGTATCGTGCCACGTTCCCTCCTCCCACCCTGTGGTGCAACAGATGTCCCTTTCTCCAAAAATGTACTCAATGGGATCGTAATGTTGCAACCACACACAAGTTGACCTGCTGTGAGGATGAAACGAGTTAGTACACTTCAAACATGAAAAAGGTCATTTTAAAATCAACATGAAAAACAATTATTCCGAAAGTATAAAACACAAAAAAATCCTTACCAATGAAAGAAAATGTATCGTGCCACGTTCCCTCCTCCCACCCTGTGGTGCAACAGATGTCCCTTTCTCCAAAAATGTACTCAATGGGATCGTAATGTTGCAATGACATGCAAGTTGACCTGCTCTGAGGAAGAGACGAGTTAGTACACTTCATACATGAAAAAGTTTATTTAAAAGTCAACATGAAAAACAATTATTCCAAAAGTATAAAACACAAAAAAATCCTTACCAATGAAAGAAAATGTATCGTGCTACGCTCTCTCCTCCGACACTGTGGTGCAACAGATGTCCCTTTCTCCAAAAATGTACTCAATGGGATCGTAATGTTGCAACCACACACAAGTTGACCTGCTGTGAGGAAGAAACTAGTTAGTACACTTCAAACATGAAAAAGGTCATTTTAAATTCAACATGAAAAACAATTATTCCAAAAGTATAAAACACAAAAAAATCCTTACCAAAGAAAGAAAATGTATCGTGCCACGTTCCCTCCTGCCACCCTGTGGTGCAACAGATGTCCCTTTCTCCAAAAATGTACTCAATGGGATCGTAATGTTGCAACCACACACAAGTTGACCTGCTGTGAGGAAGAAACGAGTTAGTACACTTCAAACATGAAAAAGGGCATATTAAAATCAACATGAAAAACAATTACTCCAAAAGTATAAAACACAAAAAAATCTTTACCAATGAAAGAAAATGTATCGTGCCACGTTCCCTTCCCCCACCCTGTGGTGCAACAGATGTCCCTTTCTCCAAAATTGTACTCAATGGGATTGTAATGTTGCAACCACACACAAGTTGACCTGCTGTGAGGAAGAAACGAGTTAGTACACTTCAAACATGAAGAAAGTCATTTTAAAATCAACATGAAAAACCATAATTCCAAAAGTATAAAACACAAAGAAAACCTTACCAATGAAAGAAAATGTATCCTGCCACGTTCACTCCTCCCACCCTGTGTTGCAACAGATGTCCCTTTCTCCAAAAATGTACTCAATGGGATCGAAATGTTGCAACCACACACAAATAGACATGCTGTGAGGAAGAAACGAGTTAGTACACTTCAAACATGAAAAAGGTCATTTTAAAATCAACATGAAAAACCATGATTCCAAAAGTATAAAACACAAAAAAATCCTTACCAATGAAAGAAAATGTATCGTGCCACGTTCCCTCCTCCCACCCTGTGGTGCAACAGATGTCCCTTTCTCCAAAAATGTACTCAATGGGATCGTAATGTTGCAACCACACACAAGTTGACCTGCTGTGAGGAAGAAACGAGTTAGTACACTTCAAACATCAAAAAGGTCATTTTAAAATCAACATGAAAAACAATTATTCCGAAAGTATAAAACACAAAAAAATCCTTACCAATGAAAGAAAATGTATCGTGCCACGTTCCCTCCTCCCACCCTGTGGTGCAACAGATGTCCCTTTCTCCAAAAATGTACTCAATGGGATCGTAATGTTGCAACCACACACAAATAGACCTGCTGTGAGGAAGAAACGAGTTAGTACACTTCAAACATGAAAAAGGTCATTTTAAAATCAACATGAAAAACCATGATTCCAAAAGTATAAAACACAAAAAAATCCTTACCAATGAAAGAAAATGTATCGTGCCACGTTCCCTCCTCCCACCCTGTGGTGCAACAGATGTCCCTTTCTCCAAAAATGTACTCAATGGGATCGTAATGTTGCAACCACACACAAGTTGACCTGCTGTGAGGAAGAAACGAGTTAGTACACTTCAAACATGAAAAAGGTCATTTTAAAATCAACATGAAAAACAATTATTCCGAAAGTATAAAACACAAAAAAATCCTTACCAATGAAAGAAAATGTATCGTGCCACGTTCCCTCCTCCCACCCTGTGGTGCAACAGATGTCCCTTTCTTCAAAAATGTACTCAATGGGATCGTAATGTTGCAATGACATACAAGTTGACCTGCTGTGAGGAAGAGACAAGTTAGTACACTTCATACATGAAAAAGTTTATTTAAAAGTCAACATGAAAAACAATTATTCCAAAAGTATAAAACACAAAAAAATCCTTACCAATGAAAGAAAATGTATCGTGCTACGCTCTCTCCTCCGACACTGTGGTGCAACAGATGTCCCTTTCTCCAAAAATGTACTCAATGGGATCGCAATGTTGCAACCACACACAAGTTGACATGCTGTGAGGAAGAAACGAGTTAGTACACTTCAAACATGAAAAAGGTCATTTTAAAATCAACATGAAAAACAATTATTCCAAAAGTATAAAACACAAAAAAATCCTTACCAATGAAAGAAAATGTATCGTGCCACGTTCCCTCCTCCCACCCTGTGGTGCAACAGATGTCCCTTTCTCCAAAAATGTACTCAATGGGATCGTAATGTTGCAACCACACACAAGTTGACCTGCTGTGAGGAAGAAACGAGTTAGTACACTTCAAACATGAAAAAGGTCATATTAAAATCAACATGAAAAACAATTACTCCAAAAGTATAAAACACAAAAAAATCCTTACCAATGAAAGAAAATGTATCGTGCCACGTTCCCTCCCCCCACCCTGTGGTGCAACAGATGTCCCTTTCTCCAAAAATGTACTCAATGGGATCGTAATGTTGCAACCACACACAAGTTACCTGCTGTGAGGAAGAAACGAGTTAGTACACTTCAAACATGAAAAAGGTCATTTTAAAATCAACATGAAAAATAAATATTCCGAAAGTATAAAACACAAAAAAATCCTTACCAATGAAAGAAAATGTATCGTGCCACGTTCCCACCTCCCACCCTGTGGTGCAACAGATGTCCCTTTCTCCAAAAATGTACTCAATGGGATCGTAATGTTGCAACCACATACAAGTTGACATGCTGTGAGGAAGAGACGAGTTAGTACACTTCATACATGAAAAAGTTTATTGAAAAATCAACATGAAAAATCATCATTCCAAAAGTATAAAACACAAAAACATCTTTACCAATGAAAGAAAATGTATCGTGCCACGTTCCCTCCTCCCACCCTGTGGTGCAACAGATGTCCCTTTCTCCAAAAATGTACTCAATGGGATCGTAATGTTGCAACCACATACAAGTTGACCTGCTGTGAGGAAGAGAAGAGTTGGTACACTTCATACATGAAAAAGTTTATTTAAAAATCAACATGAAAAATAATAATTCCAAAAGTATAAAACACAAAAACATCCTTACCAATGAAAGAATATGTATCGTGCCACGTTCCCTCCTCCCACCCTGTGGTGCAACAGATGTCCCTTTCTCCAAAAATGTACTCAATGGGATCGTAATGTTGCAACCACATACAAGTTGACCTGCTGTGAGGAAGAGAAGAGTTAGTACACTTCATACATGAAAAAGTTTATTTAAGAGTCAACATGAAAAACAATTATTCCAAAAGTATAAAACACAAAAAAATCCTTTCCAATGAAAGAAAATGTATCGTGCTACGCTCTCTCCTCCGACACTGTGGTGCAACTGAGGTCCCTTTCTCCAAAAATGTACTCAATGGGATCGTAATGTTGCAACCACACACAAGTTGACCTGCTGTGAGGAAGAAACGAGTTAGTACACTTCAAACATGAAAAAGGTCATTTTAAAATCAACATGAAAAACAATTATTCCAAAAGTATAAAACACAAAAAAATCCTTACCAATGAAGGAAAATGTATCGTGCCACGTTCCCTCCTCCCACCCTGTGGTGCAACAGATGTCCCTTTCTCCAAAAATTTACTCAATGGGATCGTAATGTTGCAACCACACACAAGTTGACCTGCGGTGAGGAAGAAACGAGTTAGTACACTTCAAACATGAAAAAGGTCATTTTAAAATCAACATGAAAAACAATTATTCCGAAAGTATAAAACACAAAAAAATCCTTACCAATGAAAGAAAATGTATCGTGCCACGTTCCCTCCTCCCACCCTGTGGTGCAACAGATGTCCCTTTCTCCAAAAATGTACTCAATGGGATCGTAATGTTGCAACCACATACAAGTTGACCTGCTGTGAGGAAGAGAAGAGTTAGTACACTTCATACATGAAAAAGTTTATTTAAAAATCAACATGAAAAATCATAATTCCAAAAGTAAAAAACACAAAAACATCCTAACCAATGAAAGAAAATGTATCATGCCACGTTCCCTCCTCCCACCCTGTGGTGCAACAGATGTCCCTTTCTCCAAAAATGTACTCAATGGGATCGTAATGTTGCAACCACATACAAGTTGACCTGCTGTGAGGAAGAGAAGAGTTAGTACACTTCATACATGAAAAAGTTTATTTAAAAATCAACATGAAAAATCATAATTCCAAAACTATAAAACACAAAAAAATCCTTACCAATGAAAGAAAATGTATCGTGCCACGTTCCCTCCTCCCACCCTGTGGTGCAACAGATGTCCCTTTCTCCAAAAATGTACTCAATGGGATCGTAATGTTGCAACCACACACAAGTTGACCTGCTGTGAGGATGAAACGAGTTAGTACACTTCAAACATGAAAAAGGTCATTTTAAAATCAACATGAAAAACAATTATTCCGAAAGTATAAAACACAAAAAAATCCTTACCAATGAAAGAAAATGTATCGTGCCACGTTCCCTCCTCCCACCCTGTGGTGCAACAGATGTCCCTTTCTCCAAAAATGTACTCAATGGGATCGTAATGTTGCAATGACATGCAAGTTGACCTGCTCTGAGGAAGAGACGAGTTAGTACACTTCATACATGAAAAAGTTTATTTAAAAGTCAACATGAAAAACAATTATTCCAAAAGTATAAAACACAAAAAAATCCTTACCAATGAAAGAAAATGTATCGTGCTACGCTCTCTCCTCCGACACTGTGGTGCAACAGATGTCCCTTTCTCCAAAAATGTACTCAATGGGATCGTAATGTTGCAACCACACACAAGTTGACCTGCTGTGAGGAAGAAACTAGTTAGTACACTTCAAACATGAAAAAGGTCATTTTAAAATCAACATGAAAAACAATTATTCCAAAAGTATAAAACACAAAAAAATCCTTACCAAAGAAAGAAAATGTATCGTGCCACGTTCCCTCCTGCCACCCTGTGGTGCAACAGATGTCCCTTTCTCCAAAAATGTACTCAATGGGATCGTAATGTTGCAACCACACACAAGTTGACCTGCTGTGAGGAAGAAACGAGTTAGTACACTTCAAACATGAAAAAGGGCATATTAAAATCAACATGAAAAACAATTACTCCAAAAGTATAAAACACAAAAAAATCCTTACCAATGAAAGAAAATGTATCGTGCCACGTTCCCTTCCCCCACCCTGTGGTGCAACAGATGTCCCTTTCTCCAAAAATGTACTCAATGGGATCGTAATGTTGCAACCACACACAAGTTGACCTGCTGTGAGGAAGAAACGAGTTAGTACACTTCAAACATGAAGAAAGTCATTTTAAAATCAACATGAAAAACCATAATTCCAAAAGTATAAAACACAAAGAAAACCTTACCAATGAAAGAAAATGTATCCTGCCACGTTCACTCCTCCCACCCTGTGTTGCAACAGATGTCCCTTTCTCCAAAAATGTACTCAATGGGATCGAAATGTTGCAACCACACACAAATAGACATGCTGTGAGGAAGAAACGAGTTAGTACACTTCAAACATTAAAAAGGTCATTTTAAAATCAACATGGAAAACCATGATTCCAAAAGTATAAAATACAAAAAAATCCTTACCAATGAAAGAAAATGTATCGTGCCATGTTCCCTCCTCCCACCCTGTGGTGCAACAGATGTCCCTTTCTCCAAAAATGTACTCAATGGGATCGTAATGTTGCAACCACTTACAAGTTGACATGCTGTGAGGAAGAGACGAGTTAGTACACTTCATACATGAAAAAGTTTAATTAAAAATCAACATGAAAAATCATAATTCCAAAAGTATAAAACACAAAAACATCCTTACCAATGAAGGAAAATGTATCGTGCCACGTTCCCTCCTGCCACCCTGTGGTGCAACAGATGTCCCTTTCTCCAAATATGTACTCAATGGGATCGTAATGTTGCAACCACACACAAGTTGACCTGCTGTGAGGAAGAAACGAGTTAGTACACTTCAAACATGAAAAAGGTCATTTTAAAATCAACATGAAAAACAATTATTCCGAAAGTATAAAACACAAAAAAATCCTTACCAATGAAAGAAAATGTATCGTGCCACGTTCCCTCCTCCCACCCTGTGGTGCAACTGATGTCCCTTTCTCCAAAAATGTACTCAATGGGATCGTAATGTTGCAACCACATACAAGTTGACCTGCTGTGAGGAAGAGACGAGTTAGTACACTTCATACATGAAAAAGTTTATTTAAAAATCAACATGAAAAATCATAATTCCAAAAGTATAAAACACAAAAACATCCTTACCAATGAAAGAAAATGTATCGTGCCACGTTCCCTCCTCCCACCCTGTGGTGCAACAGATGTCCCTTTCTCCAAAAATGTACTCAATGGGATCGTAATGTTGCAACCACATACAAGTTGACCTGCTGTGAGGAAGTGACGAGTTAGTACACTTCATACATGAAAAAGTTTATTTAAAAATCAACATGAAAAATCATAATTCCAAAACTATAAAACTCAAAAAAATCCTTACCAATGAAAGAAAATGTATCGTGCCACGTTCCCTCCTCCCACCCTGTGGTGCAACAAATGTCCCTTTCTCCAAAAATGTACTCAATGGGATCGTAATGTTGCAACAACACACAAGTTGACCTGCTGTGAGGAAGAAACGAGTTAGTACACTTCAAACATGAAAAAGTTCATTTTATAATCAACATGAAAAACCATAATTCCGAAAGTATAAAACACAAAAAAATCCTTACCAATGAAGGAAAATGTATCGTGCCCCGTTCCCTCCTGCCAGCCTGTGGTGCAACAGATGTCCCTTTCTCCAAAAATGTACTCAATGGGATCGTAATGTTGCAACCACACACAAATAGACCTGCTGTGAGGAAGAAACGAGTTAGTACACTTCAAACATGAAGAAAGTCATTTTAAAATCAACATGAAAAACCATAATTCCAAAAGTATAAAACACAAAAAAAACCTTACCAATGAAAGAAAATGTATCGTGCCACGTTCCCTCCTCCCACCCTGTGGTGCAACAGATGTGCCTTTCTCCAAAATTGTACTCAATGGGATCGTAATGTTGCAACCACATACAAGTTGACCTGCTGTGAGGAAGAAACGAGTTAGTACACTTCAAACATGAAAAAGGTCATTTTAAAATCAACATGAAAAACCATGATTCCAAAAGTATAAAACACAAAAAAATCCTTACCAATGAAAGAAAATGTATCGTGCCACGTTCCCTCCTCCCACCCTGTGGTGCAACAAATGTCCCTTTCTCCAAAAATGTACTCAATGGGATCGTAATGTTGCAACAACACACAAGTTGACCTGCTGTGAGGAAGAAACGAGTTAGTACACTTCAAACATGAAAAAGGTCATTTTAAAATCAACATGAAAAACAATTATTCCGAAAGTATAAAACACAAAAACATCATTACCAATGAAAGAAAATGTATTGTGCCACGTTCCCTCCTCCCACCCTGTGGTGCAACAGATGTCCCTTTCTCCAAAAATGTACTCAATGGGATCGTAATGTTGCAACCACATACAAGTTAACATGCTGTGAGGAAGAGACGAGTTAGTACACTTCATACATGAAAAAGTTTATTTAAAAATCAACATGAAAAATCATAATTCCAAAAGTATAAAACACAAAAACATCCTTACCAATGAAGGAAAATGTATTGTGCCCCGTTCCCTCCTGCCACCCTGTGGTGCAACAGATGTCCCTTTCTCCAAAAATGTACTCAATGGGATCGTAATGTTGCAACCACACACAAGTTGACCTCCTGTGAGGAAGAGACGAGTTAGTACACTTCAAACATGAAAAAGGTCATTTTAAAATCAACATGAAAATCAATTATTCCAAAAGTATAAAACACGAAAAAATCCTTACCAATGAAAGAAAACGTATCGTGCCACGTTCCCTCCTCCCACCCTGTGGTGCAACAGATGTCCCTTTCTCCAAAAATGTACTCAATGGGATCGTAATGTTGCAACCACACACAAATAGACCTGCTGTGAGGAAGAAACAAGTTAGTACACTTCAAACATGAAAAAGGTCATTTTAAAATCAACATGAAAAACCATGAATCCAAAAGTATAAAACACAAAAAAATCCTTACCAATGAAAGAAAATGTATCGTGCCACGTTCCCTCCTCCCACCCTGTGTTGCAACAGATGTCCCTTTCTCCAAAAATGTACTCAATGGGATCGAAATGTTGCAACCACACACAAATAGACATGCTGTGAGGAAGAAACGAGTTAGTACACTTCAAACATTAAAAAGGTCATTTTAAAATCAACATGGAAAACCATGATTCCAAAAGTATAAAATACAAAAAAATCCTTACCAATGAAAGAAAATGTATCGTGCCATGTTCCCTCCTCCCACCCTGTGGTGCAACAGATGTCCCTTTCTCCAAAAATGTACTCAATGGGATCGTAATGTTGCAACCACTTACAAGTTGACATGCTGTGAGGAAGAGACGAGTTAGTACACTTCATACATGAAAAAGTTTAATTAAAAGTCAACATGAAAAACAATTATTCCAAAAGTATAAAACACAAAAAAATCCTTACCAATGAAAGAAAATGTATCGTGCTACGCTCTCTCCTCCGACACTGTGGTGCAACAGATGTCCCTTTCTCCAAAAATGTACTCAATGGGATCGTAATGTTGCAACCACACACAAGTTGACCTGCTGTGAGGAAGAAACGAGTTAGTACACTTCAAACATGAAAAAGGTCATTTTAAAATCAACATGAAAAACAATTATTCCGAAAGTATAAAACACAAAAAAATCCTTACCAATGAAAGAAAATGTATCGTGCCACGTTCCCTCCTCCCACCCTGTGGTGCAACTGATGTCCCTTTCTCCAAAAATGTACTCAATGGGATCGTAATGTTGCAACCACATACAAGTTGACCTGCTGTGAGGAAGAGACGAGTTAGTACACTTCATACATGAAAAAGTTTATTTAAAAATCAACATGAAAAATCATAATTCCAAAAGTATAAAACACAAAAACATCCTTACCAATGAAAGAAAATGTATCGTGCCACGTTCCCTCCTCCCACCCTGTGGTGCAACAGATGTCCCTTTCTCCAAAAATGTACTCAATGGGATCGTAATGTTGCAACCACATACAAGTTGACCTGCTGTGAGGAAGTGACGAGTTAGTACACTTCATACATGAAAAAGTTTATTTAAAAATCAACATGAAAAATCATAATTCCAAAACTATAAAACTCAAAAAAATCCTTACCAATGAAAGAAAATGTATCGTGCCACGTTCCCTCCTCCCACCCTGTGGTGCAACAAATGTCCCTTTCTCCAAAAATGTACTCAATGGGATCGTAATGTTGCAACAACACACAAGTTGACCTGCTGTGAGGAAGAAACGAGTTAGTACACTTCAAACATGAAAAAGTTCATTTTATAATCAACATGAAAAACCATAATTCCGAAAGTATAAAACACAAAAAAATCCTTACCAATGAAGGAAAATGTATCGTGCCCCGTTCCCTCCTGCCAGCCTGTGGTGCAACAGATGTCCCTTTCTCCAAAAATGTACTCAATGGGATCGTAATGTTGCAACCACACACAAATAGACCTGCTGTGAGGAAGAAACGAGTTAGTACACTTCAAACATGAAGAAAGTCATTTTAAAATCAACATGAAAAACCATAATTCCAAAAGTATAAAACACAAAAAAAACCTTACCAATGAAAGAAAATGTATCGTGCCACGTTCCCTCCTCCCACCCTGTGGTGCAACAGATGTGCCTTTCTCCAAAATTGTACTCAATGGGATCGTAATGTTGCAACCACATACAAGTTGACCTGCTGTGAGGAAGAAACGAGTTAGTACACTTCAAACATGAAAAAGGTCATTTTAAAATCAACATGAAAAACCATGATTCCAAAAGTATAAAACACAAAAAAATCCTTACCAATGAAAGAAAATGTATCGTGCCACGTTCCCTCCTCCCACCCTGTGGTGCAACAAATGTCCCTTTCTCCAAAAATGTACTCAATGGGATCGTAATGTTGCAACAACACACAAGTTGACCTGCTGTGAGGAAGAAACGAGTTAGTACACTTCAAACATGAAAAAGGTCATTTTAAAATCAACATGAAAAACAATTATTCCGAAAGTATAAAACACAAAAACATCATTACCAATGAAAGAAAATGTATTGTGCCACGTTCCCTCCTCCCACCCTGTGGTGCAACAGATGTCCCTTTCTCCAAAAATGTACTCAATGGGATCGTAATGTTGCAACCACATACAAGTTAACATGCTGTGAGGAAGAGACGAGTTAGTACACTTCATACATGAAAAAGTTTATTTAAAAATCAACATGAAAAATCATAATTCCAAAAGTATAAAACACAAAAACATCCTTACCAATGAAGGAAAATGTATTGTGCCACGTTCCCTCCTGCCACCCTGTGGTGCAACAGATGTCCCTTTCTCCAAAAATGTACTCAATGGGATCGTAATGTTGCAACCACATACAAGTTGACCTGCTGTGAGGAAGAAACGAGTTAGTACACTTCAAACATGAAAAAGGTCATTTTAAAATCAACATGAAAAACAATTATTCCGAAAGTATAAAACACAAAAAAATCCTTACCAAAGAAAGAAAATGTATCGTGCCCCGTTCCCTCCTGCCACCCTGTGGTGCAACAGATGTCCCTTTCTCCAAAAATGTACTCAATGGGATCGTAATGTTGCAACCACACACAAGTTGACCTCCTGTGAGGAAGAGACGAGTTAGTACACTTCAAACATGAAAAAGGTCATTTTAAAATCAACATGAAAATCAATTATTCCAAAAGTATAAAACACGAAAAAATCCTTACCAATGAAAGAAAACGTATCGTGCCACGTTCCCTCCTCCCACCCTGTGGTGCAACAGATGTCCCTTTCTCCAAAAATGTACTCAATGGGATCGTAATGTTGCAACCACACACAAATAGACCTGCTGTGAGGAAGAAACAAGTTAGTACACTTCAAACATGAAAAAGGTCATTTTAAAATCAACATGAAAAACCATGAATCCAAAAGTATAAAACACAAAAAAATCCTTACCAATGAAAGAAAATGTATCGTGCCACGTTCCCTCCTCCCACCCTGTGGTGCAACAGATGTCCCTTTCTCCAAAAATGTACTCAATGGGATCGTAATGTTGCAACCACACACAAATAGACCTGCTGTGAGGAAGAAACGAGTTAGTACACTTCAAACATGAAAAAGGTCATTTTAAAATCAACATGAAAAACCATGATTCCAAAAGTATAAAACACAAAAAAATCCTTACCAATGAAAGAAAATGTATCGTGCCACGTTCCCTCCTCCCACCCTGTGGTGCAACAGATGTGCCTTTCTCCAAAAATGTACTCAATGGGATCGTAATGTTGCAACCACACACAAGTTGACCTGCTGTGAGGAAGAAACGAGTTAGTACACTTCAAACATGAAAAAGGTCATTTTAAAATCAACATGAAAAACAATTATTCCAAAAGTATAAAACACGAAAAAATCCTTACCAATGAAAGAAAACGTATCGTGCCACGTTCCCTCCTCCCACCCTGTGGTGCAACAGATGTCCCTTTCTCCAAAAATGTACTCAATGGGATCGTAATGTTGCAACCACATACAAGTTGACCTGCTGTGAGGAAGAGACGAGTTAGTACACTTCATACATGAAAAAGTTTATTTAAAAATCAACATGAAAAATCATAATTCCAAAAGTATAAAACACAAAAAAATCCTTACCAATGAAAGAAAATGTATCGTGCCACGTTCCATCCTCCCACCCTGTGGTGCAACAGATGTCCCTTTCTCCAAAAATGTACTCAATGGGATCGTAATGTTGCAACCACATACAAGTTGACCTGCTGTGAGGAAGAGACGAGTTAGTACACTTCATACATGAAAAAGTTTATTTAAAAATCAACATGAAAAATCATAATTCCAAAAGTATAAAATACAAAAAAATCCTTACCAATGAAAGAAAATGTATCGTGCCACGTTCCCTCCTCCCACCCTGTGGTGCAACAGATGTCCCTTTCTCCAAAATTGTACTCAATGGGATCGTAATGTTGCAACCACATACAAGTTGACCTGCTGTGAGGAAGAGACGAGTTAGTACACTTCATACATGAAAAAGTTTATTTAAAAATCAACATGAAAAATCATAATTCCAAAAGTATAAAACACAAAAAAATCCTTACGAATGAAAGAAAATGTATCGTGCCACGTTCCCTCCTGCCACCCTGTGGTGCAACAGATGTCCCTTTCTCCAAAAATGTACTCAATGGGATCGTAATGTTGCAACCACACACAAGTTGACCTGCTGTGAGGAAGAAACGAGTTAGTACACTTCAAACATGAAAAAGGTCATTTTAAAATCAACATGAAAAACAATTATTCCGAAAGTATAAAACACAAAAAAATCCTTACCAATGAAAGAAAATGTATCGTGCCACGTTCCCTCCTCCCACCCTGTGGTGCAACAGATGTCCCTATCTCCAAAAATGTACTCAATGGGATCGTAATGTTGCAACCACATATAAGTTGACCTGCTGTGAGGAAGAGACGAGTTAGTACACTTCATACATGAATAAGTTTATTTAAAAATCAACATGAAAAATCATAATTCCAAAAGTATAAAACACAAAAAAATCCTTACCAATGAAAGAAAATGTATTGTGCCACGTTCGCTCCTCCCACCCTGTGATGCAACAGATGTCCCTTTCTCCAAAAATGTACTCAATGGGATCGTAATGTTGCAACCACATACAAGTTGACATGCTGTGAGGAAGAGACGAGTTAGTACACTTCATACATGAAAAAGTTTATTTAAAAATCAACATGAAAAATCATAATTCCAAAAGTATAAAACACAAAAACATCCTTACCAATGAAGGAAAATGTATTGTGCCACGTTCCCTCCTGCCACCCTGTGGTGCAACAGATGTCCCTTTCTCCAAAAATGTACTCAATGGGATCGTAATGTTGCAACCACATACAAAAAGACCTGCTGTGAGGAAGAAACGAGTTAGTACACTCCAAACATGAAGAAAGTCATTTTAAAATCAACATGAAAAACCATAATTCCAAAAGTATAAAACACAAAAAAAACCTTACCAATGAAAGAAAATGTATCGTGCCACGTTCCCTCCTCCCACCCTGTGGTGCAACAGATGTCCCTTTCTCCAAAAATGTACTCAATGGGATCGTAATGTTGCAACCACACACAAATAGACCTGCTGTGAGGAAGAAACGAGTTAGTACACTTCAAACATGAAAAAGGTCATTTTAAAATCAACATGAAAAACCATGATTCCAAAAGTATAATACACAAAAAAATCCTTACCAATGAAAGAAAATGTATCCTGCCACGTTCACTCCTCCCACACTGTGGTGCAACAGATGTCCAATTCTCCAATAGTGTACTCAATGGGATCGTAATGTTGCAACCACACACAAAAAGACCTGCTGTGAGGAAGAAACGAGTTAGTACACTTCAAACATGAAAAAGGTCATTTTAAAATCAACATGAAAAACCATGAATCCAAAAGTATAAAACACAAAAAAATCCTTACCAATGAAAGAAAATGTATCGTGCCACGTTCCCTCCTCCCACCCTGTGGTGCAACAGATGTCCCTTTCTCCAAAAATGTACTCAATGGGATCGTAATGTTGCAACCACACACAAATAGACCTGCTGTGAGGAAGAAACGAGTTAGTACACTTCAAACATGAAAAAGGTCATTTTAAAATCAACATGAAAAACCATGATTCCAAAAGTATAAAACACAAAAAAATCCTTACCAATGAAAGAAAATGTATCGTGCCACGTTCCCTCCTCCCACCCTGTGGTGCAACAGATGTCCCTTTCTCCAAAAATGTACTCAATGGGATCGTAATGTTGCAACCACACACAAGTTGACCAGCTGTGAGGAAGAGACGAGTTAGTACACTTCAAACATGAAAAAGGTCATTTTAAAATCAACATGAAAAACCATGATTCCAAAAGTATAAAACACAAAAAAATCCTTACCAATGAAAGAAAATGTATCGTGCCCCGTTCCCTCCTGCCACCCTGTGGTGCAACAGATGTCCCTTTCTCCAAAAATGTACTCAATGGGATCGTAATGTTGCAACCACACACAAGTTGACCTGCTGTGAGGAAGAAACGAGTTTGTACTCTTCAAACATGAAAAAGGTCATTTTAAAATCAACATGAAAAACAATTATTCCAAAAGTATAAAACACGAAAAAATCCTTACCAATGAAAGAAAATGTATCGTGCCCCGTTCCCTCCTCCCACCCTGTGGTGCAACAGATGTCCCTTTCTCCAAAAATGTACTCAATGGGATCGTAATGTTGCAACCACATACAAGTTGACCTGCTGTGAGGAACAGACGAGTTAGTACACTTCATACATGAAAAAGTTTATTTAAAAATCAACATGAAAAATCATAATTCCAAAATTATAAAACACAAAAAAATCCTTACCAATGAAAGAAAATGTATCGTGCCACGTTCCCTCCTCCCACCCTGTGGTGCAACAGATGTCCCTTTCTCCAAAAATGTACTCAATGGGATCGTAATGTTGCAACCACATACAAGTTGACCTGCTGTGAGGAAGAGACGAGTTAGTACACTTCATACATGAAAAAGTTTATTTAAAAATCAACATGAAAAATCATAATTCCAAAAGTATAAAATACAAAAAAATCCTTACCAATGAAAGAAAATGTATCGTGCCACGTTCCCTCCTCCCACCCTGTGGTGCAACAGATGTCCCTTTCTCCAAAATTGTACTCAATGGGATCGTAATGTTGCAACCACATACAAGTTGACCTGCTGTGAGGAAGAGACGAGTTAGTACACTTCATACATGAAAAAGTTTATTTAAAAATCAACATGAAAAATCATAATTCCAAAAGTATAAAACACAAAAAAATCCTTACCAATGAAAGAAAATGTATCGTGCCACGTTCCCTCCTGCCACCCTGTGGTGCAACAGATGTCCCTTTCTCCAAAAATGTACTCAATGGGATCGTAATGTTGCAACCACACACAAGTTGACCTGCTGTGAGGAAGAAACGAGTTAGTACACTTCAAACATGAAAAAGGTCATTTTAAAATCAACATGAAAAACAATTATTCCGAAAGTATAAAACACAAAAAAATCCTTACCAATGAAAGAAAATGTATCGTGCCACGTTCCCTCCTGCCACCCTGTGGTGCAACAGATGTCCCTTTCTCCAAAAATGTACTCAATGGGATCGTAATGTTGCAACCACACACAAGTTGACCTGCTGTGAGGAAGAAACGAGTTAGTACACTTCAAACATGAAAAAGGTCATTTTAAAATCAACATGAAAAACAATTATTCCGAAAGTATAAAACACAAAAAAATCCTTACCAATGAAAGAAAATGTATCGTGCCACGTTCCCTCCTCCCACCCTGTGGTGCAACAGATGTCCCTATCTCCAAAAATGTACTCAATGGGATCGTAATGTTGCAACCACATACAAGTTGACATGCTGTGAGGAAGAGACGAGTTAGTACACTTCATACATGAAAAAGTTTATTTAAAAATCAACATGAAAAATCATAATTCCAAAAGTATAAAACACAAAAACATCCTTACCAATGAAGGAAAATGTATTGTGCCACGTTCCCTCCTGCCACCCTGTGGTGCAACAGATGTCCCTTTCTCCAAAAATGTACTCAATGGGATCGTAATGTTGCAACCACATACAAAAAGACCTGCTGTGAGGAAGAAACGAGTTAGTACACTTCAAACATGAAGAAAGTCATTTTAAAATCAACATGAAAAACCATAATTCCAAAAGTATAAAACACAAAAAAAACCTTACCAATGAAAGAAAATGTATCGTGCCACGTTCCCTCCTCCCACCCTGTGGTGCAACAGATGTCCCTTTCTCCAAAAATGTACTCAATGGGATCGTAATGTTGCAACCACACACAAATAGACCTGCTGTGAGGAAGAAACGAGTTAGTACACTTCAAACATGAAAAAGGTCATTTTAAAATCAACATGAAAAACCATGATTCCAAAAGTATAATACACAAAAAAATCCTTACCAATGAAAGAAAATGTATCCTGCCACGTTCACTCCTCCCACACTGTGGTGCAACAGATGTCCCTTTCTCCAATAGTGTACTCAATGGGATCGTAATGTTGCAACCACACACAAAAAGACCTGCTGTGAGGAAGAAACGAGTTAGTACACTTCAAACATGAAAAAGGTCATTTTAAAATCAACATGAAAAACCATGAATCCAAAAGTATAAAACACAAAAAAATCCTTACCAATGAAAGAAAATGTATCGTGCCACGTTCCCTCCTCCCACCCTGTGGTGCAACAGATGTCCCTTTCTCCAAAAATGTACTCAATGGGATCGTAATGTTGCAACCACACACAAATAGACCTGCTGTGAGGAAGAAACGAGTTAGTACACTTCAAACATGAAAAAGGTCATTTTAAAATCAACATGAAAAACCATGATTCCAAAAGTATAAAACACAAAAAAATCCTTACCAATGAAAGAAAATGTATCGTGCCACGTTCCCTCCTCCCACCCTGTGGTGCAACAGATGTCCCTTTCTCCAAAAATGTACTCAATGGGATCGTAATGTTGCAACCACACACAAGTTGACCAGCTGTGAGGAAGAGACGAGTTAGTACACTTCAAACATGAAAAAGGTCATTTTAAAATCAACATGAAAAACCATGATTCCAAAAGTATAAAACACAAAAAAATCCTTACCAATGAAAGAAAATGTATCGTGCCCCGTTCCCTCCTGCCACCCTGTGGTGCAACAGATGTCCCTTTCTCCAAAAATGTACTCAATGGGATCGTAATGTTGCAACCACACACAAGTTGACCTGCTGTGAGGAAGAAACGAGTTTGTACTCTTCAAACATGAAAAAGGTCATTTTAAAATCAACATGAAAAACAATTATTCCAAAAGTAGAAAACACGAAAAAATCCTTACCAATGAAAGAAAATGTATCGTGCCCCGTTCCCTCCTCCCACCCTGTGGTGCAACAGATGTCCCTTTCTCCAAAAATGTACTCAATGGGATCGTAATGTTGCAACCACATACAAGTTGACCTGCTGTGAGGAACAGACGAGTTAGTACACTTCATACATGAAAAAGTTTATTTAAAAATCAACATGAAAAATCATAATTCCAAAATTATAAAACACAAAAAAATCCTTACCAATGAAAGAAAATGTATCGTGCCACGTTCCCTCCTCCCACCCTGTGGTGCAACAGATGTCCCTTTCTCCAAAAATGTACTCAATGGGATCGTAATGTTGCAACCACATACAAGTTGACCTGCTGTGAGGAAGAGACGCGTTAGTACACTTCATACATGAAAAAGTTTATTTAAAAATCAACATGAAAAATCATAATTCCAAAAGTATAAAATACAAAAAAATCCTTACCAATGAAAGAAAATGTATCGTGCCACGTTCCCTCCTCCCACCCTGTGGTGCAACAGATGTCCCTTTCTCCAAAATTGTACTCAATGGGATCGTAATGTTGCAACCACATACAAGTTGACCAGCTGTGAGGAAGAGACGAGTTAGTACACTTCATACATGAAAAAGTTTATTTAAAAATCAACATGAAAAATCATAATTCCAAAAGTGTAAAACACAAAAAAATCCTTACCAATGAAAGAAAATGTATCGTGCCACGTTCCCTCCTGCCACCCTGTGGTGCAACAGATGTCCCTTTCTCCAAAAATGTACTCAATGGGATCGTAATGTTGCAACCACACACAAGTTGACCTGCTGTGAGGAAGAAACGAGTTAGTACACTTCAAACATGAAAAAGGTCATTTTAAAATCAACATGAAAAACAATTATTCCGAAAGTATAAAACACAAAAAAATCCTTACCAATGAAAGAAAATGTATCGTGCCACGTTCCCTCCTCCCACCCTGTGGTGCAACAGATGTCCCTTTCTCCAAAAATGTACTCAATGGGATCGTAATGTTGCAACCACATACAAGTTGACCTGCTGTGAGGAAGAGACGAGTTAGTACACTTCATACATGGAAAAGTTTATTTAAAAATCAACATGAAAAATCATAATTCCAAAAGTATAAAACACAAAAAAATCCTTACCAATGAAAGAAAATGTATCGTGCCACGTTCCCTCCTCCCACCCTGTGGTGCAACAGATGTCCCTTTCTCCAAAAATGTACTCAATGGGATCGTAATGTTGCAACCACACACAAGTTGACCTGCTGTGAGGAAGAAACGAATTAGTACACTTCAAACATGAAAAAGGTCATTTTAAAATCAACATGAAAAACAATTATTCCGAAAGTATAAAACACAAAAAAATCCTTACCATTGAAAGAAAATGTATCGTGCCACGTTCCCTCCTCCCACCCTGTGGTGCAACAGATGTCCCTTTCTCCAAAAATGTACTCAATGGGATCGTAATGTTGCAACCACATACAAGTTGACCTGCTGTGAGGAAGAGACGAGTTAGTACACTTCATACATGAAAAAGTTTATTTAAAAATCAACATGAAAAATCATAATTCCAAAAGTATAAAACACAAAAAAATCCTTACCAATGAAAGAAAATGTATCGTGCCACGTTCCCTCCTCCCACCCTGTGGTGCAACAGATGTCCCTTTCTCCAAAAATGTACTCAATGGGATCGTAATGTTGCAACCACACACAAGTTAACCTGCTGTGAGGAAGAGACGAGTTAGTACACTTCAAACATGAAAAAGGTCATTTTTAAATCAACATGAAAAACAATTATTCCAAAAGTATAAAACACGAAAAAATCCTTACCAATGAAAGAAAACGTATCGTGCCACGTTCCCTCCACCCACCCTGTGGTGCAACAGATGTCCCTTTCTCGAAAAATGTACTCAATGGGATCGTAATGTTGCAACCACACACAAGTTGACCTGCTGTGAGGAAGAAACGAGTTAGTACACTTCAAACATGAAAAAGGTAATTTTATAATCAACATGAAAAACAATTATTCCGAAAGTATAAAACACAAAAAAATCCTTACCAATGAAAGAAAATGTATCGTGCCCCGTTCCCTCCTGCCACCCTGTGGTGCAACAGATGTTCCTTTCTCCAAAAATGTACTCAATGGGATCGTAATGTTGCAACCACACACAAGTTGACCTGCTGTGAGGAAGAGACGAGTTAGTACACTTCAAACATGGAAAAGGTCATTTTAAAATCAACATGAAAAACAATTATTCCAAAAGTATAAAACACGAAAAAATCCTTACAAATGAAAGAAAATGTATCGTGCCACGTTCCCTCCTCCCACCCTGTGGTGCAACAGATGTCCCTTTCTCCAAAAATGTACTCAATGGGATCGTAATGTTGCAACCACATACAAGTTGACCTCCTGTGAGGAAGAGACGCGTTACTACACTTCATACATGAAAAAGTTTATTTAAAAATCAACATGAAAAATCATAATTCCAAAAGTATAAAATACAAAAAAATCCTTACCAATGAAAGAAAATGTATCGTGCCACGTTCCCTCCTCCCACCCTGTGGTGCAACAGATGTCCCTTTCTCCAAAAATGTACTCAATGGGATCGTAATGTTGCAACCACACACAAGTTGACCTGCTGTGAGGAAGAGACGAGTTAGTACACTTCAAACATGAAAAAGGTCATTTTTAAATCAACAAGAAAAACCATGATTCCAAAAGTATAAAACACAAAAAAATCCTTACCAATGAAAGAAAATGTATCGTGCCACGTTCCCTCCTCCCACCCTGTGGTGCAACAGATGTCCCTTTCTCCAAAAATGTACTCAATGGGATCGTAATGTTGCAACCACACACAAGTTGACCTGCTGTGAGGAAGAGACGAGTTAGTACACTTCATACATGAAAAAGTTTATTTAAAAATCAACATGAAAAATCATAATTCCAAAAGTATAAAACACAAAAAAATCCTTACCAATGAAAGAAAATGTATCGTGCCACGTTCCCTCCTGCCACCCTGTGGTGCAACAGATGTCCCTTTCTCCAAAAATGTACTCAATGAGATCGTAATGTTGCAACCACACACAAGTTGACCTGCTGTGAGGAAGAAACGAGTTAGTACACTTCAAACATGAAAAAGGTCATTTTAAAATCAACATGAAAAACAATTATTCCGAAAGTATAAAACACAAAAAAATCCTTACCAATGAAAGAAAATGTATCGTGCCACGTTCCCTCCTCCCACCCTGTGGTGCAACAGATGTCCCTTTCTCCAAAAATGTACTCAATGGGATCGTAATGTTGCAACCACATACAAGTTGACCTGCTGTGAGGAAGAGACGAGTTAGTACACTTCATACATGGAAAAGTTTATTTAAAAATCAACATGAAAAATCATAATTCCAAAAGTATAAAACAAAAAAAATCCTTACCAATGAAAGAAAATGTATCTTGCCACGTTCCCTCCTCCCACCCTGTGGTGCAACAGATGTCCCTTTCTCCAAAAATGTACTCAATGGGATCGTAATGTTGCAACCACACACAAGTTGACCTGCTGTGAGGAAGAAACGAGTTAGTACACTTCAAACATGAAAAAGGTCATTTTAAAATCAACATGAAAAACAATTATTCCGAAAGTATAAAACACAAAAAAATCCTTACCAATGAAAGAAAATGTATCGTGCCCCGTTCCCTCCTGCCACCCTGTGGTGCAACAGATGTCCCTTTCTCCAAAAATGTACTCAATGGGATCGTAATGTTGCAACCACACACAAGTTGACCTGCTGTGAGGAAGAGACGAGTTAGTACACTTCAAACATGAAAAAGATCATTTTAAAATCAACATGAAAAACAATTATTCCAAAAGTATAAAACACGAAAAAATCCTTACCAATGAAAGAAAACGTATCGTGCCACGTTCCCTCCTCCCACCCTGTGGTGCAACAGATGTCCCTTTCTCCAAAAATGTACTCAATGGGATCGTAATGTTGCAACCACACACAAATAGACCTGCTGTGAGGAAGAAACGAGTTAGTACACTTCAAACATGAAAAAGGTCATTTTAAAATCAACATGAAAAACCATGATTCCAAAAGTATAAAACACAAAAAAATCCTTACCAATGAAAGAAAATGTATCGTGCCCCGTTCCCTCCTGCCACCCTGTGGTGCAACAGATGTCCCTTTCTCCAAAAATGTACTCAATGGGATCGTAATGTTGCAACCACACACAAGTTGACCTGCTGTGAGGAAGAGACGAGTTAGTACACTTCAAACATGAAAAAGGTCATTTTAAAATCAACATGAAAAACAATTATTCCGAAAGTATAAAACACAAAAAAATCCTTACCAATGAAAGAAAATGTATCGTGCCCCGTTCCCTCCTGCCACCCTGTGGTGCAACAGATGTCCCTTTCTCCAAAAATGTACTCAATGGGATCGTAATGTTGCAACCACACACAAGTTGACCTGCTGTGAGGAAGAGACGAGTTAGTACACTTCAAACATGAAAAAGGTCATTTTAAAATCAACATGAAAAACAATTATTCCGAAAGTATAAAACACAAAAAAATCCTTACCAATGAAAGAAAATGTATCGTGCCCCGTTCCCTCCTGCCACCCTGTGGTGCAACAGATGTCCCTTTCTCCAAAAATGTACTCAATGGGATCGTAATGTTGCAACCACACACAAGTTGACCAGCTGTGAGGAAGAGACGAGTTAGTACACTTCAAACATGAAAAAGGTCATTTTAAAATCAACATGAAAAACAATTATTCCGAAAGTATAAAACACAAAAAAATCCTTACCAATGAAAGAAAATGTATCGTGCCCCGTTCCCTCCTGCCACCCTGTGGTGCAACAGATGTCCCTTTCTCCAAAAATGTACTCAATGGGATCGTAATGTTGCAACCACACACAAGTTGACCAGCTGTGAGGAAGAGACGAGTTAGTACACTTCAAACATGAAAAAGGTCATTTTAAAATCAACATGAAAAACCATGATTCCAAAAGTATAAAACACAAAAAAATCCTTACCAATGAAAGAAAATGTATCGTGCCCCGTTCCCTCCTGCCACCCTGTGGTGCAACAGATGTCCCTTTCTCCAAAAATGTACTCAATGGGATCGTAATGTTGCAACCACACACAAGTTGACCAGCTGTGAGGAAGAGACGAGTTAGTACACTTCAAACATGAAAAAGGTCATTTTAAAATCAACATGAAAAACAATTATTCCGAAAGTATAAAACACAAAAAAATCCTTACCAATGAAAGAAAATGTATCGTGCCCCGTTCCCTCCTGCCACCCTGTGGTGCAACAGATGTCCCTTTCTCCAAAAATGTACTCAATGGGATCGTAATGTTGCAACCACACACAAGTTGACCAGCTGTGAGGAAGAGACGAGTTAGTACACTTCAAACATGAAAAAGGTCATTTTAAAATCAACATGAAAAACAATTATTCCGAAAGTATAAAACACAAAAAAATCCTTACCAATGAAAGAAAATGTATCGTGCCCCGTTCCCTCCTGCCACCCTGTGGTGCAACAGATGTCCCTTTCTCCAAAAATGTACTCAATGGGATCGTAATGTTGCAACCACACACAAGTTGACCAGCTGTGAGGAAGAGACGAGTTAGTACACTTCAAACATGAAAAAGGTCATTTTAAAATCAACATGAAAAACCATGATTCCAAAAGTATAAAACACAAAAAAATCCTTACCAATGAAAGAAAATGTATCGTGCCCCGTTCCCTCCTGCCACCCTGTGGTGCAACAGATGTCCCTTTCTCCAAAAATGTACTCAATGGGATCGTAATGTTGCAACCACACACAAGTTGACCAGCTGTGAGGAAGAGACGAGTTAGTACACTTCAAACATGAAAAAGGTCATTTTAAAATCAACATGAAAAACAATTATTCCGAAAGTATAAAACACAAAAAAATCCTTACCAATGAAAGAAAATGTATCGTGCCCCGTTCCCTCCTGCCACCCTGTGGTGCAACAGATGTCCCTTTCTCCAAAAATGTACTCAATGGGATCGTAATGTTGCAACCACACACAAGTTGACCAGCTGTGAGGAAGAGACGAGTTAGTACACTTCAAACATGAAAAAGGTCATTTTAAAATCAACATGAAAAACAATTATTCCGAAAGTATAAAACACAAAAAAATCCTTACCAATGAAAGAAAATGTATCGTGCCCCGTTCCCTCCTGCCACCCTGTGGTGCAACAGATGTCCCTTTCTCCAAAAATGTACTCAATGGGATCGTAATGTTGCAACCACACACAAGTTGACCAGCTGTGAGGAAGAGACGAGTTAGTACACTTCAAACATGAAAAAGGTCATTTTAAAATCAACATGAAAAACAATTATTCCGAAAGTATAAAACACAAAAAAATCCTTACCAATGAAAGAAAATGTATCGTGCCCCGTTCCCTCCTGCCACCCTGTGGTGCAACAGATGTCCCTTTCTCCAAAAATGTACTCAATGGGATCGTAATGTTGCAACCACACACAAGTTGACCAGCTGTGAGGAAGAGACGAGTTAGTACACTTCAAACATGAAAAAGGTCATTTTAAAATCAACATGAAAAACCATGATTCCAAAAGTATAAAACACAAAAAAATCCTTACCAATGAAAGAAAATGTATCGTGCCCCGTTAACTCCTGCCACCCTGTGGTGCAACAGATGTCCCTTTCTCCAAAAATGTACTCAATGGGATCGTAATGTTGCAACCACACACAAGTTGACCAGCTGTGAGGAAGAGACGAGTTAGTACACTTCAAACATGAAAAAGGTCATTTTAAAATCAACATGAAAAACAATTATTCCGAAAGTATAAAACACAAAAAAATCCTTACCAATGAAAGAAAATGTATCGTGCCCCGTTCCCTCCTGCCACCCTGTGGTGCAACAGATGTCCCTTTCTCCAAAAATGTACTCAATGGGATCGTAATGTTGCAACCACACACAAGTTGACCAGCTGTGAGGAAGAGACGAGTTAGTACACTTCAAACATGAAAAAGGTCATTTTAAAATCAACATGAAAAACAATTATTCCGAAAGTATAAAACACAAAAAAATCCTTACCAATGAAAGAAAATGTATCGTGCCCCGTTCCCTCCTGCCACCCTGTGGTGCAACAGATGTCCCTTTCTCCAAAAATGTACTCAATGGGATCGTAATGTTGCAACCACACACAAGTTGACCAGCTGTGAGGAAGAGACGAGTTAGTACACTTCAAACATGAAAAAGGTCATTTTAAAATCAACATGAAAAACCATGATTCCAAAAGTATAAAACACAAAAAAATCCTTACCAATGAAAGAAAATGTATCGTGCCCCGTTCCCTCCTGCCACCCTGTGGTGCAACAGATGTCCCTTTCTCCAAAAATGTACTCAATGGGATCGTAATGTTGCAACCACACACAAGTTGACCAGCTGTGAGGAAGAGACGAGTTAGTACACTTCAAACATGAAAAAGGTCATTTTAAAATCAACATGAAAAACAATTATTCCGAAAGTATAAAACACAAAAAAATCCTTACCAATGAAAGAAAATGTATCGTGCCCCGTTCCCTCCTGCCACCCTGTGGTGCAACAGATGTCCCTTTCTCCAAAAATGTACTCAATGGGATCGTAATGTTGCAACCACACACAAGTTGACCTGCTGTGAGGAAGAGACGAGTTAGTACACTTCAAACATGAAAAAGGTCATTTTAAAATCAACATGAAAAACAATTATTCCGAAAGTATAAAACACAAAAAAATCCTTACCAATGAAAGAAAATGTATCGTGCCCCGTTCCCTCCTGCCACCCTGTGGTGCAACAGATGTCCCTTTCTCCAAAAATGTACTCAATGGGATCGTAATGTTGCAACCACACACAAGTTGACCTGCTGTGAGGAAGAGACGAGTTAGTACACTTCAAACATGAAAAAGGTCATTTTAAAATCAACATGAAAAACAATTATTCCGAAAGTATAAAACACAAAAAAATCCTTACCAATGAAAGAAAATGTATCGTGCCCCGTTCCCTCCTGCCACCCTGTGGTGCAACAGATGTCCCTTTCTCCAAAAATGTACTCAATGGGATCGTAATGTTGCAACCACACACAAGTTGACCAGCTGTGAGGAAGAGACGAGTTAGTACACTTCAAACATGAAAAAGGTCATTTTAAAATCAACATGAAAAACAATTATTCCGAAAGTATAAAACACAAAAAAATCCTTACCAATGAAAGAAAATGTATCGTGCCCCGTTCCCTCCTGCCACCCTGTGGTGCAACAGATGTCCCTTTCTCCAAAAATGTACTCAATGGGATCGTAATGTTGCAACCACACACAAGTTGACCAGCTGTGAGGAAGAGACGAGTTAGTACACTTCAAACATGAAAAAGGTCATTTTAAAATCAACATGAAAAACAATTATTCCGAAAGTATAAAACACAAAAAAATCCTTACCAATGAAAGAAAATGTATCGTGCCCCGTTCCCTCCTGCCACCCTGTGGTGCAACAGATGTCCCTTTCTCCAAAAATGTACTCAATGGGATCGTAATGTTGCAACCACACACAAGTTGACCAGCTGTGAGGAAGAGACGAGTTAGTACACTTCAAACATGAAAAAGGTCATTTTAAAATCAACATGAAAAACAATTATTCCGAAAGTATAAAACACAAAAAAATCCTTACCAATGAAAGAAAATGTATCGTGCCCCGTTCCCTCCTGCCACCCTGTGGTGCAACAGATGTCCCTTTCTCCAAAAATGTACTCAATGGGATCGTAATGTTGCAACCACACACAAGTTGACCAGCTGTGAGGAAGAGACGAGTTAGTACACTTCAAACATGAAAAAGGTCATTTTAAAATCAACATGAAAAACAATTATTCCGAAAGTATAAAACACAAAAAAATCCTTACCAATGAAAGAAAATGTATCGTGCCCCGTTCCCTCCTGCCACCCTGTGGTGCAACAGATGTCCCTTTCTCCAAAAATGTACTCAATGGGATCGTAATGTTGCAACCACACACAAGTTGACCAGCTGTGAGGAAGAGACGAGTTAGTACACTTCAAACATGAAAAAGGTCATTTTAAAATCAACATGAAAAACAATTATTCCGAAAGTATAAAACACAAAAAAATCCTTACCAATGAAAGAAAATGTATCGTGCCCCGTTCCCTCCTGCCACCCTGTGGTGCAACAGATGTCCCTTTCTCCAAAAATGTACTCAATGGGATCGTAATGTTGCAACCACACACCAGTTGACCTGCTGTGAGGAAGAGACGAGTTAGTACACTTCAAACATGAAAAAGGTCATTTTAAAATCAACATGAAAAACAATTATTCCGAAAGTATAAAACACAAAAAAATCCTTACCAATGAAAGAAAATGTATCGTGCCCCGTTCCCTCCTGCCACCCTGTGGTGCAACAGATGTCCCTTTCTCCAAAAATGTACTCAATGGGATCGTAATGTTGCAACCACACACAAGTTGACCAGCTGTGAGGAAGAGACGAGTTAGTACACTTCAAACATGAAAAAGGTCATTTTAAAATCAACATGAAAAACAATTATTCCGAAAGTATAAAACACAAAAAAATCCTTACCAATGAAAGAAAATGTATCGTGCCACGTTCCCTCCTGCCACCCTGTGGTGCAACAGATGTCCCTTTCTCCAAAAATGTACTCAATGGGATCGTAATGTTGCAACCACACACAAGTTGACCAGCTGTGAGGAAGAGACGAGTTAGTACACTTCAAACATGAAAAAGGTCATTTTAAAATCAACATGAAAAACAATTATTCCGAAAGTATAAAACACAAAAAAATCCTTACCAATGAAAGAAAATGTATCGTGCCACGTTCCCTCCTCCCACCCTGTGGTGCAACAGATGTCCCTTTCTCCAAAAATGTACTCAATGGGATCGTAATGTTGCAACCACACACAAGTTGACCTGCTGTGAGGAAGAGACGAGTTAGTACACTTCAAACATGAAAAAGGTCATTTTAAAATCAACATGAAAAACAATTATTCCGAAAGTATAAAACACAAAAAAATCCTTACCAATGAAAGAAAATGTATCGTGCCACGTTCCCTCCTGCCACCCTGTGGTGCAACAGATGTCCCTTTCTCCAAAAATGTACTCAATGGGATCGTAATGTTGCAACCACACACAAGTTGACCAGCTGTGAGGAAGAGACGAGTTAGTACACTTCAAACATGAAAAAGGTCATTTTAAAATCAACATGAAAAACAATTATTCCGAAAGTATAAAACACAAAAAAATCCTTACCAATGAAAGAAAATGTATCGTGCCCCGTTCCCTCCTCCCACCCTGTGGTGCAACAGATGTCCCTTTCTCCAAAAATGTACTCAATGGGATCGTAATGTTGCAACCACACACAAGTTGACCAGCTGTGAGGAAGAGACGAGTTAGTACACTTCAAACATGAAAAAGGTCATTTTAAAATCAACATGAAAAACAATTATTCCGAAAGTATAAAACACAAAAAAATCCTTACCAATGAAAGAAAATGTATCGTGCCACGTTCCCTCCTGCCACCCTGTGGTGCAACAGATGTCCCTTTCTCCAAAAATGTACTCAATGGGATCGTAATGTTGCAACCACACACAAGTTGACCAGCTGTGAGGAAGAGACGAGTTAGTACACTTCAAACATGAAAAAGGTCATTTTAAAATCAACATGAAAAACAATTATTCCGAAAGTATAAAACACAAAAAAATCCTTACCAATGAAAGAAAATGTATCGTGCCACGTTCCCTCCTGCCACCCTGTGGTGCAACAGATGTCCCTTTCTCCAAAAATGTACTCAATGGGATCGTAATGTTGCAACCACACACAAGTTGACCAGCTGTGAGGAAGAGACGAGTTAGTACACTTCAAACATGAAAAAGGTCATTTTAAAATCAACATGAAAAACAATTATTCCGAAAGTATAAAACACAAAAAAATCCTTACCAATGAAAGAAAATGTATCGTGCCACGTTCCCTCCTGCCACCCTGTGGTGCAACAGATGTCCCTTTCTCCAAAAATGTACTCAATGGGATCGTAATGTTGCAACCACACACAAGTTGACCAGCTGTGAGGAAGAGACGAGTTAGTACACTTCAAACATGAAAAAGGTCATTTTAAAATCAACATGAAAAACAATTATTCCGAAAGTATAAAACACAAAAAAATCCTTACCAATGAAAGAAAATGTATCGTGCCCCGTTCCCTCCTCCCACCCTGTGGTGCAACAGATGTCCCTTTCTCCAAAAATGTACTCAATGGGATCGTAATGTTGCAACCACACACAAGTTGACCAGCTGTGAGGAAGAGACGAGTTAGTACACTTCAAACATGAAAAAGGTCATTTTAAAATCAACATGAAAAACAATTATTCCGAAAGTATAAAACACAAAAAAATCCTTACCAATGAAAGAAAATGTATCGTGCCACGTTCCCTCCTGCCACCCTGTGGTGCAACAGATGTCCCTTTCTCCAAAAATGTACTCAATGGGATCGTAATGTTGCAACCACACACAAGTTGACCAGCTGTGAGGAAGAGACGAGTTAGTACACTTCAAACATGAAAAAGGTCATTTTAAAATCAACATGAAAAACAATTATTCCGAAAGTATAAAACACAAAAAAATCCTTACCAATGAAAGAAAATGTATCGTGCCACGTTCCCTCCTGCCACCCTGTGGTGCAACAGATGTCCCTTTCTCCAAAAATGTACTCAATGGGATCGTAATGTTGCAACCACACACAAGTTGACCTGCTGTGAGGAAGAGACGAGTTAGTACACTTCAAACATGAAAAAGGTCATTTTAAAATCAACATGAAAAACAATTATTCCGAAAGTATAAAACACAAAAAAATCCTTACCAATGAAAGAAAATGTATCGTGCCACGTTCCCTCCTGCCACCCTGTGGTGCAACAGATGTCCCTTTCTCCAAAAATGTACTCAATGGGATCGTAATGTTGCAACCACACACAAGTTGACCAGCTGTGAGGAAGAGACGAGTTAGTACACTTCAAACATGAAAAAGGTCATTTTAAAATCAACATGAAAAACAATTATTCCGAAAGTATAAAACACAAAAAAATCCTTACCAATGAAAGAAAATGTATCGTGCCCCGTTCCCTCCTGCCACCCTGTGGTGCAACAGATGTCCCTTTCTCCAAAAATGTACTCAATGGGATCGTAATGTTGCAACCACACACAAGTTGACCAGCTGTGAGGAAGAGACGAGTTAGTACACTTCAAACATGAAAAAGGTCATTTTAAAATCAACATGAAAAACAATTATTCCGAAAGTATAAAACACAAAAAAATCCTTACCAATGAAAGAAAATGTATCGTGCCACGTTCCCTCCTGCCACCCTGTGGTGCAACAGATGTCCCTTTCTCCAAAAATGTACTCAATGGGATCGTAATGTTGCAACCACACACAAGTTGACCAGCTGTGAGGAAGAGACGAGTTAGTACACTTCAAACATGAAAAAGGTCATTTTAAAATCAACATGAAAAACAATTATTCTGAAAGTATAAAACACAAAAAAATCCTTACCAATGAAAGAAAATGTATCGTGCCACGTTCCCTCCTCCCACCCTGTGGTGCAACAGATGTCCCTTTCTCCAAAAATGTACTCAATGGGATCGTAATGTTGCAACCACACACAAGTTGACCAGCTGTGAGGAAGAGACGAGTTAGTACACTTCAAACATGAAAAAGGTCATTTTAAAATCAACATGAAAAACAATTATTCCGAAAGTATAAAACACAAAAAAATCCTTACCAATGAAAGAAAATGTATCGTGCCACGTTCCCTCCTCCCACCCTGTGGTGCAACAGATGTCCCTTTCTCCAAAAATGTACTCAATGGGATCGTAATGTTGCAACCACACACAAGTTGACCAGCTGTGAGGAAGAGACGAGTTAGTACACTTCAAACATGAAAAAGGTCATTTTAAAATCAACATGAAAAACAATTATTCCGAAAGTATAAAACACAAAAAAATCCTTACCAAGGAAAGAAAATGTATCGTGCCCCGTTCCCTCCTGCCACCCTGTGGTGCAACAGATGTCCCTTTCTCCAAAAATGTACTCAATGGGATCGTAATGTTGCAACCACACACAAGTTGACCAGCTGTGAGGAAGAGACGAGTTAGTACACTTCAAACATGAAAAAGGTCATTTTAAAATCAACATGAAAAACAATTATTCCGAAAGTATAAAACACAAAAAAATCCTTACCAAGGAAAGAAAATGTATCGTGCCCCGTTCCCTCCTGCCACCCTGTGGTGCAACAGATGTCCCTTTCTCCAAAAATGTACTCAATGGGATCGTAATGTTGCAACCACACACAAGTTGACCTGCTGTGAGGAAGAAACGAGTTAGTACACTCCAAACATGAAAAAGGTCATTTTAAAATCAACATGAAAAACAATTATTCCGAAAGTATAAAACACAAAAAAATCCTTACCAAGGAAAGAAAATGTATCGTGCCCCGTTCCCTCCTGCCACCCTGTGGTGCAACAGATGTCCCTTTCTCCAAAAATGTACTCAATGGGATCGTAATGTTGCAACCACACACAAGTTGACCTGCTGTGAGGAAGAGACGAGTTAGTACACTTCAAACATGAAAAAGGTCATTTTAAAATCAACATGAAAAACAATTATTCCGAAAGTATAAAACACAAAAAAATCCTTACCAATGAAAGAAAATGTATCGTGCCACGTTCCCTCCTGCCACCCTGTGGTGCAACAGATGTCCCTTTCTCCAAAAATGTACTCAATGGGATCGTAATGTTGCAACCACACACAAGTTGACCAGCTGTGAGGAAGAGACGAGTTAGTACACTTCAAACATGAAAAAGGTCATTTTAAAATCAACATGAAAAACAATTATTCCGAAAGTATAAAACACAAAAAAATCCTTACCAATGAAAGAAAATGTATCGTGCCACGTTCCCTCCTGCCACCCTGTGGTGCAACAGATGTCCCTTTCTCCAAAAATGTACTCAATGGGATCGTAATGTTGCAACCACACACAAGTTGACCAGCTGTGAGGAAGAGACGAGTTAGTACACTTCAAACATGAAAAAGGTCATTTTAAAATCAACATGAAAAACAATTATTCCGAAAGTATAAAACACAAAAAAATCCTTACCAATGAAAGAAAATGTATCGTGCCACGTTCCCTCCTGCCACCCTGTGGTGCAACAGATGTCCCTTTCTCCAAAAATGTACTCAATGGGATCGTAATGTTGCAACCACACACAAGTTGACCAGCTGTGAGGACGAGACGAGTTAGTACACTTCAAACATGAAAAAGGTCATTTTAAAATCAACATGAAAAACAATTATTCCGAAAGTATAAAACACAAAAAAATCCTTACCAATGAAAGAAAATGTATCGTGCCACGTTCCCTCCTCCCACCCTGTGGTGCAACAGATGTCCCTTTCTCCAAAAATGTACTCAATGGGATCGTAATGTTGCAACCACACACAAGTTGACCAGCTGTGAGGAAGAGACGAGTTAGTACACTTCAAACATGAAAAAGGTCATTTTAAAATCAACATGAAAAACAATTATTCCGAAAGTATAAAACACAAAAAAATCCTTACCAATGAAAGAAAATGTATCGTGCCCCGTTCCCTCCTGCCACCCTGTGGTGCAACAGATGTCCCTTTCTCCAAAAATGTACTCAATGGGATCGTAATGTTGCAACCACACACAAGTTGACCAGCTGTGAGGAAGAGACGAGTTAGTACACTTCAAACATGAAAAAGGTCATTTTAAAATCAACATGAAAAACCATGATTCCAAAAGTATAAAACACAAAAAAATCCTTACCAATGAAAGAAAATGTATCGTGCCCCGTTCCCTCCTGCCACCCTGTGGTGCAACAGATGTCCCTTTCTCCAAAAATGTACTCAATGGGATCGTAATGTTGCAACCACACACAAGTTGACCTGCTGTGAGGAAGAGACGAGTTAGTACACTTCAAACATGAAAAAGGTCATTTTAAAATCAACATGAAAAACAATTATTCCGAAAGTATAAAACACAAAAAAATCCTTACCAATGAAAGAAAATGTATCGTGCCACGTTCCCTCCTGCCACCCTGTGGTGCAACAGATGTCCCTTTCTCCAAAAATGTACTCAATGGGATCGTAATGTTGCAACCACACACAAGTTGACCAGCTGTGAGGAAGAGACGAGTTAGTACACTTCAAACATGAAAAAGGTCATTTTAAAATCAACATGAAAAACAATTATTCCGAAAGTATAAAACACAAAAAAATCCTTACCAATGAAAGAAAATGTATCGTGCCACGTTCCCTCCTGCCACCCTGTGGTGCAACAGATGTCCCTTTCTCCAAAAATGTACTCAATGGGATCGTAATGTTGCAACCACACACAAGTTGACCAGCTGTGAGGAAGAGACGAGTTAGTACACTTCAAACATGAAAAAGGTCATTTTAAAATCAACATGAAACACAATTATTCCGAAAGTATAAAACACAAAAAAATCCTTACCAATGAAAGAAAATGTATCGTGCCCCGTTCCCTCCTCCCACCCTGTGGTGCAACAGATGTCCCTTTCTCCAAAAATGTACTCAATGGGATCGTAATGTTGCAACCACACACAAGTTGACCAGCTGTGAGGAAGAGACGAGTTAGTACACTTCAAACATGAAAAAGGTCATTTTAAAATCAACATGAAAAACAATTATTCCGAAAGTATAAAACACAAAAAAATCCTTACCAATGAAAGAAAATGTATCGTGCCCCGTTCCCTCCTGCCACCCTGTGGTGCAACAGATGTCCCTTTCTCCAAAAATGTACTCAATGGGATCGTAATGTTGCAACCACACACAAGTTGACCAGCTGTGAGGAAGAGACGAGTTAGTACACTTCAAACATGAAAAAGGTCATTTTAAAATCAACATGAAAAACCATGATTCCAAAAGTATAAAACACAAAAAAATCCTTACCAATGAAAGAAAATGTATCGTGCCCCGTTCCCTCCTGCCACCCTGTGGTGCAACAGATGTCCCTTTCTCCAAAAATGTACTCAATGGGATCGTAATGTTGCAACCACACACAAGTTGACCAGCTGTGAGGAAGAGACGAGTTAGTACACTTCAAACATGAAAAAGGTCATTTTAAAATCAACATGAAAAACAATTATTCCGAAAGTATAAAACACAAAAAAATCCTTACCAATGAAAGAAAATGTATCGTGCCACGTTCCCTCCTCCCACCCTGTGGTGCAACAGATGTCCCTTTCTCCAAAAATGTACTCAATGGGATCGTAATGTTGCAACCACACACAAGTTGACCTGCTGTGAGGAAGAAACGAGTTAGTACACTTCAAACATGAAAAAGGTCATTTTAAAATCAACATGAAAAACAATTATTCCGAAAGTATAAAACACAAAAAAATCCTTACCAATGAAAGAAAATGTATCGTGCCCCGTTCCCTCCTGCCACCCTGTGGTGCAACAGATGTCCCTTTCTCCAAAAATGTACTCAATGGGATCGTAATGTTGCAACCACACACAAGTTGACCTGCTGTGAGGAAGAAACGAGTTAGTACACTTCAAACATGAAAAAGGTCATTTTAAAATCAACATGAAAAACAATTATTCCGAAAGTATAAAACACAAAAAAATCCTTACCAATGAAAGAAAATGTATCGTGCCACGTTCCCTCCTGCCACCCTGTGGTGCAACAGATGTCCCTTTCTCCAAAAATGTACTCAATGGGATCGTAATGTTGCAACCACACACAAGTTGACCAGCTGTGAGGAAGAGACGAGTTAGTACACTTCAAACATGAAAAAGGTCATTTTAAAATCAACATGAAAAACAATTATTCCGAAAGTATAAAACACAAAAAAATCCTTACCAATGAAAGAAAATGTATCGTGCCACGTTCCCTCCTGCCACCCTGTGGTGCAACAGATGTCCCTTTCTCCAAAAATGTACTCAATGGGATCGTAATGTTGCAACCACACACAAGTTGACCTGCTGTGAGGAAGAGACGAGTTAGTACACTTCAAACATGAAAAAGGTCATTTTAAAATCAACATGAAAAACAATTATTCCGAAAGTATAAAACACAAAAAAATCCTTACCAATGAAAGAAAATGTATCGTGCCACGTTCCCTCCTGCCACCCTGTGGTGCAACAGATGTCCCTTTCTCCAAAAATGTACTCAATGGGATCGTAATGTTGCAACCACACACAAGTTGACCAGCTGTGAGGAAGAGACGAGTTAGTACACTTCAAACATGAAAAAGGTCATTTTAAAATCAACATGAAAAACAATTATTCCGAAAGTATAAAACACAAAAAAATCCTTACCAATGAAAGAAAATGTATCGTGCCCCGTTCCCTCCTGCCACCCTGTGGTGCAACAGATGTCCCTTTCTCCAAAAATGTACTCAATGGGATCGTAATGTTGCAACCACACACAAGTTGACCAGCTGTGAGGAAGAGACGAGTTAGTACACTTCAAACATGAAAAAGGTCATTTTAAAATCAACATGAAAAACAATTATTCCGAAAGTATAAAACACAAAAAAATCCTTACCAATGAAAGAAAATGTATCGTGCCACGTTCCCTCCTGCCACCCTGTGGTGCAACAGATGTCCCTTTCTCCAAAAATGTACTCAATGGGATCGTAATGTTGCAACCACACACAAGTTGACCAGCTGTGAGGAAGAGACGAGTTAGTACACTTCAAACATGAAAAAGGTCATTTTAAAATCAACATGAAAAACAATTATTCTGAAAGTATAAAACACAAAAAAATCCTTACCAATGAAAGAAAATGTATCGTGCCACGTTCCCTCCTCCCACCCTGTGGTGCAACAGATGTCCCTTTCTCCAAAAATGTACTCAATGGGATCGTAATGTTGCAACCACACACAAGTTGACCAGCTGTGAGGAAGAGACGAGTTAGTACACTTCAAACATGAAAAAGGTCATTTTAAAATCAACATGAAAAACAATTATTCCGAAAGTATAAAACACAAAAAAATCCTTACCAATGAAAGAAAATGTATCGTGCCACGTTCCCTCCTCCCACCCTGTGGTGCAACAGATGTCCCTTTCTCCAAAAATGTACTCAATGGGATCGTAATGTTGCAACCACACACAAGTTGACCAGCTGTGAGGAAGAGACGAGTTAGTACACTTCAAACATGAAAAAGGTCATTTTAAAATCAACATGAAAAACAATTATTCCGAAAGTATAAAACACAAAAAAATCCTTACCAAGGAAAGAAAATGTATCGTGCCCCGTTCCCTCCTGCCACCCTGTGGTGCAACAGATGTCCCTTTCTCCAAAAATGTACTCAATGGGATCGTAATGTTGCAACCACACACAAGTTGACCAGCTGTGAGGAAGAGACGAGTTAGTACACTTCAAACATGAAAAAGGTCATTTTAAAATCAACATGAAAAACAATTATTCCGAAAGTATAAAACACAAAAAAATCCTTACCAAGGAAAGAAAATGTATCGTGCCCCGTTCCCTCCTGCCACCCTGTGGTGCAACAGATGTCCCTTTCTCCAAAAATGTACTCAATGGGATCGTAATGTTGCAACCACACACAAGTTGACCTGCTGTGAGGAAGAAACGAGTTAGTACACTCCAAACATGAAAAAGGTCATTTTAAAATCAACATGAAAAACAATTATTCCGAAAGTATAAAACACAAAAAAATCCTTACCAAGGAAAGAAAATGTATCGTGCCCCGTTCCCTCCTGCCACCCTGTGGTGCAACAGATGTCCCTTTCTCCAAAAATGTACTCAATGGGATCGTAATGTTGCAACCACACACAAGTTGACCTGCTGTGAGGAAGAGACGAGTTAGTACACTTCAAACATGAAAAAGGTCATTTTAAAATCAACATGAAAAACAATTATTCCGAAAGTATAAAACACAAAAAAATCCTTACCAATGAAAGAAAATGTATCGTGCCACGTTCCCTCCTGCCACCCTGTGGTGCAACAGATGTCCCTTTCTCCAAAAATGTACTCAATGGGATCGTAATGTTGCAACCACACACAAGTTGACCAGCTGTGAGGAAGAGACGAGTTAGTACACTTCAAACATGAAAAAGGTCATTTTAAAATCAACATGAAAAACAATTATTCCGAAAGTATAAAACACAAAAAAATCCTTACCAATGAAAGAAAATGTATCGTGCCACGTTCCCTCCTGCCACCCTGTGGTGCAACAGATGTCCCTTTCTCCAAAAATGTACTCAATGGGATCGTAATGTTGCAACCACACACAAGTTGACCAGCTGTGAGGAAGAGACGAGTTAGTACACTTCAAACATGAAAAAGGTCATTTTAAAATCAACATGAAAAACAATTATTCCGAAAGTATAAAACACAAAAAAATCCTTACCAATGAAAGAAAATGTATCGTGCCACGTTCCCTCCTGCCACCCTGTGGTGCAACAGATGTCCCTTTCTCCAAAAATGTACTCAATGGGATCGTAATGTTGCAACCACACACAAGTTGACCAGCTGTGAGGACGAGACGAGTTAGTACACTTCAAACATGAAAAAGGTCATTTTAAAATCAACATGAAAAACAATTATTCCGAAAGTATAAAACACAAAAAAATCCTTACCAATGAAAGAAAATGTATCGTGCCACGTTCCCTCCTCCCACCCTGTGGTGCAACAGATGTCCCTTTCTCCAAAAATGTACTCAATGGGATCGTAATGTTGCAACCACACACAAGTTGACCAGCTGTGAGGAAGAGACGAGTTAGTACACTTCAAACATGAAAAAGGTCATTTTAAAATCAACATGAAAAACAATTATTCCGAAAGTATAAAACACAAAAAAATCCTTACCAATGAAAGAAAATGTATCGTGCCCCGTTCCCTCCTGCCACCCTGTGGTGCAACAGATGTCCCTTTCTCCAAAAATGTACTCAATGGGATCGTAATGTTGCAACCACACACAAGTTGACCAGCTGTGAGGAAGAGACGAGTTAGTACACTTCAAACATGAAAAAGGTCATTTTAAAATCAACATGAAAAACCATGATTCCAAAAGTATAAAACACAAAAAAATCCTTACCAATGAAAGAAAATGTATCGTGCCCCGTTCCCTCCTGCCACCCTGTGGTGCAACAGATGTCCCTTTCTCCAAAAATGTACTCAATGGGATCGTAATGTTGCAACCACACACAAGTTGACCTGCTGTGAGGAAGAGACGAGTTAGTACACTTCAAACATGAAAAAGGTCATTTTAAAATCAACATGAAAAACAATTATTCCGAAAGTATAAAACACAAAAAAATCCTTACCAATGAAAGAAAATGTATCGTGCCACGTTCCCTCCTGCCACCCTGTGGTGCAACAGATGTCCCTTTCTCCAAAAATGTACTCAATGGGATCGTAATGTTGCAACCACACACAAGTTGACCAGCTGTGAGGAAGAGACGAGTTAGTACACTTCAAACATGAAAAAGGTCATTTTAAAATCAACATGAAAAACAATTATTCCGAAAGTATAAAACACAAAAAAATCCTTACCAATGAAAGAAAATGTATCGTGCCACGTTCCCTCCTGCCACCCTGTGGTGCAACAGATGTCCCTTTCTCCAAAAATGTACTCAATGGGATCGTAATGTTGCAACCACACACAAGTTGACCAGCTGTGAGGAAGAGACGAGTTAGTACACTTCAAACATGAAAAAGGTCATTTTAAAATCAACATGAAACACAATTATTCCGAAAGTATAAAACACAAAAAAATCCTTACCAATGAAAGAAAATGTATCGTGCCCCGTTCCCTCCTCCCACCCTGTGGTGCAACAGATGTCCCTTTCTCCAAAAATGTACTCAATGGGATCGTAATGTTGCAACCACACACAAGTTGACCAGCTGTGAGGAAGAGACGAGTTAGTACACTTCAAACATGAAAAAGGTCATTTTAAAATCAACATGAAAAACAATTATTCCGAAAGTATAAAACACAAAAAAATCCTTACCAATGAAAGAAAATGTATCGTGCCCCGTTCCCTCCTGCCACCCTGTGGTGCAACAGATGTCCCTTTCTCCAAAAATGTACTCAATGGGATCGTAATGTTGCAACCACACACAAGTTGACCAGCTGTGAGGAAGAGACGAGTTAGTACACTTCAAACATGAAAAAGGTCATTTTAAAATCAACATGAAAAACCATGATTCCAAAAGTATAAAACACAAAAAAATCCTTACCAATGAAAGAAAATGTATCGTGCCCCGTTCCCTCCTGCCACCCTGTGGTGCAACAGATGTCCCTTTCTCCAAAAATGTACTCAATGGGATCGTAATGTTGCAACCACACACAAGTTGACCAGCTGTGAGGAAGAGACGAGTTAGTACACTTCAAACATGAAAAAGGTCATTTTAAAATCAACATGAAAAACAATTATTCCGAAAGTATAAAACACAAAAAAATCCTTACCAATGAAAGAAAATGTATCGTGCCACGTTCCCTCCTCCCACCCTGTGGTGCAACAGATGTCCCTTTCTCCAAAAATGTACTCAATGGGATCGTAATGTTGCAACCACACACAAGTTGACCTGCTGTGAGGAAGAAACGAGTTAGTACACTTCAAACATGAAAAAGGTCATTTTAAAATCAACATGAAAAACAATTATTCCGAAAGTATAAAACACAAAAAAATCCTTACCAATGAAAGAAAATGTATCGTGCCCCGTTCCCTCCTGCCACCCTGTGGTGCAACAGATGTCCCTTTCTCCAAAAATGTACTCAATGGGATCGTAATGTTGCAACCACACACAAGTTGACCTGCTGTGAGGAAGAAACGAGTTAGTACACTTCAAACATGAAAAAGGTCATTTTAAAATCAACATGAAAAACAATTATTCCGAAAGTATAAAACACAAAAAAATCCTTACCAATGAAAGAAAATGTATCGTGCCCCGTTCCCTCCTGCCACCCTGTGGTGCAACAGATGTCCCTTTCTCCAAAAATGTACTCAATGGGATCGTAATGTTGCAACCACACACAAGTTGACCAGCTGTGAGGAAGAGACGAGTTAGTACACTTCAAACATGAAAAAGGTCATTTTAAAATCAACATGAAAAACAATTATTCCGAAAGTATAAAACACAAAAAAATCCTTACCAAGGAAAGAAAATGTATCGTGCCCCGTTCCCTCCTGCCACCCTGTGGTGCAACAGATGTCCCTTTCTCCAAAAATGTACTCAATGGGATCGTAATGTTGCAACCACACACAAGTTGACCAGCTGTGAGGAAGAGACGAGTTAGTACACTTCAAACATGAAAAAGGTCATTTTAAAATCAACATGAAAAACAATTATTCCGAAAGTATAAAACACAAAAAAATCCTTACCAATGAAAGAAAATGTATCGTGCTCCGTTCCCTCCTGCCACCCTGTGGTGCAACAGATGTCCCTTTCTCCAAAAATGTACTCAATGGGATCGTAATGTTGCAACCACACACAAGTTGACCAGCTGTGAGGAAGAGACGAGTTAGTACACTTCAAACATGAAAAAGGTCATTTTAAAATCAACATGAAAAACCATGATTCCAAAAGTATAAAACACAAAAAAATCCTTACCAATGAAAGAAAATGTATCGTGCCCCGTTCCCTCCTGCCACCCTGTGGTGCAACAGATGTCCCTTTCTCCAAAAATGTACTCAATGGGATCGTAATGTTGCAACCACACACAAGTTGACCTGCTGTGAGGAAGAAACGAGTTTGTACTCTTCAAACATGAAAAAGGTCATTTTAAAATCAACATGAAAAACCATGATTCCAAAAGTATAAAACACAAAAAAATCCTTACCAATGAAAGAAAATGTATCGTGCCCCGTTCCCTCCTGCCACCCTGTGGTGCAACAGATGTCCCTTTCTCCAAAAATGTACTCAATGGGTTCGTAATGTTGCAACCACACACAAGTTGACCAGCTGTGAGGAAGAGACGAGTTAGTACACTTCAAACATGAAAAAGGTCATTTTAAAATCAACATGAAAAACAATTATTCCGAAAGTATAAAACACAAAAAAATCCTTACCAATGAAAGAAAATGTATCGTGCTCCGTTCCCTCCTGCCACCCTGTGGTGCAACAGATGTCCCTTTCTCCAAAAATGTACTCAATGGGATCGTAATGTTGCAACCACACACAAGTTGACCAGCTGTGAGGAAGAGACGAGTTAGTACACTTCAAACATGAAAAAGGTCATTTTAAAATCAACATGAAAAACCATGATTCCAAAAGTATAAAACACAAAAAAATCGTTACCAATGAAAGAAAATGTATCGTGCCCCGTTCCCTCCTGCCACCCTGTGGTGCAACAGATGTCCCTTTCTCCAAAAATGTACTCAATGGGATCGTAATGTTGCAACCACACACAAGTTGACCAGCTGTGAGGAAGAGACGAGTTAGTACACTTCAAACATGAAAAAGGTCATTTTAAAATCAACATGAAAAACCATAATTCCAAAAGTATAAAACACAAAAAAATCCTTACCAATGAAAGAAAATGTATCGTGCCCCGTTCCCTCCTGCCACCCTGTGGTGCAACAGATGTCCCTTTCTCCAAAAATGTACTCAATGGGATCGTAATGTTGCAACCACACACAAGTTGACCAGCTGTGAGGAAGAGACGAGTTAGTACACTTCAAACATGAAAAAGGTCATTTTAAAATCAACATGAAAAACAATTATTCCGAAAGTATAAAACACAAAAAAATCCTTACCAATGAAAGAAAATGTATCGTGCCCCGTTCCCTCCTGCCACCCTGTGGTGCAACAGATGTCCCTTTCTCCAAAAATGTACTCAATGGGATCGTAATGTTGCAACCACACACAAGTTGACCAGCTGTGAGGAAGAGACGAGTTAGTACACTTCAAACATGAAAAAGGTCATTTTAAAATCAACATGAAAAACCATAATTCCAAAAGTATAAAACACAAAAAAATCCTTACCAATGAAAGAAAATGTATCGTGCCCCGTTCCCTCCTGCCACCCTGTGGTGCAACAGATGTCCCTTTCTCCAAAAATGTACTCAATGGGATTGTAATGTTGCAACCACACACAAGTTGACCAGCTGTGAGGAAGAGACGAGTTAGTACACTTCAAACATGAAAAAGGTCATTTTAAAATCAACATGAAAAACAATTATTCCGAAAGTATAAAACACAAAAAAATCCTTACCAATGAAAGAAAATGTATCGTGCCACGTTCCCTCCTCCCACCCTGTGGTGCAACAGATGTCCCTTTCTCCAAAAATGTACTCAATGGGATCGTAATGTTGCAACCACACACAAGTTGACCTGCTGTGAGGAAGAGACGAGTTAGTACACTTCAAACATGAAAAAGGTCATTTTAAAATCAACATGAAAAACAATTATTCCGAAAGTATAAAACACAAAAAAATCCTTACCAATGAAAGAAAATGTATCGTGCCCCGTTCCCTCCTGCCACCCTGTGGTGCAACAGATGTCCCTTTCTCCAAAAATGTACTCAATGGGATCGTAATGTTGCAACCACACACAAGTTGACCAGCTGTGAGGAAGAGACGAGTTAGTACACTTCAAACATGAAAAAGGTCATTTTAAAATCAACATGAAAAACAATTATTCCGAAAGTATAAAACACAAAAAAATCCTTACCAATGAAAGAAAATGTATCGTGCCACGTTCCCTCCTGCCACCCTGTGGTGCAACAGATGTCCCTTTCTCCAAAAATGTACTCAATGGGATCGTAATGTTGCAACCACACACAAGTTGACCAGCTGTGAGGAAGAGACGAGTTAGTACACTTCAAACATGAAAAAGGTCATTTTAAAATCAACATGAAACACAATTATTCCGAAAGTATAAAACACAAAAAAATCCTTACCAATGAAAGAAAAAGTATCGTGCCCCGTTCCCTCCTCCCACCCTGTGGTGCAACAGATGTCCCTTTCTCCAAAAATGTACTCAATGGGATCGTAATGTTGCAACCACACACAAGTTGACCAGCTGTGAGGAAGAGACGAGTTAGTACACTTCAAACATGAAAAAGGTCATTTTAAAATCAACATGAAAAACAATTATTCCGAAAGTATAAAACACAAAAAAATCCTTACCAATGAAAGAAAATGTATCGTGCCCCGTTCCCTCCTGCCACCCTGTGGTGCAACAGATGTCCCTTTCTCCAAAAATGTACTCAATGGGATCGTAATGTTGCAACCACACACAAGTTGACCAGCTGTGAGGAAGAGACGAGTTAGTACACTTCAAACATGAAAAAGGTCATTTTAAAATCAACATGAAAAACCATGATTCCAAAAGTATAAAACACAAAAAAATCCTTACCAATGAAAGAAAATGTATCGTGCCCCGTTCCCTCCTGCCACCCTGTGGTGCAACAGATGTCCCTTTCTCCAAAAATGTACTCAATGGGATCGTAATGTTGCAACCACACACAAGTTGACCAGCTGTGAGGAAGAGACGAGTTAGTACACTTCAAACATGAAAAAGGTCATTTTAAAATCAACATGAAAAACAATTATTCCGAAAGTATAAAACACAAAAAAATCCTTACCAATGAAAGAAAATGTATCGTGCCACGTTCCCTCCTCCCACCCTGTGGTGCAACAGATGTCCCTTTCTCCAAAAATGTACTCAATGGGATCGTAATGTTGCAACCACATACAAGTTGACCTGCTGTGAGGAAGAGACGAGTTAGTACACTTCATACATGGAAAAGTTTATTTAAAAATCAACATGAAAAATCATAATTCCAAAAGTATAAAACAAAAAAAATCCTTACCAATGAAAGAAAATGTATCGTGCCACGTTCCCTCCTCCCACCCTGTGGTGCAACAGATGTCCCTTTCTCCAAAAATGTACTCAATGGGATCGTAATGTTGCAACCACACACAAGTTGACCTGCTGTGAGGAAGAAACGAGTTAGTACACTTCAAACATGAAAAAGGTCATTTTAAAATCAACATGAAAAACAATTATTCCGAAAGTATAAAACACAAAAAAATCCTTACCAATGAAAGAAAATGTATCGTGCCCCGTTCCCTCCTGCCACCCTGTGGTGCAACAGATGTCCCTTTCTCCAAAAATGTACTCAATGGGATCGTAATGTTGCAACCACACACAAGTTGACCTGCTGTGAGGAAGAAACGAGTTAGTACACTTCAAACATGAAAAAGGTCATTTTAAAATCAACATGAAAAACAATTATTCCGAAAGTATAAAACACAAAAAAATCCTTACCAATGAAAGAAAATGTATCGTGCCCCGTTCCCTCCTGCCACCCTGTGGTGCAACAGATGTCCCTTTCTCCAAAAATGTACTCAATGGGATCGTAATGTTGCAACCACACACAAATAGACCTGCTGTGAGGAAGAAACGAGTTAGTACACTTCAAACATGAAAAAGGTCATTTTAAAATCAACATGAAAAACAATTATTCCGAAAGTATAAAACACAAAAAAATCCTTACCAATGAAAGAAAATGTATCGTGCCCCGTTCCCTCCTGCCACCCTGTGGTGCAACAGATGTCCCTTTCTCCAAAAATGTACTCAATGGGATCGTAATGTTGCAACCACACACAAGTTGACCTGCTGTGAGGAAGAAACGAGTTAGTACACTTCAAACATGAAAAAGGTCATTTTAAAATCAACATGAAAAACAATTATTCCGAAAGTATAAAACACAAAAAAATCCTTACCAATGAAAGAAAATGTATCGTGCCCCGTTCCCTCCTGCCACCCTGTGGTGCAACAGATGTCCCTTTCTCCAAAAATGTACTCAATGGGATCGTAATGTTGCAACCACACACAAGTTGACCTGCTGTGAGGAAGAAACGAGTTAGTACACTTCAAACATGAAAAAGGTCATTTTAAAATCAACATGAAAAACAATTATTCCGAAAGTATAAAACACAAAAAAATCCTTACCAATGAAAGAAAATGTATCGTGCCCCGTTCCCTCCTGCCACCCTGTGGTGCAACAGATGTCCCTTTCTCCAAAAATGTACTCAATGGGATCGTAATGTTGCAACCACACACAAGTTGACCTGCTGTGAGGAAGAAACGAGTTAGTACACTTCAAACATGAAAAAGGTCATTTTAAAATCAACATGAAAAACAATTATTCTGAAAGTATAAAACACAAAAAAATCCTTACCAATGAAAGAAAATGTATCGTGCCCCGTTCCCTCCTGCCACCCTGTGGTGCAACAGATGTCCCTTTCTCCAAAAATGTACTCAATGGGATCGTAATGTTGCAACCACACACAAGTTGACCAGCTGTGAGGAAGAAACGAGTTAGTACACTTCAAACATGAAAAAGGTCATTTTAAAATCAACATGAAAAACAATTATTCCGAAAGTATAAAACACAAAAAAATCCTTACCAATGAAAGAAAATGTATCGTGCCCCGTTCCCTCCTGCCACCCTGTGGTGCAACAGATGTCCCTTTCTCCAAAAATGTACTCAATGGGATCGTAATGTTGCAACCACACACAAGTTGACCAGCTGTGAGGAAGAGACGAGTTAGTACACTTCAAACATGAAAAAGGTCATTTTAAAATCAACATGAAAAACAATTATTCCGAAAGTATAAAACACAAAAAAATCCTTACCAATGAAAGAAAATGTATCGTGCTCCGTTCCCTCCTGCCACCCTGTGGTGCAACAGATGTCCCTTTCTCCAAAAATGTACTCAATGGGATCGTAATGTTGCAACCACACACAAGTTGACCTGCTGTGAGGAAGAAACGAGTTAGTACACTTCAAACATGAAAAAGGTCATTTTAAAATCAACATGAAAAACAATTATTCCGAAAGTATAAAACACAAAAAAATCCTTACCAATGAAAGAAAATGTATCGTGCCCCGTTCCCTCCTGCCACCCTGTGGTGCAACAGATGTCCCTTTCTCCAAAAATGTACTCAATGGGATCGTAATGTTGCAACCACACACAAGTTGACCAGCTGTGAGGAAGAGACGAGTTAGTACACTTCAAACATGAAAAAGGTCATTTTAAAATCAACATGAAAAACAATTATTCCGAAAGTATAAAACACAAAAAAATCCTTACCAATGAAAGAAAATGTATCGTGCTCCGTTACCTCCTGCCACCCTGTGGTGCAACAGATGTCCCTTTCTCCAAAAATGTACTCAATGGGATCGTAATGTTGCAACCACACACAAGTTGACCAGCTGTGAGGAAGAGACGAGTTAGTACACTTCAAACATGAAAAAGGTCATTTTAAAATCAACATGAAAAACCATGATTCCAAAAGTATAAAACACAAAAAAATCCTTACCAATGAAAGAAAATGTATCGTGCCACGTTCCCTCCTGCCACCCTGTGGTGCAACAGATGTCCCTTTCTCCAAAAATGTACTCAATGGGATCGTAATGTTGCAACCACACACAAGTTGACCAGCTGTGAGGAAGAGACGAGTTAGTACACTTCAAACATGAAAAAGGTCATTTTAAAATCAACATGAAAAACCATAATTCCAAAAGTATAAAACACAAAAAAATCCTTACCAATGAAAGAAAATGTATCGTGCCCCGTTCCCTCCTGCCACCCTGTGGTGCAACAGATGTCCCTTTCTCCAAAAATGTACTCAATGGGATCGTAATGTTGCAACCACACACAAGTTGACCAGCTGTGAGGAAGAGACGAGTTAGTACACTTCAAACATGAAAAAGGTCATTTTAAAATCAACATGAAAAACAATTATTCCGAAAGTATAAAACACAAAAAAATCCTTACCAATGAAAGAAAATGTATCGTGCCCCGTTCCCTCCTGCCACCCTGTGGTGCAACAGATGTCCCTTTCTCCAAAAATGTACTCAATGGGATCGTAATGTTGCAACCACACACAAGTTGACCAGCTGTGAGGAAGAGACGAGTTAGTACACTTCAAACATGAAAAAGGTCATTTTAAAATCAACATGAAAAACCATGATTCCAAAAGTATAAAACACAAAAAAATCCTTACCAATGAAAGAAAATGTATCGTGCCCCGTTCCCTCCTGCCACCCTGTGGTGCAACAGATGTCCCTTTCTACAAAAATGTACTCAATGGGATCGTAATGTTGCAACCACACACAAGTTGACCAGCTGTGAGGAAGAGACGAGTTAGTACACTTCAAACATGAAAAAGGTCATTTTAAAATCAACATGAAAAACAATTATTCCGAAAGTATAAAACACAAAAAAATCCTTACCAATGAAAGAAAATGTATCGTGCTCCGTTCCCTCCTGCCACCCTGTGGTGCAACAGATGTCCCTTTCTCCAAAAATGTACTCAATGGGATCGTAATGTTGCAACCACACACAAGTTGACCAGCTGTGAGGAAGAGACGAGTTAGTACACTTCAAACATGAAAAAGGTCATTTTAAAATCAACATGAAAAACAATTATTCCGAAAGTATAAAACACAAAAAAATCCTTACCAATGAAAGAAAATGTATCGTGCTCCGTTCCCTCCTGCCACCCTGTGGTGCAACAGATGTCCCTTTCTCCAAAAATGTACTCAATGGGATCGTAATGTTGCAACCACACACAAGTTGACCAGCTGTGAGGAAGAGACGAGTTAGTACACTTCAAACATGAAAAAGGTCATTTTAAAATCAACATGAAAAACCATGATTCCAAAAGTATAAAACACAAAAAAATCCTTACCAATGAAAGAAAATGTATCGTGCCCCGTTCCCTCCTGCCACCCTGTGGTGCAACAGATGTCCCTTTCTACAAAAATGTACTCAATGGGATCGTAATGTTGCAACCACACACAAGTTGACCAGCTGTGAGGAAGAGACGAGTTAGTACACTTCAAACATGAAAAAGGTCATTTTAAAATCAACATGAAAAACCATAATTCCAAAAGTATAAAACACAAAAAAATCCTTACCAATGAAAGAAAATGTATCGTGCCCCGTTCCCTCCTGCCACCCTGTGGTGCAACAGATGTCCCTTTCTCCAAAAATGTACTCAATGGGATCGTAATGTTGCAACCACACACAAGTTGACCAGCTGTGAGGAAGAGACGAGTTAGTACACTTCAAACATGAAAAAGGTCATTTTAAAATCAACATGAAAAACAATTATTCCGAAAGTATAAAACACAAAAAAATCCTTACCAATGAAAGAAAATGTATCGTGCCACGTTCCCTCCTCCCACCCTGTGGTGCAACAGATGTCCCTTTCTCCAAAAATGTACTCAATGGGATCGTAATGTTGCAACCACACACAAGTTGACCTGCTGTGAGGAAGAGACGAGTTAGTACACTTCAAACATGAAAAAGGTCATTTTAAAATCAACATGAAAAACAATTATTCCGAAAGTATAAAACACAAAAAAATCCTTACCAATGAAAGAAAATGTATCGTGCCCCGTTCCCTCCTGCCACCCTGTGGTGCAACAGATGTCCCTTTCTCCAAAAATGTACTCAATGGGATCGTAATGTTGCAACCACACACAAGTTGACCAGCTGTGAGGAAGAGACGAGTTAGTACACTTCAAACATGAAAAAGGTCATTTTAAAATCAACATGAAAAACAATTATTCCGAAAGTATAAAACACAAAAAAATCCTTACCAATGAAAGAAAATGTATCGTGCCACGTTCCCTCCTGCCACCCTGTGGTGCAACAGATGTCCCTTTCTCCAAAAATGTACTCAATGGGATCGTAATGTTGCAACCACACACAAGTTGACCAGCTGTGAGGAAGAAACGAGTTAGTACACTTCAAACATGAAAAAGGTCATTTTAAAATCAACATGAAAAACCATGATTCCAAAAGTATAAAACACAAAAAAATCCTTACCAATGAAAGAAAATGTATCGTGCCACGTTCCCTCCTGCCACCCTGTGGTGCAACAGACGTCCCTTTCTCCAAAAATGTACTCAATGGGATCGTAATGTTGCAACCACACACAAGTTGACCTGCTGTGAGGAAGAGACGAGTTAGTACACTTCAAACATGAAAAAGATCATTTTAAAATCAACATGAAAAACAATTATTCCAAAAGTATAAAACACGAAAAAATCCTTACCAATGAAAGAAAACGTATCGTGCCACGTTCCCTCCTCCCACCCTGTGGTGCAACAGATGTCCCTTTCTCCAAAAATGTACTCAATGGGATCGTAATGTTGCAACCACACACAAATAGACCTGCTGTGAGGAAGAAACGAGTTAGTACACTTCAAACATGAAAAAGGTCATTTTAAAATCAACATGAAAAACAATTATTCCGAAAGTATAAAACACAAAAAAATCCTTACCAATGAAAGAAAATGTATCGTGCCCCGTTCCCTCCTGCCACCCTGTGGTGCAACAGATGTCCCTTTCTCCAAAAATGTACTCAATGGGATCGTAATGTTGCAACCACACACAAATACACCTGCTGTGAGGAAGAGACGAGTTAGTACACTTCAAACATGAAAAAGGTCATTTTAAAATCAACATGAAAAACAATTATTCCGAAAGTATAAAACACAAAAAAATCCTTACCAATGAAAGAAAATGTATCGTGCCCCGTTCCCTCCTGCCACCCTGTGGTGCAACAGATGTCCCTTTCTCCAAAAATGTACTCAATGGGATCGTAATGTTGCAACCACACACAAATAGACCTGCTGTGAGGAAGAGACGAGTTAGTACACTTCAAACATGAAAAAGGTCATTTTAAAATCAACATGAAAAACAATTATTCCGAAAGTATAAAACACAAAAAAATCCTTACCAATGAAAGAAAATGTATCGTGCCACGTTCCCTCCTGCCACCCTGTGGTGCAACAGATGTCCCTTTCTCCAAAAATGTACTCAATGGGATCGTAATGTTGCAACCACACACAAGTTGACCAGCTGTGAGGAAGAGACGAGTTAGTACACTTCAAACATGAAAAAGGTCATTTTAAAATCAACATGAAAAACAATTATTCCGAAAGTATAAAACACAAAAAAATCCTTACCAATGAAAGAAAATGTATCGTGCCCCGTTCCCTCCTGCCACCCTGTGGTGCAACAGATGTCCCTTTCTCCAAAAATGTACTCAATGGGATCGTAATGTTGCAACCACACACAAATAGACCTGCTGTGAGGAAGAGACGAGTTAGTACACTTCAAACATGAAAAAGGTCATTTTAAAATCAACATGAAAAACAATTATTCCGAAAGTATAAAACACAAAAAAATCCTTACCAATGAAAGAAAATGTATCGTGCCACGTTCCCTCCTGCCACCCTGTGGTGCAACAGATGTCCCTTTCTCCAAAAATGTACTCAATGGGATCGTAATTTTGCAACCACACACAAGTTGACCAGCTGTGAGGAAGAGACGAGTTAGTACACTTCAAACATGAAAAAGGTCATTTTAAAATCAACATGAAAAACAATTATTCCGAAAGTATAAAACACAAAAAAATCCTTACCAATGAAAGAAAATGTATCGTGCCACGTTCCCTCCTCCCACCCTGTGGTGCAACAGATGTCCCTTTCTCCAAAAATGTACTCAATGGGATCGTAATGTTGCAACCACACACAAGTTGACCTGCTGTGAGGAAGAGACGAGTTAGTACACTTCAAACATGAAAAAGGTCATTTTAAAATCAACATGAAAAACAATTATTCCGAAAGTATAAAACACAAAAAAATCCTTACCAATGAAAGAAAATGTATCGTGCCCCGTTCCCTCCTGCCACCCTGTGGTGCAACAGATGTCCCTTTCTCCAAAAATGTACTCAATGGGATCGTAATGTTGCAACCACACACAAGTTGACCAGCTGTGAGGAAGAGACGAGTTAGTACACTTCAAACATGAAAAAGGTCATTTTAAAATCAACATGAAAAACAATTATTCCGAAAGTATAAAACACAAAAAAATCCTTACCAATGAAAGAAAATGTATCGTGCCCCGTTCCCTCCTGCCACCCTGTGGTGCAACAGATGTCCCTTTCTCCAAAAATGTACTCAATGGGATCGTAATGTTGCAACCACACACAAGTTGACCAGCTGTGAGGAAGAGACGAGTTAGTACACTTCAAACATGAAAAAGGTCATTTTAAAATCAACATGAAAAACAATTATTCCGAAAGTATAAAACACAAAAAAATCCTTACCAATGAAAGAAAATGTATCGTGCCCCGTTCCCTCCTGCCACCCTGTGGTGCAACAGATGTCCCTTTCTCCAAAAATGTACTCAATGGGATCGTAATGTTGCAACCACACACAAGTTGACCAGCTGTGAGGAAGAGACGAGTTAGTACACTTCAAACATGAAAAAGGTCATTTTAAAATCAACATGAAAAACAATTATTCCGAAAGTATAAAACACAAAAAAATCCTTACCAATGAAAGAAAATGTATCGTGCCACGTTCCCTCCTGCCACCCTGTGGTGCAACAGATGTCCCTTTCTCCAAAAATGTACTCAATGGGATCGTAATGTTGCAACCACACACAAGTTGACCAGCTGTGAGGAAGAAACGAGTTAGTACACTTCAAACATGAAAAAGGTCATTTTAAAATCAACATGAAAAACCATGATTCCAAAAGTATAAAACACAAAAAAATCCTTACCAATGAAAGAAAATGTATCGTGCCACGTTCCCTCCTGCCACCCTGTGGTGCAACAGATGTCCCTTTCTCCAAAAATGTACTCAATGGGATCGTAATGTTGCAACCACACACAAGTTGACCAGCTGTGAGGAAGAGACGAGTTAGTACACTTCAAACATGAAAAAGGTCATTTTAAAATCAACATGAAAAACAATTATTCCGAAAGTATAAAACACAAAAAAATCCTTACCAATGAAAGAAAATGTATCGTGCCACGTTCCCTCCTGCCACCCTGTGGTGCAACAGATGTCCCTTTCTCCAAAAATGTACTCAATGGGATCGTAATGTTGCAACCACACACAAGTTGACCAGCTGTGAGGAAGAAACGAGTTAGTACACTTCAAACATGAAAAAGGTCATTTTAAAATCAACATGAAAAACCATGATTCCAAAAGTATAAAACACAAAAAAATCCTTACCAATGAAAGAAAATGTATCGTGCCACGTTCCCTCCTGCCACCCTGTGGTGCAACAGATGTCCCTTTCTCCAAAAATGTACTCAATGGGATCGTAATGTTGCAACCACACACAAGTTGACCAGCTGTGAGGAAGAGACGAGTTAGTACACTTCAAACATGAAAAAGGTCATTTTAAAATCAACATGAAAAACAATTATTCCGAAAGTATAAAACACAAAAAAATCCTTACCAATGAAAGAAAATGTATCGTGCCACGTTCCCTCCTGCCACCCTGTGGTGCAACAGATGTCCCTTTCTCCAAAAATGTACTCAATGGGATCGTAATGTTGCAACCACACACAAGTTGACCAGCTGTGAGGAAGAAACGAGTTAGTACACTTCAAACATGAAAAAGGTCATTTTAAAATCAACATGAAAAACCATGATTCCAAAAGTATAAAACACAAAAAAATCCTTACCAATGAAAGAAAATGTATCGTGCCACGTTCCCTCCTGCCACCCTGTGGTGCAACAGATGTCCCTTTCTCCAAAAATGTACTCAATGGGATCGTAATGTTGCAACCACACACAAGTTGACCTGCTGTGAGGAAGAGACGAGTTAGTACACTTCAAACATGAAAAAGATCATTTTAAAATCAACATGAAAAACAATTATTCCAAAAGTATAAAACACGAAAAAATCCTTACCAATGAAAGAAAACGTATCGTGCCACGTTCCCTCCTCCCACCCTGTGGTGCAACAGATGTCCCTTTCTCCAAAAATGTACTCAATGGGATCGTAATGTTGCAACCACACACAAATAGACCTGCTGTGAGGAAGAAACGAGTTAGTACACTTCAAACATGAAAAAGGTCATTTTAAAATCAACATGAAAAACCATGATTCCAAAAGTATAAAACACAAAAAAATCCTTACCAATGAAAGAAAATGTATCGTGCCACGTTCCCTCCTGCCACCCTGTGGTGCAACAGATGTCCCTTTCTCCAAAAATGTACTCAATGGGATCGTAATGTTGCAACCACACACAAGTTGACCTGCTGTGAGGAAGAGACGAGTTAGTACACTTCAAACATGAAAAAGGTCATTTTAAAATCAACATGAAAAACAATTATTCCGAAAGTATAAAACACAAAAAAATCCTTACCAATGAAAGAAAATGTATCGTGCCACATTCCCTCCTCCCACCCTGTGGTGCAACAGATGTCCCTTTCTCCAAAAATGTACTCAATGGGATCGTAATGTTGCAACCACACACAAGTTGACCTGCTGTGAGGAAGAGACGAGTTAGTACACTTCAAACATGAAAAAGGTCATTTTAAAATCAACATGAAAAACAATTATTCCGAAAGTATAAAACACAAAAAAATCCTTACCAATGAAAGAAAATGTATCGTGCCCCGTTCCCTCCTGCCACCCTGTGGTGCAACAGATGTCCCTTTCTCCAAAAATGTACTCAATGGGATCGTAATGTTGCAACCACATACAAGTTGACCAGCTGTGAGGAAGAGACGAGTTAGTACACTTCATACATGGAAAAGTTTATTTAAAAATCAACATGAAAAATCATAATTCCAAAAGTATAAAACACAAAAAAATCCTTACCAATGAAAGAAAATGTATCGTGCCACGTTCCGTCCTGCCACCCTGTGGTGCAACAGATGTCCCTTTCTCCAAAAATGTACTCAATGGGATCGTAATGTTGCAACCACACACAAGTTGACCTGCTGTGAGGAAGAAACGAGTTAGTACACTCCAAACATGAAAAAGGTCATTTTAAAATCAACATGAAAAACAATTATTCCGAAAGTATAAAACACAAAAAAATCCTTACCAATGAAAGAAGATGTATCGTGCCCCGTTCCCTCCTGCCACCCTGTGGTGCAACAGATGTCCCTTTCTCCAAAAATGTACTCAATGGGATCGTAATGTTGCAACCACATACAAGTTGACCTGCTGTGAGGAAGAGACGAGTTAGTACACTTCATACATGGAAAAGTTTATTTAAAAATCAACATGGAAAATCATAATTCCAAAAGTATAAAACACAAAAAAATCCTTACCAATGAAAGAAAATGTATCGTGCCACGTTAACTCCTGCCACCCTGTGGTGCAACAGATGTCCCTTTCTCCAAAAATGTACTCAATGGGATCGTAATGTTGCAACCACACACAAGTTGACCTGCTGTGAGGAAGAAACGAGTTAGTACACTCCAAACATGAAAAAGGTCATTTTAAAATCAACATGAAAAACAATTATTCCGAAAGTATAAAACACAAAAAAATCCTTACCAATGAAAGAAGATGTATCGTGCCCCGTTCCCTCCTGCCACCCTGTGGTGCAACAGATGTCCCTTTCTCCAAAAATGTACTCAATGGGATCGTAATGTTGCAACCACATACAAGTTGACCTGCTGTGAGGAAGAGACGAGTTAGTACACTTCATACATGGAAAAGTTTATTTAAAAATCAACATGGAAAATCATAATTCCAAAAGTATAAAACACAAAAAAATCCTTACCAATGAAAGAAAATGTATCGTGCCACGTTAACTCCTGCCACCCTGTGGTGCAACAGATGTCCCTTTCTCCAAAAATGTACTCAATGGGATCGTAATGTTGCAACCACATACAAGTTGACCTGCTGTGAGGAAGAGACGAGTTAGTACACTTCATACATGGAAAAGTTTATTTAAAAATCAACATGGAAAATCATAATTCCAAAAGTATAAAACACAAAAAAATCCTTACCAATGAAAGAAAATGTATCGTGCCACGTTAACTCCTGCCACCCTGTGGTGCAACAGATGTCCCTTTCTCCAAAAATGTACTCAATGGGATCGTAATGTTGCAACCACATACAAGTTGACCTGCTGTGAGGAAGAGACGAGTTAGTACACTTCATACATGGAAAAGTTTATTTAAAAATCAACATGGAAAATCATAATTCCAAAAGTATAAAACACAAAAAAATCCTTACCAATGAAAGAAAATGTATCGTGCCACGTTCCCTCCTGCCACCCTGTGGTGCAACAGATGTCCCTTTCTCCAAAAATGTACTCAATGGGATCGTAATGTTGCAACCACACACAAGTTGACCTGCTGTGAGGAAGAAACGAGTTAGTACACTCCAAACATGAAAAAGGTCATTTTAAAATCAACATGAAAAACAATTATTCCGAAAGTATAAAACACAAAAAAATCCTTACCAATGAAAGAAGATGTATCGTGCCCCGTTCCCTCCTGCCACCCTGTGGTGCAACAGATGTCCCTTTCTCCAAAAATGTACTCAATGGGATCGTAATGTTGCAACCACATACAAGTTGACCTGCTGTGAGGAAGAGACGAGTTAGTACACTTCATACATGGAAAAGTTTATTTAAAAATCAACATGGAAAATCATAATTCCAAAAGTATAAAACACAAAAAAATCCTTACCAATGAAAGAAAATGTATCGTGCCCCGTTCCCTCCTGCCACCCTGTGGTGCAACAGATGTCCCTTTCTCCAAAAATGTACTCAATGGGATCGTAATGTTGCAACCACATACAAGTTGACCTGCTGTGAGGAAGAGACGAGTTAGTACACTTCATACATGGAAAAGTTTATTTAAAAATCAACATGGAAAATCATAATTCCAAAAGTATAAAACACAAAAAAATCCTTACCAATGAAAGAAAATGTATCGTGCCACGTTAACTCCTGCCACCCTGTGGTGCAACAGATGTCCCTTTCTCCAAAAATGTACTCAATGGGATCGTAATGTTGCAACCACATACAAGTTGACCTGCTGTGAGGAAGAGACGAGTTAGTACACTTCATACATGGAAAAGTTTATTTAAAAATCAACATGGAAAATCATAATTCCAAAAGTATAAAACACAAAAAAATCCTTACCAATGAAAGAAAATGTATCGTGCCACGTTCCCTCCTGCCACCCTGTGGTGCAACAGATGTCCCTTTCTCCAAAAATGTACTCAATGGGATCGTAATGTTGCAACCACACACAAGTTGACCTGCTGTGAGGAAGAAACGAGTTAGTACACTCCAAACATGAAAAAGGTCATTTTAAAATCAACATGAAAAACAATTATTCCGAAAGTATAAAACACAAAAAAATCCTTACCAATGAAAGAAGATGTATCGTGCCCCGTTCCCTCCTGCCACCCTGTGGTGCAACAGATGTCCCTTTCTCCAAAAATGTACTCAATGGGATCGTAATGTTGCAACCACATACAAGTTGACCTGCTGTGAGGAAGAGACGAGTTAGTACACTTCATACATGGAAAAGTTTATTTAAAAATCAACATGGAAAATCATAATTCCAAAAGTATAAAACACAAAAAAATCCTTACCAATGAAAGAAAATGTATCGTGCCACGTTAACTCCTGCCACCCTGTGGTGCAACAGATGTCCCTTTCTCCAAAAATGTACTCAATGGGATCGTAATGTTGCAACCACACACAAGTTGACCTGCTGTGAGGAAGAGACGAGTTAGTACACTTCAAACATGAAAAAGGTCCTTTTAAAATCAACATGAAAAACAATTATTCCGAAAGTATAAAACACAAAAAAATCCTTACCAATGAAAGAAAATGTATCGTGCCCCGTTCCCTCCTGCCACCCTATGGTGCAACAGATGTCCCTTTCTCCAAAAATGTACTCAATGGGATCGTAATGTTGCAACCACACACAAGTTGACCTGCTGTGAGGAAGTAACAAGTTAGTACACTTCAAACATGAAAAAGGTCATTTTAAAATCAACATGAAAAACAATTATTCCAAAAGTATAAAACACGAAAAAATCCTTACCAATGAAAGAAAACGTATCGTGCCACGTTCCCTCCTCCCACCCTGTGGTGCAACAGATGTCCCTTTCTCCAAAAATGTACTCAATGGGATCGTAATGTTGCAACCACACACAAGTTGACCTGCTGTGAGGAAGAGACGAGTTAGTACACTTCAAACATGAAAAAGGTCATTTTAAAATCAACATGAAAAACAATTATTCCAAAAGTATAAAACACGAAAAAATCCTTACCAATGAAAGAAAACGTATCGTGCCACGTTCCCTCCTCCCACCCTGTGGTGCAACAGATGTCCCTTTCTCCAAAAATGTACTCAATGGGATCGTAATGTTGCAACCACACACAAGTTGACCTGCTGTGAGGAAGAGACGAGTTAGTACACTTCAAACATGAAAAAGGTCATTTTAAAATCAACATGAAAAACAATTATTCCAAAAGTATAAAACACGAAAAAATCCTTACCAATGAAAGAAAACGTATCGTGCCACGTTCCCTCCTCCCACCCTGTGGTGCAACAGATGTCCCTTTCTCCAAAAATGTACTCAATGGGATCGTAATGTTGCAACCACACACAAGTTGACCTGCTGTGAGGAAGAAACGAGTTAGTACACTTCAAACATGAAAAAGGTCATTTTAAAATCAACATGAAAAACAATTATTCCAAAAGTATAAAACACGAAAAAATCCTTACCAATGAAAGAAAACGTATAGTGCCACGTTCCCTCCTCCCACCCTGTGGTGCAACAGATGTCCCTTTCTCCAAAAATGTACTCAATGGGATCGTAATGTTGCAACCACATACAAGTTGACCTGCTGTGAGGAAGAGACGAGTTAGTACACTTCAAACATGAAAAAGGTCATTTTAAAATCAACTTGAAAAACAATTATTCCAAAAGTATAAAACACGAAAAAATCCTTACCAATGAAGGAAAATGTATCGTGCCACGTTCCCTCCTGCCACCCTGTGGTGCAACAGATGTCCCTTTCTCCAAAAATGTACTCAATGGGATCGTAATGTTGCAACCACACACAAGTTGACCTGCTGTGAGGAAGAAACGAGTTAGTACACTTCAAACATGAAAAAGGTCATTTTAAAATCAACATGAAAAACAATTATTCCAAAAGTATAAAACACGAAAAAATCCTTACCAATGAAAGAAAACGTATCGTGCCACGTTCCCTCCCCCCACCCTGTGGTGCAACAGATGTCCCTTTCTCCAAAAATGTACTCAATGGGATCGTAATGTTGCAACCACACACAAGTTGACCTGCTGTGAGGAAGAGACGAGTTAGTACACTTCAAACATGAAAAAGGTCATTTTAAAATCAACATGAAAAACAATTATTCCGAAAGTATAAAACACAAAAAAAATCCTTACCAATGAAGGAAAATGTATCGTGCCCCGTTCCCTCCTGCCACCCTGTGGTGCAACAGATGTCCCTTTCTCCAAAAATGTACTCAATGGGATCGTAATGTTGCAACCACACACAAGTTGACCTGCTGTGAGGAAGAAACGAGTTAGTACACTTCAAACATGAAAAAGGTCATTTTAAAATCAACATGAAAAACCATGATTCCAAAAGTATAAAACACAAAAAAATCCTTACCAATGAAAGAAAACGTATCGTGCCCCGCTCCCTCCTGCCACCCTGTGGTGCAACAGATGTCCCTTTCTCCAAAAATGTACTCAATGGGATCGTAATGTTGCAACCACACACAAATAGACCTGCTGTGAGGAAGAAACGAGTTAGTACACATCAAACATGAAAAAGGTCATTTTAAAATCAACATGAAAAACAATTATTCCGAAAGTATAAAACACAAAAAAATCCTTACCAATGAAAGAAAACGTATCGTGCCACGTTCCCTCCTCCCACCCTGTGGTGCAAGAGATGTCCCTTTCTCCAAAAATGTACTCAATGGGATCATAATGTTGCAACCACACACAAGTTGACCTGCTGTGAGGAAGAAACGAGTTAGTACACTTCAAACATGAAAAAGGTCATTTTAAAATCAACATGAAAAACCATAAATCCAAAAGTATAAAACACAAAAAAATCATTACCAATGAAAGAAAATGTATCGTGCCATGTTCCCTCCTCCCACCCTGTGGTGCAACAGATGTCCCTTTCTCCAAAATGTACTCAATGGGATCGTAATGTTGCAACCTCACACAATTTGACCTGCTGTGAGGAAGAAACGAGTTAGTACACTTCAAACATGAAGAAAGTCATTTTAAAATCAACATGAAAAACCATAATTCCAAAAGTATGAAACACAAAAAAATCCTTACCAATGAAAGAAACTGCATCGTGCCACGTTCCATCCTCCCACCCTGTGGTGCAACAGATGTCCCTTTCTCCAAAAAATGTTCTCAATGGGATCGTAATGTTGCAACCACACACAAGTTGACCTGCTGTGAGGAGGAAACGAGTTAGTACACTTCAAACATGAAAAAGGTCATCTTAAAATCAACATGAAAAAACATGTTTCCATAAGTATAAAACACAAAAAAAACCTTACCAATGAAAGAAAATGTATCGTGCCACGTTCCCTCCTCCCACCCTGTGGTGCAAGAGATGTCCCTTACTCCAAAAATGTACTCAATGGGATCGTAATGTTGAAACCTCACACAAGTAGACCTGCTGTGAGGAAGAAACGAGTTAGTACACTTCAAACACGAAGAAAGTCATTTTAAAATCAACATGAAAAACCATAATTCCAAAAGTATAAGACACAAAAAAAGCCTTACCAATGAAAGAAAATGTATCGTGCCACGTTCCCTCCTCCCACCCTGTGGTGCAACAGATGTCCCTTTCTCCAAAAATGTACTCAATGGGATCGTAATGTTGCAACCACATACAAGTTGACCTGCTGTGAGGAAGAGACGAGTTAGTACACTTCATACATGAAAAAGTTTATTTAAAAATCAACATGAAAAATCATAATTCCAAAAGTATAAAACACAAAAAAATCCTTACCAATGAAAGAAAATGTATCGTGCCACGTTCCCTCCTCCCACCCTGTGGTGCAACAGATGTCCCTTTCTCCAAAAATGTACTCAATGGGATCGTAATGTTGCAACCACACACAAGTTGACCTGCTGTGAGGAAGAAACGAGTTAGTGCTCCTCAAACATGAAAAAGGTCATTTTAAAAGTCAACATGAAAAACAATTATTCCAAATGTATAAAACACAAAAAAATCCTTACCAATGAAAGAAAATGTATCGTGCCACGTTCCCTCCTCCCACCCTGTGGTGCAACAGATGTCCCTTTCTCCAAAAATGTACTCAATGGGATCGTAATGTTGCAACCACATACAAGTTGACCTGCTGTGAGGAAGAGACGAGTTAGTACACTTCATACATGAAAAAGTTTATTTAAAAATCAACATGAAAAATCATAATTCCAAAAGTATAAAACACAAAAAAATCCTTACCAATGAAAGAAAATGTATCGTGCCACGTTCCCTCCTCCCACCCTGTGGTGCAACAGATGTCCCTTTCTCCAAAAATGTACTCAATGGGATCGTAATGTTGCAACCACACACAAGTTGACCTGCTGTGAGGAAGAAACGAGTTAGTGCTCCTCAAACATGAAAAAGGTCATTTTAAAAGTCAACATGAAAAACAATTATTCCAAAAGTATAAAACACAAAAAAATCCTTACCAATGAAAGAAAATGTATCGTGCCACGTTCCCTCCTCCCACCCTGTGGTGCAACAGATGTCCCTTTCTCCAAGAATATACTCAATGGGATCGTAATGTTGCAACCACACACAAGTTGACCTGCTGTGAGGAAGAAACGAGTTAGTGCTCCTCAAACATGAAAAAGGTCATTTTAAAAGTCAACATGAAAAACAATTATTCCAAAAGTATAAAACACAAAAAAATCCTTACCAATGAAAGAAAATGTATTGTGCCACGTTCCCTCCTCCCACCCTGTGGTGCAACAGATGTCCCTTTCTCCAAAAATGTACTCAATGGGATCGTAATGTTGCAACCACATACAAGTTGACCTGCTGTGAGGAAGAGACGAGTTAGTACACTTCATACATGAAAAAGTTTATTTAAAAATCAACATGAAAAATCATAATTCCAAAAGTATAAAACACAAAAAAATCCTTACCAATGAAAGAAAATGTATCGTGCCCCGTTCCCTCCTCCCACCCTGTGGTGCAACAGATGTCCCTTTCTCCAAAAATGTACTCAATGGGATCGTAATGTTGCAATCACACACAAGTTGACCTGCTGTGAGGAAAAAACGAGTTAGTACTCCTCAAACATGAAAAAGGTCATTTTAAAAGTCAACATGAAAAACAATTATTCCAAAAGTATAAAACACAAAAAAATCCTTACCAATGAAAGAAAATGTATTGTGCCACGTTCCCTCCTCCCACCCTGTGGTGCAACAGATGTCCCTTTCTCCAAAAATGTACTCAATGGGATCGTAATGTTGCAACCACACACAAGTTGGCCTGCTGTGAGGAAGAGACGAGTTAGTACACTTCAAACATGAAAAAGGTCATTTTAAAATCAACATGAAAAACAATTATTCCGAAAGTATAAAACACAAAAAAATCCTTACCAATGAAAGAAAATGTATCGTGCCCCGTTCCCTCCTGCCACCCTGAGGTGCAACAGATGTCCCTTTCTCCAAAAATGTACTCAATGGGATCGTAATGTTGCAACCACACACAAGTTGACCTGCTGTGAGGAAGAAACGAGTTAGTACTCCTCAAACATGAAAAAGGTCATTTTAAAAGTCAACATGAAAAACAATTATTCCAAAAGTATAAAACACAAAAAAATCCTTACCAATGAAAGAAAATGTATCGTGCCACGTTCCCTCCTCCCACCCTGTGGTGCAACAGATGTCCCTTTCTCCAAAAATGTACTCAATGGGATCGTAATGTTGCAACCACACACAAGTTGACCTGCTGTGAGGAAGAAACGAGTTAGTACTCCTCAAAAATGAAAAAGGTCATTTTAAAAGTCAACATGAAAAACAATTATTCCAAAAGTATAAAACACAAAAAAATCCTTACCAATGAAAGAAAATGTATTGTGCCACGTTCCCTCCTCCCACCCTGTGGTGCAACAGATGTCCCTTTCTCCAAAAATGTACTCAATGGGATCGTAATGTTGCAACCACATACAAGTTGACCTGCTGTGAGGAAGAGACGAGTTAGTACACTTCATACATGAAAAAGTTTATTTAAAAATCAACATGAAAAATCATAATTCCAAAAGTATAAAACACAAAAAAATCCTTACCAATGAAAGAAAATGTATCGTGCCCCGTTCCCTCCTCCCACCCTGTGGTGCAACAGATGTCCCTTTCTCCAAAAATGTACTCAATGGGATCGTAATGTTGCAATCACACACAAGTTGACCTGCTGTGAGGAAAAAACGAGTTAGTACTCCTCAAACATGAAAAAGGTCATTTTAAAAGTCAACATGAAAAACAATTATTCCAAAAGTATAAAACACAAAAAAATCCTTACCAATGAAAGAAAATGTATTGTGCCACGTTCCCTCCTCCCACCCTGTGGTGCAACAGATGTCCCTTTCTCCAAAAATGTACTCAATGGGATCGTAATGTTGCAACCACACACAAGTTGGCCTGCTGTGAGGAAGAGACGAGTTAGTACACTTCAAACATGAAAAAGGTCATTTTAAAATCAACATGAAAAACAATTATTCCGAAAGTATAAAACACAAAAAAATCCTTACCAATGAAAGAAAATGTATCGTGCCCCGTTCCCTCCTGCCACCCTGAGGTGCAACAGATGTCCCTTTCTCCAAAAATGTACTCAATGGGATCGTAATGTTGCAACCACACACAAGTTGACCTGCTGTGAGGAAGAAACGAGTTAGTACTCCTCAAACATGAAAAAGGTCATTTTAAAAGTCAACATGAAAAACAATTATTCCAAAAGTATAAAACACAAAAAAATCCTTACCAATGAAAGAAAATGTATCGTGCCACGTTCCCTCCTCCCACCCTGTGGTGCAACAGATGTCCCTTTCTCCAAAAATGTACTCAATGGGATCGTAATGTTGCAACCACACACAAGTTGACCTGCTGTGAGGAAGAAACGAGTTAGTACTCCTCAAAAATGAAAAAGGTCATTTTAAAAGTCAACATGAAAAACAATTATTCCGAAAGTATAAAACACAAAAAAATCCTTACCAATGAAAGAAAATGTATCGTGCCACGTTCCCTCCTCCCACCCTGTGGTGCAACAGATGTCCCTTTCTCCAAAAATGTACTCAATGGGATCGTAATGTTGCAACCACATACAAGTTGACCTGCTGTGAGGAAGAGACGAGTTAGTACACTTCATACATGAAAAAGTTTATTTAAAAATCAACATGAAAAATCATAATTCCAAAAGTATAAAACACAAAAAAATCCTTACCAATGAAAGAAAATGTATCGTGCCACGTTCCCTCCTCCCACCCTGTGGTGCAACAGATGTCCCTTTCTCCAAAAATGTACTCAATGGGATCGTAATGTTGCAACCACACACAAGTTGACCTGCTGTGAGGATGAAACGAGTTAGTACACTTCAAACATGAAAAAGGTCATTTTAAAATCAACATGAAAAACAATTATTCCGAAAGTATAAAACACAAAAAAATCCTTACCAATGAAAGAAAATGTATCGTGCCCCGTTCCCTCCTGCCACCCTGTGGTGCAACAGATGTCCCTTTCTCCAAAAATGTACTCAATGGGATCGTAATGTTGCAACCACACACAAGTTGACCTTCTGTGAGGAAGAGACGAGTTAGTACACTTCAAACATGAAAAAGGTCATTTTAAAATCAACATGAAAAACCATAATTCCAAAAGTATAAAACACGAAAAAATCCTTACCAATGAAAGAAAACGTATCGTGCCACGTTCCCTCCTCCCACCCTGTGGTGCAACAGATGTCCCATTCTCCAAAAATGTACTCAATGGGATCGTAATGTTGCAACCACACACAAATAGACCTGCTGTGAGGAAGAAACGAGTTAGTACACTTCAAACATGAAAAAGGTCATTTTAAAATTAACATGAAAAACCATGATTCCAAAAGTATAAAACACAAAAAAATCCTTACCAATGAAAGAAAATGTATCGTGCCACGTTCCCTCCTCTCACCCTGTGGTGCAACAGATGTCCCTTTCTCCAAAAATGTACTCAATGGGATCGTAATGTTGCAACCACACACAAGTTGACCTGCTGTGAGGAAGAGACGAGTTAGTACACTTCAAACATGAAAAAGGTCATTTTAAAATCAACATGAAAAAGAATTATTCCGAACGTATAAAACACAAAAAAATCCTTACCAATGAAAGAAAATCTATCGTGCCCCGTTCCCTCCTGCCACCCTGTGGTGCAACAGATGTCCCTTTCTCCAAAAATGTACTCAATGGGATCGTAATGTTGCAACCACACACAAGTTGACCTGCTGTGAGGAAGAGACGAGTAAGTACACTTCAAACATGAAAAAGGTCATTTTAAAATCAACATGAAAAACAATTATTCCAAAAGTATAAAACACGAAAAAATCCTTACCAATGAAAGAAAACGTATCGTGCCACGTTCCCTCCTCCCACCCTGTGGTGCAACAGATGTCCCTTTCTCCAAAAATGTACTCAATGGGATCGTAATGTTGCAACCACACACAAGTTGACCTGCTGTGAGGAAGAGACGAGTTAGTACACTTCAAACATGAAAAAGGTCATTTTAAAATCAACATGAAAAAGAATTATTCCGAACGTATAAAACACAAAAAAATCCTTACCAATGAAAGAAAATGTATCGTGCCCCGTTCCCTCCTGCCACCCTGTGGTGCAACAGATGTCCCTTTCTCCAAAAATGTACTCAATGGGATCGTAATGTTGCAACCACACACAAGTTGACCTGCTGTGAGGAAGAGACGAGTAAGTACACTTCAAACATGAAAAAGGTCATTTTAAAATCAACATGAAAAACAATTATTCCAAAAGTATAAAACACGAAAAAATCCTTACCAATGAAAGAAAATGTATCGTGCCACGTTCCCTCCTCCCACCCTGTGGTGCAACAGATGTCCCTTTCTCCAAAAATGTACTCAATGGGATCGTAATGTTGCAACCACACACAAGTTGACCTGCTGTGAGGAAGAGACGAGTTAGTACACTTCAAACATGAAAAAGGTCATTTTAAAATCAACATGAAAAACAATTATTCCGAAAGTATAAAACACAAAAAAATCCTTACCAATGAAAGAAAATGTATCGTGCCCCGTTCCCTCCTGCCACCCTGTGGTGCAACAGATGTCCCTTTCTCCAAAAATGTACTCAATGGGATCGTAATGTTGCAACCACATACAAGTTGACCAGCTGTGAGGAAGAGACGAGTTAGTACACTTCATACATGGAAAAGTTTATTTAAAAATCAACATGAAAAATCATAATTCCAAAAGTATAAAACACAAAAAAATCCTTACCAATGAAAGAAAATGTATCGTGCCACGTTCCGTCCTGCCACCCTGTGGTGCAACAGATGTCCCTTTCTCCAAAAATGTACTCAATGGGATCGTAATGTTGCAACCACACACAAGTTGACCTGCTGTGAGGAAGAAACGAGTTAGTACACTCCAAACATGAAAAAGGTCATTTTAAAATCAACATGAAAAACAATTATTCCGAAAGTATAAAACACAAAAAAATCCTTACCAATGAAAGAAGATGTATCGTGCCCCGTTCCCTCCTGCCACCCTGTGGTGCAACAGATGTCCCTTTCTCCAAAAATGTACTCAATGGGATCGTAATGTTGCAACCACATACAAGTTGACCTGCTGTGAGGAAGAGACGAGTTAGTACACTTCATACATGGAAAAGTTTATTTAAAAATCAACATGGAAAATCATAATTCCAAAAGTATAAAACACAAAAAAATCCTTACCAATGAAAGAAAATGTATCGTGCCACGTTAACTCCTGCCACCCTGTGGTGCAACAGATGTCCCTTTCTCCAAAAATGTACTCAATGGGATCGTAATGTTGCAACCACACACAAGTTGACCTGCTGTGAGGAAGAAACGAGTTAGTACACTCCAAACATGAAAAAGGTCATTTTAAAATCAACATGAAAAACAATTATTCCGAAAGTATAAAACACAAAAAAATCCTTACCAATGAAAGAAGATGTATCGTGCCCCGTTCCCTCCTGCCACCCTGTGGTGCAACAGATGTCCCTTTCTCCAAAAATGTACTCAATGGGATCGTAATGTTGCAACCACATACAAGTTGACCTGCTGTGAGGAAGAGACGAGTTAGTACACTTCATACATGGAAAAGTTTATTTAAAAATCAACATGGAAAATCATAATTCCAAAAGTATAAAACACAAAAAAATCCTTACCAATGAAAGAAAATGTATCGTGCCACGTTAACTCCTGCCACCCTGTGGTGCAACAGATGTCCCTTTCTCCAAAAATGTACTCAATGGGATCGTAATGTTGCAACCACACACAAGTTGACCTGCTGTGAGGAAGAAACGAGTTAGTACACTCCAAACATGAAAAAGGTCATTTTAAAATCAACATGAAAAACAATTATTCCGAAAGTATAAAACACAAAAAAATCCTTACCAATGAAAGAAGATGTATCGTGCCCCGTTCCCTCCTGCCACCCTGTGGTGCAACAGATGTCCCTTTCTCCAAAAATGTACTCAATGGGATCGTAATGTTGCAACCACATACAAGTTGACCTGCTGTGAGGAAGAGACGAGTTAGTACACTTCATACATGGAAAAGTTTATTTAAAAATCAACATGGAAAATCATAATTCCAAAAGTATAAAACACAAAAAAATCCTTACCAATGAAAGAAAATGTATCGTGCCACGTTCCCTCCTGCCACCCTGTGGTGCAACAGATGTCCCTTTCTCCAAAAATGTACTCAATGGGATCGTAATGTTGCAACCACACACAAGTTGACCTGCTGTGAGGAAGAAACGAGTTAGTACACTCCAAACATGAAAAAGGTCATTTTAAAATCAACATGAAAAACAATTATTCCGAAAGTATAAAACACAAAAAAATCCTTACCAATGAAAGAAGATGTATCGTGCCCCGTTCCCTCCTGCCACCCTGTGGTGCAACAGATGTCCCTTTCTCCAAAAATGTACTCAATGGGATCGTAATGTTGCAACCACATACAAGTTGACCTGCTGTGAGGAAGAGACGAGTTAGTACACTTCATACATGGAAAAGTTTATTTAAAAATCAACATGGAAAATCATAATTCCAAAAGTATAAAACACAAAAAAATCCTTACCAATGAAAGAAAATGTATCGTGCCACGTTAACTCCTGCCACCCTGTGGTGCAACAGATGTCCCTTTCTCCAAAAATGTACTCAATGGGATCGTAATGTTGCAACCACACACAAGTTGACCTGCTGTGAGGAAGAGACGAGTTAGTACACTTCAAACATGAAAAAGGTCATTTTAAAATCAACATGAAAAACAATTATTCCGAAAGTATAAAACACAAAAAAATCCTTACCAATGAAAGAAAATGTATCGTGCCCCGTTCCCTCCTGCCACCCTATGGTGCAACAGATGTCCCTTTCTCCAAAAATGTACTCAATGGGATCGTAATGTTGCAACCACACACAAGTTGACCTGCTGTGAGGAAGAAACGAGTTAGTACACTTCAAACATGAAAAAGGTCATTTTAAAATCAACATGAAAAACAATTATTCCAAAAGTATAAAACACGAAAAAATCCTTACCAATGAAAGAAAACGTATCGTGCCACGTTCCCTCCTCCCACCCTGTGGTGCAACAGATGTCCCTTTCTCCAAAAATGTACTCAATGGGATCGTAATGTTGCAACCACACACAAGTTGACCTGCTGTGAGGAAGAGACGAGTTAGTACACTTCAAACATGAAAAAGGTCATTTTAAAATCAACATGAAAAACAATTATTCCAAAAGTATAAAACACGAAAAAATCCTTACCAATGAAAGAAAACGTATCGTGCCACGTTCCCTCCTCCCACCCTGTGGTGCAACAGATGTCCCTTTCTCCAAAAATGTACTCAATGGGATCGTAATGTTGCAACCACACACAAGTTGACCTGCTGTGAGGAAGAGACGAGTTAGTACACTTCAAACATGAAAAAGGTCATTTTAAAATCAACATGAAAAACAATTATTCCAAAAGTATAAAACACGAAAAAATCCTTACCAATGAAAGAAAACGTATCGTGCCACGTTCCCTCCTCCCACCCTGTGGTGCAACAGATGTCCCTTTCTCCAAAAATGTACTCAATGGGATCGTAATGTTGCAACCACACACAAGTTGACCTGCTGTGAGGAAGAAACGAGTTAGTACACTTCAAACATGAAAAAGGTCATTTTAAAATCAACATGAAAAACAATTATTCCAAAAGTATAAAACACGAAAAAATCCTTACCAATGAAAGAAAACGTATAGTGCCACGTTCCCTCCTCCCACCCTGTGGTGCAACAGATGTCCCTTTCTCCAAAAATGTACTCAATGGGATCGTAATGTTGCAACCACATACAAGTTGACCTGCTGTGAGGAAGAGACGAGTTAGTACACTTCAAACATGAAAAAGGTCATTTTAAAATCAACTTGAAAAACAATTATTCCAAAAGTATAAAACACGAAAAAATCCTTACCAATGAAGGAAAATGTATCGTGCCACGTTCCCTCCTGCCACCCTGTGGTGCAACAGATGTCCCTTTCTCCAAAAATGTACTCAATGGGATCGTAATGTTGCAACCACACACAAGTTGACCTGCTGTGAGGAAGAAACGAGTTAGTACACTTCAAACATGAAAAAGGTCATTTTAAAATCAACATGAAAAACAATTATTCCAAAAGTATAAAACACGAAAAAATCCTTACCAATGAAAGAAAACGTATCGTGCCACGTTCCCTCCCCCCACCCTGTGGTGCAACAGATGTCCCTTTCTCCAAAAATGTACTCAATGGGATCGTAATGTTGCAACCACACACAAGTTGACCTGCTGTGAGGAAGAGACGAGTTAGTACACTTCAAACATGAAAAAGGTCATTTTAAAATCAACATGAAAAACAATTATTCCGAAAGTATAAAACACAAAAAAAATCCTTACCAATGAAAGAAAATGTATCGTGCCACGTTCCCTCCTCCCACCCTGTGGTGCAACAGATGTCCCTTTCTCCAAAAATGTACTCAATGGGATCGTAATGTTGCAACCACACACAAGTTGACCTGCTGTGAGGAAGAAACGAGTTAGTACACTTCAAACATGAAAAAGGTCATTTTAAAATCAACATGAAAAACCATGATTCCAAAAGTATAAAACACAAAAAAATCCTTACCAATGAAAGAAAACGTATCGTGCCCCGTTCCCTCCTGCCACCCTGTGGTGCAACAGATGTCCCTTTCTCCAAAAATGTACTCAATGGGATCGTAATGTTGCAACCACACACAAATAGACCTGCTGTGAGGAAGAAACGAGTTAGTACACTTCAAACATGAAAAAGGTCATTTTAAAATCAACATGAAAAACAATTATTCCGAAAGTATAAAACACAAAAAAATCCTTACCAATGAAAGAAAACGTATAGTGCCACGTTCCCTCCGCCCACCCTGTGGTGCAAGAGATGTCCCTTTCTCCAAAAATGTACTCAATGGGATCATAATGTTGCAACCACACACAAGTTGACCTGCTGTGAGGAAGAAACGAGTTAGTACACTTCAAACATGAAAAAGGTCATTTTAAAATCAACATGAAAAACCATAAATCCAAAAGTATAAAACACAAAAAAATCATTACCAATGAAAGAAAATGTATCGTGCCATGTTCCCTCCTCCCACCCTGTGGTGCAACAGATGTCCCTTTCTCCAAAATGTACTCAATGGGATCGTAATGTTGCAACCTCACACAATTTGACCTGCTGTGAGGAAGAAACGAGTTAGTACACTTCAAACATGAAGAAAGTCATTTTAAAATCAACATGAAAAACCATAATTCCAAAAGTATGAAACACAAAAAAATCCTTACCAATGAAAGAAACTGCATCGTGCCACGTTCCATCCTCCCACCCTGTGGTGCAACAGATGTCCCTTTCTCCAAAAAATGTTCTCAATGGGATCGTAATGTTGCAACCACACACAAGTTGACCTGCTGTGAGGAGGAAACGAGTTAGTACACTTCAAACATGAAAAAGGTCATCTTAAAATCAACATGAAAAAACATGATTCCATAAGTATAAAACACAAAAAAAACCTTACCAATGAAAGAAAATGTATCGTGCCACGTTCCCTCCTCCCACCCTGTGGTGCAAGAGATGTCCCTTACTCCAAAAATGTACTCAATGGGATCGTAATGTTGAAACCTCACACAAGTAGACCTGCTGTGAGGAAGAAACGAGTTAGTACACTTCAAACACGAAGAAAGTCATTTTAAAATCAACATGAAAAACCATAATTCCAAAAGTATAAGACACAAAAAAAGCCTTACCAATGAAAGAAAATGTATCGTGCCACGTTCCCTCCTCCCACCCTGTGGTGCAACAGATGTCCCTTTCTCCAAAAATGTACTCAATGGGATCGTAATGTTGCAACCACATACAAGTTGACCTGCTGTGAGGAAGAGACGAGTTAGTACACTTCATACATGAAAAAGTTTATTTAAAAATCAACATGAAAAATCATAATTCCAAAAGTATAAAACACAAAAAAATCCTTACCAATGAAAGAAAATGTATCGTGCCACGTTCCCTCCTCCCACCCTGTGGTGCAACAGATGTCCCTTTCTCCAAAAATGTACTCAATGGGATCGTAATGTTGCAACCACACACAAGTTGACCTGCTGTGAGGAAGAAACGAGTTAGTGCTCCTCAAACATGAAAAAGGTCATTTTAAAAGTCAACATGAAAAACAATTATTCCAAATGTATAAAACACAAAAAAATCCTTACCAATGAAAGAAAATGTATCGTGCCACGTTCCCTCCTCCCACCCTGTGGTGCAACAGATGTCCCTTTCTCCAAAAATGTACTCAATGGGATCGTAATGTTGCAACCACATACAAGTTGACCTGCTGTGAGGAAGAGACGAGTTAGTACACTTCATACATGAAAAAGTTTATTTAAAAATCAACATGAAAAATCATAATTCCAAAAGTATAAAACACAAAAAAATCCTTACCAATGAAAGAAAATGTATCGTGCCACGTTCCCTCCTCCCACCCTGTGGTGCAACAGATGTCCCTTTCTCCAAAAATGTACTCAATGGGATCGTAATGTTGCAACCACACACAAGTTGACCTGCTGTGAGGAAGAAACGAGTTAGTGCTCCTCAAACATGAAAAAGGTCATTTTAAAAGTCAACATGAAAAACAATTATTCCAAAAGTATAAAACACAAAAAAATCCTTACCAATGAAAGAAAATGTATCGTGCCACGTTCCCTCCTCCCACCCTGTGGTGCAACAGATGTCCCTTTCTCCAAGAATATACTCAATGGGATCGTAATGTTGCAACCACACACAAGTTGACCTGCTGTGAGGAAGAAACGAGTTAGTGCTCCTCAAACATGAAAAAGGTCATTTTAAAAGTCAACATGAAAAACAATTATTCCAAAAGTATAAAACACAAAAAAATCCTTACCAATGAAAGAAAATGTATTGTGCCACGTTCCCTCCTCCCACCCTGTGGTGCAACAGATGTCCCTTTCTCCAAAAATGTACTCAATGGGATCGTAATGTTGCAACCACATACAAGTTGACCTGCTGTGAGGAAGAGACGAGTTAGTACACTTCATACATGAAAAAGTTTATTTAAAAATCAACATGAAAAATCATAATTCCAAAAGTATAAAACACAAAAAAATCCTTACCAATGAAAGAAAATGTATCGTGCCCCGTTCCCTCCTCCCACCCTGTGGTGCAACAGATGTCCCTTTCTCCAAAAATGTACTCAATGGGATCGTAATGTTGCAATCACACACAAGTTGACCTGCTGTGAGGAAAAAACGAGTTAGTACTCCTCAAACATGAAAAAGGTCATTTTAAAAGTCAACATGAAAAACAATTATTCCAAAAGTATAAAACACAAAAAAATCCTTACCAATGAAAGAAAATGTATTGTGCCACGTTCCCTCCTCCCACCCTGTGGTGCAACAGATGTCCCTTTCTCCAAAAATGTACTCAATGGGATCGTAATGTTGCAACCACACACAAGTTGGCCTGCTGTGAGGAAGAGACGAGTTAGTACACTTCAAACATGAAAAAGGTCATTTTAAAATCAACATGAAAAACAATTATTCCGAAAGTATAAAACACAAAAAAATCCTTACCAATGAAAGAAAATGTATCGTGCCCCGTTCCCTCCTGCCACCCTGAGGTGCAACAGATGTCCCTTTCTCCAAAAATGTACTCAATGGGATCGTAATGTTGCAACCACACACAAGTTGACCTGCTGTGAGGAAGAAACGAGTTAGTACTCCTCAAACATGAAAAAGGTCATTTTAAAAGTCAACATGAAAAACAATTATTCCAAAAGTATAAAACACAAAAAAATCCTTACCAATGAAAGAAAATGTATCGTGCCACGTTCCCTCCTCCCACCCTGTGGTGCAACAGATGTCCCTTTCTCCAAAAATGTACTCAATGGGATCGTAATGTTGCAACCACACACAAGTTGACCTGCTGTGAGGAAGAAACGAGTTAGTACTCCTCAAAAATGAAAAAGGTCATTTTAAAAGTCAACATGAAAAACAATTATTCCGAAAGTATAAAACACAAAAAAATCCTTACCAATGAAAGAAAATGTATCGTGCCACGTTCCCTCCTCCCACCCTGTGGTGCAACAGATGTCCCTTTCTCCAAAAATGTACTCAATGGGATCGTAATGTTGCAACCACATACAAGTTGACCTGCTGTGAGGAAGAGACGAGTTAGTACACTTCATACATGAAAAAGTTTATTTAAAAATCAACATGAAAAATCATAATTCCAAAAGTATAAAACACAAAAAAATCCTTACCAATGAAAGAAAATGTATCGTGCCACGTTCCCTCCTCCCACCCTGTGGTGCAACAGATGTCCCTTTCTCCAAAAATGTACTCAATGGGATCGTAATGTTGCAACCACACACAAGTTGACCTGCTGTGAGGATGAAACGAGTTAGTACACTTCAAACATGAAAAAGGTCATTTTAAAATCAACATGAAAAACAATTATTCCGAAAGTATAAAACACAAAAAAATCCTTACCAATGAAAGAAAATGTATCGTGCCCCGTTCCCTCCTGCCACCCTGTGGTGCAACAGATGTCCCTTTCTCCAAAAATGTACTCAATGGGATCGTAATGTTGCAACCACACACAAGTTGACCTTCTGTGAGGAAGAGACGAGTTAGTACACTTCAAACATGAAAAAGGTCATTTTAAAATCAACATGAAAAACCATAATTCCAAAAGTATAAAACACGAAAAAATCCTTACCAATGAAAGAAAACGTATCGTGCCACGTTCCCTCCTCCCACCCTGTGGTGCAACAGATGTCCCATTCTCCAAAAATGTACTCAATGGGATCGTAATGTTGCAACCACACACAAATAGACCTGCTGTGAGGAAGAAACGAGTTAGTACACTTCAAACATGAAAAAGGTCATTTTAAAATTAACATGAAAAACCATGATTCCAAAAGTATAAAACACAAAAAAATCCTTACCAATGAAAGAAAATGTATCGTGCCACGTTCCCTCCTCCCACCCTGTGGTGCAACAGATGTCCCTTTCTCCAAAAATGTACTCAATGGGATCGTAATGTTGCAACCACACGCAAGTTGACCTGCTGTGAGGAAGAGACGAGTTAGTACACTTCAAACATGAAAAAGGTCATTTTAAAATCAACATGAAAAAGAATTATTCCGAACGTATAAAACACAAAAAAATCCTTACCAATGAAAGAAAATCTATCGTGCCCCGTTCCCTCCTGCCACCCTGTGGTGCAACAGATGTCCCTTTCTCCAAAAATGTACTCAATGGGATCGTAATGTTGCAACCACACACAAGTTGACCTGCTGTGAGGAAGAGACGAGTAAGTACACTTCAAACATGAAAAAGGTCATTTTAAAATCAACATGAAAAACAATTATTCCAAAAGTATAAAACACGAAAAAATCCTTACCAATGAAAGAAAACGTATCGTGCCACGTTCCCTCCTCCCACCCTGTGGTGCAACAGATGTCCCTTTCTCCAAAAATGTACTCAATGGGATCGTAATGTTGCAACCACACACAAGTTGACCTGCTGTGAGGAAGAGACGAGTTAGTACACTTCAAACATGAAAAAGGTCATTTTAAAATCAACATGAAAAAGAATTATTCCGAACGTATAAAACACAAAAAAATTCTTACCAATGAAAGAAAATGTATCGTGCCCCGTTCCCTCCTGCCACCCTGTGGTGCAACAGATGTCCCTTTCTCCAAAAATGTACTCAATGGGATCGTAATGTTGCAACCACACACAAGTTGACCTGCTGTGAGGAAGAGACGAGTAAGTACACTTCAAACATGAAAAAGGTCATTTTAAAATCAACATGAAAAACAATTATTCCAAAAGTATAAAACACGAAAAAATCCTTACCAATGAAAGAAAATGTATCGTGCCACGTTCCCTCCTCCCACCCTGTGGTGCAACAGATGTCCCTTTCTCCAAAAATGTACTCAATGGGATCGTAATGTTGCAACCACACACAAGTTGACCTGCTGTGAGGAAGAGACGAGTTAGTACACTTCAAACATGAAAAAGGTCATTTTAAAATCAACATGAAAAAGAATTATTCCGAACGTATAAAACACAAAAAAATCCTTACCAATGAAAGAAAATGTATCGTGCCCCGTTCCCTCCTGCCACCCTGTGGTGCAACAGATGTCCCTTTCTCCAAAAATGTACTCAATGGGATCGTAATGTTGCAACCACACACAAGTTGACCTGCTGTGAGGAAGAGACGAGTTAGTACACTTCAAACATGAAAAAGGTCATTTTAAAATCAACATGAAAAAGAATTATTCCGAACGTATAAAACACAAAAAAATCCTTACCAATGAAAGAAAATGTATCGTGCCCCGTTCCCTCCTGCCACCCTGTGGTGCAACAGATGTCCCTTTCTCCAAAAATGTACTCAATGGGATCGTAATGTTGCAACCACACACAAGTTGACCTGCTGTGAGGAAGAGACGAGTAAGTACACTTCAAACATGAAAAAGGTCATTTTAAAATCAACATGAAAAACAATTATTCCAAAAGTATAAAACACGAAAAAATCCTTACCAATGAAAGATAATGTATCGTGCCACGTTCCCTCCTCCCACCCTGTGGTGCAACAGATGTCCCTTTCTCCAAAAATGTACTCAATGGGATCGTAATGTTGCAACCACACACAAGTTGACCTGCTGTGAGGAAGAGACGAGTTAGTACACTTCAAACATGAAAAAGGTCATTTTAAAATCAACATGAAAAAGAATTATTCCGAACGTATAAAACACAAAAAAATCCTTACCAATGAAAGAAAGTGTATCGTGCCCCGTTCCCTCCTGCCACCCTGTGGTGCAACAGATGTCCCTTTCTCCAAAAATGTACTCAATGGGATCATAATGTTGCAACCACACACAAGTTGACCTGCTGTGAGGAAGAGACGAGTAAGTACACTTCAAACATGAAAAAGGTCATTTTAAAATCAACATGAAAAACAATTATTCCAAAAGTATAAAACACGAAAAAATCCTTACCAATGAAAGAAAACGTATCGTGCCACGTTCCCTCCTCCCACCCTGTGGTGCAACAGATGTCCCTTTCTCCAAAAATGTACTCAATGGGATCGTAATGTTGCAACCACAAACAAATAGACCTGCTGTGAGGAAGAAACGAGTTAGTACACTTCAAACATGAAAAAGGTCATTTTAAAATCAACATGAAAAACCATGATTCCAAAAGTATAAAACACAAAAAAATCCTTACCAATGAAAGAAAATGTATCGTGCCACGTTCCCTCCTCCCACCCTGTGGTGCAACAGATGTCCCTTTCTCCAAAAATGTACTCAATGGGATCGTAATGTTGCAACCACACACAAGTTGACCTGCTGTGAGGAAGAGACGAGTTAGTACACTTCAAACATGAAAAAGGTCATTTTAAAATCAACATGAAAAACAATTATTCCGAAAGTATAAAACACAAAAAAATCCTTACCAATGAAAGAAAATGTATCGTGCCCCGTTCCCTCCTGCCACCCTGTGGTGCAACAGATGTCCCTTTCTCCAAAAATGTACTCAATGGGATCGTAATGTTGCAACCACACACAAGTTGACCTGCTGTGAGGAAGAGACGAGTTAGTACACTTCAAACATGAAAAAGGTCATTTTAAAATCAACATGAAAAACAATTATTCCGAAAGTATAAAACACAAAAAAATCCTTACCAATGAAAGAAAATGTATCGTGCCCCGTTCCCTCCTGCCACCCTGTGGTGCAACAGATGTCCCTTTCTCCAAAAATGTACTCAATGGGATCGTAATGTTGCAACCACACACAAGTTGACCTGCTGTGAGGAAGAGACGAGTTAGTACACTTCAAACATGAAAAAGGTCATTTTAAAATCAACATGAAAAACAATTATTCCGAAAGTATAAAACACAAAAAAATCCTTACCAATGAAAGAAAATGTATCGTGCCACGTTCCCTCCTGCCACCCTGTGGTGCAACAGATGTCCCTTTCTCCAAAAATGTACTCAATGGGATCGTAATGTTGCAACCACACACAAGTTGACCTGCTGTGAGGAAGAGACGAGTTAGTACACTTCAAACATGAATAAGGTCATTTTAAAATCAACATGAAAAACAATTATTCCGAAAGTATAAAACACAAAAAAATCCTTACCAATGAAAGAAAATGTATCGTGCCCCGTTCCCTCCTGCCACCCTGTGGTGCAACAGATGTCCCTTTCTCCAAAAATGTACTCAATGGGATCGTAATGTTGCAACCACACACAAGTTGACCTGCTGTGAGGAAGAGACGAGTTAGTACACTTCAAACATGAAAAAGGTCATTTTAAAATCAACATGAAAACAATTATTCCGAAAGTATAAAACACAAAAAAATCCTTACCAATGAAAGAAAATGTATCGTGCCCCGTTCCCTCCTGCCACCCTGTGGTGCAACAGATGTCCCTTTCTCCAAAAATGTACTCAATGGGATCGTAATGTTGCAACCACACACAAGTTGACCTGCTGTGAGGAAGAGACGAGTTAGTACACTTCAAACATGAAAAAGGTCATTTTAAAATCAACATGAAAAACAATTATTCCGAAAGTATAAAACACAAAAAAATCCTTACCAATGAAAGAAAATGTATCGTGCCCCGTTCCCTCCTGCCACCCTGTGGTGCAACAGATGTCCCTTTCTCCAAAAATGTACTCAATGGGATCGTAATGTTGCAACCACACACAAGTTGACCTGCTGTGAGGAAGAGACGAGTTAGTACACTTCAAACATGAAAAAGGTCATTTTAAAATCAACATGAAAAACAATTATTCCGAAAGTATAAAACACAAAAAAATCCTTACCAATGAAAGAAAATGTATCGTGCCCCGTTCCCTCCTGCCACCCTGTGGTGCAACAGATGTCCCTTTCTCCAAAAATGTACTCAATGGGATCGTAATGTTGCAACCACACACAAGTTGACCTGCTGTGAGGAAGAGACGAGTTAGTACACTTCAAACATGAAAAAGGTCATTTTAAAATCAACATGAAAAACAATTATTCCGAAAGTATAAAACACAAAAAAATCCTTACCAATGAAAGAAAATGTATCGTGCCCCGTTCCCTCCTGCCACCCTGTGGTGCAACAGATGTCCCTTTCTCCAAAAATGTACTCAATGGGATCGTAATGTTGCAACCACACACAAGTTGACCTGCTGTGAGGAAGAGACGAGTTAGTACACTTCAAACATGAAAAAGGTCATTTTAAAATCAACATGAAAAACAATTATTCCGAAAGTATAAAACACAAAAAAATCCTTACCAATGAAAGAAAATGTATCGTGCCCCGTTCCCTCCTGCCACCCTGTGGTGCAACAGATGTCCCTTTCTCCAAAAATGTACTCAATGGGATCGTAATGTTGCAACCACACACAAGTTGACCTGCTGTGAGGAAGAGACGAGTTAGTACACTTCAAACATGAAAAAGGTCATTTTAAAATCAACATGAAAAACAATTATTCCGAAAGTATAAAACACAAAAAAATCCTTACCAATGAAAGAAAATGTATCGTGCCCCGTTCCCTCCTGCCACCCTGTGGTGCAACAGATGTCCCTTTCTCCAAAAATGTACTCAATGGGATCGTAATGTTGCAACCACACACAAGTTGACCTGCTGTGAGGAAGAGACGAGTTAGTACACTTCAAACATGAAAAAGGTCATTTTAAAATCAACATGAAAAACAATTATTCCGAAAGTATAAAACACAAAAAAATCCTTACCAATGAAAGAAAATGTATCGTGCCCCGTTCCCTCCTGCCACCCTGTGGTGCAACAGATGTCCCTTTCTCCAAAAATGTACTCAATGGGATCGTAATGTTGCAACCACACACAAGTTGACCTGCTGTGAGGAAGAGACGAGTTAGTACACTTCAAACATGAAAAAGGTCATTTTAAAATCAACATGAAAAACAATTATTCCGAAAGTATAAAACACAAAAAAATCCTTACCAATGAAAGAAAATGTATCGTGCCCCGTTCCCTCCTGCCACCCTGTGGTGCAACAGATGTCCCTTTCTCCAAAAATGTACTCAATGGGATCGTAATGTTGCAACCACACACAAGTTGACCTGCTGTGAGGAAGAGACGAGTTAGTACACTTCAAACATGAAAAAGGTCATTTTAAAATCAACATGAAAAACAATTATTCCGAAAGTATAAAACACAAAAAAATCCTTACCAATGAAAGAAAATGTATCGTGCCCCGTTCCCTCCTGCCACCCTGTGGTGCAACAGATGTCCCTTTCTCCAAAAATGTACTCAATGGGATCGTAATGTTGCAACCACACACAAGTTGACCTGCTGTGAGGAAGAGACGAGTTAGTACACTTCAAACATGAAAAACGTCATTTTAAAATCAACATGAAAACAATTATTCCGAAAGTATAAAACACAAAAAAATCCTTACCAATGAAAGAAAATGTATCGTGCCCCGTTACCTCCTGCCACCCTGTGGTGCAACAGATGTCCCTTTCTCCAAAAATGTACTCAATGGGATCGTAATGTTGCAACCACACACAAGTTGACCTGCTGTGAGGAAGAGACGAGTTAGTACACTTCAAACATGAAAAAGGTCATTTTAAAATCAACATGAAAAACAATTATTCCGAAAGTATAAAACACAAAAAAATCCTTACCAATGATGAAAAACAATTATTCCGAAAGTATAAAACACAAAAAAATCCTTACCAATGAAAGAAAATGTATCGTGCCCCGTTCCCTCCTGCCACCCTGTGGTGCAACAGATGTCCCTTTCTCCAAAAATGTACTCAATGGGATCGTAATGTTGCAACCACACACAAGTTGACCTGCTGTGAGGAAGAGACGAGTTAGTACACTTCAAACATGAAAAAGGTCATTTTAAAATCAACATGAAAAACAATTATTCCGAAAGTATAAAACACAAAAAAATCCTTACCAATGAAAGAAAATGTATCGTGCCCCGTTCCCTCCTGCCACCCTGTGGTGCAACAGATGTCCCTTTCTCCAAAAATGTACTCAATGGGATCGTAATGTTGCAACCACACACAAGTTGACCTGCTGTGAGGAAGAGACGAGTTAGTACACTTCAAACATGAAAAAGGTCATTTTAAAATCAACATGAAAAACAATTATTCCGAAAGTATAAAACACAAAAAAATCCTTACCAATGAAAGAAAATGTATCGTGCCCCGTTCCCTCCTGCCACCCTGTGGTGCAACAGATGTCCCTTTCTCCAAAAATGTACTCAATGGGATCGTAATGTTGCAACCACACACAAGTTGACCTGCTGTGAGGAAGAGACGAGTTAGTACACTTAAAACATGAAAAAGGTCATTTTAAAATCAACATGAAAAACAATTATTCCGAAAGTATAAAACACAAAAAAATCCTTACCAATGAAAGAAAATGTATCGTGCCCCGTTCCCTCCTGCCACCCTGTGGTGCAACAGATGTCCCTTTCTCCAAAAATGTACTCAATGGGATCGTAATGTTGCAACCACACACAAGTTGACCTGCTGTGAGAAAGAGACGAGTTAGTACACTTCAAACATGAAAAAGATCATTTTAAAATCAACATGAAAAACAATTATTCCGAAAGTATAAAACACAAAAAAATCCTTACCAATGAAAGAAAATGTATCGTGCCCCGTTCCCTCCTGCCACCCTGTGGTGCAACAGATGTCCCTTTCTCCAAAAATGTACTCAATGGGATCGTAATGTTGCAACCACACACAAGTTGACCTGCTGTGAGGAAGAGACGAGTTAGTACACTTCAAACATGAAAAAGGTCATTTTAAAATCAACATGAAAACAATTATTCCGAAAGTATAAAACACAAAAAAATCCTTACCAATGAAAGAAAATGTATCGTGCCCCGTTCCCTCCTGCCACCCTGTGGTGCAACAGATGTCCCTTTCTCCAAAAATGTACTCAATGGGATCGTAATGTTGCAACCACACACAAGTTGACCTGCTGTGAGAAAGAGACGAGTTAGTACACTTCAAACATGAAAAAGATCATTTTAAAATCAACATGAAAAACAATTATTCCGAAAGTATAAAACACAAAAAAATCCTTACCAATGAAAGAAAATGTATCGTGCCCCGTTCCCTCCTGCCACCCTGTGGTGCAACAGATGTCCCTTTCTCCAAAAATGTACTCAATGGGATCGTAATGTTGCAACCACACACAAGTTGACCTGCTGTGAGGAAGAGACGAGTTAGTACACTTCAAACATGAAAAAGGTCATTTTAAAATCAACATGAAAAACAAATATTCCGAAAGTATAAAACACAAAAAAATCCTTACCAATGAAAGAAAATGTATCGTGCCCCGTTACCTCCTGCCACCCTGTGGTGCAACAGATGTCCCTTTCTCCAAAAATGTACTCAATGGGATCGTAATGTTGCAACCACACACAAGTTGACCTGCTGTGAGGAAGAGACGAGTTAGTACACTTCAAACATGAAAAAGGTCATTTTAAAATCAACATGAAAACAATTATTCCGAAAGTATAAAACACAAAAAAATCCTTACCAATGAAAGAAAATGTATCGTGCCACGTTCCCTCCTGCCACCCTGTGGTGCAACAGATGTCCCTTTCTCCAAAAATGTACTCAATGGGATCGTAATGTTGCAACCACACACAAGTTGACCTGCTGTGAGGAAGAGACGAGTTAGTACACTTCAAACATGAAAAAGGTCATTTTAAAATCAACATGAAAACAAACATTCCGAAAGTATAAAACACAAAAAAATCCTTACCAATGAAAGAAAATGTATCGTGCCCCGTTCCCTCCTGCCACCCTGTGGTGCAACAGATGTCCCTTTCTCCAAAAATGTACTCAATGGGATCGTAATGTTGCAACCACACACAAGTTGACCTGCTGTGAGGAAGAGACGAGTTAGTACACTTCAAACATGAAAAAGGTCATTTTAAAATCAACATGAAAACAATTATTCCGAAAGTATAAAACACAAAAAAATCCTTACCAATGAAAGAAAATGTATCGTGCCACGTTCCCTCCTGCCACCCTGTGGTGCAACAGATGTCCCTTTCTCCAAAAATGTACTCAATGGGATCGTAATGTTGCAACCACACACAAGTTGACCTGCTGTGAGGAAGAGACGAGTTAGTACACTTCAAACATGAAAAAGGTCATTTTAAAATCAACATGAAAACAATTATTCCGAAAGTATAAAACACAAAAAAATCCTTACCAATGAAAGAAAATGTATCGTGCCCCGTTCCCTCCTGCCACCCTGTGGTGCAACAGATGTCCCTTTCTCCAAAAATGTACTCAATGGGATCGTAATGTTGCAACCACACACAAGTTGACCTGCTGTGAGAAAGAGACGAGTTAGTACACTTCAAACATGAAAAAGATCATTTTAAAATCAACATGAAAAACAATTATTCCGAAAGTATAAAACACAAAAAAATCCTTACCAATGAAAGAAAATGTATCGTGCCCCGTTCCCTCCTGCCACCCTGTGGTGCAACAGATGTCCCTTTCTCCAAAAATGTACTCAATGGGATCGTAATGTTGCAACCACACACAAGTTGACCTGCTGTGAGGAAGAGACGAGTTAGTACACTTCAAACATGAAAAAGGTCATTTTAAAATCAACATGAAAAACAAATATTCCGAAAGTATAAAACACAAAAAAATCCTTACCAATGAAAGAAAATGTATCGTGCCACGTCCCCTCCTGCCACCCTGTGGTGCAACAGATGACCCTTTCTCCAAAAATGTACTCAATGGGATCGTAATGTTGCAACCACACACAAGTTGACCAGCTGTGAGGAAGAGACGAGTTAGTACACTTCAAACATGAAAAAGGTCATTTTAAAATCAACATGAAAAACAATTATTCCGAAAGTATAAAACACAAAAAAATCCTTACCAATGAAAGAAAATGTATCGTGCCCCGTTCCCTCCTGCCACCCTGTGGTGCAACAGATGTCCCTTTCTCCAAAAATGTACTCAATGGGATCGTAATGTTGCAACCACACACAAGTTGACCTGCTGTGAGGAAGAGACGAGTTAGTACACTTCAAACATGAAAAAGGTCATTTTAAAATCAACATGAAAAACAATTATTCCGAAAGTATAAAACACAAAAAAATCCTTACCAATGAAAGAAAATGTATCGTGCCCCGTTACCTCCTGCCACCCTGTGGTGCAACAGATGTCCCTTTCTCCAAAAATGTACTCAATGGGACCGTAATGTTGCAACCACACACAAGTTGTCCTGCTGTGAGGAAGAGACGAGTTAGTACACTTCAAACATGAAAAAGGTCATTTTAAAATCAACATGAAAAACAATTATTCCGAAAGTATAAAACACGAAAAAATCCTTACCAATGAAAGAAAACGTATCGTGCCACGTTCCCTCCTCCCACCCTGTGGTGCAACAGATGTCCCTTTCTCCAAAAATTTACTCAATGGGATCGTAATGTTGCAACCACACACAAATAGACCTGCTGTGAGGAAGAAACGAGTTAGTACACTTCAAACATGAAAAAGGTCATTTTAAAATCAACATGAAAAACCATGATTCTAAAAGTATAAAACACTAAAAAATCCTTACCAATGAAAGAAAATGTATCGTGCCCCGTTCCCTCCTGCCACCCTGTGGTGCAACAGATGTCCCTTTCTCCAAAAATGTACTCAATGGGATCGTAATGTTGCAACCACACACAAGTTGACCTGCCGTGAGGAAGAGACGAGTTAGTACACTTCAAACATGAAAAAGGTCATTTTAAAATCAACATGAAAAACAATTATTCCGAAAGTATAAAACACAAAAAAATCCTTACCAATGAAAGAAAATGTATCGTGCCCCGTTCCCTCCTGCCACCCTGTGGTGCAACAGATGTCCCTTTCTCCAAAAATGTACTCAATGGGATCGTAATGTTGCAACCACACACAAGTTGACCTGCCGTGAGGAAGAAACGAGTTAGTACACTTCAAACATGAAAAAGGTCATTTTAAAATCAACATGAAAAACCATGATTCTAAAAGTATAAAACACTAAAAAATCCTTACCAATGAAAGAAAATGTATCGTGCCCCGTTCCCTCCTGCCACCCTGTGGTGCAACAGATGTCCCTTTCTCCAAAAATGTACTCAATGGGATCGTAATGTTGCAACCACACACAAGTTGACCTGCCGTGAGGAAGAGACGAGTTAGTACACTTCAAACATGAAAAAGGTCATTTTAAAATCAACATGAAAAACAATTATTCCGAAAGTATAAAACACAAAAAAATCCTTACCAATGAAAGAAAATGTATCGTGCCCCGTTCCCTCCTGCCACCCTGTGGTGCAACAGATGTCCCTTTCTCCAAAAATGTACTCAATGGGATCGTAATGTTGCAACCACACACAAGTTGACCTGCCGTGAGGAAGAAACGAGTTAGTACACTTCAAACATGAAAAAGGTCATTTTAAAATCAACATGAAAAACCATGATTCTAAAAGTATAAAACACTAAAAAATCCTTACCAATGAAAGAAAATGTATCGTGCCCCGTTACCTCCTGCAACCCTGTGGTGCAACAGATGTCCCTTTCTCCAAAAATGTACTCAATGGGACCGTAATGTTGCAACCACACACAAGTTGTCCTGCTGTGAGGAAGAGACGAGTTAGTACACTTCAAACATGAAAAAGGTCATTTTAAAATCAACATGAAAAACAATTATTCCGAAAGTATAAAACACAAAAAAATCCTTACCAATGAAAGAAAATGTATCGTGCCCCGTTCCCTCCTGCCACCCTGTGGTGCAACAGATGTCCCTTTCTCCAAAAATGTACTCAATGGGATCGTAATGTTGCAACCACACACAAGTTGACCTGCCGTGAGGAAGAAACGAGTTAGTACACTTCAAACATGAAAAAGGTCATTTTAAAATCAACATGAAAAACCATGATTCTAAAAGTATAAAACACTAAAAAATCCTTACCAATGAAAGAAAATGTATCGTGCCCCGTTCCCTCCTGCCACCCTGTGGTGCAACAGATGTCCCTTTCTCCAAAAATGTACTCAATGGGATCGTAATGTTGCAACCACACACAAGTTGACCTGCCGTGAGGAAGAGACGAGTTAGTACACTTCAAACATGAAAAAGGTCATTTTAAAATCAACATGAAAAACAATTATTCCGAAAGTATAAAACACAAAAAAATCCTTAGCAATGAAAGAAAATGTATCGTGCCCCGTTCCCTCCTGCCACCCTGTGGTGCAACAGATGTCCCTTTCTCCAAAAATGTACTCAATGGGATCGTAATGTTGCAACCACACACAAGTTGACCTGCTGTGAGGAAGAAACGAGTTAGTACTCCTCAAACATGAAAAAGGTCATTTTAAAAGTCAACATGAAAAACAATTATTCCAAAAGTATAAAACACAAAAAAATTCTTACCAATGAAAGAAAATGTATCGTGCCACGTTCCCTCCTCCCACCCTGTGGTGCAACAGATGTCCCTTTCTCCAAAAATGTACTCAATGGGATCGTAATGTTGCAACCACACACAAGTTGACCTGCTGTTAGGAAGAGACGAGTTAGTACACTTCAAACATGAAAAAGGTCATTTTAAAATCAACATGAAAAACAATTATTCCGAAAGTATAAAACACAAAAAAATCCTTACCAATGAAAGAAAATGTATCGTGCCCCGTTCCCTCCTCCCACCCTGTGGTGCAACAGATGTCCCTTTCTCCAAAAATGTACTCAATGGGATCATAATGTTGCAACCACACACAAGTTGACCTCCTGTGAGGAAGAAACGAGTTAGTACTCCTCAAACATGAAAAAGGTCATTTTAAAAGTCAACATGAAAAACAATTATTCCAAAAGTATAAAACACAAAAAAATCCTTACCAATGAAAGAAAATGTATTGTGCCACGTTCCCTCCTCCCACCCTGTGGTGCAACAGATGTCCCTTTCTCCAAAAATGTACTCAATGGGATCGTAATGTTGCAACCACACACAAGTTGACCTGCTGTGAGGAAGAGACGAGTTAGTACACTTCAAACATGAAAAAGGTCATTTTAAAATCAACATGAAAAACAATTATTCCGAAAGTATAAAACACAAAAAAATCCTTACCAATGAAAGAAAATGTATCGTGCCCCGTTCCCTCCTGCCACCCTGTGGTGCAACAGATGTCCCTTTCTCCAAAAATGTACTCAATGGGATCGTAATGTTGCAACCACACACAAGTTGACCTGCTGTGAGGAAGAGACGAGTTAGTACACTTCAAACATGAAAAAGGTCATTTTAAAATCAACATGAAAAACAATTATTCCGAAAGTATAAAACACAAAAAAATCCTTACCAATGAAAGAAAATGTATCGTGCCCCGTTCCCTCCTGCCACCCTGTGGTGCAACAGATGTCCCTTTCTCCAAAAATGTACTCAATGGGATCGTAATGTTGCAACCACACACAAGTTGACCTGCTGTGAGGAAGAAACGAGTTAGTACTCCTCAAACATGAAAAAGGTCATTTTAAAAGTCAACATGAAAAACAATTATTCCAAAAGTATAAAACACAAAAAAATCCTTACCAATGAAAGAAAATGTATCGTGCCCCGTTCCCTCCTGCCACCCTGTGGTGCAACAGATGTCCCTTTCTCCAAAAATGTACTCAATGGGATCGTAATGTTGCAACCACACACAAGTTGACCTGCTGTGAGGAAGAAACGAGTTAGTACTCCTCAAACATGAAAAAGGTCATTTTAAAAGTCAACATGAAAAACAATTATTCCAAAAGTATAAAACACAAAAAAATCCTTACCAATGAAAGAAAATGTATCGTGCCACGTTCCCTCCTGCCACCCTGTGGTGCAACAGATGTCCCTTTCTCCAAAAATGTACTCAATGGGATCGTAATGTTGCAACCACACACAAGTTGACCTGCTGTGAGGAAGAAACGAGTTAGTACTCCTCAAACATGAAAAAGGTCATTTTAAAAGTCAACATGAAAAACAATTATTCCAAAAGTATAAAACACAAAAAAATCCTTACCAATGAAGGAAAATGTATCGTGCCACGTTCCCTCCTGCCACCCTGTGGTGCAACAGATGTCCCTTTCTCCAAAAATGTACTCAATGGGATCGTAATGTTGCAACCACACACAAGTTGACCTGCTGTGAGGAAGAAACGAGTTAGTACTCCTCAAACATGAAAAAGGTCATTTTTAAAGTCAACATGAAAAACAATTATTCCAAAAGTATAAAACACAAAAAAATCCTTACCAATGAAAGAAAATGTATCGTGCCACGTTCCCTCCTGCCACCCTGTGGTGCAACAGATGTCCCTTTCTCCAAAAATGTACTCAATGGGATCGTAATGTTGCAACCACACACAAGTTGACCTGCTGTGAGGAAGAAACGAGTTAGTACTCCTCAAACATGAAAAAGGTCATTTTAAAAGTCAACATGAAAAACAATTATTCCAAAAGTATAAAACACAAAAAAATCCTTACCAATGAAAGAAAATGTATCGTGCCACGTTCCCTCCTGCCACCCTGTGGTGCAACAGATGTCCCTTTCTCCAAAAATGTACTCAATGGGATCGTAATGTTGCAACCACACACAAGTTGACCTGCTGTGAGGAAGAGACGAGTTAGTACACTTCAAACATGAAAAAGGTCATTTTAAAATCAACATGAAAAACAATTATTCCAAAAGTATAAAACACAAAAAAATCCTTACCAATGAAAGAAAATGTATCGTGCCCCGTTCCCTCCTGCCACCCTGTGGTGCAACAGATGTCCCTTTCTCCAAAAATGTACTCAATGGGATCGTAATGTTGCAACCACACACAAGTTGACCTGCTGTGAGGAAGAAACGAGTTAGTACTCCTCAAACATGAAAAAGGTCATTTTAAAAGTCAACATGAAAAACAATTATTCCAAAAGTATAAAACACAAAAAAATCCTTACCAATGAAAGAAAATGTATCGTGCCACGTTCCCTCCTGCCACCCTGTGGTGCAACAGATGTCCCTTTCTCCAAAAATGTACTCAATGGGATCGTAATGTTGCAACCACACACAAATAGACCTACTGTGAGGAAGAAACGAGTTAGTACTCCTCAAACATGAAAAAGGTCATTTTAAAAGTCAACATGAAAAACAATTATTCCAAAAGTATAAAACACAAAAGAATCCTTACCAATGAAAGGAAATGTATCGTGCCACGTTCCCTCCTCCCACCCTGTGGTGCAACAGATGTCCCTTTCTCCAAAAATGTACTCAATGGGATCGTAATGTTGCAACCACACACAAGTTGACCTGCTGTGAGGAAGAAACGAGTTAGTACTCCTCAACATGAAAAAGGTCATTTTAAAAGTCAACATGAAAAACAATTATTCCAAAAGTATAAAACACAAAAAAATCCTTACCAATGAAAGAAAATGTATCGTGCCACGTTCCCTCCTGCCACCCTGTGGTGCAACAGATGTCCCTTTCTCCAAAAATGTACTCAATGGGATCGTAATGTTGCAACCACACACAAGTTGACCTGCTGTGAGGAAGAAACGAGTTAGTACTCCTCAACATGAAAACGGTCATTTTAAAAGTCAACATGAAAAACAATTATTCCAAAAGTATAAAACACAAAAAAATCCTTACCAATGAAAGAAAATGTATCGTGCCACGTTCCCTCCTGCCACCCTGTGGTGCAACAGATGTCCCTTTCTCCAAAAATGTACTCAATGGGATCGTAATGTTGCAACCACACACAAGTTGACCTGCTGTGAGGAAGAGACGAGTTAGTACACTTCAAACATGAAAAAGGTCATTTTAAAATCAACATGAAAAACAATTATTCCAAAAGTATAAAACACAAAAAAATCCTTACCAATGAAAGAAAATGTATCGTGCCCCGTTCCCTCCTGCCACCCTGTGGTGCAACAGATGTCCCTTTCTCCAAAAATGTACTCAATGGGATCGTAATGTTGCAACCACACACAAGTTGACCTGCTGTGAGGAAGAAACGAGTTAGTACTCCTCAAACATGAAAAAGGTCATTTTAAAAGTCAACATGAAAAACAATTATTCCAAAAGTATAAAACACAAAAAAATCCTTACCAATGAAAGAAAATGTATCGTGCCACGTTCCCTCCTGCCACCCTGTGGTGCAACAGATGTCCCTTTCTCCAAAAATGTACTCAATGGGATCGTAATGTTGCAACCACACACAAATAGACCTACTGTGAGGAAGAAACGAGTTAGTACTCCTCAAACATGAAAAAGGTCATTTTAAAAGTCAACATGAAAAACAATTATTCCAAAAGTATAAAACACAAAAGAATCCTTACCAATGAAAGGAAATGTATCGTGCCACGTTCCCTCCTCCCACCCTGTGGTGCAACAGATGTCCCTTTCTCCAAAAATGTACTCAATGGGATCGTAATGTTGCAACCACACACAAGTTGACCTGCTGTGAGGAAGAAACGAGTTAGTACTCCTCAACATGAAAAAGGTCATTTTAAAAGTCAACATGAAAAACAATTATTCCAAAAGTATAAAACACAAAAAAATCCTTACCAATGAAAGAAAATGTATCGTGCCACGTTCCCTCCTGCCACCCTGTGGTGCAACAGATGTCCCTTTCTCCAAAAATGTACTCAATGGGATCGTAATGTTGCAACCACACACAAGTTGACCTGCTGTGAGGAAGAAACGAGTTAGTACTCCTCAACATGAAAACGGTCATTTTAAAAGTCAACATGAAAAACAATTATTCCAAAAGTATAAAACACAAAAAAATCCTTACCAATGAAAGAAAATGTATCGTGCCACGTTCCCTCCTCCCACCCTGTGGTGCAACAGATGTCCCTTTCTCCAAAAATGTACTCAATGGGATCGTAATGTTGCAACCACACACAAGTTGACCTGCTGTGAGGAAGAAACGAGTTAGTACTCCTCAACATGAAAAAGGTCATTTTAAAAGTCAACATGAAAAACAATTATTCCAAAAGTATAAAACACAAAAAAATCCTTACCAATGAAAGAAAATGTATCGTGCCACGTTCCCTCCTGCCACCCTGTGGTGCAACAGATGTCCCTTTCTCCAAAAATGTACTCAATGGGATCGTAATGTTGCAACCACACACAAGTTGACCTGCTGTGAGGAAGAAACGAGTTAGTACTCCTCAACATGAAAAAGGTCATTTTAAAAGTCAACATGAAAAACAATTATTCCAAAAGTATAAAACACAAAAAAATCCTTACCAATGAAAGAAATTGTATCGTGCCACGTTCCCTCCTGCCACCCTGTGGTGCAACAGATGTCCCTTTCTCCAAAAATGTACTCAATGGGATCGTAATGTTGCAACCACACACAAGTTGACCTGCTGTGAGGAAGAAACGAGTTAGTACTCCTCAACATGAAAAAGGTCATTTTAAAAGTCAACATGAAAAACAATTATTCCAAAAGTATAAAACACAAAAAAATCCTTACCAATGAAAGAAAATGTATCGTGCCACGTTCCCTCCTGCCACCCTGTGGTGCAACAGATGTCCCTTTCTCCAAAAATGTACTCAATGGGATCGTAATGTTGCAACCACACACAAGTTGACCTGCTGTGAGGAAGAAACGAGTTAGTACTCCTCAACATGAAAAAGGACATTTTAAAAGTCAACATGAAAAACAATTATTCCAAAAGTATAAAACACAAAAAAATCCTTACCAATGAAAGAAAATGTATCGTGCCCCGTTCCCTCCTGCCACCCTGTGGTGCAACAGATGTCCCTTTCTCCAAAAATGTACTCAATGGGATCGTAATGTTGCAACCACACACCAGTTGACCTGCTGTGAGGAAGAAACGAGTTAGTACTCCTCAAACATGAAAAAGGTCATTTTAAAAGTCAACATGAAAAACAATTATTCCAAAAGTATAAAACACAAAAAAATCCTTACCAATGAAAGAAAATGTATCGTGCCACGTTCCCTCCTGCCACCCTGTGGTGCAACAGATGTCCCTTTCTCCAAAAATGTACTCAATGGGATCGTAATGTTGCAACCACACACAAATAGACCTGCTGTGAGGAAGAAACGAGTTAGTACTCCTCAAACATGAAAAAGGTCATTTTAAAAGTCAACATGAAAAACAATTATTCCAAAAGTATAAAACAGAAAAGAATCCTTACCAATGAAAGAAAATGTATCGTGCCACGTTCCCTCCTCCCACCCTGTGGTGCAACAGATGTCCCTTTCTCCAAAAATGTACTCAATGGGATCGTAATGTTGCAACCACACACAAGTTGACCTGCTGTGAGGAAGAAACGAGTTAGTACTCCTCAACATGAAAAAGGTCATTTTAAAAGTCAACATGAAAAACAATTATTCCAAAAGTATAAAACACAAAAAAATCCTTATCAATGAAAGAAAATGTATCGTGCCACGTTCCCTCCTGCCACCCTGTGGTGTAACAGATGTCCCTTTCTCCAAAAATGTACTCAATGGGATCGTAATGTTGCAACCACACACAAGTTGACCTGCTGTGAGGAAGAAACGAGTTAGTACTCCACAAACATGAAAAAGGTCATTTTAAAAGTCAACATGAAAAACAATTATTCCAAAAGTATAAAACACAAAAAAATCCTTACCAATGAAAGAAAATGTATCGTGCCACGTTCCCTCCTGCCACCCTGTGGTGCAACAGATGTCCCTTTCTCCAAAAATGTACTCAATGGGATCGTAATGTTGCAACCACACACAAGTTGACCTGCTGTGAGGAAGAAACGAGTTAGTACTCCTCAAACATGAAAAAGGTCATTTTAAAAGTCAACATGAAAAACAATTATTCCAAAAGTATAAAACACAAAAAAATCCTTACCAATGAAAGAAAATGTATCGTGCCACGTTCCCTCCTGCCACCCTGTGGTGCAACAGATGTCCCTTTCTCCAAAAATGTACTCAATGGGATCGTAATGTTGCAACCACACACAAGTTGACCTGCTGTGAGGAAGAAACGAGTTAGTACTCCTCAAACATGAAAAAGGTCATTTTAAAAGTCAACATGAAAAACAATTATTCCAAAAGTATAAAACACAAAAAAATCCTTACCAATGAAAGAAAATGTATCGTGCCACGTTCCCTCCTGCCACTCTGTGGTGCAACAGATGTCCCTTTCTCCAAAAATGTACTCAATGGGATCGTAATGTTGCAACCACACACAAGTTGACCTGCTGTGAGGAAGAAACGAGTTAGTACTCCTCAAACATATAAAAGGTCATTTTAAAAGTCAACATGAAAAACAATTATTCCAAAAGTATAAAACACAAAAAAATCCTTACCAATGAAAGAAAATGTATCGTACCCCGTTCCCTCCTGCCACCCTGTGGTGCAACAGATGTCCCTTTCTCCAAAAATGTACTCAATGGGATCGTAATGTTGCAACCACACACAAGTTGACCTGCTGTGAGGAAGAAACGAGTTAGTACTCCTCAAACATGAAAAAGGTCATTTTAAAAGTCAACATGAAAAACAATTATTCCAAAAGTATAAAACACAAAAAAATCCTTACCAATGAAAGAAAATGTATCGTGCCCCGTTCCCTCCTGCCACCCTGTGGTGCAACAGATGTCCCTTTCTCCAGAAATGTACTCAATGGGATCGTAATGTTGCAACCACACACAAGTTGACCTGCTGTGAGGAAGAAACGAGTTAGTACTCCTCAAACATGAAAAAGGTCATTTTAAAAGTCAACATGAAAAACAATTATTCCAAAAGTATAAAACACAAAAAAATCCTTACCAATGAAAGAAAATGTATCGTGCCACGTTCCCTCCTGCCACCCTGTGGTGCAACAGATGTCCCTTTCTCCAAAAATGTACTCAATCGGATCGTAATGTTGCAACCACACACAAGTTGACCTGCTGTGAGGAAGAAACGAGTTAGTACTCCTCAAACATAAAAAGGTCATTTTAAAAGTCAACATGAAAAACAATTACTCCAAAAGTATAAAACACAAAAAAATCCTTACCAATGAAAGAAAATGTATCGTGCCACGTTCCCTCCTGCCACCCTGTGGTGCAACAGATGTCCCTTTCTCCAAAAATGTACTCAATGGGATCGTAATGTTGCAACCACACACAAGTTGACCTGCTGTGAGGAAGAAACGAGTTAGTACTCCTCAAACATGAAAAAGGTCATTTTAAAAGTCAACATGAAAAACACTTATTCCAAAAGTATAAAACACAAAAAAATCCTTACCAAAGAAAGAAAATGTATCGTGCCCCGTTCCCTCCTGCCACCCTGTGGTGCAACAGATGTCCCTTTCTCCAAAAATGTACTCAATGGGATCGTAATGTTGCAACCACACACAAGTTGACCTGCTGTGAGGAAGAGACGAGTTAGTACACTTCAAACATGAGAAAGGTCATTTTAAACTCAACATGAAAAACAATTATTCCGAAAGTATAAAACACAAAAAAATCCTTAGCAATGAAAGAAAATGTATCGTGCCCCGTTCCCTCCTGCCACCCTGTGGTGCAACAGATGTCCCTTTCTCCAAAAATTTACTCAATGGGATCGTAATGTTGCAACCACACACAAGTTGACCTGCTGTGAGGAAGAGACGAGTTAGTACACTACAAACATGAGAAAGGTCATTTTAAACTCAACATGAAAAACAATTATTCCAAAAGTATAAAACATAAAAAAATCCTTACCAAAGAAAGAAAATGTATCGTGCCCCGTTCCCTCCTGCCACCCTGTGGTGCAACAGATGTCCCTTTCTCCAAAAATGTACTCAATGGGATCGTAATGTTGCAACCACACACAAGTTGACCTGCTGTGAGGAAGAGACGAGTTAGTACACTTCAAACATGAGAAAGGTCATTTTAAACTCAACATGAAAAACAATTATTCCGAAAGTATAAAACATAAAAAAATCCTTAGCAATGAAAGAAAATGTATCGTGCCCCGTACCCTCCTGCCACCCTGTGGTGCAACAGATGTCCCTTTCTCCAAAAATTTACTCAATGGGATCGTAATGTTGCAACCACACACAAGTTGACCTGCTGTGAGGAAGAGACGAGTTAGTACACTACAAACATGAGAAAGGTCATTTTAAAATCAACATGAAAAACAATTATTCCGAAAGTATAAAACACAAAAAAATCCTTACCAATGAAAGAAAATGTATCGTGCCCCGTTCCCTCCTGCCACCCTGTGGTGCAACAGATGTCCCTTTCTCCAAAAATTTACTCAATGGGATCGTAATGTTGCAACCACACACAAGTTGACCTGCTGTGAGGAAGAGACGAGTTAGTACACTTCAAACATGAAAAAGGTCATTTTAAAATCAACATGAAAAACAATTATTCCGAAAGTATAAAACACAAAAAAATCCTTACCAAAGAAAGAAAATGTATCGTGCCCCGTTCCCTCCTGCCACCCTGTGGTGCAACAGATGTCCCTTTCTCCAAAAATGTACTCAATGGGATCGTAATGTTGCAACCACACACAAGTTGACCTGCTGTGAGGAAGAGACGAGTTAGTACACTTCAAACATGAGAAAGGTCATTTTAAACTCAACATGAAAAACAATTATTCCGAAAGTATAAAACATAAAAAAATCCTTAGCAATGAAAGAAAATGTATCGTGCCCCGTTCCCTCCTGCCACCCTGTGGTGCAACAGATGTCCCTTTCTCCAAAAATTTACTCAATGGGATCGTAATGTTGCAACCACACACAAGTTGACCTGCTGTGAGGAAGAGACGAGTTAGTACACTACAAACATGAGAAAGGTCATTTTAAACTCAACATGAAAAACAATTATTCCGAAAGTATAAAACATAAAAAAATCCTTAGCAATGAAAGAAAATGTATCGTGCCCCGTACCCTCCTGCCACCCTGTGGTGCAACAGATGTCCCTTTCTCCAAAAATTTACTCAATGGGATCGTAATGTTGCAACCACACACAAGTTGACCTGCTGTGAGGAAGAGACGAGTTAGTACACTACAAACATGAGAAAGGTCATTTTAAAATCAACATGAAAAACAATTATTCCGAAAGTATAAAACACAAAAAAATCCTTACCAATGAAAGAAAATGTATCGTGCCCCGTTCCCTCCTGCCACCCTGTGGTGCAACAGATGTCCCTTTCTCCAAAAATTTACTCAATGGGATCGTAATGTTGCAACCACACACAAGTTGACCTGCTGTGAGGAAGAGACGAGTTAGTACACTTCAAACATGAAAAAGGTCATTTTAAAATCAACATGAAAAACAATTATTCCGAAAGTATAAAACACAAAAAAAACCTTACCAAAGAAAGAAAATGTATCGTGCCCCGTTCCCTCCTGCCACCCTGTGGTGCAACAGATGTCCCTTTCTCCAAAAATGTACTCAATGGGATCGTAATGTTGCAACCACACACAAGTTGACCTGCTGTGAGGAAGAGACGAGTTAGTACACTTCAAACATGAGAAAGGTCATTTTAAACTCAACATGAAAAACAATTATTCCGAAAGTATAAAACATAAAAAAATCCTTAGCAATGAAAGAAAATGTATCGTGCCCCGTTCCCTCCTGCCACCCTGTGGTGCAACAGATGTCCCTTTCTCCAAAAATGTACTCAATGGGATCGTAATGTTGCAACCACACACAAGTTGACCTGCTGTGAGGAAGAGACGAGTTAGTACACTTCAAACATGAGAAAGGTCATTTTAAACTCAACATGAAAAACAATTATTCCGAAAGTATAAAACATAAAAAAATCCTTAGCAATGAAAGAAAATGTATCGTGCCCCGTACCCTCCTGCCACCCTGTGGTGCAACAGATGTCCCTTTCTCCAAAAATTTACTCAATGGGATCGTAATGTTGCAACCACACACAAGTTGACCTGCTGTGAGGAAGAGACGAGTTAGTACACTACAAACATGAGAAAGGTCATTTTAAAATCAACATGAAAAACAATTATTCCGAAAGTATAAAACATAAAAAAATCCTTAGCAATGAAAGAAAATGTATCGTGCCCCGTTCCCTCCTGCCACCCTGTGGTGCAACAGATGTCCCTTTCTCCAAAAATTTACTCAATGGGATCGTAATGTTGCAACCACACACAAGTTGACCTGCTGTGAGGAAGAGACGAGTTAGTACACTTCAAACATGAAAAAGGTCATTTTAAACTCAACATGAAAAACAATTATTCCGAAAGTATAAAACATAAAAAAATCCTTAGCAATGAAAGAAAATGTATCGTGCCCCGTACCCTCCTGCCACCCTGTGGTGCAACAGATGTCCCTTTCTCCAAAAATTTACTCAATGGGATCGTAATGTTGCAACCACACACAAGTTGACCTGCTGTGAGGAAGAGACGAGTTAGTACACTACAAACATGAGAAAGGTCATTTTAAAATCAACATGAAAAACAATTATTCCGAAAGTATAAAACATAAAAAAATCCTTAGCAATGAAAGAAAATGTATCGTGCCCCGTTCCCTCCTGCCACCCTGTGGTGCAACAGATGTCCCTTTCTCCAAAAATTTACTCAATGGGATCGTAATGTTGCAACCACACACAAGTTGACCTGCTGTGAGGAAGAGACGAGTTAGTACACTTCAAACATGAAAAAGGTCATTTTAAACTCAACATGAAAAACAATTATTCCGAAAGTATAAAACATAAAAAAATCCTTAGCAATGAAAGAAAATGTATCGTGCCCCGTACCCTCCTGCCACCCTGTGGTGCAACAGATGTCCCTTTCTCCAAAAATTTACTCAATGGGATCGTAATGTTGCAACCACACACAAGTTGACCTGCTGTGAGGAAGAGACGAGTTAGTACACTACAAACATGAGAAAGGTCATTTTAAACTCAACATGAAAAACAATTATTCCGAAAGTATAAAACATAAAAAAATCCTTAGCAATGAAAGAAAATGTATCGTGCCCCGTTCCCTCCTGCCACCCTGTGGTGCAACAGATGTCCCTTTCTCCAAAAATTTACTCAATGGGATCGTAATGTTGCAACCACACACAAGTTGACCTGCTGTGAGGAAGAGACGAGTTAGTACACTTCAAACATGAAAAAGGTCATTTTAAACTCAACATGAAAAACAATTATTCCGAAAGTATAAAACATAAAAAAATCCTTAGCAATGAAAGAAAATGTATCGTGCCCCGTACCCTCCTGCCACCCTGTGGTGCAACAGATGTCCCTTTCTCCAAAAATTTACTCAATGGGATCGTAATGTTGCAACCACACACAAGTTGACCTGCTGTGAGGAAGAGACGAGTTAGTACACTTCAAACATGAAAAAGGTCATTTTAAACTCAACATGAAAAACAATTATTCCGAAAGTATAAAACATAAAAAAATCCTTAGCAATGAAAGAAAATGTATCGTGCCCCGTACCCTCCTGCCACCCTGTGGTGCAACAGATGTCCCTTTCTCCAAAAATTTACTCAATGGGATCGTAATGTTGCAACCACACACAAGTTGACCTGCTGTGAGGAAGAGACGAGTTAGTACACTACAAACATGAGAAAGGTCATTTTAAAATCAACATGAAAAACAATTATTCCAAAAGTATAAAACACAAAAAAATCCTTACCAATGAAAGAAAATGTATCGTGCCCCGTTCCCTCCTGCCACCCTGTGGTGCAACAGATGTCCCTTTCTCCAAAAATGTACTCAATGGGATCGTAATGTTGCAACCACACACAAGTTGACCTGCTGTGAGGAAGAAACGAGTTAGTACTCCTCAAACATGAAAAAGGTCATTTTAAAAGTCAACATGAAAAACAATTATTCCAAAAGTATAAAACACAAAAAAATCCTTACCAATGAAAGAAAATGTATCGTGCCCCGTTCCCTCCTGCCACCCTGTGGTGCAACAGATGTCCCTTTCTCCAAAAATGTACTCAATGGGATCGTAATGTTGCAACCACACACAAGTTGACCTGCTGTGAGGAAGAGACGAGTTAGTACACTACAAACATGAGAAAGGTCATTTTAAAATCAACATGAAAAACAATTATTCCGAAAGTATAAAACACAAAAAAATCCTTACCAATGAAAGAAAATGTATCGTGCCCCGTTCCCTCCTGCCACCCTGTGGTGCAACAGATGTCCCTTTCTCCAAAAATGTACTCAATGGGATCGTAATGTTGCAACCACACACAAGTTGACCTGCTGTGAGGAAGAGACGAGTTAGTACACTTCAAACATGAGAAAGGTCATTTTAAACTCAACATGAAAAACAATTATTCCGAAAGTATAAAACATAAAAAAATCCTTAGCAATGAAAGAAAATGTATCGTGCCCCGTACCCTCCTGCCACCCTGTGGTGCAACAGATGTCCCTTTCTCCAAAAATTTACTCAATGGGATCGTAATGTTGCAACCACACACAAGTTGACCTGCTGTGAGGAAGAGACGAGTTAGTACACTACAAACATGAGAAAGGTCATTTTAAAATCAACATGAAAAACAATTATTCCGAAAGTATAAAACACAAAAAAATCCTTACCAATGAAAGAAAATGTATCGTGCCCCGTTCCCCCCTGCCACCCTGTGGTGCAACAGATGTCCCTTTCTCCAAAAATTTACTCAATGGGATCGTAATGTTGCAACCACACACAAGTTGACCTGCTGTGAGGAAGAGACGAGTTAGTACACTTCAAACATGAGAAAGGTCATTTTAAACTCAACATGAAAAACAATTATTCCGAAAGTATAAAACATAAAAAAATCCTTAGCAATGAAAGAAAATGTATCGTGCCCCGTTCCCTCCTGCCACCCTGTGGTGCAACAGATGTCCCTTTCTCCAAAAATGTACTCAATGGGATCGTAATGTTGCAACCACACACAAGTTGACCTGCTGTGAGGAAGAGACGAGTTAGTACACTTCAAACATGAGAAAGGTCATTTTAAACTCAACATGAAAAACAATTATTCCGAAAGTATAAAACATAAAAAAATCCTTAGCAATGAAAGAAAATGTATCGTGCCCCGTACCCTCCTGCCACCCTGTGGTGCAACAGATGTCCCTTTCTCCAAAAATTTACTCAATGGGATCGTAATGTTGCAACCACACACAAGTTGACCTGCTGTGAGGAAGAGACGAGTTAGTACACTTCAAACATGAAAAAGGTCATTTTAAACTCAACATGAAAAACAATTATTCCGAAAGTATAAAACATAAAAAAATCCTTAGCAATGAAAGAAAATGTATCGTGCCCCGTACCCTCCTGCCACCCTGTGGTGCAACAGATGTCCCTTTCTCCAAAAATTTACTCAATGGGATCGTAATGTTGCAACCACACACAAGTTGACCTGCTGTGAGGAAGAGACGAGTTAGTACACTTCAAACATGAAAAAGGTCATTTTAAACTCAACATGAAAAACAATTATTCCGAAAGTATAAAACATAAAAAAATCCTTAGCAATGAAAGAAAATGTATCGTGCCCCGTTCCCTCCTGCCACCCTGTGGTGCAACAGATGTCCCTTTCTCCAAAAATGTACTCAATGGGATCGTAATGTTGCAACCACACACAAGTTGACCTGCTGTGAGGAAGAGACGAGTTAGTACACTTCAAACATGAAAAAGGTCATTTTAAACTCAACATGAAAAACAATTATTCCGAAAGTATAAAACATAAAAAAATCCTTAGCAATGAAAGAAAATGTATCGTGCCCCTTACCCTCCTGCCACCCTGTGGTGCAACAGATGTCCCTTTCTCCAAAAATTTACTCAATGGGATCGTAATGTTGCAACCACACACAAGTTGACCTGCTGTGAGGAAGAGACGAGTTAGTACACTACAAACATGAGAAAGGTCATTTGAAAATCAACATGAAAAACAATTATTCCGAAAGTATAAAACACAAAAAAATCCTTACCAATGAAAGAAAATGTATCGTGCCCCGTTCCCTCCTGCCACCCTGTGGTGCAACAGATGTCCCTTTCTCCAAAAATTTACTCAATGGGATCGTAATGTTGCAACCACACACAAGTTGACCTGCTGTGAGGAAGAGACGAGTTAGTACACTTCAAACATGAGAAACGTCATTTTAAACTCAACATGAAAAACAATTATTCCGAAAGTATAAAACATAAAAAAATCCTTAGCAATGAAAGAAAATTTATCGTGCCCCGTTCCCTCCTGCCACCCTGTGGTGCAACAGATGTCCCTTTCTCCAAAAATGTACTCAATGGGATCGTAATGTTGCAACCACACACAAGTTGACCTGCTGTGAGGAAGAGACGAGTTAGTACACTTCAAACATGAGAAAGGTCATTTTAAACTCAACATGAAAAACAATTATTCCGAAAGTATAAAACATAAAAAAATCCTTAGCAATGAAAGAAAATGTATCGTGCCCCGTACCCTCCTGCCACCCTGTGGTGCAACAGATGTCCCTTTCTCCAAAAATTTACTCAATGGGATCGTAATGTTGCAACCACACACAAGTTGACCTGCTGTGAGGAAGAGACGAGTTAGTACACTTCAAACATGAAAAAGGTCATTTTAAACTCAACATGAAAAACAATTATTCCGAAAGTATAAAACATAAAAAAATCCTTAGCAATGAAAGAAAATGTATCGTGCCCCGTTCCCTCCTGCCACCCTGTGGTGCAACAGATGTCCCTTTCTCCAAAAATGTACTCAATGGGATCGTAATGTTGCAACCACACACAAGTTGACCTGCTGTGAGGAAGAGACGAGTTAGTACACTTCAAACATGAAAAAGGTCATTTTAAACTCAACATGAAAAACAATTATTCCGAAAGTATAAAACATAAAAAAATCCTTAGCAATGAAAGAAAATGTATCGTGCCCCGTTCCCTCCTGCCACCCTGTGGTGCAACAGATGTCCCTTTCTCCAAAAATGTACTCAATGGGATCGTAATGTTGCAACCACACACAAGTTGACCTGCTGTGAGGAAGAGACGAGTTAGTACACTTCAAACATGAGAAAGGTCATTTTAAACTCAACATGAAAAACAATTATTCCGAAAGTATAAAACATAAAAAAATCCTTACCAATGAAAGAAAATGTATCGTGCCCCGTACCCTCCTGCCACCCTGTGGTGCAACAGATGTCCCTTTCTCCAAAAATTTACTCAATGGGATCGTAATGTTGCAACCACACACAAGTTGACCTGCTGTGAGGAAGAGACGAGTTAGTACACTACAAACATGAGAAAGGTCATTTTAAAATCAACATGAAAAACAATTATTCCGAAAGTATAAAACACAAAAAAATCCTTACCAATGAAAGAAAATGTATCGTGCCCCGTTCCCTCCTGCCACCCTGTGGTGCAACAGATGTCCCTTTCTCCAAAAATGTACTCAATGGGATCGTAATGTTGCAACCACACACAAGTTGACCTGCTGTGAGGAAGAGACGAGTTAGTACACTTCAAACATGAGAAAGGTCATTTTAAAATCAACATGAAAAACAATTATTCCGAAAGTATAAAACACAAAAAAATCCTTACCAATGAAAGAAAATGTATCGTGCCCCGTTCCCTCCTGCCACCCTGTGGTGCAACAGATGTCCCTTTCTCCAAAAATGTACTCAATGGGATCGTAATGTTGCAACCACACACAAGTTGACCTGCTGTGAGGAAGAGACGAGTTAGTATACTTCAAACATGAAAAAGGTCATTTTAAAATCAACATGAAAAACAATTATTCCGAAAGTATAAAACACAAAAAAATCCTTACCAATGAAAGAAAATGTATCGTGCCCCGTTCCCTCCTGCCACCCTGTGGTGCAACAGATGTCCCTTTCTCCAAAAATGTACTCAATGGGATCGTAATGTTGCAACCACACACAAGTTGACCTGCTGTGAGGAAGAGACGAGTTAGTACACTTCAAACATGAAAAAGGTCATTTTAAAATCAACATGAAAAACAATTATTCCGAAAGTATAAAACACAAAAAAATCCTTACCAATGAAAGAAAATGTATCGTGCCCCGTTCCCTCCTGCCACCCTGTGGTGCAACAGATGTCCCTTTCTCCAAAAATGTACTCAATGGGATCGTAATGTTGCAACCACACACAAGTTGACCTGCTGTGAGGAAGAAACGAGTTAGTACTCCTCAAACATGAAAAAGGTCATTTTAAAAGTCAACATGAAAAACAATTATTCCGAAAGTATAAAACACAAAAAAATCCTTACCAATGAAAGAAAATGTATCGTGCCACGTTCCCTCCTGCCACCCTGTGGTGCAACAGATGTCCCTTTCTCCAAAAATGTACTCAATGGGATCGTAATGTTGCAACCACACACAAATAGGCCTGCTGTGAGGAAGAAACGAGTTAGTACTCCTCAAACATGAAAAAGGTCATTTTAAAAGTCAACATGAAAAACAATTATTCCAAAAGTATAAAACACAAAAGAATCCTTACCAATGAAAGAAAATGTATCGTGCCACGTTCCCTCCTCCCACCCTGTGGTGCAACAGATGTCCCTTTCTCCAAAAATGTACTCAATGGGATCGTAATGTTGCAACCACACACAAGTTGACCTGCTGTGAGGAAGAAACGAGTTAGTACTCCTCAACATGAAAAAGGTCATTTTAAAAGTCAACATGAAAAACAATTATTCCAAAAGTATAAAACACAAAAAAATCCTTACCAATGAAAGAAAATGTATCGTGCCACGTTCCCTCCTGCGACCCTGTGGTGCAACAGATGTCCCTTTCTCCAAAAATGTACTCAATGGGATCGTAATGTTGCAACCACACACAAGTTGACCTGCTGTGAGGAAGAAACGAGTTAGTACTCCTCAACATGAAAACGGTCATTTTAAAAGTCAACATGAAAAACAATTATTCCAAAAGTATAAAACACAAAAAAATCCTTACCAATGAAAGAAAATGTATCGTGCCACGTTCCCTCCTCCCACCCTGTGGTGCAACAGATGTCCCTTTCTCCAAAAATGTACTCAATGGGATCGTAATGTTGCAACCACACACAAGTTGACCTGCTGTGAGGAAGAAACGAGTTAGTACTCCTCAACATGAAAAAGGTCATTTTAAAAGTCAACATGAAAAACAATTATTCCAAAAGTATAAAACACAAAAAAATCCTTACCAATGAAAGAAAATGTATCGTGCCACGTTCCCTCCTGCCACCCTGTGGTGCAACAGATGTCCCTTTCTCCAAAAATGTACTCAATGGGATCGTAATGTTGCAACCACACACAAGTTGACCTGCTGTGAGGAAGAAACGAGTTAGTACTCCTCAACATGAAAAAGGTCATTTTAAAAGTCAACATGAAAAACAATTATTCCAAAAGTATAAAACACAAAAAAATCCTTACCAATGAAAGAAATTGTATCGTGCCACGTTCCCTCCTGCCACCCTGTGGTGCAACAGATGTCCCTTTCTCCAAAAATGTACTCAATGGGATCGTAATGTTGCAACCACACACAAGTTGACCTGCTGTGAGGAAGAAACGAGTTAGTACTCCTCAACATGAAAAAGGTCATTTTAAAAGTCAACATGAAAAACAATTATTCCAAAAGTATAAAACACAAAAAAATCCTTACCAATGAAAGAAAATGTATCGTGCCACGTTCCCTCCTGCCACCCTGTGGTGCAACAGATGTCCCTTTCTCCAAAAATGTACTCAATCGGATCGTAATGTTGCAACCACACACAAGTTGACCTGCTGTGAGGAAGAGACGAGTTAGTACTCCTCAACATGAAAAAAGTCATTTTAAAAGTCAACATGAAAAACAATTATTCCAAAAGTATAAAACACAAAAAAATCCTTACCAATGAAAGAAAATGTATCGTGCCCCGTTCCCTCCTGCCACCCTGTGGTGCAACAGATGTCCCTTTCTCCAAAAATGTACTCAATGGGATCGTAATGTTGCAACCACACACAAGTTGACCTGCTGTGAGGAAGAGACGAGTTAGTACACTTCAAACATGAAAAAGGTCATTTTAAAATCAACATGAAAAACAATTATTCCGAAAGTATAAAACACAAAAAAATCCTTACCAAAGAAAGAAAATGTATCGTGCCCCGTTCCCTCCTGCCACCCTGTGGTGCAACAGATGTCCCTTTCTCCAAAAATGTACTCAATGGGATCGTAATGTTGCAACCACACACAAGTTGACCTGCTGTGAGGAAGAGACGAGTTAGTACACTACAAACATGAGAAAGGTCATTTTAAAATCAACATGAAAAACAATTATTCCGAAAGTATAAAACACAAAAAAATCCTTACCAATGAAAGAAAATGTATCGTGCCCCGTTCCCTCCTGCCACCCTGTGGTGCAACAGATGTCCCTTTCTCCAAAAATGTACTCAATGGGATCGTAATGTTGCAACCACACACAAGTTGACCTGCTGTGAGGAAGAGACGAGTTAGTACACTTCAAACATGAGAAAGGTCATTTTAAACTCAACATGAAAAACAATTATTCCAAAAGTATAAAACACAAAAAAATCCTTACCAATGAAAGAAAATGTATCGTGCCACGTTCCCTCCTGCCACCCTGTGGTGCAACAGATGTCCCTTTCTCCAAAAATGTACTCAATGGGATCGTAATGTTGCAACCACACACAAGTTGACCTGCTGTGAGGAAGAAACGAGTTAGTACTCCTCAAACATGAAAAAGGTCATTTTAAAAGTCAACATGAAAAACAATTATTCCAAAAGTATAAAACACAAAAAAATCCTTACCAATGAAAGAAAATGTATCGTGCCACGTTCCCTCCTGCCACCCTGTGGTGCAACAGATGTCCCTTTCTCCAAAAATGTACTCAATGGGATCGTAATGTTGCAACCACACAAGTTGACCTGCTGTGAGGAAGAAACGAGTTAGTACTCCTCAAACATGAAAAAGGTCATTTTAAAAGTCAACATGAAAAACAATTATTCCAAAAGTATAAAACACAAAAAAATCCTTACCAATGAAAGAAAATGTATCGTGCCACGTTCCCTCCTGCCACTCTGTGGTGCAACAGATGTCCCTTTCTCCAAAAATGTACTCAATGGGATCGTAATGTTGCAACCACACACAAGTTGACCTGCTGTGAGGAAGAAACGAGTTAGTACTCCTCAAACATGAAAAAGGTCATTTTAAAAGTCAACATGAAAAACAATTATTCCAAAAGTATAAAACACAAAAAAATCCTTACCAATGAAAGAAAATGTATCGTACCCCGTTCCCTCCTGCCACCCTGTGGAGCAACAGATGTCCCTTTCTCCAAAAATGTACTCAATGGGATCGTAATGTTGCAACCACACACAAGTTGACCTGCTGTGAGGAAGAAACGAGTTAGTACTCCTCAAACATGAAAAAGGTCATTTTAAAAGTCAACATGAAAAACAATTATTCCAAAAGTATAAAACACAAAAAAATCCTTACCAATGAAAGAAAATGTATCGTGCCCCGTTCCCTCCTGCCACCCTGTGGTGCAACAGATGTCCCTTTCTCCAAAAATGTACTCAATGGGATCGTAATGTTGCAACCACACACAAGTTGACCTGCTGTGAGGAAGAAACGAGTTAGTACTCCTCAAACATGAAAAAAGTCATTTTAAAAGTCAACATGAAAAACAATTATTCCAAAAGTATAAAACACAAAAAAATCCTTACCAATGAAAGAAAATGTATCGTGCCACGTTCCCTCCTGCCACCCTGTGGTGCAACAGATGTCCCTTTCTCCAAAAATGTACTCAATCGGATCGTAATGTTGCAACCACACACAAGTTGACCTGCTGTGAGGAAGAAACGAGTTAGTACTCCTCAAACATAAAAAGGTCATTTTAAAAGTCAACATGAAAAACAATTATTCCAAAAGTATAAAACACAAAAAAATCCTTACCAATGAAAGAAAATGTATCGTGCCACGTTCCCTCCTGCCACCCTGTGGTGCAACAGATGTCCCTTTCTCCAAAAATGTACTCAATGGGATCGTAATGTTGCAACCACACACAAGTTGACCTGCTGTGAGGAAGAAACGAGTTAGTACTCCTCAAACATGAAAAAGGTCATTTTAAAAGTCAACATGAAAAACAATTATTCCAAAAGTATAAAACACAAAAAAATCCTTACCAATGAAAGAAAATGTATCGTGCCCCGTTCCCTCCTGCCACCCTGTGGTGCAACAGATGTCCCTTTCTCCAAAAATGTACTCAATGGGATCGTAATGTTGCAACCACACACAAGTTGACCTGCTGTGAGGAAGAGACGTGTTAGTACACTTCAAACATGCAAAAGGTCATTTTAAAATCAACAATAAAAACAATTATTCCGAAAGTATAAAACACAAAAAAATCCTTACCAATGAAAGAAAATGTATCGTGCCCCGTACCCTCCTGCCACCCTGTGGTGCAACAGATGTCCCTTTCTCCAAAAATTTACTCAATGGGATCGTAATGTTGCAACCACACACAAGTTGACCTGCTGTGAGGAAGAGACGAGTTAGTACACTTCAAACATGAAAAAGGTCATTTTAAAATCAACATGAAAAACAATTATTCCGAAAGTATAAAACACAAAAAAATCCTTACCAAAGAAAGAAAATGTATCGTGCCCCGTTCCCTCCTGCCACCCTGTGGTGCAACAGATGTCCCTTTCTCCAAAAATGTACTCAATGGGATCGTAATGTTGCAAGCACACACAAGTTGACCTGCTGTGAGGAAGAGACGAGTTAGTACACTACAAACATGAGAAAGGTCATTTTAAAATCAACATGAAAAACAATTATTCCGAAAGTATAAAACACAAAAAAATCCTTACCAATGAAAGAAAATGTATCGTGCCCCGTTCCCTCCTGCCACCCTGTGGTGCAACAGATGTCCCTTTCTCCAAAAATGTACTCAATGGGATCGTAATGTTGCAACCACACACAAGTTGACCTGCTGTGAGGAAGAGACGAGTTAGTACACTTCAAACATGAGAAAGGTCATTTTAAACTCAACATGAAAAACAATTATTCCGAAAGTATAAAACATAAAAAAATCCTTAGCAATGAAAGAAAATGTATCGTGCCCCGTTCCCTCCTGCCACCCTGTGGTGCAACAGATGTCCCTTTCTCCAAAAATGTACTCAATGGGATCGTAATGTTGCAACCACACACAAGTTGACCTGCTGTGAGGAAGAAACGAGTTAGTACTCCTCAAACATGAAAAAGGTCATTTTAAAAGTCAACATGAAAAACAATTATTCCAAAAGTATAAAACACAAAAAAATCCTTACCAATGAAAGAAAATGTATCGTGCCACGTTCCCTCCTGCCACCCTGTGGTGCAACAGATGTCCCTTTCTCCAAAAATGTACTCAATGGGATCGTAATGTTGCAACCACACACAAGTTGACCTGCTGTGAGGAAGAAACAAGATAGTACTCCTCAAACATGAAAAAGGTCATTTTAAAAGTCAACATGAAAAACAATTATTCCGAAAGTATAAAACACAAAAAAATCCTTACCAATGAAAGAAAATGTATCGTGCCACGTTCCCTCCTGCCACCCTGTGGTGCAACAGATGTCCCTTTCTCCAAAAATGTACTCAATGGGATCGTAATGTTGCAACCACACACAAGTTGACCTGCTGTGAGGAAGAAACGAGTTAGTACTCCTCAAACATGAAAAAGGTCATTTTAAAATTCAACATGAAAAACAATTATTCCAAAAGTATAAAACACAAAAAAATCCTTACCAATGAAAGAAAATGTATCGTGCCCCGTTCCCTCCTGCCACCCTGTGGTGCAACAGATGTCCCTTTCTCCAAAAATGTACTCAATGGGATCGTAATGTTGCAACCACACACAAGTTGACCTGCTGTGAGGAAGAGACGAGTTAGTACACTTCAAACATGAAAAAGGTCATTTTAAAATCAACATGAAAAACAATTATTCCGAAAGTATAAAACACAAAAAAATCCTTACCAATGAAAGAAAATGTATCGTGCCCCGTTCCCTCCTGCCACCCTGTGGTGCAACAGATGTCCCTTTCTCCAAAAATGTACTCAATGGGATCGTAATGTTGCAACCACACACAAGTTGACCTGCTGTGAGGAAGAGACGAGTTAGTACACTTCAAACATGAAAAAGGTCATCTTAAAATCAACATGAAAAACAATTATTCCGAAAGTATAAAACACAAAAAAATCCTTACCAATGAAAGAAAATGTATCGTGCCCCGTTCCCTCCTGCCACCCTGTGGTGCAACAGATGTCCCTTTCTCCAAAAATGTACTCAATGTGATCGTAATGTTGCAACCACACACAAGTTGACCTGCTGTGAGGAAGAGACGAGTTAGTACACTTCAAACATGAAAAAGGTCATTTTAAAATCAACATGAAAAACAATTATTCCGAAAGTATAAAACACAAAAAAATCCTTACCAATGAAAGAAAATGTATCGTGCCCCGTTCCCTCCTGCCACCCTGTGGTGCAACAGATGTCCCTTTCTCCAAAAATGTACTCAATGGGATCGTAATGTTGCAACCACACACAAGTTGACCTGCTGTGAGGAAGAGACGAGTTAGTACACTTCAAACATGAAAAAGGTCATCTTAAAATCAACATGAAAAACAATTATTCCGAAAGTATAAAACACAAAAAAATCCTTACCAATGAAAGAAAATGTATCGTGCCCCGTTCCCTCCTGCCACCCTGTGGTGCAACAGATGTCCCTTTCTCCAAAAATGTACTCAATGGGATCGTAATGTTGCAACCACACACAAGTTGACCTGCTGTGAGGAAGAGACGAGTTAGTACACTTCAAACATGAAAAAGGTCATTTTAAAATCAACATGAAAAACAATTATTCCGAAAGTATAAAACACAAAAAAATCCTTACCAATGAAAGAAAATGTATCGTGCCCCGTTCCCTCCTGCCACCCTGTGGTGCAACAGATGTCCCTTTCTCCAAAAATGTACTCAATGGGATCGTAATGTTGCAACCACACACAAGTTGACCTGCTGTGAGGAAGAGACGAGTTAGTACACTTCAAACATGAAAAAGGTCATTTTAAAATCAACATGAAAAACAATTATTCCGAAAGTATAAAACAAAAAAAAATCCTTACCAATGAAAGAAAATGTATCGTGCCCCGTTCCCTCCTGCCACCCTGTGGTGCAACAGATGTCCCTTTCTCCAAAAATGTACTCAATGGGATCGTAATGTTGCAACCACACACAAGTTGACCTGCTGTGAGGAAGAAACGAGTTAGTACACTTCAAACATGAAAAAGGTCATTTTAAAATCAACATGAAAAACAATTATTCCGAAAGTATAAAACACAAAAAAATCCTTACCAATGAAAGAAAATGTATCGTGCCACGTTCCCTCCTGCCACCCTGTGGTGCAACAGATGTCCCTTTCTCCAAAAATGTACTCAATGGGATCGTAATGTTGCAACCACACACAAGTTGACCTGCTGTGAGGAAGAAACGAGTTAGTACTCCTCAAACATGAAAAAGGTCATTTTAAAAGTCAACATGAAAAACAATTATTCCAAAAGTATAAAACACAAAAAAATCCTTACCAATGAAAGAAAATGTATCGTGCCACGTTCCCTCCTGCCACCCTGTGGTGCAACAGATGTCCCTTTCTCCAAAAATGTACTCAATGGGATCGTAATGTTGCAACCACACACAAGTTGACCTGCTGTGAGGAAGAAACAAGATAGTACTCCTCAAACATGAAAAAGGTCATTTTAAAAGTCAACATGAAAAACAATTATTCCGAAAGTATAAAACACAAAAAAATCCTTACCAATGAAAGAAAATGTATCGTGCCACGTTCCCTCCTGCCACCCTGTGGTGCAACAGATGTCCCTTTCTCCAAAAATGTACTCAATGGGATCGTAATGTTGCAACCACACACAAGTTGACCTGCTGTGAGGAAGAAACGAGTTAGTACTCCTCAAACATGAAAAAGGTCATTTTAAAATTCAACATGAAAAACAATTATTCCAAAAGTATAAAACACAAAAAAATCCTTACCAATGAAAGAAAATGTATCGTGCCACGTTCCCTCCTGCCACCCTGTGGTGCAACAGATGTCCCTTTCTCCAAAAATGTACTCAATGGGATCGTAATGTTGCAACCACACACAAGTTGACCTGCTGTGAGGAAGAGACGAGTTAGTACACTTCAAACATGAAAAAGGTCATTTTAAAATCAACATGAAAAACAATTATTCCGAAAGTATAAAACACAAAAAAATCCTTACCAATGAAAGAAAATGTATCGTGCCCCGTTCCCTCCTGCCACCCTGTGGTGCAACAGATGTCCCTTTCTCCAAAAATGTACTCAATGGGATCGTAATGTTGCAACCACACACAAGTTGACCTGCTGTGAGGAAGAGACGAGTTAGTACACTTCAAACATGAAAAAGGTCATTTTAAAATCAACATGAAAAACAATTATTCCGAAAGTATAAAACAAAAAAAAATCCTTACCAATGAAAGAAAATGTATCGTGCCCCGTTCCCTCCTGCCACCCTGTGGTGCAACAGATGTCCCTTTCTCCAAAAATGTACTCAATGGGATCGTAATGTTGCAACCACACACAAGTTGACCTGCTGTGAGGAAGAGACGAGTTAGTACACTTCAAACATGAAAAAGGTCATCTTAAAATCAACATGAAAAACAATTATTCCGAAAGTATAAAACACAAAAAAATCCTTACCAATGAAAGAAAATGTATCGTGCCCCGTTCCCTCCTGCCACCCTGTGGTGCAACAGATGTCCCTTTCTCCAAAAATGTACTCAATGGGATCGTAATGTGGCAACCACACACAAGTTGACCTGCTGTGAGGAAGAGACGAGTTAGTACACTTCAAACATGAAAAAGGTCATTTTAAAATCAACATGAAAAACCATGATTCCAAAAGTATAAAACACAAAAAAATCCTTACCAATGAAAGAAAATGTATCGTGCCCCGTTCCCTCCTGCCACCCTGTGGTGCAACAGATGTCCCTTTCTCCAAAAATGTACTCAATGGGATCGTAATGTTGCAACCACACACAAGTTGACCTGCTGTGAGGAAGAGACGAGTTAGTACACTTCAAACATGAAAAAGGTCATCTTAAAATCAACATGAAAAACAATTATTCCGAAAGTATAAAACACAAAAAAATCCTTACCAATGAAAGAAAATGTATCGTGCCCCGTTCCCTCCTGCCACCCTGTGGTGCAACAGATGTCCCTTTCTCCAAAAATGTACTCAATGGGATCGTAATGTTGCAACCACACACAAGTTGACCTGCTGTGAGGAAGAGACGAGTTAGTACACTTCAAACATGAAAAAGGTCATTTTAAAATCAACATGAAAAACAATTATTCCGAAAGTATAAAACACAAAAAAATCCTTACCAATGAAAGAAAATGTATCGTGCCCCGTTCCCTCCTGCCACCCTGTGGTGCAACAGATGTCCCTTTCTCCAAAAATGTACTCAATGGGATCGTAATGTTGCAACCACACACAAGTTGACCTGCTGTGAGGAAGAGACGAGTTAGTACACTTCAAACATGAAAAAGGTCATTTTAAAATCAACATGAAAAACAATTATTCCGAAAGTATAAAACAAAAAAAAATCCTTACCAATGAAAGAAAATGTATCGTGCCCCGTTCCCCCCTGCCACCCTGTGGTGCAACAGATGTCCCTTTCTCCAAAAATGTACTCAATGGGATCGTAATGTTGCAACCACACACAAGTTGACCTGCTGTGAGGAAGAAACGAGTTAGTACACTTCAAACATGAAAAAGGTCATTTTAAAATCAACATGAAAAACAATTATTCCGAAAGTATAAAACACAAAAAAATCCTTACCAATGAAAGAAAATGTATCGTGCCACGTTCCCTCCTGCCACCCTGTGGTGCAACAGATGTCCCTTTCTCCAAAAATGTACTCAATGGGATCGTAATGTTGCAACCACACACAAGTTGACCTGCTGTGAGGAAGAAACAAGATAGTACTCCTCAAACATGAAAAAGGTCATTTTAAAAGTCAACATGAAAAACAATTATTCCGAAAGTATAAAACACAAAAAAATCCTTACCAATGAAAGAAAATGTATCGTGCCACGTTCCCTCCTGCCACCCTGTGGTGCAACAGATGTCCCTTTCTCCAAAAATGTACTCAATGGGATCGTAATGTTGCAACCACACACAAGTTGACCTGCTGTGAGGAAGAAACGAGTTAGTACTTCTCAAACATGAAAAAGGTCATTTTAAAATTCAACATGAAAAACAATTATTCCAAAAGTATAAAACACAAAAAAATCCTTACCAATGAAAGAAAATGTATCGTGCCCCGTTCCCTCCTGCCACCCTGTGGTGCAACAGATGTCCCTTTCTCCAAAAATGTACTCAATGGGATCGTAATGTTGCAACCACACACAAGTTGACCTGCTGTGAGGAAGAGACGAGTTAGTACACTTCAAACATGAAAAAGGTCATTTTAAAATCAACATGAAAAACAATTATTCCGAAAGTATAAAACACAAAAAAATCCTTACCAATGAAAGAAAATGTATCGTGCCCCGTTCCCTCCTGCCACCCTGTGGTGCAACAGATGTCCCTTTCTCCAAAAATGTACTCAATGGGATCGTAATGTTGCAACCACACACAAGTTGACCTGCTGTGAGGAAGAGACGAGTTAGTACACTTCAAACATGAAAAAGGTCATCTTAAAATCAACATGAAAAACAATTATTCCGAAAGTATAAAACAAAAAAAAATCCTTACCAATGAAAGAAAATGTATCGTGCCCCGTTCCCTCCTGCCACCCTGTGGTGCAACAGATGTCCCTTTCTCCAAAAATGTACTCAATGGGATCGTAATGTTGCAACCACACACAAGTTGACCTGCTGTGAGGAAGAGACGAGTTAGTACACTTCAAACATGAAAAAGGTCATTTTAAAATCAACATGAAAAACAATTATTCCGAAAGTATAAAACACAAAAAAATCCTTACCAATGAAAGAAAATGTATCGTGCCCCGTTCCCTCCTGCCACCCTGTGGTGCAACAGATGTCCCTTTCTCCAAAAATGTACTCAATGGGATCGTAATGTTGCAACCACACACAAGTTGACCTGCTGTGAGGAAGAGACGAGTTAGTACACTTCAAACATGAAAAAGGTCATTTTAAAATCAACATGAAAAACAATTATTCCGAAAGTATAAAACACAAAAAAATCCTTACCAATGAAAGAAAATGTATCGTGCCCCGTTCCCTCCTGCCACCCTGTGGTGCAACAGATGTCCCTTTCTCCAAAAATGTACTCAATGGGATCGTAATGTTGCAACCACACACAAGTTGACCTGCTGTGAGGAAGAGACGAGTTAGTACACTTCAAACATGAAAAAGGTCATTTTAAAATCAACATGAAAAACAATTATTCCGAAAGTATAAAACACAAAAAAATCCTTACCAATGAAAGAAAATGTATCGTGCCCCGTTCCCTCCTGCCACCCTGTGGTGCAACAGATGTCCCTTTCTCCAAAAATGTACTCAATGGGATCGTAATGTTGCAACCACACACAAGTTGACCTGCTGTGAGGTAGAGACGAGTTAGTACACTTCAAACATGAAAAAGGTCATTTTAAAATCAACATGAAAAACAATTATTCCGAAAGTATAAAACACAAAAAAATCCTTACCAATGAAAGAAAATGTATCGTGCCCCGTTCCCTCCTGCCACCCTGTGGTGCAACAGATGTCCCTTTCTCCAAAAATGTACTCAATGGGATCGTAATGTTGCAACCACACACAAGTTGACCTGCTGTGAGGAAGAGACGAGTTAGTACACTTCAAACATGAAAAAGGTCATCTTAAAATCAACATGAAAAACAATTATTCCGAAAGTATAAAACACAAAAAAATCCTTACCAATGAAAGAAAATGTATCGTGCCCCGTTCCCTCCTGCCACCCTGTGGTGCAACAGATGTCCCTTTCTCCAAAAATGTACTCAATGGGATCGTAATGTTGCAACCACACACAAGTTGACCTGCTGTGAGGAAGAGACGAGTTAGTACACTTCAAACATGAAAAAGGTCATTTTAAAATCAACATGAAAAACAATTATTCCGAAAGTATAAAACACAAAAAAATCCTTACCAATGAAAGAAAATGTATCGTGCCCCGTTCCCTCCTGCCACCCTGTGGTGCAACAGATGTCCCTTTCTCCAAAAATGTACTCAATGGGATCGTAATGTTGCAACCACACACAAGTTGACCTGCTGTGAGGAAGAGACGAGTTAGTACACTTCAAACATGAAAAAGGTCATTTTAAAATCAACATGAAAAACAATTATTCCGAAAGTATAAAACACAAAAAAATCCTTACCAATGAAAGAAAATGTATCGTGCCCCGTTCCCTCCTGCCACCCTGTGGTGCAACAGATGTCCCTTTCTCCAAAAATGTACTCAATGGGATCGTAATGTTGCAACCACACACAAGTTGACCTGCTGTGAGGAAGAGACGAGTTAGTACACTTCAAACATGAAAAAGGTCATTATAAAATCAACATGAAAAACAATTATTCCGAAAGTATAAAACACAAAAAAATCCTTACCAATGAAAGAAAATGTATCGTGCCCCGTTCCCTCCTGCCACCCTGTGGTGCAACAGATGTCCCTTTCTCCAAAAATGTACTCAATGGGATCGTAATGTTGCAACCACACACAAGTTGACCTGCTGTGAGGAAGAGACGAGTTAGTACACTTCAAACATGAAAAAGGTCATTTTAAAATCAACATGAAAAACAATTATTCCGAAAGTATAAAACACAAAAAAATCCTTACCAATGAAAGAAAATGTATCGTGCCCCGTTCCCTCCTGCCACCCTGTGGTGCAACAGATGTCCCTTTCTCCAAAAATGTACTCAATGGGATCGTAATGTTGCAACCACACACAAGTTGACCTGCTGTGAGGAAGAGACGAGTTAGTACACTTCAAACATGAAAAAGGTCATTTTAAAATCAACATGAAAAACAATTATTCCGAAAGTATAAAACACAAAAAAATCCTTACCAATGAAAGAAAATGTATCGTGCCCCGTTCCCTCCTGCCACCCTGTGGTGCAACAGATGTCCCTTTCTCCAAAAATGTACTCAATGGGATCGTAATGTTGCAACCACACACAAGTTGACCTGCTGTGAGGAAGAGACGAGTTAGTACACTTCAAACATGAAAAAGGTCATTTTAAAATCAACATGAAAAACAATTATTCCGAAAGTATAAAACACAAAAAAATCCTTACCAATGAAAGAAAATGTATCGTGCCCCGTTCCCTCCTGCCACCCTGTGGTGCAACAGATGTCCCTTTCTCCAAAAATGTACTCAATGGGATCGTAATGTTGCAACCACACACAAGTTGACCTGCTGTGAGGAAGAGACGAGTTAGTACACTTCAAACATGAAAAAGGTCATTTTAAAATCAACATGAAAAACAATTATTCCGAAAGTATAAAACACAAAAAAATCCTTACCAATGAAAGAAAATGTATCGTGCCCCGTTCCCTCCTGCCACCCTGTGGTGCAACAGATGTCCCTTTCTCCAAAAATGTACTCAATGGGATCGTAATGTTGCAACCACACACAAGTTGACCTGCTGTGAGGAAGAGACGAGTTAGTACACTTCAAACATGAAAAAGGTCATTTTAAAAGTCAACATGAAAAACAATTATTCCGAAAGTATAAAACACAAAAAAATCCTTACCAATGAAAGAAAATGTATCGTGCCCCGTTCCCTCCTGCCACCCTGTGGTGCAACAGATGTCCCTTTCTCCAAAAATGTACTCAATGGGATCGTAATGTTGCAACCACACACAAGTTGACCTGCTGTGAGGAAGAGACGAGTTAGTACACTTCAAACATGAAAAAGGTCATTTTAAAATCAACATGAAAAACAATTATTCCGAAAGTATAAAACACAAAAAAATCCTTACCAATGAAAGAAAATGTATCGTGCCCCGTTCCCTCCTGCCACCCTGTGGTGCAACAGATGTCCCTTTCTCCAAAAATGTACTCAATGGGATCGTAATGTTGCAACCACACACAAGTTGACCTGCTGTGAGGAAGAGACGAGTTAGTACACTTCAAACATGAAAAAGGTCATTTTAAAATCAACAATAAAAACAATTATTCCGAAAGTATAAAACACAAAAAAATCCTTACCAATGAAAGAAAATGTATCGTGCCCCGTTCCCTCCTGCCACCCTGTGGTGCAACAGATGTCCCTTTCTCCAAAAATGTACTCAATGGGATCGTAATGTTGCAACCACACACAAGTTGACCTGCTGTGAGGAAGAGACGAGTTAGTACACTTCAAACATGAAAAAGGTCATTTTAAAATCAACATGAAAAACAATTATTCCGAAAGTATAAAACACAAAAAAATCCTTACCAATGAAAGAAAATGTATCGTGCCACGTTCCCTCCTGCCACCCTGTGGTGCAACAGATGTCCCTTTCTCCAAAAATGTACTCAATGGGATCGTAATGTTGCAACCACACACAAGTTGACCTGCTGTGAGGAAGAGACGAGTTAGTACACTTCAAACATGAAAAAGGTCATTTTAAAATCAACATGAAAAACAATTATTCCGAAAGTATAAAACACAAAAAAATCCTTACCAATGAATGAAAATGTATCGTGCCACGTTCCCTCCTGCCACCCTGTGGTGCAACAGATGTCCCTTTCTCCAAAAATGTACTCAATGGGATCGTAATGTTGCAACCACACACAAGTTGACCTGCTGTGAGGAAGAAACGAGTTAGTACTCCTCAAACATGAAAAAGGTCATTTTAAAAGTCAACATGAAAAACAATTATTCCAAAAGTATAAAACACAAATAATCCTTACCAATGAAAGAAAATGTATCGTGCCCCGTTCCCTCCTGCCACCCTGTGGTGCAACAGATGTCCCTTTCTCCAAAAATGTACTCAATGGGATCGTAATGTTGCAACCACACACAAGTTCACCTGCTGTGAGGAAGAGACGAGTTAGTACACTTCAAACATGAAAAAGGTCATTTTAAAATCAACATGAAAAACAATTATTCCGAAAGTATAAAACACAAAAAAATCCTTACCAATGAAAGAAAATGTATCGTGCCCCGTTCCCTCCTGCCACCCTGTGGTGCAACAGATGTCCCTTTCTCCAAAAATGTACTCAATGGGATCGTAATGTTGCAACCACACACAAGTTGACCTGCTGTGAGGAAGAGACGAGTTAGTACACTTCAAACATGAAAAAGGTCATTTTAAAATCAACATGAAAAACAATTATTCCGAAAGTATAAAACACAAAAAAATCCTTACCAATGAAAGAAAATGTATCGTGCCCCGTTCCCTCCTGCCACCCTGTGGTGCAACAGATGTCCCTTTCTCCAAAAATGTACTCAATGGGATCGTAATGTTGCAACCACACACAAGTTGACCTGCTGTGAGGAAGAGACGAGTTAGTACACTTCAAACATGAAAAAGGTCATTTTAAAAGTCAACATGAAAAACAATTATTCCGAAAGTATAAAACACAAAAAAATCCTTACCAATGAAAGAAAATGTATCGTGCCCCGTTCCCTCCTGCCACCCTGTGGTGCAACAGATGTCCCTTTCTCCAAAAATGTACTCAATGGGATCGTAATGTTGCAACCACACACAAGTTGACCTGCTGTGAGGAAGAGACGAGTTAGTACACTTCAAACATGAAAAAGGTCATTTTAAAAGTCAACATGAAAAACAATTATTCCGAAAGTATAAAACACAAAAAAATCCTTACCAATGAAAGAAAATGTATCGTGCCCCGTTCCCTCCTGCCACCCTGTGGTGCAACAGATGTCCCTTTCTCCAAAAATGTACTTAATGGGATAGTAATGTTGCAACCACACACAAGTTGACCTGCTGTGAGGAAGAGACGAGTTAGTACACTTCAATCATGAAAAAGGTCATTTTAAAATCAACATGAAAAACAATTATTCCGAAAGTATAAAACACAAAAAAATCCTTACCAATGAAAGAAAATGTATCGTGCCCCGTTCCCTCCTGCCACCCTGTGGTGCAACAGATGTCCCTTTCTCCAAAAATGTACTCAATGGGATCGTAATGTTGCAACCACACACAAGTTGACCTGCTGTGAGGAAGAGACGAGTTAGTACACTTCAAACATGAAAAAGGTCATTTTAAAAGTCAACATGAAAAACAATTATTCCGAAAGTATAAAACACAAAAAAATCCTTACCAATGAAAGAAAATGTATCGTGCCCCGTTCCCTCCTGCCACCCTGTGGTGCAACAGATGTCCCTTTCTCCAAAAATGTACTCAATGGGATAGTAATGTTGCAACCACACACAAGTTGACCTGCTGTGAGGAAGAGACGAGTTAGTACACTTCAATCATGAAAAAGGTCATTTTAAAATCAACATGAAAAACAATTATTCCGAAAGTATAAAACACAAAAAAATCCTTACCAATGAAAGAAAATGTATCGTGCCCCGTTCCCTCCTGCCACCCTGTGGTGCAACAGATGTCCCTTTCTCCAAAAATGTACTCAATGGGATCGTAATGTTGCAACCACACACAAGTTGACCTGCTGTGAGGAAGAGACGAGTTAGTACACTTCAAACATGAAAAAGGTCATTTTAAAATCAACATGAAAAACAATTATTCCGAAAGTATAAAACACAAAAAAATCCTTACCAATGAAAGAAAATGTATCGTGCCCCGTTCCCTCCTGCCACCCTGTGGTGCAACAGATGTCCCTTTCTCCAAAAATGTACTCAATGGGATCGTAATGTTGCAACCACACACAAGTTGACCTGCTGTGAGGAAGAGACGAGTTAGTACACTTCAAACATGAAAAAGGTCATTTTAAAATCAACATGAAAAACAATTATTCCGAAAGTATAAAACACAAAAAAATCCTTACCAATGAAAGAAAATGTATCGTGCCACGTTCTCTCCTGCCACCCTGTGGTGCAACAGATGTCCCTTTCTCCAAAAATGTACTCAATGGGATCGTAATGTTGCAACCACACACAAGTTGACCTGCTGTGAGGAAGAGACGAGTTAGTACACTTCAAACATGAAAAAGGTCATTTTAAAATCAACATGAAAAACAATTATTCCGAAAGTATAAAACACAAAAAAATCCTTACCAATGAAAGAAAATGTATCGTGCCCCGTTCCCTCCTGCCACCCTGTGGTGCAACAGATGTCCCTTTCTCCAAAAATGTACTCAATGGGATCGTAATGTTGCAACCACACACAAGTTGACCTGCTGTGAGGAAGAGACGAGTTAGTACACTTCAAACATGAAAAAGGTCATTTTAAAATCAACATGAAAAACAATTATTCCGAAAGTATAAAACACAAAAAAATCCTTACCAATGAAAGAAAATGTATCGTGCCACGTTCCCTCCTGCCACCCTGTGGTGCAACAGATGTCCCTTTCTCCAAAAATGTACTCAATGGGATCGTAATGTTGCAACCACACACAAGTTGACCTGCTGTGAGGAAGAGACGAGTTAGTACACTTCAAACATGAAAAAGGTCATTTTAAAATCAACATGAAAAACAATTATTCCGAAAGTATAAAACACAAAAAAATCCTTACCAATGAAAGAAAATGTATCGTGCCCCGTTCCCTCCTGCCACCCTGTGGTGCAACAGATGTCCCTTTCTCCAAAAATGTACTCAATGGGATCGTAATGTTGCAACCACACACAAGTTGACCTGCTGTGAGGAAGAGACGAGTTAGTACACTTCAAACATGAAAAAGGTCATTTTAAAATCAACATGAAAAACAATTATTCCGAAAGTATAAAACACAAAAAAATCCTTACCAATGAAAGAAAATGTATCGTGCCCCGTTCCCTCCTGCCACCCTGTGGTGCAACAGATGTCCCTTTCTCCAAAAATGTACTCAATGGGATCGTAATGTTGCAACCACACACAAGTTGACCTGCTGTGAGGAAGAGACGAGTTAGTACACTTCAAACATGAAAAAGGTCATTTTAAAATCAACATGAAAAACAATTATTCCGAAAGTATAAAACACAAAAAAAATCCTTACCAATGAAAGAAAATGTATCGTGCCCCGTTCCCTCCTGCCACCCTGTGGTGCAACAGATGTCCCTTTCTCCAAAAATGTACTCAATGGGATCGTAATGTTGCAACCACACACAAGTTGACCTGCTGTGAGGAAGAGACGAGTTAGTACACTTCAAACATGAAAAAGGTCATTTTAAAATCAACATGAAAAACAATTATTCCGAAAGTATAAAACACAAAAAAATCCTTACCAATGAAAGAAAATGTATCGTGCCCCGTTCCCTCCTGCCACCCTGTGGTGCAACAGATGTCCCTTTCTCCAAAAATGTACTCAATGGGATCGTAATGTTGCAACCACGCACAAGTTGACCTGCTGTGAGGAAGAAACGAGTTAGTACTCCTCAAACATGAAAAAGGTCATTTTAAAAGTCAACATGAAAAACAATTATTCCAAAAGTATAAAACACAAAAAAATCCTTACCAATGAAAGAAAATGTATCGTGCCACGTTCCCTCCTGCCACCCTGTGGTGCACAAGATGTCCCTTTCTCCAAAAATGTACTCAATGGGATCGTAATGTTGCAACCACACACAAGTTGACCTGCTGTGAGGAAGAGACGAGTTAGTACACTTCAAACATGAAAAAGGTCATTTTAAAATCAACATGAAAAACAATTATTCCGAAAGTATAAAACACAAAAAAATCCTTACCAATGAAAGAAAATGTATCGTGCCACGTTCCCTCCTGCCACCCTGTGGTGCAACAGATGTCCCTTTCTCCAAAAATGTACTCAATGGGATCGTAATGTTGCAACCACACACAAGTTGACCTGCTGTGAGGAAGAGACGAGTTAGTACACTTCAAACATGAAAAAGGTCATTTTAAAATCAACATGAAAAACAATTATTCCGAAAGTATAATACACAAAAAAATCCTTACCAATGAAAGAAAATGTATCGTGCCCCGTTCCCTCCTGCCACCCTGTGGTGCAACAGATGTCCCTTTCTCCAAAAATGTACTCAATGGGATCGTAATGTTGCAACCACGCACAAGTTGACCTGCTGTGAGGAAGAAACGAGTTAGTACTCCTCAAACATGAAAAAGGTCATTTTAAAAGTCAACATGAAAAACAATTATTCCAAAAGTATAAAACACAAAATATCCTTACCAATGAAAGAAAATGTATCGTGCCACGTTCCCTCCTGCCACCCTGTGGTGCAACAGATGTCCCTTTCTCCAAAAATGTACTCAATGGGATCGTAATGTTGCAACCACACACAAGTTGACCTGCTGTGAGGAAGAGACGAGTTAGTACACTTCAAACATGAAAAAGGTCATTTTAAAATCAACATGAAAAACAATTATTCCGAAAGTATAAAACACAAAAAAATCCTTACCAATGAAAGAAAATGTATCGTGCCCCATTCCCTCCTGCCACCCTGTGGTGCAACAGATGTCCCTTTCTCCAAAAATGTACTCAATGGGATCGTAATGTTGCAACCACACACAAGTTGACCTGCTGTGAGGAAGAAACGAGTTAGTACTCCTCAAACATGAAAAAGGTCATTTTAAAAGTCAACATGAAAAACAATTATTCCAAAAGTATAAAACACAAAAAAATCCTTACCAATGAAAGAAAATGTATCGTGCCATGTTCCCTCCTGCCACCCTGTGGTGCAACAGATGTCCCTTTCTCCAAAAATGTACTCAATGGGATCGTAATGTTGCAACCACACACAAGTTGACCTGCTGTGAGGAAGAGACGAGTTAGTACACTTCAAACATGAAAAAGGTCATTCTAAAATCAACATGAAAAACAATTATTCCGAAAGTATAAAACACAAAAATATCCTTACCAATGAAAGAAAATGTATCGTGCCCCGTTCCCTCCTGCCACCCTGTGGTGCAACAGATGTCCCTTTCTCCAAAAATGTACTCAATGGGATCGTAATGTTGCAACCACACACAAGTTGACCTGCTGTGAGGAAGAAACGAGTTAGTACTCCTCAAACATGAAAAAGGTCATTTTAAAAGTCAACATGAAAAACAATTATTCCAAAAGTATAAAACACAAAAAAATACTTACCAATGAAAGAAAATGTATCGTGCCACGTTCCCTCCTGCCACCCTGTGGTGCAACAGATGTCCCTTTCTCCAAAAATGTACTCAATGGGATCGTAATGTTGCAACCACACACAAGTTGACCTGCTGTGAGGAAGAGACGAGTTAGTACACTTCAAACATGAAAAAGGTCATTTTAAAATCAACATGAAAAACAATTATTCCGAAAGTATAAAACACAAAAAAATCCTTACCAATGAAAGAAAATGTATCGTGCCCCGTTCCCTCCTGCCACCCTGTGGTGCAACAGATGTCCCTTTCTCCAAAAATGTACTCAATGGGATCGTAATGTTGCAACCACACACAAGTTGACCTGCTGTGAGGAAGAAACGAGTTAGTACTCCTCAAACATGAAAAAGGTCATTTTAAAAGTCAACATGAAAAACAATTATTCCAAAAGTATAAAACACAAAAAAATCCTTACCAATGAAAGAAAATGTATCGTGCCACGTTCCCTCCTGCCACCCTGTGGTGCAACAGATGTCCCTTTCTCCAAAAATGTACTCAATGGGATCGTAATGTTGCAACCACACACAAGTTGACCTGCTGTGAGGAAGAAACGAGTTAGTACTCCTCAAACATGAAAAAGGTCATTTTAAAAGTCAACATGAAAAACAATTATTCCAAAAGTATAAAACACAAAAAAATCCTTACCAATGAAAGAAAATGTATCGTGCCCCGTTCCCACCTGCCACCCTGTGGTGCAACAGATGTCCCTTTCTCCAAAAATGTACTCAATGGGATCGTAATGTTGCAACCACACACAAGTTGACCTGCTGTGAGGAAGAGATGAGTTAGTACACTTCAAACATGAAAAAGGTCATTTTAAAATCAACATGAAAAACAATTATTCCGAAAGTATAAAACACAAAAAAATCCTTACCAATGAAAGAAAATGTATCGTGCCCCGTTCCCACCTGCCACCCTGTGGTGCAACAGATGTCCCTTTCTCCAAAAATGTACTCAATGGGATCGTAATGTTGCAACCACACACAAGTTGACCTGCTGTGAGGAAGAAACGAGTTAGTACACTTCAAACATGAAAAAGGTCATTTTAAAATCAACATGAAAAACAATTATTCTGAAAGTATAAAACACAAAAAAATCCTTACCAATGAAAGAAAATGTATCGTGCCCCGTTCCCACCTGCCACCCTGTGGTGCAACAGATGTCCCTTTCTCCAAAAATGTACTCAATGGGATCGTAATGTTGCAACCACACACAAGTTGACCTGCTGTGAGGAAGAGATGAGTTAGTACACTTCAAACATGAAAAAGGTCATTTTAAAATCAACATGAAAAACAATTATTCCGAAAGTATAAAACACAAAAAAATCCTTACCAATGAAAGAAAATGTATCGTGCCCCGTTCCCACCTGCCACCCTGTGGTGCAACAGATGTCCCTTTCTCCAAAAATGTACTCAATGGGATCGTAATGTTGCAACCACACACAAGTTGACCTGCTGTGAGGAAGAGACGAGTTAGTACACTTCAAACATGAAAAAGGTCATTTTAAAATCAACATGAAAAACAATTATTCCGAAAGTATAAAACACAAAAAAATCCTTACCAATGAAAGAAAATGTATCGTGCCCCGTTCCCTCCTGCCACCCTGTGGTGCAACAGATGTCCCTTTCTCCAAAAATGTACTCAATGGGATCGTAATGTTGCAACCACACACAAGTTGACCTGCTGTGAGGAAGAGACGAGTTAGTACACTTCAAACATGAAAAAGGTCATTTTAAAATCAACATGAAAAACAATTATTCCGAAAGTATAAAACACAAAAAAATCCTTACCAATGAAAGAAAATGTATCGTGCCCCGTTCCCACCTGCCACCCTGTGGTGCAACAGATGTCCCTTTCTCCAAAAATGTACTCAATGGGATCGTAATGTTGCAACCACACACAAGTTGACCTGCTGTGAGGAAGAGACGAGTTAGTACACTTCAAACATGAAAAAGGTCATTTTAAAATCAACATGAAAAACAATTATTCCGAAAGTATAAAACACAAAAAAATCCTTACCAATGAAAGAAAATGTATCGTGCCCCGTTCCCACCTGCCACCCTGTGGTGCAACAGATGTCCCTTTCTCCAAAAATGTACTCAATGGGATCGTAATGTTGCAACCACACACAAGTTGACCTGCTGTGAGGAAGAAACGAGTTAGTACTCCTCAAACATGAAAAAGGTCATTTTAAAAGTCAACATGAAAAACAATTATTCCAAAAGTATAAAACACAAAAAAATCCTTACCAATGAAAGAAAATGTATCGTGCCCCGTTCCCACCTGCCACCCTGTGGTGCAACAGATGTCCCTTTCTCCAAAAATGTACTCAATGGGATCGTAATGTTGCAACCACACACAAGTTGACCTGCTGTGAGGAAGAGATGAGTTAGTACACTTCAAACATGAAAAAGGTCATTTTAAAATCAACATGAAAAACAATTATTCCGAAAGTATAAAACACAAAAAAATCCTTACCAATGAAAGAAAATGTATCGTGCCCCGTTCCCTCCTGCCACCCTGTGGTGCAACAGATGTCCCTTTCTCCAAAAATGTACTCAATGGGATCGTAATCTTGCAACCACACACAAGTTGACCTGCTGTGAGGAAGAGACGAGTTAGTACACTTCAAACATGAAAAAGGTCATTTTAAAATCAACATGAAAAACAATTATTCCGAAAGTATAAAACACAAAAAAATCCTTACCAATGAAAGAAAATGTATCGTGCCCCGTTCCCTCCTGCCACCCTGTGGTGCAACAGATGTCCCTTTCTCCAAAAATGTACTCAATGGGATCGTAATGTTGCAACCACACACAAGTTGACCTGCTGTGAGGAAGAAACGAGTTAGTACTCCTCAAACATGAAAAAGGTCATTTTAAAAGTCAACATGAAAAACAATTATTCCAAAAGTATAAAACACAAAAAAATCCTTACCAATGAAAGAAAATGTATCGTGCCCCGTTCCCTCCTGCCACCCTGTGGTGCAACAGATGTCCCTTTATCCAAAAATGTACTCAATGGGATCGTAATGTTGCAACCACACACAAGTTGACCTGCTGTGAGGAAGAGACGAGTTAGTACACTTCAAACATGAAAAAGGTCATTTTAGAATCAACATGAAAAACAATTATTCCGAAAGTATAAAACACAAAAAAATCCTTACCAATGAAAGAAAATGTATCGTGCCCCGTTCCCTCCTGCCACCCTGTGGTGCAACAGATGTCCCTTTCTCCAAAAATGTACTCAATGGGATCGTAATGTTGCAACCACACACAAGTTGACCTGCTGTGAGGAAGAGACGAGTTAGTACACTTCAAACATGAAAAAGGTCATTTTAAAAGTCAACATGAAAAACAATTATTCCGAAAGTATAAAACACAAAAAAATCCTTACCAATGAAAGAAAATGTATCGTGCCCCGTTCCCTCCTGCCACCCTGTGGTGCAACAGATGTCCCTTTCTCCAAAAATGTACTCAATGGGATCGTAATGTTGCAACCACACACAAGTTGACCTGCTGTGAGGAAGAGACGAGTTAGTACACTTCAAACATGAAAAAGGTCATTTTAAAATCAACATGAAAAACAATTATTCCGAAAGTATAAATCACAAAAAAATCCTTACCAATGAAAGAAAATGTATCGTGCACCGTTCCCTCCTGCCACCCTGTGGTGCAACAGATGTCCCTTTCTCCAAAAATGTACTCAATGGGATCGTAATGTTGCAACCACACACAAGTTGACCTGCTGTGAGGAAGAGACGAGTTAGTACACTTCAAACATGAAAAAGGTCATTTTAAAAGTCAACATGAAAAACAATTACTCCGAAAGTATAAAACACAAAAAAATCCTTACCAATGAAAGAAAATGTATCGTGCCCCGTTCCCTCCTGCCACCCTGTGGTGCAACAGATGTCCCTTTCTCCAAAAATGTACTCAATGGGATCGTAATGTTGCAACCACACACAAGTTGACCTGCTGTGAGGAAGAGACGAGTTAGTACACTTCAAACATGAAAAAGGTCATTTTAAAATCAACATGAAAAACAATTATTCCGAAAGTATAAAACACAAAAAAATCCTTACCAATGAAAGAAAATGTATCGTGCCCCGTTCCCTCCTGCCACCCTGTGGTGCAACAGATGTCCCTTTCTCCAAAAATGTACTCAATGGGATCGTAATGTTGCAACCACACACAAGTTGACCTGCTGTGAGGAAGAGACGAGTTAGTACACTTCAAACATGAAAAAGGTCATTTTAAAATCAACATGAAAAACAATTATTCCGAAAGTATAAAACACAAAAAAATCCTTACCAATGAAAGAAAATGTATCGTGCCCCGTTCCCTCCTGCCACCCTGTGGTGCAACAGATGTCCCTTTCTCCAAAAATGTACTCAATGGGATCGTAATGTTGCAACCACACACAAGTTGACCTGCTGTGAGGAAGAGACGAGTTAGTACACTTCAAACATGAAAAAGGTCATTTTAAAATCAACATGAAAAACAATTATTCCAAAAGTATAAAACACAAAAAAATCCTTACCAATGAAAGAAAATGTATCGTGTCCCGTTCCCTCCTCCCAACCTGTGGTGCAACAGATGTCCCTTTCTCCAAAAATGTACTCAATGGGATCGTAATGTTGCAACCACACACAAGTTGACCTGCTGTGAGGAAGAGACGAGTTAGTACACTTCAAACATGAAAAAGGTCATTTTAAAATCAACATGAAAAACAATTATTCCGAAAGTATAAAACACAAAAAAATCCTTACCAATGAAAGGAAATGTATCGTGCCACGTTCCCTCCTCCCACCCTGTGGTGCAACAGATGTCCCTTTCTCCAAAAATGTACTCAATGGGATCGTAATGTTGCAACCACACACAAGTTGACCTGCTGTGAGGAAGAGACGAGTTAGTACACTTCAAACATGAAAAAGGTCATTTTAAAAGTCAACATGAAAAACAATTATTCCGAAAGTATAAAACACAAAAAAATCCTTACCAATGAAAGAAAATGTATCGTGCCCCGTTCCCTCCTGCCACCCTGTGGTGCAACAGATGTCCCTTTCTCCAAAAATGTACTCAATGGGATCGTAATGTTGCAACCACACACAAGTTGACCTGCTGGGAGGAAGAGACGAGTTAGTACACTTCAAACATGAAAAAGGTCATTTTAAAATCAACATGAAAAACAATTATTCCGAAAGTATAAAACACAAAAAAATCCTTACCAATGAAAGAAAATGTATCGTGCCCCATTCCCTCCTGCCACCCTGTGGTGCAACAGATGTCCCTTTCTGCAAAAATGTACTCAATGGGATCGTAATGTTGCAACCACACACAAGTTGACCTGCTGTGAGGAAGAGACGAGTTAGTACACTTCAAACATAAAAAAGGTCATTTTAAAATCAACATGAAAAACAATTATTCCGAAAGTATAAAACACAAAAAAATCCTTACCAATGAAAGAAAATGTATCGTGCCCCGTTCCCTCCTGCCACCCTGTGGTGCAACAGATGTCCCTTTCTCCAAAAATGTACTCAATGGGATCGTAATATTGCAACCACACACAAGTTGACCTGCTGTGAGGAAGAGACGAGTTAGTACACTTCAAACATGAAAAAGGTCATTTTAAAATCAACATGAAAAACAATTATTCCGAAAGTATAAAACACAAAAAAATCCTTACCAATGAAAGAAAATGTATCGTGCCCCGTTCCCTCCTGCCACCCTGTGGTGCAACAGATGTCCCTTTCTGCAAAAATGTACTCAATGGGATCGTAATGTTGCAACCACACACAAGTTGACCTGCTGTGAGGAAGAGACGAGTTAGTACACTTCAAACATAAAAAAGGTCATTTTAAAATCAACATGAAAAACAATTATTCCGAAAGTATAAAACACAAAAAAATCCTTACCAATGAAAGAAAATGTATCGTGCCCCGTTCCCTCCTGCCACCCTGTGGTGCAACAGATGTCCCTTTCTCCAAAAATGTACTCAATGGGATCGTAATGTTGCAACCACACACAAGTTGACCTGCTGTGAGGAAGAAACGAGTTAGTACTCCTCAAACATGAAAAAGGTCATTTTAAAAGTCAACATGAAAAACAATTATACCAAAAGTATAAAACACAAAAAAATCCTTACCAATGAAAGGAAATGTATCGTGCCACGTTCCCTCCTGCCACCCTGTGGTGCAACAAATGTCCCTTTCTCCAAAAATGTACTCAATGGGATCGTAATGTTGCAACCACACACAAGTTGACCTGCTGTGAGGAAGAAACGAGTTAGTACTCCTCAAACATGAAAAAGGTCATTTTAAAAGTCAACATGAAAAACAATTATTCCAAAAGTATAAAACACAAAAAAATCCTTACCAATGAAAGAAAATTTATCGTGCCCCGTTCCCTCCTGCCACACTGTGGTGCAACAGATGTCCCTTTCTCCAAAAATGTACTCAATGGGATTGTAATGTTGCAACCACACACAAGTTGACCTGCTGTGAGGAAGAGACGAGTTAGTACACTTCAAACATGAAAAAGGTCATTTTAAAATCAACATGAAAAACAATTATTCCGAAAGTATAAAACACAAAAAAATCCTTACCAATGAAAGAAAATTTATCGTGCCCCGTTCCCTCCTGCCACCCTGTGGTGCAACAGATGTCCCTTTCTCCAAAAATGTACTCAATGGGATCGTAATGTTGCAACCACACACAAGTTGACCTGCTGTGAGGAAGAGACGAGTTAGTACACTTCAAACATGAAAAAGGTCATTTTAAAATCAACATGAAAAACAATTATTCCGAAAGTATAAAACACAAAAAAATCCTTACCAATGAAAGAAAATGTATCGTGCCCCGTTCCCTCCTGCCACCCTGTGGTGCAACAGATGTCCCTTTCTCCAAAAATGTACTCAATGGGATCGTAATGTTGCAACCTCACACAAGTTGACCTGCTGTGAGGAAGAGACGAGTTAGTACACTTCAAACATGAAAAAGGTCATTTTAAAAGTCAACATGAAAAACAATTATTCCAAAAGTATAAAACACAAAAAAATCCTTACCAATGAAAGAAAATGTATCGTGCCCCGTTCCCTCCTGCCACCCTGTGGTGCAACAGATGTCCCTTTCTCCAAAAATGTACTCAATGGGATCGTAATGTTGCAACCACACACAAGTTGACCTGCTGTGAGGAAGAGACGAGTTAGTACACTTCAAACATGAAAAAGGTCATTTTAAAAGTCTACATGAAAAACAATTATTCCAAAAGTATAAAACACAAAAAAATCCTTACCAATGAAAGAAAATGTATCGTGCCCCGTTCCCTCCTGCCACCCTGTGGTGCAACAGATGTCCCTTTCTCCAAAAATGTACTCAATGGGATCGTAATGTTGCAACCACACACAAGTTGACCTGCTGTGAGGAAGAGACAAGTTAGTACACTTCAAACATGAAAAAGGTCATTTTAAAATCAACATGAAAAACAATTATTCCAAAAGTATAAAACACAAAAAAATCCTTACCAATGAAAGAAAATGTATCGTGCCCCGTTCCCTCCTGCCACCCTGTGGTGCAACAGATGTCCCTTTCTCCAAAAATGTACTCAATGGGATCGTAATGTTGCAACCACACACAAGTTGACCTGCTGTGAGGAAGAGACGAGTTAGTACACTTCAAACATGAAAAAGGTCATTTTAAAAGTCAACATGAAAAACAATTATTCCAAAAGTATAAAACACAAAAAAATCCTTACCAATGAAAGAAAATGTATCGTGCCCCGTTCCCTCCTGCCACCCTGTGGTGCAACAGATGTCCCTTTCTCCAAAAATGTACTCAATGGGATCGTAATGTTGCAACCACACACAAGTTGACCTGCTGTGAGGAAGAGACGAGTTAGTACACTTCAAACATGAAAAAGGTCATTTTAAAAGTCAACATGAAAAACAATTATTCCAAAAGTATAAAACACAAAAAAATCCTTACCAATGAAAGAAAATGTATCGTGCCCCGTTCCCTCCTGCCACCCTGTGGTGCAACAGATGTCCCTTTCTCCAAAAATGTACTCAATGGGATCGTAATGTTGCAACCACACACAAGTTGACCTGCTGTGAGGAAGAGACGAGTTAGTACACTTGAAACATGAAAAAGGTCATTTTAAAATCAACATGAAAAACAATTATTCCGAAAGTATAAAACACAAAAAAATCCTTACCAATGAAAGAAAATGTATCGTGCCCCGTTCCCTCCTGCCACCCTGTGGTGCAACAGATGTCCCTTTCTCCAAAAATGTACTCAATGGGATCGTAATGTTGCAACCACACACAAGTTGACCTGCTGTGAGGAAGAGACGAGTTAGTACACTTCAAACATGAAAAAGGTCATTTTAAAAGTCAACATGAAAAACAATTATTCCAAAAGTATAAAACACAAAAAAATCCTTACCAATGAAAGAAAATGTATCGTGCCCCGTTCCCTCCTGCCACCCTGTGGTGCAACAGATGTCCCTTTCTCCAAAAATGTACTCAATGGGATCGTAATGTTGCAACCACACACAAGTTGACCTGCTGTGAGGAAGAGACGAGTTAGTACACTTCAAACATGAAAAAGGTCATTTTAAAAGTCAACATGAAAAACAATTATTCCAAAAGTATAAAACACAAAAAAATCCTTACCAATGAAAGAAAATGTATCGTGCCCCGTTCCCTCCTGCCACCCTGTGGTGCAACAGATGTCCCTTTCTCCAAAAATGTACTCAATGGGATCGTAATGTTGCAACCACACACAAGTTGACCTGCTGTGAGGAAGAGACGAGTTAGTACACTTCAAACATGAAAAAGGTCATTTTAAAAGTCAACATGAAAAACAATTATTCCAAAAGTATAAAACACAAAAAAATCCTTACCAATGAAAGAAAATGTATCGTGCCCCGTTCCCTCCTGCCACCCTGTGGTGCAACAGATGTCCCTTTCTCCAAAAATGTACTCAATGGGATCGTAATGTTGCAACCACACACAAGTTGACCTGCTGTGAGGAAGAGACGAGTTAGTACACTTCAAACATGAAAAAGGTCATTTTAAAAGTCAACATGAAAAACAATTATTCCGAAAGTATAAAACACAAAAAAATCCTTACCAATGAAAGAAAATGTATCGTGCCCCGTTCCCTCCTGCCACCCTGTGGTGCAACAGATGTCCCTTTCTCCAAAAATGTACTCAATGGGATCGTAATGTTGCAACCACACACAAGTTGACCTGCTGTGAGGAAGAGACGAGTTAGTACACTTCAAACATGAAAAAGGTCATTTTAAAAGTCAACATGAAAAACAATTATTCCGAAAGTATAAAACACAAAAAGATCCTTACCAATGAAAGAAAATGTATCGTGCCCCGTTCCCTCCTGCCACCCTGTGGTGCAACAGATGTCCCTTTCTCCAAAAATGTACTCAATGGGATCGTAATGTTGCAACCACACACAAGTTGACCTGCTGTGAGGAAGAGACGAGTTAGTACACTTCAAACATGAAAAAGGTCATTTTAAAAGTCAACATGAAAAACAATTATTCCAAAAGTATAAAACACAAAAAAATCCTTACCAATGAAAGAAAATGTATCGTGCCCCGTTCCCTCCTGCCACCCTGTGGTGCAACAGATGTCCCTTTCTCCAAAAATGTACTCAATGGGATCGTAATGTTGCAACCACACACAAGTTGACCTGCTGTGAGGAAGAGACGAGTTAGTACACTTCAAACATGAAAAAGGTCATTTTAAAATCAACATGAAAAACAATTATTCCGAAAGTATAAAACACAAAAAAATCCTTACCAATGAAAGAAAATGTATCGTGCCCCGTTCCCTCCTGCCACCCTGTGGTGCAACAGATGTCCCTTTCTCCAAAAATGTACTCAATGGGATCGTAATGTTGCAACCACACACAAGTTGACCTGCTGTGAGGAAGAGACGAGTTAGTACACTTCAAACATGAAAAAGGTCATTTTAAAAGTCAACATGAAAAACAATTATTCCAAAAGTATAAAACACAAAAAAATCCTTACCAATGAAAGAAAATGTATCGTGCCCCGTTCCCTCCTGCCACCCTGTGGTGCAACAGATGTCCCTTTCTCCAAAAATGTACTCAATGGGATTGTAATGTTGCAACCACACACAAGTTGACCTGCTGTGAGGAAGAGACGAGTTAGTACACTTCAAACATGAAAAAGGTCATTTTAAAATCAACATGAAAAACAACTATTCCGAAAGTATAAAACACAAAAAAATCCTTACCAATGAAAGAAAATGTATCGTGCCCCGTTCCCTCCTGCCACCCTGTGGTGCAACACATGTCCCTTTCTCCAAAAATGTACTCAATGGGATCGTAATGTTGCAACCACACACAAGTTGACCTGCTGTGAGGAAGAGACGAGTTAGTACACTTCAAACATGAAAAAGGTCATTTTAAAATCAACATGAAAAACAATTATTCCGAAAGTATAAAACACAAAAATATCCTTACCAATGAAAGAAAATGTATCGTGCCCCGTTCCCTCCTGCCACCCTGTGGTGCAACAGATGTCCCTTTCTCCAAAAATGTACTCAATGGGATCGTAATGTTGCAACCACACACAAGTTGACCTGCTGTGAGGAACAGACGAGTTAGTACACTTCAAACATAAAAAAGGTCATTTTAAAATCAACATGAAAAACAATTATTCCGAAAGTATAAAACACAAAAAAATCCTTACCAATGAAAGAAAATGTATCGTGCCCCGTTCCCTCCTGCCACCCTGTGGTGCAACAGATGTCCCTTTCTCCAAAAATGTACTCAATGGGATCGTAATGTTGCAACCACACACAAGTTGACCTGCTGTGAGGAAGAAACGAGTTAGTACTCCTCAAACATGAAAAAGGTCATTTTAAAAGTCAACATGAAAAACAATTATTCCAAAAGTATAAAACACAAAAAAATCCTTACCAATGAAAGAAAATGTATCGTGCCACGTTCCCTCCTGCCACCCTGTGGTGCAACAGATGTCCCTTTCTCCAAAAATGTACTCAATGGGATCGTAATGTTGCAACCACACACAAGTTGACCTGCTGTGAGGAAGAAACGAGTTAGTACTCCTCAAACATGAAAAAGGTCATTTTAAAAGTCAACATGAAAAACTATTATTCCAAAAGTATAAAACACAAAAAAATCCTTACCAATGAAAGAAAATTTATCGTGCCCCGTTCCCTCCTGCCACACTGTGGTGCAACAGATGTCCCTTTCTCCAAAAATGTACTCAATGGGATCGTAATGTTGCAACCACACACAAGTTGACCTGCTGTGAGGAAGAGACGAGTTAGTACACTTCAAACATGAAAAAGGTCATTTTAAAATCAACATGAAAAACAATTATTCCGAAAGTATAAAACACAAAAAAATCCTTACCAATGAAAGAAAATGTATCGTGCCCCATTCCCTCCTGCCACCCTGTGGTGCAACAGATGTCCCTTTCTCCAAAAATGTACTCAATGGGATCGTAATATTGCAACCACACACAAGTTGACCTGCTGTGAGGAAGAGACGAGTTAGTACACTTCAAACATGAAAAAGGTCATTTTAAAATCAACATGAAAAACAATTATTCCGAAAGTATAAAACACAAAAAAATCCTTACCAATGAAAGAAAATGTATCGTGCCCCGTTCCCACCTGCCACCCTGTGGTGCAACAGATGTCCCTTTCTGCAAAAATGTACTCAATGGGATCGTAATGTTGCAACCACACACAAGTTGACCTGCTGTGAGGAAGAGACGAGTTAGTACACTTCAAACATAAAAAAGGTCATTTTAAAATCAACATGAAAAACAATTATTCCGAAAGTATAAAACACAAAAAAATCCTTACCAATGAAAGAAAATGTATCGTGCCCCGTTCCCTCCTGCCACCCTGTGGTGCAACAGATGTCCCTTTCTCCAAAAATGTACTCAATGGGATCGTAATGTTGCAACCACACACAAGTTGAACTGCTGTGAGGAAGAAACGAGTTAGTACTCCTCAAACATGAAAAAGGTCATTTTAAAAGTCAACATGAAAAACAATTATACCAAAAGTATAAAACACAAAAAAATCCTTACCAATGAAAGAAAATGTATCGTGCCACGTTCCCTCCTGCCACCCTGTGGTGCAACAGGTGTCCCTTTCTCCAAAAATGTACTCAATGGGATCGTAATGTTGCAACCACACACAAGTTGACCTGCTGTGAGGAAGAAACGAGTTAGTACTCCTCAAACATAAAAAGGTCATTTTAAAAGTCAACATGAAAAACAATTATTCCAAAAGTATAAAACACAAAAAAGTCCTTACCAATGAAAGAAAATTTATCGTGCCCCGTTCCCTCCTGCCACACTGTGGTGCAACAGATGTCCCTTTCTCCAAAAATGTACTCAATGGGATTGTAATGTTGCAACCACACACAAGTTGACCTGCTGTGAGGAAGAGACGAGTTAGTACACTTCAAACATGAAAAAGGTCATTTTAAAATCAACATGAAAAACAATTATCCGAAAGTATAAAACACAAAAAAATCCTTACCAATGAAAGAAAATGTATCGTGCCCCGTTCCCTCCTGCCACCCTGTGGTGCAACAGATGTCCCTTTCTCCAAAAATGTACTCAATGGGATCGTAATGTTGCAACCACACACAAGTTGACCTGCTGTGAGGAAGAGACGAGTTAGTACACTTCAAACATGAAAAAGGTCTTTTTAAAATCAACATGAAAAACAATTATTCCGAAAGTATAAAACACAAAAATATCCTTACCAATGAAAGAAAATGTATCGTGCCCCGTTCCCTCCTGCCACCCTGTGGTGCAACAGATGTCCCTTTCTCCAAACATGTACTCAATGGGATCGTAATGTTGAACCACACACAAGTTGACCTGCTGTGAGGAAGAAACGAGTTAGTACTCCTCAAACATGAAAAAGGTCATTTTCAAAGTCAACATGAAAAACAATTATTCCAAAAGTATAAAACACAAAAAAATCCTTACCAATGAAAGAAAATGTATCGTGCCACGTTCCATCCTGCCACCCTGTGGTGCAACAGATGTCCCTTTCTCCAAAAATGTACTCAATGGGATCGTAATGTTGCAACCACACACAAGTTGACCTGCTGTGAGGAAGAAACGAGTTAGTACTCCTCAAACATGAAAAAGGTCATTTTAAAATCAACATGAAAAACAATTATTCCGAAAGTATAAAACACAAAAATATCCTTACCAATGAAAGAAAATGTATCGTGCCCCGTTCCCTCCTGCCACCCTGTGGTGCAACAGATGTCCCTTTCTCCAAAAATGTACTCAATGGGATCGTAATGTTGCAACCACACACAAGTTGACCTGCTGTGAGGAAGAAACGAGTTAGTACTCCTCAAACATGAAAAAGGTCATTTTAAAAGTCAACATGAAAAACAATTATTCCAAAAGTATAAAACACAAAAAAATCCTTACCAATGAAAGAAAATGTATCGTGCCACGTTCCCTCCTGCCACCCTGTGGTGCAACAGATGTCCCTTTCTCCAAAAATGTACTCAATGGGATCGTAATGTTGCAACCACACACAAGTTGACCTGCTGTGAGGAAGAGACGAGTTAGTACACTTCAAACATAAAAAAGGTCATTTTAAAATCAACATGAAAAACAATTATTCCGAAAGTATAAAACACAAAAAAATCCTTACCAATGAAAGAAAATGTATCGTGCCCCGTTCCCTCCTGCCACCCTGTGGTGCAACAGATGTCCCTTTCTCCAAAAATGTACTCAATGGGATCGTAATGTTGCAACCACACACAAGTTGACCTGCTGTGAGGAAGAAACGAGTTAGTACTCCTCAAACATGAAAAAGGTCATTTTAAAAGTCAACATGAAAAACAATTATTCCAAAAGTATAAAACACAAAAAAATCCTTACCAATGAAAGAAAATGTATCGTGCCACGTTCCCTCCTGCCACCCTGTGGTGCAACAGATGTCCCTTTCTCCAAAAATGTACTCAATGGGATCGTAATGTTGCAACCACACACAAGTTGACCTGCTGTGAGGAAGAAACGAGTTAGTACTCCTCAAACATGAAAAAGGTCATTTTAAAAGTCAACATGAAAAACAATTATTCCAAAAGTATAAAACACAAAAAAATCCTTACCAATGAAAGAAAATTTATCGTGCCCCGTTCCCTCCTGCCACACTGTGGTGCAACAGATGTCCCTTTCTGCAAAAATGTACTCAATGGGATCGTAATGTTGCAACCACACACAAGTTGACCTGCTGTGAGGAAGAGACGAGTTAGTACACTTCAAACATGAAAAAGGTCATTTTAAAATCAACATGAAAAACAATTATTCCGAAAGTATAAAACACAAAAAAATCCTTACCAATGAAAGAAAATGTATCGTGCCCCGTTCCCTCCTGCCACCCTGTGGTGCAACAGATGTCCCTTTCTCCAAAAATGTACTCAATGGGATCGTAATGTTGCAACCACACACAAGTTGACCTGCTGTGAGGAAGAGACGAGTTAGTACACTTCAAACATGAAAAAGGTCATTTTAAAATCAACATGAAAAACAATTATTCCGAAAGTATAAAACACAAAAAAATCCTTACCAATGAAAGAAAATGTATCGTGCCCCGTTCCCTCCTGCCACCCTGTGGTGCAACAGATGTCCCTTTCTCCAAAAATGTACTCAATGGGATCGTAATGTTGCAACCACACACAAGTTGACCTGCTGTGAGGAAGAGACGAGTTAGTACACTTCAAACATGAAAAAGGTCATTTTAAAATCAACATGAAAAACAATTATTCCAAAAGTATAAAACACAAAAAAATCCTTACCAATGAAAGAAAATGTATCGTGCCCCGTTCCCTCCTGCCACCCTGTGGTGCAACAGATGTCCCTTTCTCCAAAAATGTACTCAATGGGATCGTAATGTTGCAACCACACACAAGTTGACCTGCTGTGAGGAAGAGACGAGTTAGTACACTTCAAACATAAAAAAGGTCATTTTAAAATCAACATGAAAAACAATTATTCCAAAAGTATAAAACACAAAAAAATCCTTACCAATGAAAGAAAATGTATCGTGCCACGTTCCCTCCTGCCACCCTGTGGTGCAACAGATGTCCCTTTCTCCAAAAATGTACTCAATGGGATCGTAATGTTGCAACCACACACAAGTTGACCTGCTGTGAGGAAGAGACGAGTTAGTACACTTCAAACATGAAAAAGGTCATTTTAAAATCAACATGAAAAACAATTATTCCGAAAGTATAAAACACAAAAAAATCCTTACCAATGAAAGAAAATGTATCGTGCCCCGTTCCCTCCTGCCACCCTGTGGTGCAACAGATGTCCCTTTCTCCAAAAATGTACTCAATGGGATCGTAATGTTGCAACCACACACAAGTTGACCTGCTGTGAGGAAGAGACGAGTTAGTACACTTCAAACATGAAAAAGGTCATTTTAAAATCAACATGAAAAACAATTATTCCGAAAGTATAAAACACAAAAAAATCCTTACCAATGAAAGAAAATGTATCGTGCCCCGTTCCCTCCTGCCACCCTGTGGTGCAACAGTTGTCCCTTTCTCCAAAAATGTACTCAATGGGATCGTAATGTTGCAACCACACACAAGTTGACCTGCTGTGAGGAAGAGACGAGTTAGTACACTTCAAACATGAAAAAGGTCATTTTAAAATCAACATGAAAAACAATTATTCCGAAAGTATAAAACACAAAAAAATCCTTACCAATGAAAGAAAATGTATCGTGCCCCGTTCCCTCCTGCCACCCTGTGGTGCAACAGATGTCCCTTTCTCCAAAAATGTACTCAATGGGATCGTAATGTTGCAACCACACACAAGTTGACCTGCTGTGAGGAAGAGACGAGTTAGTACACTTCAAACATGAAAAAGGTCATTTTAAAATCAACATGAAAAACAATTATTCCGAAAGTATAAAACACAAAAAAATCCTTACCAATGAAAGAAAATGTATCGTGCCCCGTTCCCTCCTGCCACCCTGTGGTGCAACAGATGTCCCTTTCTCCAAAAATGTACTCAATGGGATCGTAATGTTGCAACCACACACAAGTTGACCTGCTGTGAGGAAGAGACGAGTTAGTACACTTCAAACATGAAAAAGGTCATTCTAAAATCAACATGAAAAACAATTATTCCGAAAGTATAAAACACAAAAAAATCCTTACCAATGAAAGAAAATGTATCGTGCCCCGTTCCCTCCTGCCACCCTGTGGTGCAACAGATGTCCCTTTCTCCAAAAATGTACTCAATGGGATCGTAATGTTGCAACCACACACAAGTTGACCTGCTGTGAGGAAGAGACGAGTTAGTACACTTCAAACATGAAAAAGGTCATTTTAAAATCAACATGAAAAACAATTATTCCAAAAGTATAAAACACAAAAAAATCCTTACCAATGAAAGAAAATGTATCGTGCCCCGTTCCCTCCTGCCACCCTGTGGTGCAACAGATGTCCCTTTCTCCAAAAATGTACTCAATGGGACCGTAATGTTGCAACCACACACAAGTTGACCTGCTGTGAGGAAGAGACGAGTTAGTACACTTCAAACATGAAAAAGGTCATTTTAAAATCAACATGAAAAACAATTATTCCGAAAGTATAAAACACAAAAAAATCCTTACCAATGAAAGAAAATGTATCGTGCCCCGTTCCCTCCTGCCACCCTGTGGTGCAACAGATGTCCCTTTCTCCAAAAATGTACTCAATGGGATCGTAATGTTGCAACCACACACAAGTTGACCTGCTGTGAGGAAGAGACGAGTTAGTACACTTCAAACATAAAAAAGGTCATTTTAATATCAACATGAAAAACAATTATTCCGAAAGTATAAAACACAAAAAAATCCTTACCAATGAAAGAAAATGTATCGTGCCCCGTTCCCTCCTGCCACCCTGTGGTGCAACAGATGTCCCTTTCTCCAAAAATGTACTCAATGGGATCGTAATGTTGCAACCACACACAAGTTGACCTGCTGTGAGGAAGAGACGAGTTAGTACACTTCAAACATGAAAAAGGTCATTTTAAAATCAACATGAAAAACAATTATTCCGAAAGTATAAAACACAAAAAAATCCTTACCAATGAAAGAAAATGTATCGTGCCCCGTTCCCTCCTGCCACCCTGTGGTGCAACAGATGTCCCTTTCTCCAAAAATGTACTCAATGGGATCGTAATGTTGCAACCACACACAAGTTGACCTGCTGTGAGGAAGAGACGAGTTAGTACACTTCAAACATAAAAAAGGTCATTTTAAAATCAACATGAAAAACAATCATTCCAAAAGTATAAAACACAAAAAAATCCTTACCAATGAAAGAAAATGTATCGTGCCCCGTTCCCTCCTGCCACCCTGTGGTGCAACAGATGTCCCTTTCTCCAAAAATGTACTCAATGGGATCGTAATGTTGCAACCACACACAAGTTGACCTGCTGTGAGGAAGAGACGAGTTAGTACACTTCAAACATAAAAAAGGTCATTTTAATATCAACATGAAAAACAATTATTCCGAAAGTATAAAACACAAAAAAATCCTTACCAATGAAAGAAAATGTATCGTGCCCCGTTCCCTCCTGCCACCCTGTGGTGCAACAGATGTCCCTTTCTCCAAAAATGTACTCAATGGGATCGTAATGTTGCAACCACACACAAGTTGACCTGCTGTGAGGAAGAGACGAGTTAGTACACTTCAAACATAAAAAAGGTCATTTTAATATCAACATGAAAAACAATTATTCCGAAAGTATAAAACACAAAAAAATCCTTACCAATGAAAGAAAATGTATCGTGCCCCGTTCCCTCCTGCCACCCTGTGGTGCAACAGATGTCCCTTTCTCCAAAAATGTACTCAATGGGATCGTAATGTTGCAACCACACACAAGTTGACCTGCTGTGAGGAAGAGACGAGTTAGTACACTTCAAACATGAAAAAGGTCATTTTTAAATCAACATGAAAAACAATTATTCCGAAAGTATAAAACACAAAAAAATCCTTACCAATGAAAGAAAATGTATCGTGCCCCGTTCCCTCCTGCCACCCTGTGGTGCAACAGATGTCCCTTTCTCCAAAAATGTACTCAATGGGATCGTAATGTTGCAACCACACACAAGTTGACCTGCTGTGAGGAAGAGACGAGTTAGTACACTTCAAACATAAAAAAGGTCATTTTAAAATCAACATGAAAAACAATCATTCCAAAAGTATAAAACACAAAAAAATCCTTACCAATGAAAGAAAATGTATCGTGCCCCGTTCCCTCCTGCCACCCTGTGGTGCAACAGATGTCCCTTTCTCCAAAAATGTACTCAATGGGATCGTAATGTTGCAACCACACACAAGTTGACCTGCTGTGAGGAAGAGACGAGTTAGTACACTTCAAACATGAAAAAGGTCATTTTAAAATCAACATGAAAAACAATTATTCCAAAAGTATAAAACACAACAAAATCCTTACCAATGAAAGAAAATGTATCGTGCCCCGTTCCCTCCTGCCACCCTGTGGTGCAACAGATGTCCCTTTCTCCAAAAATGTACTCAATGGGATCGTAATGTTGCAACCACACACAAGTTGACCTGCTGTGAGGAAGAGACGAGTTAGTACACTTCAAACATGAAAAAGGTCATTTTAAAATCAACATGAAAAACAATTATTCCGAAAGTATAAAACACAAAAAAATCCTTACCAATGAAAGAAAATGTATCGTGCCCCGTTCCCTCCTGCCACCCTGTGGTGCAACAGATGTCCCTTTCTCCAAAAATGTACTCAATGGGATCGTAATGTTGCAACCACACACAAGTTGACCTGCTGTGAGGAAGAGACGAGTTAGTACACTTCAAACATAAAAAAGGTCATTTTAAAATCAACATGAAAAACAATTATTCCAAAAGTATAAAACACAACAAAATCCTTACCAATGAAAGAAAATGTATCGTGCCCCGTTCCCTCCTGCCACCCTGTGGTGCAACAGATGTCCCTTTCTCCAAAAATGTACTCAATGGGATCGTAATGTTGCAACCACACACAAGTTGACCTGCTGTGAGGAAGAGACGAGTTAGTACACTTCAAACATGAAAAAGGTCATTTTAAAATCAACATGAAAAACAATTATTCCGAAAGTATAAAACACAAAAAAATCCTTACCAATGAAAGAAAATGTATCGTGCCCCATTCCCTCCTGCCACCCTGTGGTGCAACAGATGTCACTTTCTCCAAAAATGTACTCAATGGGATCGTAATGTTGCAACCACACACAAGTTGACCTGCTGTGAGGAAGAGACGAGTTAGTACACTTCAAACATAAAAAGGTCATTTTAAAATCAACATGAAAAACAATTATTCCAAAAGTATAAAACACAAAAAAATCCTTACCAATGAAAGAAAATGTATCGTGCCCCGTTCCCTCCTGCCACCCTGTGGTGCAACAGATGTCCCTTTCTCCAAAAATGTACTCAATGGGATCGTAATGTTGCAACCACACACAAGTTGACCTGCTGTGAGGAAGAGACGAGTTAGTACACTTCAAACATGAAAAAGGTCATTTTAAAATCAACATGAAAAACAATTATTCCGAAAGTATAAAACACAAAAAAATCCTTACCAATGAAAGAAAATGTATCGTGCCCCGTTCCCTCCTGCCACCCTGTGGTGCAACAGATGTCCCTTTCTCCAAAAATGTACTCAATGGGATCGTAATGTTGCAACCACACACAAGTTGACCTGCTGTGAGGAAGAGACGAGTTAGTACACTTCAAACAAAAAAAGGTCATTTTAAAATCAACATGAAAAACAATTATTCCAAAAGTATAAAACACAACAAAATCCTTACCAATGAAAGAAAATGTATCGTGCCCCGTTCCCTCCTGCCACCCTGTGGTGCAACAGATGTCCCTTTCTCCAAAAATGTACTCAATGGGATCGTAATGTTGCAACCACACACAAGTTGACCTGCTGTGAGGAAGAGACGAGTTAGTACACTTCAAACATGAAAAAGGTCATTTTAAAATCAACATGAAAAACAATTATTCCAAAAGTATAAAACACAAAAAAATCCTTACCAATGAAAGAAAATTTATCGTGCCCCGTTCCCTCCTGCCACCCTGTGGTGCAACAGATGTCCCTTTCTCCAAAAATGTACTCAATGGGATCGTAATGTTGCAACCACACACAAGTTGACCTGCTGTGAGGAAGAGACGAGTTAGTACACTTCAAACATGAAAAAGGTCATTTTAAAATCAACATGAAAAACAATTATTCCGAAAGTATAAAACACAAAAAAATCCTTACCAATGAAAGAAAATGTATCGTGCCCCGTTCCCTCCTGCCACCCTGTGGTGCAACAGATGTCCCTTTCTCCAAAAATGTACTCAATGGGATCGTAATGTTGCAACCACACACAAGTTGACCTGCTGTGAGGAAGAGACGAGTTAGTACACTTCAAACATAAAAAAGGTCATTTTAAAATCAACATGAAAAACAATTATTCCAAAAGTATAAAACACAAAAAAATCCTTACCAATGAAAGAAAATGTATCGTGCCCCGTTCCCTCCTGCCACCCTGTGGTGCAACAGATGTCCCTTTCTCCAAAAATGTACTCAATGGGATCGTAATGTTGCAACCACACACAAGTTGACCTGCTGTGAGGAAGAGACGAGTTAGTACACTTCAAACATGAAAAAGGTCATTTTAAAATCAACATGAAAAACAATTATTCCGAAAGTATAAAACACAAAAAAATCCTTACCAATGAAAGAAAATGTATCGTGCCCCGTTCCCTCCTGCCACCCTGTGGTGCAACAGATGTCCCTTTCTCCAAAAATGTACTCAATGGGATCGTAATGTTGCAACCACACACAAGTTGACCTGCTGTGAGGAAGAGACGAGTTAGTACACTTCAAACATAAAAAGGTCATTTTAAAATCAACATGAAAAACAATTATTCCAAATGTATAAAACACAAAAAAATCCTTACGAATGAAAGAAAATGTATCGTGCCCCGTTCCCTCCTGCCACCCTGTGGTGCAACAGATGTCCCTTTCTCCAAAAATGTACTCAATGGGATCGTAATGTTGCAACCACACACAAGTTGACCTGCTGTGAGGAAGAGACGAGTTAGTACACTTCAAACATGAAAAAGTTCATTTTAAAATCAACATGAAAAACAATTATTCCGAAAGTATAAAACACAAAAAAATCCTTACCAATGAAAGAAAATGTATCGTGCCCCGTTCCCTCCTGCCACCCTGTGGTGCAACAGATGTCCCTTTCTCCAAAAATGTACTCAATGGGATCGTAATGTTGCAACCACACACAAGTTGACCTGCTGTGAGGAAGAGACGAGTTAGTACACTTCAAACATAAAAAAGGTCATTTTAAAATCAACATGAAAAACAATTATTCCGAAAGTATAAAACACAAAAAAATCCTTACCAATGAAAGAAAATGTATCGTGCCCCGTTCCCTCCTGCCACCCTGTGGTGCAACAGATGTCCCTTTCTCCAAAAATGTACTCAATGGGATCGTAATGTTGCAACCACACACAAGTTGACCTGCTGTGAGGAAGAGACGAGTTAGTACACTTCAAACATAAAAAAGGTCATTTTAAAATCAACATGAAAAACAATTATTCCAAAAGTATAAAACACAAAAAAATCCTTACCAATGAAAGAAAATGTATCGTGCCCCGTTCCCTCCTGCCAACCTGTGGTGCAACAGATGTCCCTTTCTCCAAAAATGTACTCAATGGGATCGTAATGTTGCAACCACACACAAGTTGACCTGCTGTGAGGAAGAGACGAGTTAGTACACTTCAAACATGAAAAAGGTCATTTTAAAATCAACATGAAAAACAATTATTCCAAAAGTATAAAACACAAAAAAATCCTTACCAATGAAAGAAAATGTATCGTGCCCCGTTCCCTCCTGCCACCCTGTGGTGCAACAGATGTCCCTTTCTCCAAAAATGTACTCAATGGGATCGTAATGTTGCAACCACACACAAGTTGACCTGCTGTGAGGAAGAGACGAGTTAGTACACTTCAATCATGAAAAAGGTCATTTTAAAATCAACATGAAAAACAATTATTCCGAAAGTATAAAACACAAAAAAATCCTTACCAATGAAAGAAAATGTATCGTGCCCCGTTCCCTCCTGCCACCCTGTGGTGCAACAGATGTCCCTTTCTCCAAAAATGTACTCAATGGGATCGTAATGTTGCAACCACACACAAGTTGACCTGCTGTGAGGAAGAGACGAGTTAGTACACTTCAAACATAAAAAAGGTCATTTTAAAATCAACATGAAAAACAATTATTCCAAAAGTATAAAACACAAAAAAATCCTTACCAATGAAAGAAAATGTATCGTGCCCCGTTCCCTCCTGCCACCCTGTGGTGCAACAGATGTCCCTTTCTCCAAAATTGTACTCAATGGGATCGTAATGTTGCAACCACACACAAGTTGACCTGCTGTGAGGAAGAGACGAGTTAGTACACTTCAAACATAAAAAAGGTCATTTTAAAATCAACATGAAAAACAATTATTCCAAAAGTATAAAACACAAAAAAATCCTTACCAATGAAAGAAAATGTATCGTGCCCCGTTCCCTCCTGCCACCCTGTGGTGCAACAGATGTCCCTTTCTCCAAAAATGTACTCAATGGGATCGTAATGTTGCAACCACACACAAGTTGACCTGCTGTGAGGAAGAGACGAGTTTGTACACTTCAAACATGAAAAAGGTCATTTTAAAATCAACATGAAAAACAATTATTCCGAAAGTATAAAACACAAAAAAATCCTTACCAATGAAAGAAAATGTATCGTGCCCCGTTCCCTCCTGCCACCCTGTGGTGCAACAGATGTCCCTTTCTCCAAAAATGTACTCAATGGGATCGTAATGTTGCAACCACACACAAGTTGACCTGCTGTGAGGAAGAGACGAGTTAGTACACTTCAAACATGAAAAAGGTCATTTTAAAATCAACATGAAAAACAATTATTCCAAAAGTATAAAACACAACAAAATCCTTACCAATGAAAGAAAATGTATCGTGCCCCGTTCCCCCCTGCCACCCTGTGGTGCAACAGATGTCCCTTTCTCCAAAAATGTACTCAATGGGATCGTAATGTTGCTACCACACACAAGTTGACCTGCTGTGAGGAAGAGACGAGTTAGTACACTTCAAACATAAAAAAGGTCATTTTAAAATCAACATGAAAAACAATTATTCCAAAAGTATAAAACACAAAAAAATCCTTACCAATGAAAGAAAATGTATCGTGCCCCGTTCCCTCCTGCCACCCTGTGGTGCAACAGATGTCCCTTTCTCCAAAAATGTACTCAATGGGATCGTAATGTTGCAACCACACACAAGTTGACCTGCTGTGAGGAAGAGACGAGTTAGTACACTTCAAACATAAAAAGGTCATTTTAAAATCAACATGAAAAACAATTATTCCAAAAGTATAAAACACAAAAAAATCCTTGCCAATGAAAGAAAATGTATCGTGCCCCGTTCCCTCCTGCCACCCTGTGGTGCAACAGATGTCCCTTTCTCCAAAAATGTACTCAATGGGATCGTAATGTTGCAACCACACACAAGTTGACCTGCTGTGAGGAAGAGACGAGTTAGTACACTTCAAACATGAAAAAGGTCATTTTAAAATCAACATGAAAAACAATTATTCCGAAAGTATAAAACACAAAAAAATCCTTACCAATGAAAGAAAATGTATCGTGCCCCGTTCCCTCCTGCCACCTTGTGGTGCAACAGATGTCCCTTTCTCCAAAAATGTACTCAATGGGATCGTAATGTTGCAACCACACACAAGTTGACCTGCTGTGAGGAAGAGACGAGTTAGTACACTTCAAACATGAAAAAGGTCATTTTAAAATCAACATGAAAAACAATTATTCCGAAAGTATAAAACACAAAAAAATCCTTACCAATGAAAGAAAATGTATCGTGCCCCGTTCCCTCCTGCCACCCTGTGGTGCAACAGATGTCCCTTTCTCCAAAAATGTACTCAATGGGATCGTAATGTTGCAACCACACACAAGTTGACCTGCTGTGAGGAAGAGACGAGTTAGTACACTTCAAACATGACAAAGGTCATTTTAAAATCAACATGAAAAACAATTATTCCGAAAGTATAAAACACAAAAAAATCCTTACCAATGAAAGAAAATGTATCGTGCCCCGTTCCCTCCTGCCACCCTGTGGTGCAACAGATGTCCCTTTCTCCAAAAATGTACTCAATGGGATCGTAATGTTGCAACCTCACACAAGTTGACCTGCTGTGAGGAAGAGACAGGTTAGTACACTTCAAACATGAAAAAGGTCATTTTAAAATCAACATGAAAAACAATTATTCCGAAAGTATAAAACACAAAAAAATCCTTACCAATGAAAGAAAATGTATCGTGCCCCGTTCCCTCCTGCCACCCTGTGGTGCAACAGATGTCCCTTTCTCCAAAAATGTACTCAATGGGATCGTAATGTTGCAACCACACACAAGTTGACCTGCTGTGAGGAAGAGACGAGTTGGTACACTTCAAACATAAAAAAGGTCATTTTAAAATCAACATGAAAAACAATTATTCCAAAAGTATAAAACACAACAAAATCCTTACCAATGAAAGAAAATGTATCGTGCCCCGTTCCCTCCTGCCACCCTGTGGTGCAACAGATGTCCCTTTCTCCAAAAATGTACTCAATGGGATCGTAATGTTGCAACCACACACAAGTTGACCTGCTGTGAGGAAGAGACGAGTTAGTACACTTCAAACATAAAAAAGGTCACTTTAAAATCAACATGAAAAACAATTATTCCAAAAGTATAAAACACAACAAAATCCTTACCAATGAAAGAAAATGTATCGTGCCCCATTCCCTCCTGCCACCCTGTGGTGCAACAGATGTCCCTTTCTCCAAAAATGTACTCAATGGGATCGTAATGTTGCAACCACACACAAGTTGACCTGCTGTGAGGAAGAGACGAGTTAGTACACTTCAAACATAAAAAAGGTCATTTTAAAATCAACATGAAAAACAATTATTCCAAAAGTATAAAACGCAACAAAATCCTTACCAATGAAAGAAAATGTATCGTGCCCCGTTCCCTCCTGCCACCCTGTGGTGCAACAGATGTCCCTTTCTCCAAAAATGTACTCAATGGGATCGTAATGTTGCAACCACACACAAGTTGACCTGCTGTGAGGAAGAGACGAGTTAGTACACTTCAAACATAAAAAAGGTCATTTTAAAATCAACATGAAAAACAATTATTCCAAAAGTATAAAACGCAACAAAATCCTTACCAATGAAAGAAAATGTATCGTGCCCCGTTCCCTCCTGCCACCCTGTGGTGCAACAGATGTCCCTTTCTCCAAAAATGTACTCAATGGGATCGTAATGTTGCAACCACACACAAGTTGACCTGCTGTGAGGAAGAGACGAGTTAGTACACTTCAAACATAAAAAAGGTCATTTTAAAATCAACATGAAAAACAATTATTCCAAAAGTATAAAACACAACAAAATCCTTACCAATGAAAGAAAATGTATCGTGCCCCGTTCCCTCCTGCCACCCTGTGGTGCAACAGATGTCCCTTTCTCCAAAAATGTACTCAATGGGATCGTAATGTTGCAACCACACACAAGTTGACCTGCTGTGAGGAAGAGATGAGTTAGTACACTTCAAACATAAAAAAGGTCATTTTAAAATCAACATGAAAAACAATTATTCCAAAAGTATAAAACACAACAAAATCCTTACCAATGAAAGAAAATGTATCGTGCCCCGTTCCCTCCTGCCACCCTGTGGTGCAACAGATGTCCCTTTCTCCAAAAATGTACTCAATGGGATCGTAATGTTGCAACCACACACAAGTTGACCTGCTGTGAGGAAGAGATGAGTTAGTACACTTCAAACATAAAAAAGGTCATTTTAAAATCAACATGAAAAACAATTATTCCAAAAGTATAAAACACAACAAAATCCTTACCAATGAAAGAAAATGTATCGTGCCCCGTTCCCTCCTGCCACCCTGTGGTGCAACAGATGTCCCTTTCTCCAAAAATGTACTCAATGGGATCGTAATGTTGCAACCACACACAAGTTGACCTGCTGTGAGGAAGAGACGAGTTAGTACACTTCAAACATGAAAAAGGTCATTTTAAAATCAACATGAAAAACAATTATTCCGAAAGTATAAAACACAAAAAAATCCTTACCAATGAAAGAAAATGTATCGTGCCCCGTTCCCTCCTGCCACCCTGTGGTGCAACAGATGTCCCTTTCTCCAAAAATGTACTCAATGGGATCGTAATGTTGCAACCACACACAAGTTGACCTGCTGTGAGGAAGAGACGAGTTAGTACACTTCAAACATAAAAAAGGTCATTTTAAAATCAACATGAAAAACAATTATTCCAAAAGTATAATACACAAAAAAATCCTTACCAATGAAAGAAAATGTATCGTGCCCCGTTTCCTCCTGCCACCCTGTGGTGCAACAGATGTCCCTTTCTCCAAAAATGTACTCAATGGGATCGTAATGTTGCAACCACACACAAGTTGACCTGCTGTGAGGAAGAGACGAGTTAGTACACTTCAAACATAAAAAAGGTCATTTTAAAATCAACATGAAAAACAATTATTCCAAAAGTATAAAACACAAAAAAATCCTTACCAATGAAAGAAAATGTATCGTGCCCCGTTCCCTCCTGCCACCCTGTGGTGCAACAGATGTCCCTTTCTCCAAAAATGTACTCAATGGGATCGTAATGTTGCAACCACACACAAGTTGACCTGCTGTGAGGAAGAGACGAGTTAGTACACTTCAAACATAAAAAAGGTCATTTTAAAATCAACATGAAAAACAATTATTCCAAAAGTATAAAACACAACAAAATCCTTACCAATGAAAGAAAATGTATCGTGCCCCGTTCCCTCCTGCCACCCTGTGGTGCAACAGATGTCCCTTTCTCCAAAAATGTACTCAATGGGATCGTAATGTTGCAACCACACACAAGTTGACCTGCTGTGAGGAAGAGACGAGTTAGTACACTTCAAACATGAAAAAGGTCATTTTAAAATCAACATGAAAAACAATTATTCCGAAAGTATAAAACACAAAAAAATCCTTACCAATGAAAGAAAATGTATCGTGCCCCGTTCCCTCCTGCCACCCTGTGGTGCAACAGATGTCCCTTTCTCCAAAAATGTACTCAATGGGATCGAAATGTTGCAACCACACACAAGTTGACCTGCTGTGAGGAAGAGACGAGTTAGTACACTTCAAACATAAAAAAGGTCATTTTAAAATCAACATGAAAAACAATTATTCCGAAAGTATAAAACACAAAAAAATCCTTACCAATGAAAGAAAATGTATCGTGCCCCGTTCCCTCCTGCCACCCTGTGGTGCAACAGATGTCCCTTTCTCCAAAAATGTACTCAATGGGATCGTAATGTTGCAACCACACACAAGTTGACCTGCTGTGAGGAAGAGACGAGTTAGTACACTTCAAACATAAAAAAGGTCATTTTAAAATCAACATGAAAAACAATTATTCCAAAAGTATAAAACACAAAAAAATCCTTACCAATGAAAGAAAATGTATCGTGCCCCGTTCCCTCCTGCCACCCTGTGGTGCAACAGATGTCCCTTTCTCCAAAAATGTACTCAATGGGATCGTAATGTTGCAACCACACACAAGTTGACCTGCTGTGAGGAAGAGACGAGTTAGTACACTTCAAACATGAAAAAGGTCATTTTAAAATCAACATGAAAAACAATTATTCCGAAAGTATAAAACACAAAAAAATCCTTACCAATGAAAGATAATTGTATCGTGCCCCGTTCCCTCCTGCCACCCTGTGGTGCAACAGATGTCCCTTTCTCCAAAAATGTACTCAATGGGATCGTAATGTTGCAACCGCACACAAGTTGACCTGCTGTGAGGAAGAGACGAGTTAGTACACTTCAAACATGAAAAAGGTCATTTTAAAATCAACATGAAAAACAATTATTCCAAAAGTATAAAACACAACAAAATCCTTACCAATGAAAGAAAATGTATCGTGCCCCGTTCCCTCCTGCCACCCTGTGGTGCAACAGATGTCCCTTTCTCCAAAAATGTACTCAATGGGATCGTAATGTTGCAACCACACACAAGTTGACCTGCTGTGAGGAAGAGACGAGTTAGTACACTTCAAACATGAAAAAGGTCATTTTAAAATCAACATGAAAAACAATTATTCCGAAAGTATAAAACACAAAAAAATCCTTACCAATTAAAGAAAATGTATCGTGCCCCGTTCCCTCCTGCCACCCTGTGGTGCAACAGATGTCCCTTTCTCCAAAAATGTACTCAATGGGATCATAATGTTGCAACCACACACAAGTTGACCTGCTGTGAGGAAGAGACGAGTTAGTACACTTCAAACATAAAAAAGGTCATTTTAAAATCAACATGAAAAACAATTATTCCAAAAGTATAAAACACAACAAAATCCTTACCAATGAAAGAAAATGTATCGTGCCCCGTTCCCTCCTGCCACCCTGTGGTGCAACAGATGTCCCTTTCTCCAAAAATGTACTCAATGGGATCGTAATGTTGCAACCACACACAAGTTGACCTGCTGTGAGGAAGAGACGAGTTAGTACTCTTCAAACATGAAAAAGGTCATTTTAAAATCAACATGAAAAACAATTATTCCGAAAGTATAAAACACAAAAAAATCCTTACCAATGAAAGAAAATGTATCGTGCCCCGTTCCCTCCTGCCACCCTGTGGTGCAACAGATGTCCCTTTCTCCAAAAATGTACTCAATGGGATCTTAATGTTGCAACCGCACACAAGTTGACCTGCTGTGAGGAAGAGACGAGTTAGTACACTTCAAACATGAAAAAGGTCATTTTAAAATCAACATGAAAAACAATTATTCCAAAAGTATAAAACACAACAAAATCCTTACCAATGAAAGAAAATGTATCGTGCCCCGTTCCCTCCTGCCACCCTGTGGTGCAACAGATGTCCCTTTTTCCAAAAATGTACTCAATGGGATCGTAATGTTGCAACCACACACAAGTTGACCTGCTGTGAGGAAGAGACGAGTTAGTACACTTCAAACATGAAAAAGGTCATTTTAAAATCAACATGAAAAACAATTATTCCGAAAGTATAAAACACAAAAAAATCCTTACCAATGAAAGAAAATGTATCGTGCCCCGTTCCCTCCTGCCACCCTGTGGTGCAACAGATGTCCCTTTCTCCAAAAATGTACTCAATGGGATCGTAATGTTGCAACCACACACAAGTTGACCTGCTGTGAGGAAGAAACGAGTTAGTACACTTCAAACATAAAAAAGGTCATTTTAAAATCAACATGAAAAACAATTATTCCAAAAGTATAAAACACAACAAAATCCTTACCAATGAAAGAAAATGTATCGTGCCCCGTTCCCTCCTGCCACCCTGTGGTGCAACAGATGTCCCTTTCTCCAAAAATGTACTCAATGGGATCGTAATGTTGCAACCACACACAAGTTGACCTGCTGTGAGGAAGAGACGAGTTAGTACACTTCAAACATAAAAAAGGTCATTTTAAAATCAACATGAAAAACAATTATTCCAAAAGTATAAAACACAAAAAAATCCTTACCAATGAAAGAAAATGTATCGTGCCCCGTTCCCTCCTGCCACCCTGTGGTGCAACAGATGTCCCTTTCTCCAAAAATGTACTCAATGGGATCGTAATGTTGCAACCAGACACAAGTTGACCTGCTGTGAGGAAGAGACGAGTTAGTACACTTCAAACATAAAAAAGGTCATTTTAAAATCAACATGAAAAACAATTATTCCAAAAGTATAAGACACAACAAAATCCTTACCAATGAAAGAAAATGTATCGTGCCCCGTTCCCTCCTGCCACCCTGTGGTGCAACAGATGTCCCTTTCTCCAAAAATGTACTCAATGGGATCGTAATGTTGCAACCACACACAAGTTGACCTGCTGTGAGGAAGAGACGAGTTAGTACACTTCAAACATGAAAAAGGTCATTTTTAAATCAACATGAAAAACAATTATTCCGAAAGTATAAAACACAAAAAAATCCTTACCAATGAAAGAAAATGTATCGTGCCCCGTTCCCTCCTGCCACCCTGTGGTGCAACAGATGTCCCTTTCTCCAAAAATGTACTCAATGGGATCGTAATGTTGCAACCACACACAAGTTGACCTGCTGTGAGGAAGAGACGAGTTAGTACACTTCAAACATGAAAAAGGTCATTTTAAAATCAACATGAAAAACAATTATTCCGAAAGTATAAAACACAAAAAAATCCTTACCAATGAAAGAAAATGTATCGTGCCCCGTTCCCTCCTGCCACCCTGTGGTGCAACAGATGTCCCTTTCTCCAAAAATGTACTCAATGGGATCGTAATGTTGCAACCGCACACAAGTTGACCTGCTGTGAGGAAGAAACGAGTTAGTACACTTCAAACATAAAAAAGGTCATTTTAAAATCAACATGAAAAACAATTATTCCAAAAGTATAAAACACAACAAAATCCTTACCAATGAAAGAAAATGTATCGTGCCCCGTTCCCTCCTGCCACCCTGTGGTGCAACAGATGTCCCTTTCTCCAAAAATGTACTCAATGGGATCGTAATGTTGCAACCGCACACAAGTTGACCTGCTGTGAGGAAGAGACGAGTTAGTACACTTCAAACATGAAAAAGGTCATTTTAAAATCAACATGAAAAACAATTATTCCAAAAGTATAAAACACGAAAAAATCCTTACCAATGAAAGAAAACGTATCGTGCCACGTTCCCTCCTCCCACCCTGTGGTGCAACAGATGTCCCTTTCTCCAAAAATGTACTCAATGGGATCGTAATGTTGCAACCACAAACAAATAGACCTGCTGTGAGGAAGAAACGAGTTAGTACACTTCAAACATAAAAAAGGTCATTTTAAAATCAACATGAAAAACAATTATTCCAAAAGTATAAAACACAAAAAAATCCTTACCAATGAAAGAAAATTTATCGTGCCCCGTTCCCTCCTGCCACCCTGTGGTGCAACAGATGTCCCTTTCTTCAAAAATGTACTCAATGGGATCGTAATGTTGCAACCACACACAAGTTGACCTGCTGTGAGGAAGAAACGAGTTAGTACACTTCAAACATAAAAAAGGTCATTTTAAAATCAACATGAAAAACAATTATTCCAAAAGTATAAAACACAACAAAATCCTTACCAATGAAAGAAAATGTATCGTGCCCCATTCCCTCCTGCCACCCTGTGGTGCAACAGATGTCCCTTTCTCCAAAAATGTACTCAATGGGATCGTAATGTTGCAACCACACACAAGTTGACCTGCTGTGAGGAAGAGACGAGTTAGTACACTTCAAACATGAAAAAGGTCATTTTAAAATCAACATGAAAAACAATTATTCCAAAAGTATAAAACACAAAAAAATCCTTACCAATGAAAGAAAATGTATCGTGCCCCGTTCCCTCCTGCCACCCTGTGGTGCAACAGATGTCCCTTTCTCCAAAAATGTACTCAATGGGATCGTAATGTTGCAACCACACACAAGTTGACCTGCTGTGAGGAAGAGACGAGTTAGTACACTTCAAACATGAAAAAGGTCATTTTAAAATCAACATGAAAAACAATTATTCCGAAAGTATAAAACACAAAAAAATCCTTACCAATGAAAGAAAATGTATCGTGCCCCGTTCCCTCCTGCCACCCTGTGGTGCAACAGATGTCCCTTTCTCCAAAAATGTACTCAATGGGATCGTAATGTTGCAACCACACACAAGTTGACCTGCTGTGAGGAAGAAACGAGTTAGTACACTTCAAACATAAAAAAGGTCATTTTAAAATCAACATGAAAAACAATTATTCCAAAAGTATAAAACACAACAAAATCCTTACCAATGAAAGAAAATGTATCGTGCCACGTTCCCTCCTCCCACCCTGTGGTGCAACAGATGTCCCTTTCTCCAAAAATGTACTCAATGGGATCGTAATGTTGCAACCACACACAAGTTGACCTGCTGTGAGGAAGAGACGAGTTAGTACACTTCAAACATGAAAAAGGTCATTTTAAAATCAACATGAAAAAGAATTATTCCGAACGTATAAAACACAAAAAAATCCTTACCAATGAAAGAAAATGTATCGTGCCCCGTTCCCTCCTGCCACCCTGTGGTGCAACAGATGTCCCTTTCTCCAAAAATGTACTCAATGGGATCGTAATGTTGCAACCACACACAAGTTGACCTGCTGTGAGGAAGAGACGAGTAAGTACACTTCAAACATGAAAAAGGTCATTTTAAAATCAACATGAAAAACAATTATTCCAAAAGTATAAAACACGAAAAAATCCTTACCAATGAAAGAAAATGTATCGTGCCACGTTCCCTCCTCCCACCCTGTGGTGCAACAGATGTCCCTTTCTCCAAAAATGTACTCAATGGGATCGTAATGTTGCAACCACACACAAGTTGACCTGCTGTGAGGAAGAGACGAGTTAGTACACTTCAAACATGAAAAAGGTCATTTTAAAATCAACATGAAAAAGAATTATTCCGAACGTATAAAACACAAAAAAATCCTTACCAATGAAAGAAAATGTATCGTGCCCCGTTCCCTCCTGCCACCCTGTGGTGCAACAGATGTCCCTTTCTCCAAAAATGTACTCAATGGGATCGTAATGTTGCAACCACACACAAGTTGACCTGCTGTGAGGAAGAGACGAGTAAGTACACTTCAAACATGAAAAAGGTCATTTTAAAATCAACATGAAAAACAATTATTCCAAAAGTATAAAACACGAAAAAATCCTTACCAATGAAAGAAAACGTATCGTGCCACGTTCCCTCCTCCCACCCTGTGGTGCAACAGATGTCCCTTTCTCCAAAAATGTACTCAATGGGATCGTAATGTTGCAACCACAAACAAATAGACCTGCTGTGAGGAAGAAACGAGTTAGTACACTTCAAACATAAAAAAGGTCATTTTAAAATCAACATGAAAAACAATTATTCCAAAAGTATAAAACACAAAAAAATCCTTACCAATGAAAGAAAATTTATCGTGCCCCGTTCCCTCCTGCCACCCTGTGGTGCAACAGATGTCCCTTTCTCCAAAAATGTACTCAATGGGATCGTAATGTTGCAACCACACACAAGTTGACCTGCTGTGAGGAAGAGACGAGTTAGTACACTTCAAACATGAAAAAGGTCATTTTAAAATCAACATGAAAAACAATTATTCCAAAAGTATAAAACACAAAAAAATCCTTACCAATGAAAGAAAATTTATCGTGCCCCGTTCCCTCCTGCCACCCTGTGGTGCAACAGATGTCCCTTTCTCCAAAAATGTACTCAATGGGATCGTAATGTTGCAACCACACACAAGTTGACCTGCTGTGAGGAAGAGACGAGTTAGTACACTTCAAACATGAAAAAGGTCATTTTAAAATCAACATGAAAAACAATTATTCCGAAAGTATAAAACACAAAAAAATCCTTACCAATGAAAGAAAATGTATCGTGCCCCGTTCCCTCCTGCCACCCTGTGGTGCAACAGATGTCCCTTTCTCCAAAAATGTACTCAATGGGATCGTAATGTTGCAACCACACACAAGTTGACCTGCTGTGAGGAAGAGACGAGTTAGTACACTTCAAACATGAAAAAGGTCATTTTAAAATCAACATGAAAAACAATTATTCCGAAAGTATAAAACACAAAAAAATCCTTACCAATGAAAGAAAATGTATCGTGCCCCGTTCCCTCCTGCCACCCTGTGGTGCAACAGATGTCCCTTTCTCCAAAAATGTACTCAATGGGATCGTAATGTTGCAACCGCACACAAGTTGACCTGCTGTGAGGAAGAAACGAGTTAGTACACTTCAAACATAAAAAAGGTCATTTTAAAATCAACATGAAAAACAATTATTCCAAAAGTATAAAACACAACAAAATCCTTACCAATGAAAGAAAATGTATCGTGCCCCGTTCCCTCCTGCCACCCTGTGGTGCAACAGATGTCCCTTTCTCCAAAAATGTACTCAATGGGATCGTAATGTTGCAACCACACACAAGTTGACCTGCTGTGAGGAAGAGACGAGTAAGTACACTTCAAACATGAAAAAGGTCATTTTAAAATCAACATGAAAAACAATTATTCCAAAAGTATAAAACACGAAAAAATCCTTACCAATGAAAGAAAACGTATCGTGCCACGTTCCCTCCTCCCACCCTGTGGTGCAACAGATGTCCCTTTCTCCAAAAATGTACTCAATGGGATCGTAATGTTGCAACCACAAACAAATAGACCTGCTGTGAGGAAGAAACGAGTTAGTACACTTCAAACATAAAAAAGGTCATTTTAAAATCAACATGAAAAACAATTATTCCAAAAGTATAAAACACAAAAAAATCCTTACCAATGAAAGAAAATTTATCGTGCCCCGTTCCCTCCTGCCACCCTGTGGTGCAACAGATGTCCCTTTCTCCAAAAATGTACTCAATGGGATCGTAATGTTGCAACCACACACAAGTTGACCTGCTGTGAGGAAGAAACGAGTTAGTACACTTCAAACATAAAAAAGGTCATTTTAAAATCAACATGAAAAACAACTATTCCAAAAGTATAAAACACAACAAAATCCTTACCAATGAAAGAAAATGTATCGTGCCCCGTTCCCTCCTGCCACCCTGTGGTGCAACAGATGTCCCTTTCTCCAAAAATGTACTCAATGGGATCGTAATGTTGCAACCGCACACAAGTTGACCTGCTGTGAGGAAGAGACGAGTTAGTACACTTCAAACATGAAAAAGGTCATTTTAAAATCAACATGAAAAACAATTATTCCGAAAGTATAAAACACAAAAAAATCCTTACCAATGAAAGAAAATGTATCGTGCCCCGTTCCCTCCTGCCACCCTGTGGTGCAACAGATGTCCCTTTCTCCAAAAATGTACTCAATGGGATCGTAATGTTGCAACCACACACAAGTTGACCTGCTGTGAGGAAGAGACGAGTTAGTACACTTCAAACATGAAAAAGGTCATTTTAAAATCAACATGAAAAACAATTATTCCGAAAGTATAAAACACAAAAAAATCCTTACCAATGAAAGAAAATGTATCGTGCCCCGTTCCCTCCTGCCACCCTGTGGTGCAACAGATGTCCCTTTCTCCAAAAATGTACTCAATGGGATCGTAATGTTGCAACCACACACAAGTTGACCTGCTGTGAGGAAGAAACGAGTTAGTACACTTCAAACATAAAAAAGGTCATTTTAAAATCAACATGAAAAACAATTATTCCAAAAGTATAAAACACAACAAAATCCTTACCAATGAAAGAAAATGTATCGTGCCCCGTTCCCTCCTGCCACCCTGTGGTGCAACAGATGTCCCTTTCTCCAAAAATGTACTCAATGGGATCGTAATGTTGCAACCACACACAAGTTGACCTGCTGTGAGGAAGAGACGAGTTAGTACACTTCAAACATAAAAAAGGTCATTTTAAAATCAACATGAAAAACAATTATTCCAAAAGTATAAAACACAAAAAAATCCTTACCAATGAAAGAAAATGTATCGTGCCCCGTTCCCTCCTGCCACCCTGTGGTGCAACAGATGTCCCTTTCTCCAAAAATGTACTCAATGGGATCGTAATGTTGCAACCACACACAAGTTGACCTGCTGTGAGGAAGAGACGAGTTAGTACACTTCAAACATAAAAAAGGTCATTTTAAAATCAACATGAAAAACAATTATTCCAAAAGTATAAAACACAACAAAATCCTTACCAATGAAAGAAAATGTATCGTGCCCCGTTCCCTCCTGCCACCCTGTGGTGCAACAGATGTCCCTTTCTCCAAAAATGTACTCAATGGGATCGTAATGTTGCAACCACACACAAGTTGACCTGCTGTGAGGAAGAGACGAGTTAGTACACTTCAAACATGAAAAAGGTCATTTTAAAATCAACATGAAAAACAATTATTCCGAAAGTATAAAACACAAAAAAATCCTTACCAATGAAAGAAAATGTATCGTGCCCCGTTCCCTCCTGCCACCCTGTGGTGCAACAGATGTCCCTTTCTCCAAAAATGTACTCAATGGGATCGTAATGTTGCAACCACACACAAGTTGACCTGCTGTGAGGAAGAGACGAGTTAGTACACTTCAAACATAAAAAAGGTCATTTTAAAATCAACATGAAAAACAATTATTCCAAAAGTATAAAACACAACAAAATCCTTACCAATGAAAGAAAATGTATCGTGCCCCGTTCCCTCCTGCCACCCTGTGGTGCAACAGATGTCCCTTTCTCCAAAAATGTACTCAATGGGATCGTAATGTTGCAACCACACACAAGTTGACCTGCTGTGAGGAAGAGACGAGTTAGTACACTTCAAACATAAAAAAGGTCATTTTAAAATCAACATGAAAAACAATTATTCCAAAAGTATAAAACACAACAAAATCCTTACCAATGAAAGAAAATGTATCGTGCCCCGTTCCCTCCTGCCACCCTGTGGTGCAACAGATGTCCCTTTCTCCAAAAATGTACTCAATGGGATCGTAATGTTGCAACCACACACAAGTTGACCTGCTGTGAGGAAGAGACGAGTTAGTACACTTCAAACATGAAAAAGGTCATTTTAAAATCAACATGAAAAACAATTATTCCAAAAGTATAAAACACAACAAAATCCTTACCAATGAAAGAAAATGTATCGTGCCCCGTTCCCTCCTGCCACCCTGTGGTGCAACAGATGTCCCTTTCTCCAAAAATGTACTCAATGGGATCGTAATGTTGCAACCACACACAAGTTGACCTGCTGTGAGGAAGAGACGAGTTAGTACACTTCAAACATGAAAAAGGTCATTTTAAAATCAACATGAAAAACAATTATTCCGAAAGTATAAAACACAAAAAAATCCTTACCAATGAAAGAAAATGTATCGTGCCCCGTTCCCTCCTGCCACCCTGTGGTGCAACAGATGTCCCTTTCTCCAAAAATGTACTCAATGGGATCGTAATGTTGCAACCACACACAAGTTGACCTGCTGTGAGGAAGAGACGAGTTAGTACACTTCAAACATGAAAAAGGTCATTTTAAAATCAACATGAAAAACAATTATTCCAAAAGTATAAAACACAAAAAAATCCTTACCAATGAAAGAAAATGTATCGTGCCCCGTTCCCTCCTGCCACCCTGTGGTGCAACAGATGTCCCTTTCTCCAAAAATGTACTCAATGGGATCGTAATGTTGCAACCACACACAAGTTGACCTGCTGTGAGGAAGAGACGAGTTAGTACACTTCAAACATAAAAAAGGTCATTTTAAAATCAACATGAAAAACAATTATTCCAAAAGTATAAAACACAAAAAAATCCTTACCAATGAAAGAAAATGTATCGTGCCCCGTTCCCTCCTGCCACCCTGTGGTGCAACAGATGTCCCTTTCTCCAAAAATGTACTCAATGGGATCGTAATGTTGCAACCACACACAAGTTGACCTGCTGTGAGGAAGAGACGAGTTAGTACACTTCAAACATAAAAAAGGTCATTTTAAAATCAACATGAAAAACAATTATTCCAAAAGTATAAAACACAACAAAATCCTTACCAATGAAAGAAAATGTATCGTGCCCCGTTCCCTCCTGCCACCCTGTGGTGCAACAGATGTCCCTTTCTCCAAAAATGTACTCAATGGGATCGTAATGTTGCAACCACACACAAGTTGACCTGCTGTGAGGAAGAGACGAGTTAGTACACTTCAAACATGAAAAAGGTCATTTTAAAATCAACATGAAAAACAATTATTCCGAAAGTATAAAACACAAAAAAATCCTTACCAATGAAAGAAAATGTATCGTGCCCCGTTCCCTCCTGCCACCCTGTGGTGCAACAGATGTCCCTTTCTCCAAAAATGTACTCAATGGGATCGTAATGTTGCAACCACACACAAGTTGACCTGCTGTGAGGAAGAGACGAGTTAGTACACTTCAAACATAAAAAAGGTCATTTTAAAATCAACATGAAAAACAATTATTCCAAAAGTATAAAACACAACAAAATCCTTACCAATGAAAGAAAATGTATCGTGCCCCGTTCCCTCCTGCCACCCTGTGGTGCAACAGATGTCCCTTTCTCCAAAAATGTACTCAATGGGATCGTAATGTTGCAACCACACACAAGTTGACCTGCTGTGAGGAAGAGACGAGTTAGTACACTTCAAACATAAAAAAGGTCATTTTAAAATCAACATGAAAAACAATTATTCCAAAAGTATAAAACACAACAAAATCCTTACCAATGAAAGAAAATGTATCGTGCCCCGTTCCCTCCTGCCACCCTGTGGTGCAACAGATGTCCCTTTCTCCAAAAATGTACTCAATGGGATCGTAATGTTGCAACCACACACAAGTTGACCTGCTGTGAGGAAGAGACGAGTTAGTACACTTCAAACATGAAAAAGGTCATTTTTAAATCAACATGAAAAACAATTATTCCGAAAGTATAAAACACAAAAAAATCCTTACCAATGAAAGAAAATGTATCGTGCCCCGTTCCCTCCTGCCACCCTGTGGTGCAACAGATGTCCCTTTCTCCAAAAATGTACTCAATGGGATCGTAATGTTGCAACCACACACAAGTTGACCTGCTGTGAGGAAGAGACGAGTTAGTACACTTCAAACATGAAAAAGGTCATTTTTAAATCAACATGAAAAACAATTATTCCAAAAGTATAAAACACAAAAAAATCCTTACCAATGAAAGAAAATGTATCGTGCCCCGTTCCCTCCTGCCACCCTGTGGTGCAACAGATGTCCCTTTCTCCAAAAATGTACTCAATGGGATCGTAATGTTGCAACCACACACAAGTTGACCTGCTGTGAGGAAGAGACGAGTTAGTACACTTCAAACATAAAAAAGGTCATTTTAAAATCAACATGAAAAACAATTATTCCAAAAGTATAAAACACAAAAAAATCCTTACCAATGAAAGAAAATGTATCGTGCCCCGTTCCCTCCTGCCACCCTGTGGTGCAACAGATGTCCCTTTCTCCAAAAATGTACTCAATGGGATCGTAATGTTGCAACCACACACAAGTTGACCTGCTGTGAGGAAGAGACGAGTTAGTACACTTCAAACATAAAAAAGGTCATTTTAAAATCAACATGAAAAACAATTATTCCAAAAGTATAAAACACAACAAAATCCTTACCAATGAAAGAAAATGTATCGTGCCCCGTTCCCTCCTGCCACCCTGTGGTGCAACAGATGTCCCTTTCTCCAAAAATGTACTCAATGGGATCGTAATGTTGCAACCACACACAAGTTGACCTGCTGTGAGGAAGAGACGAGTTAGTACACTTCAAACATGAAAAAGGTCATTTTAAAATCAACATGAAAAACAATTATTCCGAAAGTATAAAACACAAAAAAATCCTTACCAATGAAAGAAAATGTATCGTGCCCCGTTCCCTCCTGCCACCCTGTGGTGCAACAGATGTCCCTTTCTCCAAAAATGTACTCAATGGGATCGTAATGTTGCAACCACACACAAGTTGACCTGCTGTGAGGAAGAGACGAGTTAGTACACTTCAAACATAAAAAAGGTCATTTTAAAATCAACATGAAAAACAATTATTCCAAAAGTATAAAACACAACAAAATCCTTACCAATGAAAGAAAATGTATCGTGCCCCGTTCCCTCCTGCCACCCTGTGGTGCAACAGATGTCCCTTTCTCCAAAAATGTACTCAATGGGATCGTAATGTTGCAACCACACACAAGTTGACCTGCTGTGAGGAAGAGACGAGTTAGTACACTTCAAACATAAAAAAGGTCATTTTAAAATCAACATGAAAAACAATTATTCCAAAAGTATAAAACACAACAAAATCCTTACCAATGAAAGAAAATGTATCGTGCCCCGTTCCCTCCTGCCACCCTGTGGTGCAACAGATGTCCCTTTCTCCAAAAATGTACTCAATGGGATCGTAATGTTGCAACCACACACAAGTTGACCTGCTGTGAGGAAGAGACGAGTTAGTACACTTCAAACATGAAAAAGGTCATTTTTAAATCAACATGAAAAACAATTATTCCGAAAGTATAAAACACAAAAAAATCCTTACCAATGAAAGAAAATGTATCGTGCCCCGTTCCCTCCTGCCACCCTGTGGTGCAACAGATGTCCCTTTCTCCAAAAATGTACTCAATGGGATCGTAATGTTGTAACCACACACAAGTTGACCTGCTGTGAGGAAGAGACGAGTTAGTACACTTCAAACATAAAAAAGGTCATTTTAAAATCAACATGAAAAACAATTATTCCAAAAGTATAAAACACAAAAAAATCCTTACCAATGAAAGAAAATGTATCGTGCCCCGTTCCCTCCTGCCACCCTGTGGTGCAACAGATGTCCCTTTCTCCAAAAATGTACTCAATGGGATCGTAATGTTGCAACCACACACAAGTTGACCTGCTGTGAGGAAGAGACGAGTTAGTACACTTCAAACATAAAAAAGGTCATTTTAAAATCAACATGAAAAACAATTATTCCAAAAGTATAAAACACAACAAAATCCTTACCAATGAAAGAAAATGTATCGTGCCCCGTTCCCTCCTGCCACCCTGTGGTGCAACAGATGTCCCTTTCTCCAAAAATGTACTCAATGGGATCGTAATGTTGCAACCACACACAAGTTGACCTGCTGTGAGGAAGAGACGAGTTAGTACACTTCAAACATGAAAAAGGTCATTTTTAAATCAACATGAAAAACAATTATTCCGAAAGTATAAAACACAAAAAAATCCTTACCAATGAAAGAAAATGTATCGTGCCCCGTTCCCTCCTGCCACCCTGTGGTGCAACAGATGTCCCTTTCTCCAAAAATGTACTCAATGGGATCGTAATGTTGCAACCACACACAAGTTGACCTGCTGTGAGGAAGAGACGAGTTAGTACACTTCAAACATAAAAAAGGTCATTTTAAAATCAACATGAAAAACAATTATTCCAAAAGTATAAAACACAACAAAATCGTTACCAATGAAAGAAAATGTATCGTGCCCCGTTCCCTCCTGCCACCCTGTGGTGCAACAGATGTCCCTTTCTCCAAAAATGTACTCAATGGGATCGTAATGTTGCAACCACACACAAGTTGACCTGCTGTGAGGAAGAGACGAGTTAGTACACTTCAAACATAAAAAAGGTCATTTTAAAATCAACATGAAAAACAATTATTCCAAAAGTATAAAACACAACAAAATCCTTACCAATGAAAGAAAATGTATCGTGCCCCGTTCCCTCCTGCCACCCTGTGGTGCAACAGATGTCCCTTTCTCCAAAAATGTACTCAATGGGATCGTAATGTTGCAACCACACACAAGTTGACCTGCTGTGAGGAAGAGACGAGTTAGTACACTTCAAACATGAAAAAGGTCATTTTTAAATCAACATGAAAAACAATTATTCCGAAAGTATAAAACACAAAAAAATCCTTACCAATGAAAGAAAATGTATCGTGCCCCGTTCCCTCCTGCCACCCTGTGGTGCAACAGATGTCCCTTTCTCCAAAAATGTACTCAATGGGATCGTAATGTTGCAACCACACACAAGTTGACCTGCTGTGAGGAAGAGACGAGTTAGTACACTTCAAACATAAAAAAGGTCATTTTAAAATCAACATGAAAAACAATTATTCCAAAAGTATAAAACGCAACAAAATCCTTACCAATGAAAGAAAATGTATCGTGCCCCGTTCCCTCCTGCCACCCTGTAGTGCAACAGATGTCCCTTTCTCCAAAAATGTACTCAATGGGATCGTAATGTTGCAACCACACACAAGTTGACCTGCTGTGAGGAAGAGACGAGTTAGTACACTTCAAACATAAAAAAGGTCATTTTAAAATCAACATGAAAAACAATTATTCCAAAAGTATAAAACACAAAAAAATCCTTACCAATGAAAGAAAATGTATCGTGCCCCGTTCCCTCCTGCCACCCTGTGGTGCAACAGATGTCCCTTTCTCCAAAAATGTACTCAATGGGATCGTAATGTTGCAACCACACACAAGTTGACCTGCTGTGAGGAAGAGACGAGTTAGTACACTTCAAACATAAAAAAGGTCATTTTAAAATCAACATGAAAAACAATTATTCCAAAAGTATAAAACACAACAAAATCCTTACCAATGAAAGAAAATATATCGTGCCCCGTTCCCTCCTGCCACCCTGTGGTGCAACAGATGTCCCTTTCTCCAAAAATGTACTCAATGGGATCGTAATGTTGCAACCACACACAAGTTGACCTGCTGTGAGGAAGAGACGAGTTAGTACACTTCAAACATAAAAAAGGTCATTTTAAAATCAACATGAAAAACAATTATTCCAAAAGTATAAAACACAACAAAATCCTTACCAATGAAAGAAAATGTATCGTGCCCCGTTCCCTCCTGCCACCCTGTGGTGCAACAGATGTCCCTTTCTCCAAAAATGTACTCAATGGGATCGTAATGTTGCAACCACACACAAGTTGACCTGCTGTGAGGAAGAGACGAGTTAGTACACTTCAAACATGAAAAAGGTCATTTTAAAATCAACATGAAAAACAATTATTCCGAAAGTATAAAACACAAAAAAATCCTTACCAATGAAAGAAAATGTATCGTGCCCCGTTCCCTCCTGCCACCCTGTGGTGCAACAGATGTCCCTTTCTCCAAAAATGTACTCAATGGGATCGTAATGTTGCAACCACACACAAGTTGACCTGCTGTGAGGAAGAGACGAGTTAGTACACTTCAAACATGAAAAAGGTCATTTTAAAATCAACATGAAAAACAATTATTCCGAAAGTATAAAACACAAAAAAATCCTTACCAATGAAAGAAAATGTATCGTGCCCCGTTCCCTCCTGCCACCCTGTGGTGCAACAGATGTCCCTTTCTCCAAAAATGTACTCAATGGGATCGTAATGTTGCAACCACACACAAGTTGACCTGCTGTGAGGAAGAGACGAGTTAGTACACTTCAAACATGAAAAAGGTCATTTTAAAATCAACATGAAAAACAATTATTCCGAAAGTATAAAACACAAAAAAATCCTTACCAATGAAAGATAATTGTATCGTGCCCCGTTCCCTCCTGCCACCCTGTGGTGCAACAGATGTCCCTTTCTCCAAAAATGTACTCAATGGGATCGTAATGTTGCAACCGCACACAAGTTGACCTGCTGTGAGGAAGAGACGAGTTAGTACACTTCAAACATGAAAAAGGTCATTTTAAAATCAACATGAAAAACAATTATTCCAAAAGTATAAAACACAACAAAATCCTTACCAATGAAAGAAAATGTATCGTGCCCCGTTCCCTCCTGCCACCCTGTGGTGCAACAGATGTCCCTTTCTCCAAAAATGTACTCAATGGGATCGTAATGTTGCAACCACACACAAGTTGACCTGCTGTGAGGAAGAGACGAGTTAGTACACTTCAAACATGAAAAAGGTCATTTTAAAATCAACATGAAAAACAATTATTCCGAAAGTATAAAACACAAAAAAATCCTTACCAATGAAAGAAAATGTATCGTGCCCCGTTCCCTCCTGCCACCCTGTGGTGCAACAGATGTCCCTTTCTCCAAAAATGTACTCAATGGGATCGTAATGTTGCAACCACACACAAGTTGACCTGCTGTGAGGAAGAGACGAGTTAGTACACTTCAAACATAAAAAAGGTCATTTTAAAATCAACATGAAAAACAATTATTCCAAAAGTATAAAACACAACAAAATCCTTACCAATGAAAGAAAATGTATCGTGCCCCGTTCCCTCCTGCCACCCTGTGGTGCAACAGATGTCCCTTTCTCCAAAAATGTACTCAATGGGATCGTAATGTTGCAACCACACACAAGTTGACCTGCTGTGAGGAAGAGACGAGTTAGTACACTTCAAACATGAAAAAGGTCATTTTAAAATCAACATGAAAAACAATTATTCCGAAAGTATAAAACACAAAAAAATCCTTACCAATGAAAGAAAATGTATCGTGCCCCGTTCCCTCCTGCCACCCTGTGGTGCAACAGATGTCCCTTTCTCCAAAAATGTACTCAATGGGATCGTAATGTTGCAACCACACACAAGTTGACCTGCTGTGAGGAAGAAACGAGTTAGTACACTTCAAACATAAAAAAGGTCATTTTAAAATCAACATGAAAAACAATTATTCCAAAAGTATAAAACACAACAAAATCCTTACCAATGAAAGAAAATGTATCGTGCCCCGTTCCCTCCTGCCACCCTGTGGTGCAACAGATGTCCCTTTCTCCAAAAATGTACTCAATGGGATCGTAATGTTGCAACCACACACAAGTTGACCTGCTGTGAGGAAGAAACGAGTTAGTACACTTCAAACATGAAAAAGGTCATTTTAAAATCAACATGAAAAACAATTATTCCGAAAGTATAAAACACAAAAAAATCCTTACCAATGAAAGAAAATGTATCGTGCCCCGTTCCCTCCTGCCACCCTGTGGTGCAACAGATGTCCCTTTCTCCAAAAATGTACTCAATGGGATCGTAATGTTGCAACCACACACAAGTTGACCTGCTGTGAGGACGAGACGAGTTAGTACACTTCAAACATAAAAAAGGTCATTTTAAAATCAACATGAAAAACAATTATTCCAAAAGTATAAAACACAACAAAATCCTTACCAATGAAAGAAAATGTATCGTGCCCCGTTCCCTCCTGCCACCCTGTGGTGCAACAGATGTCCCTTTCTCCAAAAATGTACTCAATGGGATCGTAATGTTGCAACCACACACAAGTTGACCTGCTGTGAGGAAGAAACGAGTTAGTACACTTCAAACATGAAAAAGGTCATTTTAAAATCAACATGAAAAACAATTATTCCGAAAGTATAAAACACAAAAAAATCCTTACCAATGAAAGAAAATGTATCGTGCCCCGTTCCCTCCTGCCACCCTGTGGTGCAACAGATGTCCCTTTCTCCAAAAATGTACTCAATGGGATCGTAATGTTGCAACCACACACAAGTTGACCTGCTGTGAGGAAGAGACGAGTTAGTACACTTCAAACATGAAAAAGGTCATTTTAAAATCAACATGAAAAACAATTATTCCGAAAGTATAAAACACAAAAAAATCCTTACCAATGAAAGAAAATGTATCGTGCCCCGTTCCCTCCTGCCACCCTGTGGTGCAACAGATGTCCCTTTCTCCAAAAATGTACTCAATGGGATCGTAATGTTGCAACCACACACAAGTTGACCTGCTGTGAGGAAGAAACGAGTTAGTACACTTCAAACATAAAAAAGGTCATTTTAAAATCAACATGAAAAACAATTATTCCAAAAGTATAAAACACAACAAAATCCTTACCAATGAAAGAAAATGTATCGTGCCCCGTTCCCTCCTGCCACCCTGTGGTGCAACAGATGTCCCTTTCTCCAAAAATGTACTCAATGGGATCGTAATGTTGCAACCACACACAAGTTGACCTGCTGTGAGGAAGAAACGAGTTAGTACACTTCAAACATAAAAAAGGTCATTTTAAAATCAACATGAAAAACAATTATTCCAAAAGTATAAAACACAACAAAATCCTTACCAATGAAAGAAAATGTATTGTGCCCCGTTCCCTCCTGCCACCCTGTGGTGCAACAGATGTCCCTTTCTCCAAAAATGTACTCAATGGGATCGTAATGTTGCAACCACACACAAGTTGACCTGCTGTGAGGAAGAAACGAGTTAGTACACTTCAAACATAAAAAAGGTCATTTTAAAATCAACATGAAAAACAATTATTCCAAAAGTATAAAACACAACAAAATCCTTACCAATGAAAGAAAATGTATCGTGCCCCGTTCCCTCCTGCCACCCTGTGGTGCAACAGATGTCCCTTTCTCCAAAAATGTACTCAATGGGATCGTAATGTTGCAACCACACACAAGTTGACCTGCTGTGAGGAAGAGACGAGTTAGTACACTTCAAACATAAAAAAGGTCATTTTAAAATCAACATGAAAAACAATTATTCCAAAAGTATAAAACACAAAAAAATCCTTACCAATGAAAGAAAATGTATCGTGCCCCGTTCCCTCCTGCCACCCTGTGGTGCAACAGATGTCCCTTTCTCCAAAAATGTACTCAATGGGATCGTAATGTTGCAACCACACACAAGTTGACCTGCTGTGAGGAAGAGACGAGTTAGTACACTTCAAACATAAAAAAGGTCATTTTAAAATCAACATGAAAAACAATTATTCCAAAAGTATAAAACACAACAAAATCCTTACCAATGAAAGAAAATGTATCGTGCCCCGTTCCCTCCTGCCACCCTGTGGTGCAACAGATGTCCCTTTCTCCAAAAATGTACTCAATGGGATCGTAATGTTGCAACCACACACAAGTTGACCTGCTGTGAGGAAGAGACGAGTTAGTACACTTCAAACATGAAAAAGGTCATTTTTAAATCAACATGAAAAACAATTATTCCGAAAGTATAAAACACAAAAAAATCCTTACCAATGAAAGAAAATGTATCGTGCCCCGTTCCCTCCTGCCACCCTGTGGTGCAACAGATGTCCCTTTCTCCAAAAATGTACTCAATGGGATCGTAATGTTGCAACCACACACAAGTTGACCTGCTGTGAGGAAGAGACGAGTTAGTACACTTCAAACATAAAAAAGGTCATTTTAAAATCAACATGAAAAACAATTATTCCAAAAGTATAAAACGCAACAAAATCCTTACCAATGAAAGAAAATGTATCGTGCCCCGTTCCCTCCTGCCACCCTGTAGTGCAACAGATGTCCCTTTCTCCAAAAATGTACTCAATGGGATCGTAATGTTGCAACCACACACAAGTTGACCTGCTGTGAGGAAGAGACGAGTTAGTACACTTCAAACATAAAAAAGGTCATTTTAAAATCAACATGAAAAACAATTATTCCAAAAGTATAAAACACAAAAAAATCCTTACCAATGAAAGAAAATGTATCGTGCCCCGTTCCCTCCTGCCACCCTGTGGTGCAACAGATGTCCCTTTCTCCAAAAATGTACTCAATGGGATCGTAATGTTGCAACCACACACAAGTTGACCTGCTGTGAGGAAGAGACGAGTTAGTACACTTCAAACATAAAAAAGGTCATTTTAAAATCAACATGAAAAACAATTATTCCAAAAGTATAAAACACAACAAAATCCTTACCAATGAAAGAAAATATATCGTGCCCCGTTCCCTCCTGCCACCCTGTGGTGCAACAGATGTCCCTTTCTCCAAAAATGTACTCAATGGGATCGTAATGTTGCAACCACACACAAGTTGACCTGCTGTGAGGAAGAGACGAGTTAGTACACTTCAAACATAAAAAAGGTCATTTTAAAATCAACATGAAAAACAATTATTCCAAAAGTATAAAACACAACAAAATCCTTACCAATGAAAGAAAATGTATCGTGCCCCGTTCCCTCCTGCCACCCTGTGGTGCAACAGATGTCCCTTTCTCCAAAAATGTACTCAATGGGATCGTAATGTTGCAACCACACACAAGTTGACCTGCTGTGAGGAAGAGACGAGTTAGTACACTTCAAACATGAAAAAGGTCATTTTAAAATCAACATGAAAAACAATTATTCCGAAAGTATAAAACACAAAAAAATCCTTACCAATGAAAGAAAATGTATCGTGCCCCGTTCCCTCCTGCCACCCTGTGGTGCAACAGATGTCCCTTTCTCCAAAAATGTACTCAATGGGATCGTAATGTTGCAACCACACACAAGTTGACCTGCTGTGAGGAAGAGACGAGTTAGTACACTTCAAACATGAAAAAGGTCATTTTAAAATCAACATGAAAAACAATTATTCCGAAAGTATAAAACACAAAAAAATCCTTACCAATGAAAGAAAATGTATCGTGCCCCGTTCCCTCCTGCCACCCTGTGGTGCAACAGATGTCCCTTTCTCCAAAAATGTACTCAATGGGATCGTAATGTTGCAACCACACACAAGTTGACCTGCTGTGAGGAAGAGACGAGTTAGTACACTTCAAACATGAAAAAGGTCATTTTAAAATCAACATGAAAAACAATTATTCCGAAAGTATAAAACACAAAAAAATCCTTACCAATGAAAGATAATTGTATCGTGCCCCGTTCCCTCCTGCCACCCTGTGGTGCAACAGATGTCCCTTTCTCCAAAAATGTACTCAATGGGATCGTAATGTTGCAACCGCACACAAGTTGACCTGCTGTGAGGAAGAGACGAGTTAGTACACTTCAAACATGAAAAAGGTCATTTTAAAATCAACATGAAAAACAATTATTCCAAAAGTATAAAACACAACAAAATCCTTACCAATGAAAGAAAATGTATCGTGCCCCGTTCCCTCCTGCCACCCTGTGGTGCAACAGATGTCCCTTTCTCCAAAAATGTACTCAATGGGATCGTAATGTTGCAACCACACACAAGTTGACCTGCTGTGAGGAAGAGACGAGTTAGTACACTTCAAACATGAAAAAGGTCATTTTAAAATCAACATGAAAAACAATTATTCCGAAAGTATAAAACACAAAAAAATCCTTACCAATGAAAGAAAATGTATCGTGCCCCGTTCCCTCCTGCCACCCTGTGGTGCAACAGATGTCCCTTTCTCCAAAAATGTACTCAATGGGATCGTAATGTTGCAACCACACACAAGTTGACCTGCTGTGAGGAAGAGACGAGTTAGTACACTTCAAACATAAAAAAGGTCATTTTAAAATCAACATGAAAAACAATTATTCCAAAAGTATAAAACACAACAAAATCCTTACCAATGAAAGAAAATGTATCGTGCCCCGTTCCCTCCTGCCACCCTGTGGTGCAACAGATGTCCCTTTCTCCAAAAATGTACTCAATGGGATCGTAATGTTGCAACCACACACAAGTTGACCTGCTGTGAGGAAGAGACGAGTTAGTACACTTCAAACATGAAAAAGGTCATTTTAAAATCAACATGAAAAACAATTATTCCGAAAGTATAAAACACAAAAAAATCCTTACCAATGAAAGAAAATGTATCGTGCCCCGTTCCCTCCTGCCACCCTGTGGTGCAACAGATGTCCCTTTCTCCAAAAATGTACTCAATGGGATCGTAATGTTGCAACCACACACAAGTTGACCTGCTGTGAGGAAGAAACGAGTTAGTACACTTCAAACATAAAAAAGGTCATTTTAAAATCAACATGAAAAACAATTATTCCAAAAGTATAAAACACAACAAAATCCTTACCAATGAAAGAAAATGTATCGTGCCCCGTTCCCTCCTGCCACCCTGTGGTGCAACAGATGTCCCTTTCTCCAAAAATGTACTCAATGGGATCGTAATGTTGCAACCACACACAAGTTGACCTGCTGTGAGGAAGAGACGAGTTAGTACACTTCAAACATAAAAAAGGTCATTTTAAAATCAACATGAAAAACAATTATTCCAAAAGTATAAAACACAAAAAAATCCTTACCAATGAAAGAAAATGTATCGTGCCCCTTTCCCTCCTGCCACCCTGTGGTGCAACAGATGTCCCTTTCTCCAAAAATGTACTCAATGGGATCGTAATGTTGCAACCACACACAAGTTGACCTGCTGTGAGGACGAGACGAGTTAGTACACTTCAAACATAAAAAAGGTCATTTTAAAATCAACATGAAAAACAATTATTCCAAAAGTATAAAACACAACAAAATCCTTACCAATGAAAGAAAATGTATCGTGCCCCGTTCCCTCCTGCCACCCTGTGGTGCAACAGATGTCCCTTTCTCCAAAAATGTACTCAATGGGATCGTAATGTTGCAACCACACACAAGTTGACCTGCTGTGAGGAAGAAACGAGTTAGTACACTTCAAACATGAAAAAGGTCATTTTAAAATCAACATGAAAAACAATTATTCCGAAAGTATAAAACACAAAAAAATCCTTACCAATGAAAGAAAATGTATCGTGCCCCGTTCCCTCCTGCCACCCTGTGGTGCAACAGATGTCCCTTTCTCCAAAAATGTACTCAATGGGATCGTAATGTTGCAACCACACACAAGTTGACCTGCTGTGAGGACGAGACGAGTTAGTACACTTCAAACATAAAAAAGGTCATTTTAAAATCAACATGAAAAACAATTATTCCAAAAGTATAAAACACAACAAAATCCTTACCAATGAAAGAAAATGTATCGTGCCCCGTTCCCTCCTGCCACCCTGTGGTGCAACAGATGTCCCTTTCTCCAAAAATGTACTCAATGGGATCGTAATGTTGCAACCACACACAAGTTGACCTGCTGTGAGGAAGAAACGAGTTAGTACACTTCAAACATGAAAAAGGTCATTTTAAAATCAACATGAAAAACAATTATTCCGAAAGTATAAAACACAAAAAAATCCTTACCAATGAAAGAAAATGTATCGTGCCCCGTTCCCTCCTGCCACCCTGTGGTGCAACAGATGTCCCTTTCTCCAAAAATGTACTCAATGGGATCGTAATGTTGCAACCACACACAAGTTGACCTGCTGTGAGGAAGAGACGAGTTAGTACACTTCAAACATGAAAAAGGTCATTTTAAAATCAACATGAAAAACAATTATTCCGAAAGTATAAAACACAAAAAAATCCTTACCAATGAAAGAAAATGTATCGTGCCCCGTTCCCTCCTGCCACCCTGTGGTGCAACAGATGTCCCTTTCTCCAAAAATGTACTCAATGGGATCGTAATGTTGCAACCACACACAAGTTGACCTGCTGTGAGGAAGAAACGAGTTAGTACACTTCAAACATAAAAAAGGTCATTTTAAAATCAACATGAAAAACAATTATTCCAAAAGTATAAAACACAACAAAATCCTTACCAATGAAAGAAAATGTATCGTGCCCCGTTCCCTCCTGCCACCCTGTGGTGCAACAGATGTCCCTTTCTCCAAAAATGTACTCAATGGGATCGTAATGTTGCAACCACACACAAGTTGACCTGCTGTGAGGAAGAAACGAGTTAGTACACTTCAAACATAAAAAAGGTCATTTTAAAATCAACATGAAAAACAATTATTCCAAAAGTATAAAACACAACAAAATCCTTACCAATGAAAGAAAATGTATCGTGCCCCGTTCCCTCCTGCCACCCTGTGGTGCAACAGATGTCCCTTTCTCCAAAAATGTACTCAATGGGATCGTAATGTTGCAACCACACACAAGTTGACCTGCTGTGAGGAAGAAACGAGTTAGTACACTTCAAACATAAAAAAGGTCATTTTAAAATCAACATGAAAAACAATTATTCCAAAAGTATAAAACACAACAAAATCCTTACCAATGAAAGAAAATGTATCGTGCCCCGTTCCCTCCTGCCACCCTGTGGTGCAACAGATGTCCCTTTCTCCAAAAATGTACTCAATGGGATCGTAATGTTGCAACCACACACAAGTTGACCTGCTGTGAGGAAGAGACGAGTTAGTACACTTCAAACATAAAAAAGGTCATTTTAAAATCAACATGAAAAACAATTATTCCAAAAGTATAAAACACAAAAAAATCCTTACCAATGAAAGAAAATGTATCGTGCCCCGTTCCCTCCTGCCACCCTGTGGTGCAACAGATGTCCCTTTCTCCAAAAATGTACTCAATGGGATCGTAATGTTGCAACCACACACAAGTTGACCTGCTGTGAGGAAGAGACGAGTTAGTACACTTCAAACATGAAAAAGGTCATTTTAAAATCAACATGAAAAACAATTATTCCAAAAGTATAAAACACAACAAAATCCTTACCAATGAAAGAAAATGTATCGTGCCCCATTCCCTCCTGCCACCCTGTGGTGCAACAGATGTCCCTTTCTCCAAAAATGTACTCAATGGGATCGTAATGTTGCAACCACACACAAGTTGACCTGCTGTGAGGAAAAGACGAGTTAGTACACTTCAAACATGAAAAAGGTCATTTTAAAATCAACATGAAAAACAATTATTCCGAAAGTATAAAACACAAAAAAATCCTTACCAATGAAAGAAAATGTATCGTGCCCCGTTCCCTCCTGCCACCCTGTGGTGCAACAGATGTCCCTTTCTCCAAAAATGTACTCAATGGGATCGTAATGTTGCAACCACACACAAGTTGACCTGCTGTGAGGAAGAAACGAGTTAGTACACTTCAAACATAAAAAAGGTCATTTTAAAATCAACATGAAAAACAATTATTCCAAAAGTATAAAACACAAAAAAATCCTTACCAATGAAAGAAAATGTATCGTGCCCCGTTCCCTCCTGCCACCCTGTGGTGCAACAGATGTCCCTTTCTCCAAAAATGTACTCAATGGGATCGTAATGTTGCAACCACACACAAGTTGACCTGCTGTGAGGAAGAGACGAGTTAGTACACTTCAAACATAAAAAAGGTCATTTTAAAATCAACATGAAAAACAATTATTCCAAAAGTATAAAACACAAAAAAATCCTTACCAATGAAAGAAAATGTATCGTGCCCCGTTCCCTCCTGCCACCCTGTGGTGCAACAGATGTCCCTTTCTCCAAAAATGTACTCAATGGGATCGTAATGTTGCAACCACACACAAGTTGACCTGCTGTGAGGAAGAGACGAGTTAGTACACTTCAAACATAAAAAAGGTCATTTTAAAATCAACATGAAAAACAATTATTCCAAAAGTATAAAACACAACAAAATCCTTACCAATGAAAGAAAATGTATCGTGCCCCGTTCCCTCCTGCCACCCTGTGGTGCAACAGATGTCCCTTTCTCCAAAAATGTACTCAATGGGATCGTAATGTTGCAACCACACACAAGTTGACCTGCTGTGAGGAAGAGACGAGTTAGTACACTTCAAACATGAAAAAGGTCATTTTAAAATCAACATGAAAAACAATTATTCCGAAAGTATAAAACACAAAAAAATCCTTACCAATGAAAGAAAATGTATCGTGCCCCGTTCCCTCCTGCCACCCTGTGGTGCAACAGATGTCCCTTTCTCCAAAAATGTACTCAATGGGATCGTAATGTTGCAACCACACACAAGTTGACCTGCTGTGAGGAAGAGATGAGTTAGTACACTTCAAACATAAAAAAGGTCATTTTAAAATCAACATGAAAAACAATTATTCCAAAAGTATAAAACACAAAAAAATCCTTACCAATGAAAGAAAATGTATCGTGCCCCGTTCCCTCCTGCCACCCTGTGGTGCAACAGATGTCCCTTTCTCCAAAAATGTACTCAATGGGATCGTAATGTTGCAACCACACACAAGTTGACCTGCTGTGAGGAAGAGACGAGTTAGTACACTTCAAACATAAAAAAGGTCATTTTAAAATCAACATGAAAAACAATTATTCCGAAAGTATAAAACACAACAAAATCCTTACCAATGAAAGAAAATGTATCGTGCCCCGTTCCCTCCTGCCACCCTGTGGTGCAACAGATGTCCCTTTCTCCAAAAATGTACTCAATGGGATCGTAATGTTGCAACCACACACAAGTTGACCTGCTGTGAGGAAGAGACGAGTTAGTACACTTCAAACATGAAAAAGGTCATTTTAAAATCAACATGAAAAACAATTATTCCGAAAGTATAAAACACAAAAAAATCCTTACCAATGAAAGAAAATGTATCGTGCCCCGTTCCCTCCTGCCACCCTGTGGTGCAACAGATGTCCCTTTCTCCAAAAATGTACTCAATGGGATCGAAATGTTGCAACCACACACAAGTTGACCTGCTGTGAGGAAGAGACGAGTTAGTACACTTCAAACATAAAAAAGGTCATTTTAAAATCAACATGAAAAACAATTATTCCGAAAGTATAAAACACAAAAAAATCCTTACCAATGAAAGAAAATGTATCGTGCCCCGTTCCCTCCTGCCACCCTGTGGTGCAACAGATGTCCCTTTCTCCAAAAATGTACTCAATGGGATCGTAATGTTGCAACCACACACAAGTTGACCTGCTGTGAGGAAGAGACGAGTTAGTACACTTCAAACATAAAAAAGGTCATTTTAAAATCAACATGAAAAACAATTATTCCAAAAGTATAAAACACAAAAAAATCCTTACCAATGAAAGAAAATGTATCGTGCCCCGTTCCCTCCTGCCACCCTGTGGTGCAACAGATGTCCCTTTCTCCAAAAATGTACTCAATGGGATCGTAATGTTGCAACCACACACAAGTTGACCTGCTGTGAGGAAGAGACGAGTTAGTACACTTCAAACATGAAAAAGGTCATTTTAAAATCAACATGAAAAACAATTATTCCGAAAGTATAAAACACAAAAAAATCCTTACCAATGAAAGAAAATGTATCGTGCCCCGTTCCCTCCTGCCACCCTGTGGTGCAACAGATGTCCCTTTCTCCAAAAATGTACTCAATGGGATCGTAATGTTGCAACCGCACACAAGTTGACCTGCTGTGAGGAAGAGACGAGTTAGTACACTTCAAACATGAAAAAGGTCATTTTAAAATCAACATGAAAAACAATTATTCCAAAAGTATAAAACACAACAAAATCCTTACCAATGAAAGAAAATGTATCGTGCCCCGTTCCCTCCTGCCACCCTGTGGTGCAACAGATGTCCCTTTCTCCAAAAATGTACTCAATGGGATCGTAATGTTGCAACCACACACAAGTTGACCTGCTGTGAGGAAGAGACGAGTTAGTACACTTCAAACATGAAAAAGGTCATTTTAAAATCAACATGAAAAACAATTATTCCGAAAGTATAAAACACAAAAAAATCCTTACCAATGAAAGAAAATGTATCGTGCCCCGTTCCCTCCTGCCACCCTGTGGTGCAACAGATGTCCCTTTCTCCAAAAATGTACTCAATGGGATCGTAATGTTGCAACCACACACAAGTTGACCTGCTGTGAGGAAGAGACGAGTTAGTACACTTCAAACATAAAAAAGGTCATTTTAAAATCAACATGAAAAACAATTATTCCAAAAGTATAAAACACAAAAAAATCCTTACCAATGAAAGAAAATGTATCGTGCCCCGTTCCCTCCTGCCACCCTGTGGTGCAACAGATGTCCCTTTCTCCAAAAATGTACTCAATGGGATCGTAATGTTGCAACCGCACACAAGTTGACCTGCTGTGAGGAATAGACGAGTTAGTACACTTCAAACATGAAAAAGGTCATTTTAAAATCAACATGAAAAACAATTATTCCAAAAGTATAAAACACAACAAAATCCTTACCAATGAAAGAAAATGTATCGTGCCCCGTTCCCTCCTGCCACCCTGTGGTGCAACAGATGTCCCTTTCTCCAAAAATGTACTCAATGGGATCGTAATGTTGCAACCACACACAAGTTGACCTGCTGTGAGGAAGAGACGAGTTAGTACACTTCAAACATAAAAAAGGTCATTTTAAAATCAACATGAAAAACAATTATTCCAAAAGTATAAAACACAACAAAATCCTTACCAATGAAAGAAAATGTATCGTGCCCCGTTCCCTCCTGCCACCCTGTGGTGCAACAGATGTCCCTTTCTCCAAAAATGTACTCAATGGGATCGTAATGTTGCAACCACACACAAGTTGACCTGCTGTGAGGAAGAGACGAGTTAGTACACTTCAAACATGAAAAAGGTCATTTTAAAATCAACATGAAAAACAATTATTCCGAAAGTACAAAACACAAAAAAATCCTTACCAATGAAAGAAAATGTATCGTGCCTCGTTCCCTCCTGCCACCCTGTGGTGCAACAGATGTCCCTTTCTCCAAAAATGTACTCAATGGGATCGTAATGTTGCAACCACACACAAGTTGACCTGCTGTGAGGAAGAAACGAGTTAGTACACTTCAAACATAAAAAAGGTCATTTTAAAATCAACATGAAAAACAATTATTCCAAAAGTATAAAACACAACAAAATCCTTACCAATGAAATAAAATGTATCGTGCCCCGTTCCCTCCTGCCACCCTGTGGTGCAACAGATGTCCCTTTCTCCAAAAATGTACTCAATGGGATCGTAATGTTGCAACCACACACAAGTTGACCTGCTGTGAGGAAGAGACGAGTTAGTACACTTCAAACATAAAAAAGGTCATTTTAAAATCAACATGAAAAACAATTATTCCAAAAGTATAAAACACAAAAAAATCCTTACCAATGAAAGAAAATGTATCGTGCCCCGTTCCCTCCTGCCACCCTGTGGTGCAACAGATGTCCCTTTCTCCAAAAATGTACTCAATGGGATTGTAATGTTGCAACCACACACAAGTTGACCTGCTGTGAGGAAGAGACGAGTTAGTACACTTCAAACATAAAAAAGGTCATTTTAAAATCAACATGAAAAACAATTATTCCAAAAGTATAAAACACAACAAAATCCTTACCAATGAAAGAAAATGTATCGTGCCCCGTTCCCTCCTGCCACCCTGTGGTGCAACAGATGTCCCTTTCTCCAAAAATGTACTCAATGGGATCGTAATGTTGCAACCACACACAAGTTGACCTGCTGTGAGGAAGAGACGAGTTAGTACACTTCAAACATAAAAAAGGTCATTTTAAAATCAACATGAAAAACAATTATTCCAAAAGTATAAAACACAACAAAATCCTTACCAATGAAAGAAAATGTATCGTGCCCCGTTCCCTCCTGCCACCCTGTGGTGCAACAGATGTCCCTTTCTCCAAAAATGTACTCAATGGGATCGTAATGTTGCAACCACACACAAGTTGACCTGCTGTGAGGAAGAGACGAGTTAGTACACTTCAAACATAAAAAAGGTCATTTTAAAATCAACATGAAAAACAATTATTCCAAAAGTATAAAACACAACAAAATCCTTACCAATGAAAGAAAATGTATCGTGCCCCGTTCCCTCCTGCCACCCTGTGGTGCAACAGATGTCCCTTTCTCCAAAAATGTACTCAATGGGATCGTAATGTTGCAACCACACACAAGTTGACCTGCTGTGAGGAAGAGACGAGTTAGTACACTTCAATCATGAAAAAGGTCATTTTAAAATCAACATGAAAAACAATTATTCCGAAAGTATAAAACACAAAAAAATCCTTACCAATGAAAGAAAATGTATCGTGCCCCGTTCCCTCCTGCCACCCTGTGGTGCAACAGATGTCCCTTTCTCCAAAAATGTACTCAATGGGATCGAAATGTTGCAACCACACACAAGTTGACCTGCTGTGAGGAAGAGACGAGTTAGTACACTTCAAACATAAAAAAGGTCATTTTAAAATCAACATGAAAAACAATTATTCCGAAAGTATAAAACACAAAAAAATCCTTACCAATGAAAGAAAATGTATCGTGCCCCGTTCCCTCCTGCCACCCTGTGGTGCAACAGATGTCCCTTTCTCCAAAAATGTACTCAATGGGATCGTAATGTTGCAACCACACACAAGTTGACCTGCTGTGAGGAAGAGACGAGTTAGTACACTTCAAACATAAAAAAGGTCATTTTAAAATCAACATGAAAAACAATTATTCCAAAAGTATAAAACACAAAAAAATCCTTACCAATGAAAGAAAATGTATCGTGCCCCGTTCCCTCCTGCCACCCTGTGGTGCAACAGATGTCCCTTTCTCCAAAAATGTACTCAATGGGATCGTAATGTTGCAACCACACACAAGTTGACCTGCTGTGAGGAAGAGACGAGTTAGTACACTTAAAACATAAAAAAGGTCATTTTAAAATCAACATGAAAAACAATTATTCCAAAAGTATAAAACACAAAAAAATCCTTACCAATGAAAGAAAATGTATCGTGCCCCGTTCCCTCCTGCCACCCTGTGGTGCAACAGATGTCCCTTTCTCCAAAAATGTACTCAATGGGATCGTAATGTTGCAACCACACACAAGTTGACCTGCTGTGAGGAAGAGACGAGTTAGTACACTTCAAACATGAAAAAGGTCATTTTAAAATCAACATGAAAAACAATTATTCCAAAAGTATAAAACACAAAAAAATCCTTACCAATGAAAGAAAATGTATCGTGCCCCGTTCCCTCCTGCCACCCTGTGGTGCAACAGATGTCCCTTTCTCCAAAAATGTACTCAATGGGATCGTAATGTTGCAACCACACACAAGTTGACCTGCTGTGAGGAAGAGACGAGTTAGTACACTTAAAACATAAAAAAGGTCATTTTAAAATCAACATGAAAAACAATTATTCCAAAAGTATAAAACACAAAAAAATCCTTACCAATGAAAGAAAATGTATCGTGCCCCGTTCCCTCCTGCCACCCTGTGGTGCAACAGATGTCCCTTTCTCCAAAAATGTACTCAATGGGATCGTAATGTTGCAACCACACACAAGTTGACCTGCTGTGAGGAAGAGACGAGTTAGTACACTTCAAACATGAAAAAGGTCATTTTAAAATCAACATGAAAAACAATTATTCCAAAAGTATAAAACACAAAAAAATCCTTACCAATGAAAGAAAATGTATCGTGCCCCGTTCCCTCCTGCCACCCTGTGGTGCAACAGATGTCCCTTTCTCCAAAAATGTACTCAATGGGATCGTAATGTTGCAACCACACACAAGTTGACCTGCTGTGAGGAAGAGACGAGTTAGTACACTTAAAACATAAAAAAGGTCATTTTAAAATCAACATGAAAAACAATTATTCCAAAAGTATAAAACACAAAAAAATCCTTACCAATGAAAGAAAATGTATCGTGCCCCGTTCCCTCCTGCCACCCTGTGGTGCAACAGATGTCCCTTTCTCCAAAAATGTACTCAATGGGATCGTAATGTTGCAACCACACACAAGTTGACCTGCTGTGAGGAAGAGACGAGTTAGTACACTTCAAACATGAAAAAGGTCATTTTAAAATCAACATGAAAAACAATTATTCCAAAAGTATAAAACACAAAAAAATCCTTACCAATGAAAGAAAATGTATCGTGCCCCGTTCCCTCCTGCCACCCTGTGGTGCAACAGATGTCCCTTTCTCCAAAAATGTACTCAATGGGATCGTAATGTTGCAACCACACACAAGTTGACCTGCTGTGAGGAAGAGACCAGTTAGTACACTTAAAACATAAAAAAGGTCATTTTAAAATCAACATGAAAAACAATTATTCCAAAAGTATAAAACACAAAAAAATCCTTACCAATGAAAGAAAATGTATCGTGCCCCGTTCCCTCCTGCCACCCTGTGGTGCAACAGATGTCCCTTTCTCCAAAAATGTACTCAATGGGATCGTAATGTTGCAACCACACACAAGTTGACCTGCTGTGAGGAAGAGACGAGTTAGTACACTTCAAACATGAAAAAGGTCATTTTAAAATCAACATGAAAAACAATTATTCCAAAAGTATAAAACACAAAAAAATCCTTACCAATGAAAGAAAATGTATCGTGCCCCGTTCCCTCCTGCCACCCTGTGGTGCAACAGATGTCCCTTTCTCCAAAAATGTACTCAATGGGATCGTAATGTTGCAACCACACACAAGTTGACCTGCTGTGAGGAAGAGACGAGTTAGTACACTTCAAACATAAAAAAGGTCATTTTAAAATCAACATGAAAAACAATTATTCCAAAAGTATAAAACACAACAAAATCCTTACCAATGAAAGAAAATGTATCGTGCCCCGTTCCCTCCAGCCACACTGTGGTGCAACAGATGTCCCTTTCTCCAAAAATGTACTCAATGGGATCGTAATGTTGCAACCGCACACAAGTTGACCTGCTGTGAGGAAGAGACGAGTTAGTACACTTCAAACATGAAAAAGGTCATTTTAAAATCAACATGAAAAACAATTATTCCAAAAGTATAAAACACAACAAAATCCTTACCAATGAAAGAAAATGTATCGTGCCCCGTTCCCTCCTGCCACCCTGTGGTGCAACAGATGTCCCTTTCTCCAAAAATGTACTCAATGGGATCGTAATGTTGCAACCGCACACAAGTTGACCTGCTGTGAGGAAGAGACGAGTTAGTACACTTCAAACATGAAAAAGGTCATTTTAAAATCAACATGAAAAACAATTATTCCAAAAGTATAAAACACAAAAAAATCCTTACCAATGAAAGAAAATGTATCGTGCCCCGTTCCCTCCTGCCACCCTGTGGTGCAACAGATGTCCCTTTCTCCAAAAATGTACTCAATGGGATCGTAATGTTGCAACCACACACAAGTTGACCTGCTGTGAGGAAGAGACGAGTTAGTACACTTCAAACATGAAAAAGGTCATTTTAAAATCAACATGAAAAACAATTATTCCGAAAGTATAAAACACAAAAAAATCCTTACCAATGAAAGAAAATGTATCGTGCCCCGTTCCCTCCTGCCACCCTGTGGTGCAACAGATGTCCCTTTCTCCAAAAATGTACTCAATGGGATCGTAATGTTGCAACCACACACAAGTTGACCTGCTGTGAGGAAGAGACGAGTTAGTACACTTCAAACATGAAAAAGGTCATTTTAAAATCAACATGAAAAACAATTATTCCGAAAGTATAAAACACAACAAAATCCTTACCAATGAAAGAAAATGTATCGTGCCCCGTTCCCTCCTGCCACCCTGTGGTGCAACAGATGTCCCTTTCTCCAAAAATGTACTCAATGGGATCGTAATGTTGCAACCACACACAAGTTGACCTGCTGTGAGGAAGAGACGAGTTAGTACACTTCAAACATGAAAAAGGTCATTTTAAAATCAACATGAAAAACAATTATTCCGAAAGTATAAAACACAAAAAAATCCTTACCAATGAAAGAAAATGTATCGTGCCCCGTTCCCTCCTGCCACCCTGTGGTGCAACAGATGTCCCTTTCTCCAAAAATGTACTCAATGGGATCGTAATGTTGCAACCACACACAAGTTGACCTGCTGTGAGGAAGAGACGAGTTAGTACACTTCAAACATAAAAAAGGTCATTTTAAAATCAACATGAAAAACAATTATTCCGAAAGTATAAAACACAAAAAAATCCTTACCAATGAAAGAAAATGTATCGTGCCCCGTTCCCTCCTGCCACCCTGTGGTGCAACAGATGTCCCTTTCTCCAAAAATGTACTCAATGGGATCGTAATGTTGCAACCACACACAAGTTAACCTGCTGTGAGGAAGAGACGAGTTAGTACACTTCAAACATGAAAAAGGTCATTTTAAAATCAACATGAAAAACAATTTTTCCGAAAGTATAAAACACAAAAAAATCCTTACCAATGAAAGAAAAAGTATCGTGCCCCGTTCCCTCCTGCCACCCTGTGGTGCAACAGATGTCCCTTTCTCCAAAAATGTACTCAATGGGATCGTAATGTTGCAACCGCACACAAGTTGACCTGCTGTGAGGAAGAGACGAGTTAGTACACTTCAAACATGAAAAAGGTCATTTTAAAATCAACATGAAAAACAATTATTCCAAAAGTATAAAACACAACAAAATCCTTACCAATGAAAGAAAATGTATCGTGCCCCGTTCCCTCCTGCCACCCTGTGGTGCAACAGATGTCCCTTTCTCCAAAAATGTACTCAATGGGATCGTAATGTTGCAACCACACACAAGTTGACCTGCTGTGAGGAAGAGACGAGTTAGTACACTTCAAACATGAAAAAGGTCATTTTAAAATCAACATGAAAAACAATTATTCCGAAAGTATAAAACACAAAAAAATCCTTACCAATGAAAGAAAATGTATCGTGCCCCGTTCCCTCCTGCCACCCTGTGGTGCAACAGATGTCCCTTTCTCCAAAAATGTACTCAATGGGATCGTAATGTTGCAACCACACACAAGTTGACCTGCTGTGAGGAAGAGACGAGTTAGTACACTTCAAACATGAAAAAGGTCATTTTAAAATCAACATGAAAAACAATTATTCCGAAAGTATAAAACACAAAAAAATCCTTACCAATGAAAGAAAATGTATCGTGCCCCGTTCCCTCCTGCCACCCTGTGGTGCAACAGATGTCCCTTTCTCCAAAAATGTACTCAATGGGATCGTAATGTTGCAACCACACACAAGTTGACCTGCTGTGAGGAAGAGACGAGTTAGTACACTTCAAACATAAAAAAGGTCATTTTAAAATCAACATGAAAAACAATTATTCCAAAAGTATAAAACACAAAAAAATCCTTACCAATGAAAGAAAATGTATCGTGCCCCGTTCCCTCCTGCCACCCTGTGGTGCAACAGATGTCCCTTTCTCCAAAAATGTACTCAATGGGATCGTAATGTTGCAACCACACACAAGTTGACCTGCTGTGAGGAAGAGACGA